>NC_048302.1:109614230-110214230 GCF_013100865.1 Trachemys scripta elegans
GGGGGGGGGAGCGGCCAAAATTGTTTTTGCTTTGGGCGGCAAAAATCCTAGAGCCGGCCCTGGACCTAATTAGTAGACTGGGGGCTTGATTATTGTGTTCCTGAGTCTCAGAGTTGCAAGTATTTCATTTTGGAAAATGTGGAAAATCTGTTCATTTTTGGAGGAATTCTAACAAAATGATAGTGTGTTTCATTTGATAAAAGTTTCATTGTTTCCCCCCCTCCACCCAGGGCTGGATTTACACCTTACATGTCCCTAGGCACAGCATCTTCAGCGTCTGTCCCCAACCCTCGCCTACAGCTGATTTTCGTGTTTTCTGAAAAAATTAAACTTTTAACCCACTTTTAGGTGCCCCTCGAACGCTTACTGTGCCTAATTGGAAATCTAGCCCTGCCTCCGCCTCATCCAGGGATTTCTGCCACTTTAAACTCTTCAGATCATAACAACGCTATAGTATAGAACAGGAATATTCCAGGGTTTTGATAATCGTTAAGGAACTAGATTACTGGAACTGGCGTCATAAGAATTGCTTTCTTTAGCGTAAGTTAAATATAACTATTTTATGCCTATCATACTTTTGCAGTATTTTTTTCAGCCATGATTAATGTTTTATTCCTGTTGCAATTAGAGCTAACAAGTATGTGATCACCTCACTTCAGATGTAATCTATAGTAATTAGCAAATACATAAATTATGCTGAGAGTAGATATTGACCTGTTTCATTAATTATCAAGAAAGATACCATACACAGAAACCTGCAAATCTTTATTCAGGTTCAGAAAACTCTGTTTCAATTTAAGAAACAAATAAAGGAAATCCCAATGAGCAACTGATTCATGCTAGGTAGAACATGTGCTTCTGAACTTGTCCAAGGGTACAGAAAGTCAGTGGTAGTCAGTGGGAATAGAACCCAGGACCTGACCCCCAAAATCATGCTCTAACCATTAGTCACAGATAGAATTAAATTTCTTGAGTTCAGGCATCTTATTCTGCTTTGTCTATTTACAACCAGCCACCCACTTCACTTTTTTCTGGCTGCCTTGTAGAATTCGTTGACCTGGTATCAAATCGTGTGATGTATAAAACGCACCAGGATAACTAGCTACCTTAAGTAGTTAACTATACATGAAAAGCACAGGGATAGAACCCAGGACCTTCTGGCTCCAAAAACAAAGGCCTACCATTTCAGTTAAAGGAGAATTCCCGTTAGCTGGTTAAAGTATCAGGGGTTATAATCTGTCAGCCGCTATAAGGTAGCTAAAAAATGCTCCTTTTAAATCATTAACTGTATCCTCTCTCAAGCATACTCTCTTGTGCAGTACATGATCATCTCCCTTGTGAACCAGAGGTTGTCCTCAGCAATGTATTTTCACTCCTCGGGTGTTGCCTTGTGTCTTCCCATCTTTGTATTCTGCATCATAATGGTGCAGGGTGCAGAAAAGAGCACCCCTTCATCTCTGAGTAATGGATTTTTTCTCACCCGCTTCTCTCTTTTCTGTGAAGCTGGGGCTTTTCCTGTCCTCTCACATCTAGCAACTCCTTCTCTCTTTCTCTCTCTCAGTGCAACACAGCCATTTTGGGGGATGCTCGGGTGCTTGAGAGTTGAGGAAAACAAACCCTCCCAGTCCCTTCCCTGTGGTGTAGAGTCATTTCCTTTATGGGCCCCTCTCTGAAGGTGGGATATCCTGGTGACGTTGTGGGCAAGCAGGAGCAAGGAGCACAGCGAGGCCTGTGTGGCTGAAGCATAGATGAATGATTAATAGTAAGCAGAAGGAACACAGTTGGCGCTATTTCTGGGTGTATTGAGACCTACCACACCGACACTCTGTGTGTCTTCCAGCACAGCTGTCATCCTCAGTTCAAATGTGCTGTATTTTTCCCTGTTACTATCAAAACTGAAACCATCATCCTCCATTATAGGAAGAAATTTTCACCTGCTGACTGCCATCTGTCTCCAATGTCCCTTACCTAAGAGAATTTAAAAAGCAAATGGTTCTCTTTCATCTGTCTGAACTCCACTCCCAACACAGCTTTCTCGGTAGCTGCTATCATTCTGGCTTTTCAAGTGTCCTGGGTATTGCCTGCTTTTCTGTCTGGTGCTCAGACCTACTCAGTACTAATCAAGGAACCCTTTCTCCTTTCATTCTAGTTTTCATCCTCCATGCTTTTCTTCATCTAATTCTGCCCAGGGCCGGCTCCAGGGTTTTGGCCGCCCCAAGCAGTCAAAACAAAACAAAACAAAAAAGCCGCAATCGCGATCTGTGGCGGCAATTCGGCAGGAGATCCTTCGCTCCCAGGTGGAGTGAGGGACCGTCCGCCAAATTGCCACCGAATACCTGGACGTGTCGCCCCTCTCCGAAGCGGCCACCCCAAGCACCAGCTTGACAAGCTGGTGCCTGGAGCCGGCCCTGATTCCGCCATCTACCTTCCCTAAGCATTTTGATCAAGGATCCAGTGTGGTCAGTGCCTTTTTTATAATTCCTGGTTTTGACTTTATGGACCTGATTCCTTCGGACAGATCTACACTACAGCGGGGATCGACGCTCTGAGATTGATCCACCGGCGGTCGATTTAGCGGGTCTAGTAAAGACCCACCAAATCAACTACAGATCACTCTCCAGTTGACCCCTGTACTTGACACCCAACAAGAAGAGTAAGGTAAGTCGACTGGAGATTTTCTCCCATCGACCCCCCCATGGTGTAGACCCTGCGGTAACTCGAAACTAAGGTACATTGACTCCAGCTACATTATTCACTGATTCAGGGCTTGTCTTCACTACACCATTGAGTCAATGTATGTTATGCTGCTTCAGTTAGGTAAACTATATAACTGAAATCGACGTAACCTACGTCAACTTACAGCAATATTTACACCGTGTTATGTCAACAGGAGATGCTCTCCTGTCGACATAGCTTCCACCTCTCACTGAGAGTGGATTACAGACATCGAGGGGAGAGCGCTCTCCCATCGATTTAGCATGTCTTAACCAGACCTGCTAAATTGATGCCCCGTAGTGAAGACAAGTGTGTTGAGTGTCCCTTAGTGGAAGTAAAGAACTACCGAGTCAGAATTCTTCCTTTACTTACTCTGATAGTTATTTACACCTGAACTAAATGGGTGTAAAAAACTATGCAAGGTGCAAGGCTGTAGGGAATTTGTGGCTCTATATATGAACTGCTCCTTTTTTATTTCTAGTAGAGAATATAAATTTTCTCCTTCTTCTCTTCCACTGTGGAGTGCTCTAAGATTTTCTCCTCCTCAAACCTTTTCTTCCTCTGGGAAATTTCTTTGCTAATTTTAATCCTGGAAATCACTTTATTACATTTCAAGTGCATCTCTCAGGCTCAAGGCATTTTACAAAGCTTAAAAATCCACTAGGCAGCACCTCAGTGTGGCGGGCAGGAGCATTGCCCAGTCAGTAAGTGGTACTCTTCCCTCTGACTCAGGGCTTTTATACACAGGAAAATTGACCAACATACCAGTAGTGGAATAAGGTATACGTCTATTCTGGACCATCTACCTTTGTGGATGTTCTATTCCAGAATAAAAGTGATTTAGGGCATGGCTACATTTGTGAGTTAGAGAGCATTAAAGCAGCCCAGTGCACTCTAACTCATGACGCGTCCACACTGGCAAGGCATGTAGAGCGCTCTGACTCCGTGGCTAGAGCGCTCCTGGTACTCCACCTCGGTGAGTGGAATAACATTTGATGCTCCCCCGCTGGAGCGCCACGGCGCCAGTTTGGACTCCCTGGTCTGTTAATGTGGTCTGATAGGCCTCCAGAAGTGTCCCACAATGCCTGTTCTAGCCACTCTGGTCATCAGTTTGAACTCTACTGCCCTGCCCTCAGGTGACCAAATGCCAAACCTGCCCTTTAATTCTCTGGGAATTTTGAAAATCCCCTTCCTGTTTGCTCAGCCAGGCGTGGAGTGTTCTCAGCGAATCTTTCCAGGTGACCATGCCTCCACGCGCCAGGCGATCCCCAGTATGGAGCAATGGCGAGGTACTGGACCTCATTAGTGTTTGTGGGGAGGAAACTTTCCAGTCCCAGCAGCGCTCCAGCCGTAGGAATTACAATACCTTCGGGCAGATATCAAGGGACATGATGGAAAGGGGCCATGACCGGGACGCACTGCAGTGCAGGGTTAAAGTGAAGGAGCTGTGGAATGCCTACCGCAAAGCCCGTGAGGCAAACCACCGCTCCGGTGCTGCCCCCGCGACCTGCTGTGTCTACAAAGAGCTGGATGCGACACTTGGGGGTGACCCCACCTCCACTCCGAGTACCACCATGGACACTTCAGAGCCCAGTTCAACAAGGTAGGAGGAGGAGGAAAAGCAAAGCGGGAGCTAGGGTGCTGAGGCGGAGGAAGACACCCCGGAATCCTTAGATACGTGCAGCCAGGAGCTGTTCTCAAGTCAGGAGGAAGGTAGCCAGTTGTGGCAGCCGGTGCTTGGGTACTCTGTCTGGTGTGAATAATGCTGCCTTTGTTAAGTGTTGCATTTTGCCTTTACAAATGCAACCTTGAGATCTCAGCTGTCTGTGTTATCACCGGCCGAGAGACTGCAAAGACTCAGGAAGAGGCCACGTAGAAGCAAGGAAGACATGCTGCATGAAGTAATGCAGCAGTCACTTAAAGAGAATCTAAAAGAGCAGGAGTGGAGGGAGAGAGAAAGGAGGATCCACCAGCAGAATGCGGATTGCTGGCACAGAAGTGCGGAGCTCCGGCAGCAAAGCACAGATCGGCTGATAAGTATCATAGAGCGCCAAGCAGACTCGATCCAGGTGCTCGTAGCCATGTAGGAGGAGCACTACCATGCCCGCACTCCCCCCCCCAGCCATTGTCCCAAAACTCTTTCGCTTGTGCCCCCATGTCACCTTCAACCCACTTTCCCCAACATCTGGGGTCTTATCGCCATCAGCTGCCTCCAACACCTGTAACTTCACCACCCAGCCCTGAAAACTACAACCCTTACCCACTGCATTCAACTCCCATCACCATGCAGTATACCCATCCTGAAGTGCAGCACTCATTGCACAGCACTCCAGACAGGAAGGCTGAGTATGATAACAGGACATACGCAAATCTGTGATTGTACCATTCCCTTCCCCACCCCCTTGCCCTTTCTGTTTCCCAAGCAGTTGTGTTTCTTTTCGATAAATGGATATTTTGGCTTTGAAAACATTCTTTATTATGGCATAAAGTAAAAGATACCTTAGCCCAGAAAAGCAACAGGCACTGCAAGTCAGTGTAGCAAACACAGTTTCCTGCATCGGAATCACTGCACTTCACTCCTGTGCAGGGCACCAGACATTACTGGTGGCTTTCAGCCTCAAATTGCTCCCTCAAGGCATCCCTAATCCTTGCAGCCCAGCGCTGGGCCCCTCTAATAGCCCTGCTCTCTGGCTGTTCAAGTTCAGCCTCCAAGTGTTGAACCTCTGAGGTCCGTGCCTGAGTGAAGCTTTCACCCTTCACAAATGTTATGGAGGGTACAGCACGCGGATATAACCGTGGGGATGCTGTCATCAGCCAGGTCCAGCTTCTCATACAGAGAGCACCACCGGCCCTTTAAACGGCCAAAAGCACACTCCACAGTCATTCTGCACCGGCTCAATCTGTTGTTGAACCGCTCCTTGCTGTTGTCAAGGATCCCTGTGTAGGGTTTCATGAGCCACGGCATTAAAGGGTAAGCAGGATCTCCAAGGATCACAATAGGCATTTCAACTTCACCTATGGTGATCTTCCGCTCTGGGGAAAAAGTCCCGGTTTGCAGCTTCCTGAACAGGCCAGTGTTCCGAAAGATGTGTGCATTATGTACCTTTCTGGGCCAGCCTGCGTTAATGTCAGTGAAATGCCCACAGTGATCCACAAGTGCCTGGAGAACCATAGAGAAATACCCCTTCCGATTAATGTACTTGGAGGCTAGGTGGGCTGGTGCCAGAATTGGAATATGCGTCCCATCTATCGCCCCTCCGCAGTTAGGGAAACCCATTTGTGCAAAACCAGACACAATGTTATGCACGTTACCCAGAGTCATGGTTCTTCTGAGCAGGATGGGATTAATGACCCTGCAAATTTGTATCAACACGATTCCAATGGTCGACTCTCCCACTCCAAACTGGTTAGTGACCAATCGGTAGCTGTCTGGAGTTGCCAACTTCCAGATTGCAATAGTCACCAGCTTCTCCACCATCAGGGCAGCTCTCAGTCTCGGGTCCTTGAGCCGCAGGGTGGGGGCGAGCTCATCACACAGTCCCATGAAAGTGGCTTTTCTCATCCGAAAGTTCTGCAGCCACTGCTCGTCATCCCAGACGTGCATGACGATGTGATCCCACCACTCAGTGCTTGTTTTCCAAGCGCTCTACATCTGCAAGTGTAGCCATGCCCTTAGCGAAGTAATTATTAAAGTCACTTTTATTCTGGAATAGAATGTCCACACAAGGAGATATTCCAGAACAGCTATAGTGGAATAGGTTATTCCACTATAGCTATGCTGGTCAATTTCCCCTCATAGGGTACATCTACACTACAGGGGGGAGTCAATTTAAGATACGCAAATTCAGCTACGTGAATAGCGTAGCTGAATTCGACGTATCACAGCCGACTTACCCCGTTGTGAGGACGGCGGCAAAATCGACTTCTGCGGCTTTTTGTCGGCGGCGCTTACTACCACCTCCGCTGGTGGAGTTAGAGCGCCGATTTGGGGATCGATTGTCGCGTCCCGACGGGACGCGATAAATCGATCCCCGAGAGGTCGATTTCTACCCGCCGATTGAGGCGGGTAGTATAGACCAGACCTTAGACAAAGCCTTAGTCCTGAAAAAATGATCCAGCATAGTAGTGGGGCCACTGTGCTCTATTCCTATAGGAGTCCTCCCTGCATCAAATGGAAAATTGAGATCCTGACAATTTTGGACTATTCAAGATCCCCTACCATGCTTCTTAAGTGTAGGGGTGTTAAACTCAGTGCCCAAGTCAAATTCCAATAAGGGTAATTACATCCTGCCTGTTTAAATTGTTTCCTCCCTTTCAAATAAAAAAATATTCCTCACCTTGAATTGTTGCAAGAATGCTGTTAAAACAGTTGCTGCATTTCAGTTTCAGATTAAGTGATCCCTACAGATAATTTCAATATTTATTGATTGATTTATTTTTATTCTTGTCCTGTCAGACCTAGAGGTTTGGTAGTTGCTGCTTTTGTCCATGGCCAGCTCTATCTATAACATAATCCCGTAGTGTTCAGCAAAAATATCCTTCTTCAAACACTTGTTTCATTATTTATTTGGCCACTAGGGGTCATTAATGATCTAGAAGAAAAGCAAAGCTTTGTTTCCACCTTTATTATAAAACTGTACCAAAAACAGAATCATGTTCATAAAAACTTTTTTTTTCATATTTTGCTATAAATCTTTACCTGAAAATTTTATTGTATAATTCACAAAGAGGTGCCCTGTTCCCCAGCTTCAGTGAAAGTTTTGGTACTGAAAATGTCCTTAATTACAGAAAGTAACAAGGGATTTAAGGGTTTTTGTACAACTTAACTCTTCTTAGCATAAAATTTACATTAGCTGTTATTTAAATCAAGGACCAAAACTGAAAAAGGGATAATATCTTCCTTTTTGCAGGGTACAACAAAGGATAGTGTATAAATAAGAAGTCTGACTATTAATGCAGAAGTATACTGTCCAAGTATCTACAAAAACATAAGGAGTCTGGTGGCACCTTAAAGACTAACAGATCTGTTAGTCTTTAAGGTGCCACCAGACTCCTTGTTGTTACTGTCAAAGTAAGGCTCCTAACTGAAATTTCACTTTGTTCCCAGATTCCTCTGTCTTTAAGAATCTGTCAGTAATTAGGAATACTAATTATATATATATATATATATATATATATATATATATATATATATATATGCACACTGACCAATGAGGGCAGAAAAATCAGCAGTCTACAAGATGCAGTATTTTTTAAAATAAACCATAATCAAGTACTGAATATGCTTGTATTTTACAATTGTCCCTAGTCTTCTTAGTGTATGCACAACATGCCTCAGGTAGCACGTGACCAGGATTCATCACTGAATTTGGTCCGCTGGTTGGATCATTAGCGTCCCCCGCCCAGGCTGGGTAATCACTGGGAGTGCAATGTGAATGCTGATCCATGTAGAGAATTACAGCTGAATCCGTTCAAGCTCCATGGCTGTTTGGACCAAGAGTGCAAACCCTGAGTTTCTTGTTCACGTACAATGCAAGATGCCATCTAGGAAGGTATGCTGCTATTCTAAGATGAAATTTGCCCTTTTTTTTAGAGGAAAACCTGCTTCCTTTGCTGCAATCCTATATAAACATCTTCTTACATCTATTCCTTTGTTTTTGGAATTCAGCAGAGTTTAAGGCTATATCTACACTACGCACCTTTTAGTGACACAGCTGTGCCGCTACAGCCGTGCCGCTAAAAGGTGCGCTTTTTGTCGGCAGGAGAGAGCTCTCCCACCGATCAAAAAATTCCACCCCCAGTGTGAGGTGATAGTTTTGTCCGCGGGAAAGGTCTCACCGGTGCTTTTAATTGGTAAAACTTTCGTCGTTCGGGGGGGGGGTGTGTGTTTTTTCACACCCCTGAATGACAAACATTTTACCAATGAAAGTCCAGAGTAGACAAAGCCTACAAAAAATATCTTAATGGAGACTGCTTTCTAACATCGGCCTTGGGAATGGAAATGACTAGTGATTATGTTCTTTTTTTATGTTCTAATGCTTTTTTCTAATAGTTTAATAAATTGTAATTGACAGCAAAATGCAGCACTTGAGAGGGGGTAAGTGATCCCTGCTTTGCAGAAGGGTCAGCTGAGTGTTCTGTGAGCCCTCATTTTCTTGCAACAAAAACCAAACATTTGTGTGCCCAAGACCTCTTGTGCTGGCCACAGTTCAGGGGGACCATTTGAGATGGTACTGGTTTCACTTTCTCTAGTTGGGAATGGCAAGTTTTTAAGTGAGTCTTTGGTTCTGCAGGATATTGCAGGCCCACAGGGAGGAATCAGGTTGTTGGGTTTAGTGTGTGGGTGCTAGGAGGTGTTGGTGGCCTGTGATATGCAGGAGGAAAGACTAGATGACTGGAAGTCCCTTCTCACCTTAAACTCTGTATAAATAAATAAATTAATGGAGATATCCTATCTCCTAGAACTGGAAGGGACCTTGAAAGGTCATTGAATCTAGCCCCCTGCCTTCACTAGCAGGACCAAGTACAGATTTTGCCCTAGATCCCTAAGTGGCCCCCTCAAAGATTGAACTCACAACCCTGTGTTTAGCAAGCCAATGCTCAAACCACTGAGCTATCCCTCCCCCCAGCCCAGTGTACCTTCAATCCACTGCAGGTCATCTTCTTTTCTATTGCTGTCCATGAAAATAACTCCCATCCACCAACAAAGCAACATTTATTTAGATCCATAAATGCATCTGAAACAATACAATACAGACACTTTCTTTACCTCAAATATCCCAGGATTGGGCAGTGCTGGCTCATTTTTAGGACTTTTCTATACAACATTTTCTAGATGCATTGCTTCTTGGATAAACACTAAGAAAACCTGATAGATTCCAATAGATAGATCCTTGCTAGCTTACCATACTGGGGATTTCTCATCATGACCTGAAAACATTTTTCAACTAAACACAGAAGATGGTGGTCTAAGCTTTTAAATTGTGAAATATCTAGAGTCTCTCTTGACTCACAGGAGGTCATAGCCCACAAAAGCTTATGCTCTAATAAATTTGTTAGTCTTTAAAGTGCCACAAGACTCCTAGTTGTTTTTTCTTGAATCACAGGTTCCCAGTCAGCTGACTCAGCCATTCAAGGCAGATAAATTAGGTATTAGGCAGTTAATTGTCCGGGTCTTTTGAAAGGGGCCTTAAAAGAAGAAGTTCTGTCTGCTCCACATGGACACTAAAGATCCCTTGAAACTTCTTGTAAGAGTAAGGGGCTGCCTTATAGTCCTCAGCCAAAACAGTCTTCCCTGTTCCTCATCTTCTCACTCCTCCTCCTCTCACTATGCAGTGCCATGTTGTCCATTTGTTTTCCACATGGCTACCAACTTTCACCCCAGAAGTAGCTGCACATCAGTGGTGAAGTATATTCTGCACAGGTATAGCCTGTAAATTTATTTGGAATCCAACAGGATGAAAAGTACTATGTAAGAGCGATGTTATTTAATATCATTATACTTTAAAATTAGTCTTCTTTGACCTACAGCATTCAGTTGAAAAATAATGTAAAACTGGACAGGCTGCTTTAGGCGGAGATTGGTTAGGTTGCTACCAAGTTAAAGAGGACACCATGAACTCTCCTTCAGCTCCCTCCAGGGATCCACTATTGCCCTAGTATCTGCCAGCGTAAGTGCAGACTCCGTCGGTGCTCCGGGGCTGGAGCACCCATGGGGAAAAAATGGTGGGTGCTGAGTCCAGCAGTCCCCCCGGTCAACTCCTCCCCCTCCCCCCAGTGACTCCCACCTGCTGTGATCAGCTGTTCCGTGGAGTGCAAGAGGCTCTGGGGGGGAGGAGGGGGCGCGGGTGGGATACGCTCGGAAGAGGGGCGGAACAGGGCCGGAAGAGGAGGGGCGGGGCAGGACAGGGGCGGGAAGAGGCATGGTGGAGGTGGGGGCTTGGGAGAAGGGGTGGAGTGAGGGCGGGGTTTGGGGCAGAGCAGTGGTCAGGCACCCCCCTGACCTATTTGAAAGTCCGTGCCTCTGTCTGCCAGCATTTTTTA
This sequence comes from Trachemys scripta elegans, assembly GCF_013100865.1. NCBI lineage: Eukaryota > Metazoa > Chordata > Testudines > Emydidae > Trachemys > Trachemys scripta. The sequence continues at coordinate 109,624,989 of NC_048302.1, forward strand.
TGAAACTCCAACCCCAGCTTCTAGCAAGCACCAAGGACCCTTCCCTTCATCCCCACCTCCCATGAAGTCTCAGGCAATCTTGCACTCTCCAATGTAAGATGTGTCCTAGAGTCCTAGAGCATGATGCAAATATTCAGAAAAGGAGATACACAGGGAGTTGGGCCACCCAGCAGGTTGGGTGTGAGACTGAACTTCTTGGGATGCAGGGGCAACTCTCTGTAAGTAGTCAAAATTACAGTGTGCAAATTACAGTCTCCAAAACTGTAACTGGATAGCATGGCAGAAGACACATGGACTGCTATGAGTTATCTCCCAAAGGAGCCAAGAAAATGTTCCTCTTAAATCCATGAGAGCAGCAGTAGTGTTATGTATGTTTAATAAGAGCAAAATTACAACGATATTCATGTAGCATGTAAATAAATATAGGCAGTATTTTCACAGTGGCTACCGCTGGGGTATTGTAATGCCTACTGCTTTAACCAGGTTAAATAAAGCAGGGCAAGCATAAACCAAGAAACCCCAATCTGATTTGCTAAACAAGTTCTATCCTGACTTCTCGGTATAGCCAAATCTTTCTCCAGCTGTTAGTCAAAACAAATACATAATTAAGGACACTACCCTTTAGCTTGGTTTCATTTCCTGGCAATACTACTAAAAATTAAAATTAAATAAAAAACTTCCCCCAAACTTGAAGCCCCATTTCACCCCCTCCCTCAAAACCCAATCCCTAACTGACACAGCTATTGGATTTTTGCAAAGCAGAATAACAAATTTAAAAAAAATCCACTTTCAGGGCTTTTAGATTTATGCAGTTTAATTGTTGGTATATTTTCCTGATAAGGTGAAACTAGTCCCATGTCACTGGGGGAATGGTGTCCTGCTGTGTTTTTCCATCCTCATTTACAATGATTATGTTATCAGGCTAGCCAGGCAAAAGGGTGGAGCAACTATAATTTCAAAGCAGGATTAGGTTGAAATAACGAGGTCACCAAGTTGTGGTTGCCATGGCAACGTTACATCTAAGAATATGGGATGCTTCTAGGAGCTGAGGCAAGCCTGGAGTCTCTCTCCTGCTGCACAAAATCCCAGACTACTATAAAAATTGCTTAATTGCTTTTAAACATGTTATTTTTAAAAAAGTGGCATCTGACATAACAGTGGACGAGAATTGGCTTTTTTTTGTTTTGACAGTGTCCAGTGTTCACATTACCTCTCAATTGCCATTGAGCCTGTTTTTCTGCCACATACCAGATCCCGTCTTCAAAAATCCTTAGGTTAACATATAAGAATTTTTTAAACGTTATAAGAGTGAGAGTCAACTGACCAGAGTTCAGGGGGTCTGATCCCATTCCTCACTTAACACGTGGGTTTTTCTGTCAGATCATACACTACACTGGGACCTCTGCAATTCCCAGGCACAAAGGATGGCATTTGGGTCTTAACCCCTGTATTTCCATGCTCTTGATGGTTTGTATCCATCCCTTACCATTATTTTATATTAAAAACAACAAAAAATATTTTCCATTATATTTTTGATATTCTAAAGTGTTTTTAATGCATCATTTGATATTGTTCCACGTTGTTTTGGACGCCATCTAATGAGCGGCAACTCTACAGTGTAACTGCTCTTTAGGACTCATTATGCCGTTAACCTTCAGCAGGGGACTTTTTAAAAAAGATCCTGTCAAATGAAATCCTGAACAGCTGGATTTTTTTGTTTTGTTTACTATGCAAAATCATAACAAAAGAATTTTGTTTTACTCTCTCAACCTTTTAGTCTTATAATGTTACATTATAATCTTAGTGAAACATTATGATGTAAATCTTGGGACACAAAGTCCTATTGAAATCAATGGATATTGTGTTATCCATGGCAAAGATTTACAGTTAATAGTGTAATATAATGTTTAAGGGCCAGGGAGTTGGGGATTTATTGAGAAAGGGAGTGTGTTACAAACACTCCTAAGGAGGCTTGGCTGTAGGTAATGCACAGTTTAAAAAAAGCAGATGGGTTTTGCAATGTGCTCTGAAAATGGTTGCATATGCACTCAGTCTGATCTCCTCTGAGAGGGCCCTTGACCAAAAAAGCTTTATCCCTGTCCTCCCCTCACAGGCTTTATGCTAGAAAGCCGTCAGCTGCATGCTCTGAGGGGAGCACAAGTGTCTGAATGGGTCATAGGTGGAGCAGTGAGGTCTGAAGAAGCCACTGCCAGTGCCTAAACTCATTGAGGGCCTTAAAGATCAATATGTTCTTTAGAGCAGGGTCTGTGTCTTCATATGTTTGGAAGGCACCTACCTCATAGTGATGCTCCACAGAAACTACTAATCTGGATGTGAACTGATAGTCAATAGGAGGTGCAATGCGTTCTGGTAATATATTCTGTGGTTTGTTTAGCTGCTACATTTTGCGCAAATCCATGTCTGTGTTGCCTCAGTCTTCAGCCCCAGATGGCATGAATTAGAACAGTCCAGTCTGGAGGTGATGAAGGCATGGCTTGCTTTGGACAGATCCTCACCCAAGAGGATCCAGGCAAGCTGAAGGTGAAATAAGGCATTTCTCACCACTTTTGCTACCTGGTTTAGTGATGATTAATAGACCCTTGAGACTCGATAATACTTTTAAATTGAGGGCAGATGCCTTGAAGGAAGGAGGTCAGGTCCCTAGCTAGCTCTTCAAAGTACTCCCCTTTTCCAACCATTCCCACTTAAATCCCCTCCTCTTTCATTATGAGCCAGCTGCTCTCCATGCAGGTGTTAATTGCATGCAGACATAGTGACATCTTTATTATGCTGCTGATGGTATCCAGTGAAAAGGAGGTCTTAGAGAGGAGTGCTGGCATATTTCTTGGTAGGGGAGCCCTGGACTTCTCACAACTTCTCCATGAGGACTCATAAGACACAGAAAAGAAGGGGCACAGCACTGATTCCCGTGGGACTCTCATGAGCTGGCCCTGGGGAATAAAGCCAGCTGGCCATCACCACACTCTGGATCCTGATCAAGAGGAATAATTGAGACCATCCTATTGCTGTGCTGCCCACTCCAGTTAGGCTACCTAAGGTAGGGTCCCTATGGGAAGTCACATACCTTCCCTCCAGTAAGAGCACAATATACTGAGCCCCAACACTTAAATATAAAGAATAATACTATCCAACCTGATTAAGAGCCCAGGGCCAGAATAGGGCACCTCTGTACTTTGTGCGGGTTCCTAGTGCTTGGTACTGTGTAAGCTCAGAGCTGTGTATTCAGGTCTCTACTGTGTCATCAGATGCCTGTTGCTGTGCCGGTCAGGGTTTTCTCTGCTGGGACAATCTAGTTCCAGCTGTGCCTGGGGCCTGCTGCCTGGCCAATCCCCTAGCCCCAGGTTCAAGCTGAATCTAGGCCAACTCCTACAATCAGCTATGTGTCCTCTGGCCTCAACTGCATATCTCCTCTTTCCAGTCCCACCCAGCCAATTAGCCCAGAGCCTATCCCCCGTTCCCACTTGGACTCGACTTCTGCAGTGGAGCTACACCCTTCTCCAGCAATGTGAGGCAGGATAGCAACAGGAAGCAAGGGTTGGAACCAAATTGTCAGTGCATGTGTCCACCAGATGGTGATGTTCTGACAATAATTTGATAGTAGAACAGCTAATGTTTCTGGGGAATTTTGAAAATTCATTGGGTTTGAGAGTGAGTGAACTTTCTAGCTATTTCACTACCTATATGGGATGGAAGGAAAGCCATGATTGCCTACTGTATTGGAAATGATATTTGCTAGTCATCAAGGCCCTGCTAACAGTGAGTCTGGAAGACTCCAGTACTATGCTGGGCAGTTTCTCTTTCGGTTACTTAGAGAGAACTGTAGTATATTTTTTTCTTGGAGGTTTGGGGGCAGGACTTTGTCATTAACACTGTTTAGTTCCAGGATCTTTCTGTCCCTTGCCTTGTAGATCATGTGGGTGCACTCAATGACTTGGTTTGTTGAGTGTTGCCTCTTTTGCATCTGAGGTTGGAAAGGAATAGAACTGCTTTTTTAAAAATTTATTTATTTATTTATTTATTTTTGGCTTGCTGTCGAGTGGAACAGCCTGCAGGAAAATTCCTGTGTGTCATGGAAAATTACACAGTTTAAGTTCTGTCTTTTCCTTCATAATATAGAATAAACATGACATGCAGCCAGTGCATGTGCATAAAGCATAGTAGCTATTCAGGGTATGTCCACACTGCAATTAGACACCCACAGCTGCCCCGTTCCAGCTGATGCAGGCTCGTGGGGCTGAAGGGCTGTTTATCTGTGATGTAGATGTTCGGGCTCAGGTTGGAGACTGGGCTCTGGGACTCTACAAGGGGGGGAGGGTCCCAGAGTTTAGGTTCCAGCCTAAGCCTGAACTTCTACACCGCAATTAAGCAGCCCCTTAGCCCAAGCCCCACAAGCATGAGTCAGCTGGCACAGGCCAGCTGTGGGTGTCTAATTGCAGTGTAGACATACCCTCAGGGTGAAATAATTTGGTTGTTTAAAAAAAATTAATTTCACAGTTAGAGCTATTGGTTCACTTTGAAGAATAATTGCTGGTAAAACTTAATTCTTCACAAGTTTCTGCCAATTTTTCCTATAACAGAGTGCAAAAGAGTATCAAAAACACCAGGAATGTTATTCTGTGCAACCCTACATCACTAATGATCAAAGAAATCTAAATACAAATTTGTGGTATATGTCTTTTTTCAGCTGCTAGTGATTCTCTTATAGGCATAAAAGTCAAACAAAACTATTCAAAAGGATATTAGCCATATATTAACACAAAACAGGCCAAATTTAATCAAAAAGTGAATTAAAATGGCTATGTTATGTGCCCTCACAGCCCTAGTTCATAATGGGAACAAACACTCTTGTGGCTGGAATGTCAACGACAGTAAAACTAATCTTGAAGTCAGATCTGTCAAATAAAATGCTTTTTTTAAAAAAAGAAAAAGTAAAAGATATGAAAGAACTGTGACAGGGTAATAGAAAACTGTATTCTACTCAGAACTCCCCACTAGACTATGTATTGTACTAAAACAGATGCCCACGTATTAATTCTGAATCACGAGGCCACCTCTGATTTCACTCAGATGAAGACCACAATTTGGGAGAGGTCCAGCGCTGAAGTGAGGATAAGTCAGCTGAGCCTGCTCACAGCTCCCGCTCTGCTAGATAGAATGGTGCAGTGGGCTTTGGGAAATCCAGACTCATTTCTTTTCTCTAACACAGGCTTCCTGTGAGAGAAGGTATAGCAGCACCTGGGGCCACGTGGCTTATAAAAGGAAATGTGTATGTTCCTCCTTTCCTCTTTTCAGCTGCCAGGATGGCATTAATGGGAATTTACAGGCTGTGGATTCTAAGGATCTAAATCAGCTTTGTTGATCTAGTTCTCGCCATGAACTTTCTTTGGCTGGGACAGCAGTGACAGATTTTGTGTTGTAGCAGGACTACTACACGTTCAAGAACTTGAATGTGGCAAGTCTCCTATTGTGCCTGGCCCCCTCTACAGCAAGGCCAGATGGGAACGTGATGGTCTTGTATCTGTTCATTTACGTGATTAGGTGAGGAAGACATTGTTTTTATCATCGTGGGGCTAGGAAGGTCAGAAAGTGGCATCCCCCATAGCCAACACCCAGTGCCGCTCTATGAATTGCTTCGCTTATGCATTTGTCAACACCCTCCATTCAGGACCCAACTTGCTGAGTGTGAAAGGTCTGAGACTGCTGGTGAATGCTGGTCTTTCGCATTGTGTGACATACATCACCCCTACATTTTTTTAAAAGTGGGGGCAATGCAGTTGATTGCAATGAATGTAGCATATATGACTACCGGCTTTGTAGGCAGGTGGCAAATGTATGTATTCGGTGCAAACAACCCATGGCCTTCAGAGACCGAGTACAGCTCTTGAGACCAGAGTGGCCAAACTGGAGGATCTAAGGGAGACAGAGAGGTACACAAAGGAGACTTTCAGGCAAACAGTAGAGCAATCCCAAACCAGTCTGACCGCCTTTGTGCTGTTGAGAACATTTAGCTGGAGCAGAGGGGCACGGGTCACTTGCTGGAGGATTCTCTGCACCTTGAGGTCTTTAAATCACGATTTGAGGACTTTAATAACTCAGGCATAGGTTAGGGGTTTGTTGCAGGAGTGGGTGGGTGAGATTCTGTGGCCTGCGTTGTGCAGGAGGTCAGACTATATGATCATAATGGTCCCTTCTGACCTTAAAGTCTATGAGTCTATAACAATCCCATAGCTGGGTCCCCACTCATTAAAGATGAAGTTTTGGTATTCTCTCACACTGAGGATATCCCTCCAGTTATTAGGAAGAGACAGGTAACAGTAATGAGAGATTTAATTCTTAGAAATATAGATAGTTGGGTTTATGATGACCAGGAGAACTGCATGGAGAATTGCCTCATGAGTGCAAAGGATGCACACCTCTTGAGACATCTATACTGACTTATGTGCAGTGCTGGGAAGAAGACAGTGGTCATGGTAATAGCAGGTACCAGTGACATAGGGAAAGGTAGGAAAGCAGCCCTATTGGCCAAATTTAGGCTGCTAGGTAAGAGATTAAAGTCCAGGATCTCCATGGTAGCATTCTCCAGTTCCACTTGCAGGCCAGTTAGACAGGCAGAAATGCAGGGTCTCAATGCATGGTTAAGACAATAGTGTTAGGAGGAGGGATATAGGTTTATTAGGAATTGGGGAACCTTTTGGGAAAGGATGAACCTATAACGGAAGGCTGGGCTACATCTAAACCAAAATGGAACCAGACTGCTGGCATGTAAAATCAAAAAAGGTTATAGAGAAGTTTTAAAATTAAGGGCTGAGGAAAAGCTGCCAAAAAAGTAAGAGGATAAAAAAATGTCACCATGGCTAAACAGCAGAATAAAAGAGGTGGTTAGAGGCTAAAAGGCATCCTTTGAAAATTGGAAGTCAAACAATGAGGTATATAGAAAGGAGCATAAATTCTGGCAAGTCAAGTGTAAAAACATAATTAAGCAGGCCAAAATAGAATTTGAAGAGCAACTAGCAAAAGACACAAAAGCTAACAGAAATTTTATTTTTAAGTACATCAGAAGCAGGAAGCCTGTTAAACAACTGTTAGGGCCACTGGACAATAGAGATGATAAAGGAGAATCCAAGGAAGATAGGGCCATTGTGGAGAAACTAAATGAATTCTTTGCATCAATCTTCACAGCTTAGGACATCCCCACACCTGAGCCATTCTTTTTAGGTGACAAATATGAGGAACTGTCCCAGATTGAGGTATGAGTAGAGGACGTTTTGGAACAAATTGATAAATTAAACAGTAATAAGTCACCAGAACAGGATGGTATTCACCCAAGAGTTCTAAAGGAACTCAAATGTGAAATTGCGGTATGTAACCTATCACTTACATTTGAATTTGTACCAGACAGATGACTGGAGGGTAGCAAAAGTAATGCTGATTTTCAAAAAAGTCTCCAGAGGTGATCTTTGCAATTACAGGCTGCAAGCCTAACTTCTATTCCAAGCACGTAGTTGAAACTATAGTAAAGAACAGAATTATCAAACACATAGACGAACTTGATATGTTGGAGAAGAGTCAATACAACTTTTCCAAAGGGAAATTAATTAGAGTTCTTTGAGAGTGTCATCAAGTATGTGGACAAGGGCGATCCAGTTGATGTAGTGTACTTGGACTTTCAGAAAGCCTTTGACAAGGTCCCTCACCAAAGGCTCATGAACAAAGTAAGCTGTCATGGGATAAGAGGGAAGGTCCTCTCATAGGTCAATAACTGGTTAAAAGGTAGGAAACAAAGGGTAGGAATAAATGGTCAGTTTTTACAATGGAAAGTGGTAAACAGTAGGGTCTCACAAGGATTTGTACCAGGACCTGTCTGTTTAACATATTCATAAATTATCTGTATGGGGGTGGGGAGGGCAAACAGTGAGGTGGCAAAGTTTGTAGATGATAAAAAATTACTTAAGATAGTTAAGTCCAAAGCTGACAGTGAAGAGTTTCAAAGGGATCTCACAAAATTGGATGACCGGGCAAGAAAATGCCAGATGAAATTCAATGTTAATAAGTGCAAAGTAATGCACATTGGAAAACGTAATCTAAATTTATACATACAAAATGAGGGGTTTTAAATTAGCTGTTAACACTCAAGAATAAAATCTTGGAGTCACAGCAGATAATTCTGTGAAAACATCTGCTCAATGTGTAGCAGCAGTCAAAAACAGCTAATAGAATGTTAGGAACCATTAGGAAAGGATAGCTAATAAGAAGCATATATCAATTCCACTATATAAATCCATGGTATGCCCACACCTTGAATACTGCATGCAGTTCTGATCACTTCATCTCAAAAATGATATATGAGAATGGGAAAAAGTACAGAGAAGGGAAACAAAAGTGATTGTGTGTATGGGACAACTTCCATATGAGGAGAGATTTAAAAAATGGGGATTGTTCAGCTTAGAAAAGAGACTACTAAGGGGGGATGTGACAGAGGTCTAAAAGAGAAAGTGAATAGGGAAGTGCTATTTATCCTTTCACATAACACAAGAACCAGGGGGTCGCCCAATGAAATTTATAGGCAGCAGGTTTAAAACAAATAAAAGGAGGTACTTCTTCACACAATGCACAGTCAACCTGTGGAACTCATTGCCGGGGGATGTTGTGAAGGTCAAAAGTATCACTGGAGTAAAAAAAGAATTAGATAAGTTCATGGCGGATAAGTCCATGAATGGTTATTAGCTAGGATGGTCAGGGATGCACCCCATGCTCTGGGTGTCCCTAAACCTCTGACTGCCAGAAGCTGGTACTGGACGATGGGGGTGGATCACTTGATAACTGCCCTGTTCTGTTCATTCCTTCAAAAGTATCTGGCACTGGCCAGGAAGACAGAATACTGTACTGGGATAGACAGATAATTTCGTAGGGAGTCCTGACAATGAAATGACTGGAGGTAATTGCACTGGACTACATCTTGCTCAGTCAGGAGGAGCCAAATAGTGCAAGCTTTCTTCGCTTTTCTTTTGTTCTGTATGAAAGGGCATTATCCGTTACTGACTTGCTCCCTGAGTTGTCTCCTTCTTGGGGAAGTGCAGTGTGAATCTGTTATTCAGATATCTGTGGGAGAGCTTTCACAAGTTTTCCAAGTTGTGCAAGACTCTATTAGAAAATTATTGAAAGGCTTATGAGACTCAACAAATATTCCTGTTTGCTCTTGCTAGATGTAAATAGATGGCATTGTACTTCCTCTTAGTTCAGTGTATGACCTGGTACCATTTGTGTCATGGCTGAATGTTGACTGGCAGTACACTCTGTACATACATGGACTATTTGAGCTGCAGCCAGCAATGTTTATAAACTGTGTTTCTTCAGTGTTTCCTTTCAGGTATTTTTTGGCACTTTTTGTACCAGAAGACATGTGATGTCTATTCTTCAAATGTGACCCACCCAAGGGACTCGTGCAAAGGCAATGACACTTGTAATGTCATACAGGCATCTATCTAAAACGTATGCTGGGTTGGCACCTACGCCTTAGTGAAACTGTCCAGCTAACTTGTAAGTGGGCACCTTGCCATCTGAACAGATGGGCATATGTAGGCAGTCAATAGTCACATTTGTTCCTCATTTGTGGGAATTTAGACAAGGATTTTAAACATCTTGAAGCATAAAAGGCAAAACACTCTAAGTGTATTAGACATGATGGGGGAGGATATCCTGATGTGACTATCCAGACGCCAATGGATCTTGTCCTGGTGGCCTGAGCTGAGGGGATATGCTGTCAGTAAACTAGTTCTGGCCTGGGATATTTTTCAGAAATCAATTTTGCATTGATTATTCCCCCACCCTTCTCCTTCTTTCCTGGCTTTTCAATTTGCTCCTCTCCAACCAATTCAAAGTGCTGCTGCAAAAATACATTTTCTCTGCCAGCACTCAGAATCCCTGTAATGGTCTCCTGTACATGTAGCATTAAGTTCCAGCTACTGTTCCAGTTGTGCCTGCTTCTCTATTCATTTCTTCCTACTTTTTTCATGCCCATTTGCTATCATCAAGCCTCCTGTCTAACAGTTCCTTTATACCTTTTATACTCTCCCACCTTTATGCTTTCTTCCCTGTTGCCACTTATTCATGGAGCAGTCTTCGTGCCAAAGAGTCCCACCCCCCCCCTTAAATCTTTCCTTAAAACACACATGTTCTGTGAGAATCCTGTATACATAACAACAGTAATGAATGATAAAAGCCTGGCCCTTGACCACCTATGGAATGTTTCTGGCTCATTTTAAACAGTTGAAATGCTGTATAGGAAGTGAAGAGGGGAGGAAGTTAAGGGGAAAGTCAGGCCTCACCGTGTCTTTGGCAAACCCCTTTTCAGCACCTTAAAATAAGTGTTCATCGGACTCCATGGTAAACTACCTTCTGCAGACTTACACACACGTACAGCACTTTGTCCGAATGTACCCTTCAGTATGTAATTGTGTCTACTGGCTGGGAAGCTTTCTGTCATGTTTATGCAAAAATCTTACTAGCAGTTTATGACCATGTGTGGTTTGTGACTTAAAAAGAGCCATATAAACATGGTTTTCTTGTCTCCTTGTTAATAAATAAAAGCGTGCACACTTACACTGTGTGCGTACTGCATTTGTGTATCAGATCTACTGCAAGTGACGAACCCCCCCTCCCCAGCCCCACATGTCCAGAAGAACAAGGCAGCGTTAGCAGTCAGTCAACAGCCTTAATCATTTGCTAGGCAGGGACAATGTGAAAGCTGCCAGAATGATTGCCTATGGATCTTGCCAAGGAGCCAAATACCCTGGCTGAGAATATAATATACAGGCTGGCATCTGGGCTCTCTGATTGTCATCAGTCCCTGAGCACCGTGGAGGGGGAAGCGGATAATAGTAATTGAAATGCTCACTGCAGCATTTTAAAAGTAATGATTTTAAATATTTTCAATAAAATAATTAAATGTGATTTTTAAAGGGGTTGGGGGGGAACAGTGTTATCTGTTAGGGGGCTTATTCCTTCACCCTCTCACTTTCCTGGTCCTTCTTGCATGAACAGAAAGCAACAATACCCGAAGTCCAAAGGTGCAAACAATTTGATGTTTATTGGAATGAACTTCCAGCAAGCATGATTCCAATTTCCTTCCTTAGTGTCCCCCTTCCCAGCTCTGACACCACATAGCCTTGCCTGTGTCCCTGTTCCATTTCCACCCCCCCCTTAGCAAAGCACGATCCCAATTCCCCCACCCCCCGTCCCTGTTCCCATTCCCCCCTTACTTCCTGATTGACTGCAGACTGTATAGTAAAACTTGAGTTCTGCTTAGCTATACGTTAACCAATCATTTTACTGAAATTTAACTAACCTATCCTAACATACTGTAACATGGTTATTTAACCAATTATATCCCACCACCTTAATTGGTTTACACCCAACAAAATTAATTATACAGCAGACAGAAACAATCACAGAACCAGACAGAGATTATATAGACAAACAATAAGGAAGTGGAGACTACAGTGATAGAACAATACAGAAATGAGGATTTCACATCCCAAGTATTGATAAGTGAGTTCTTGCCAGACAGGATGCTATCAAACTAAGTTTCCTTTTACATCTTCTAGGCTCTTCCCTTTCTCTGGAGGTGATAGGAATATCAGGACAGGATTGTATTCCTAACAGCCCAAGAGCACCTTATTTCAATGTGACTAGTTTGGTATGTGAGGATGTGACCATACTCTTCCGAGTTTATGGCTGGCCTTTGCTTCTTAGCCAAAGGCCTTAGCCTAAGAACCAGGCCTCAGACTGTCACAGTAAGAGAAGGCCCTTACACAGACAGAAAGTGATTTTGATTCTTTCTTTTATACCTCTATAACTAGCTAAGTGATAAGAATACACCTAAATTCTTAAAATATAGGCCTTTGCAGACAGGCCTGAATATCTATATCCTAACATTATCAAAGCAATACAAAACTCCTTTTCAATGGATTGCTGTTTAAATGGCCAGCTGTTTATTTCCTTTGCTTAGAAGTCCCCTCCACATTGCACTTTTGCTATTAATTTAGCCTTCAGAATAATTTTCCTATATTGTTGTAAACTGAATAACAACTGTCTGGAGAGGTGTAACACAGTCAACATACTATCCCATTGAAGTGTGTAGCTGTGCCTCAGTTTCCCCTCCTGTGGTCCTGGAATAGCCACACACCATAAAACTATTGTTTCAACTAAAGTCACCACTTCTAGGGTGTGCTCCACTGTTGCCAACTCACACAAGTAACACTATTTTGATCCCCTGTTGTAGGCAGTCTCACAATGATATGAAAGACTGCAGCCTTCACATGATTTAAGAGAGACCCCCACCTTACACTACCCACTGCCCTGTAGTCTAGTGGAAGGTGTACAAAACTGCAAGACCAGAACTGCCAGGCCCAGTGCTACCTCTGAGTGCTATTAATATTTATGAGCCCTCCACAACCCCGGTGATGAGTCAAGGCTTCATACCTTGGGGGGTAATTATCATTCACCACTGTCACAGATGAGATAACTGAGACTTTACACCAGGTCACTTCAGACAGAGCTGGGAATAGACTCCCAGTCTAACAGAACAGAACTAACTCTCATCCCCTTTCCCACACAGTTTATTGGAAGGAACATCCCACATGAAGTGCTTGTGTAACCCATCTTTACACAGTAGCTCTTTCACAGTCTGACAGACCACATATAGCAGTTTCTAGTTCTGCTATTACTTCCATGTTAGGCAAATGGCGATAAAATTCTGGGTCCACTGAAATCAGTGGGAGCTTAATCAATAGAGTAAGACTTCAGCTGTGCTTCTTTAGTTCAAATAGTAGAGGGTCATGCTTTTTTAACATCCAGGTGGCTCCAGTTCAGTCCCCTGAGATCAGTGGTTCTCAATCAGTGGAACTCAGAGGTCTTCCGGGGGTACGTCAACTCCTCTAGATACTTGCCTAGTTTTACAACAGGCTACATAAAAAGCACTAGCGAAGTCAGTACAAACTAAAATTTTATACAATGACTTGTTTATACTGCTCTATATACTGATATGTAAGTACACTATTTATATTCCAATTGATTTATTTTATAATTGTATGGTAACAATTTTTATGTCTGATTTTGTAAGCAAGTAGTTTTAAGCGAGGAGGAACTTGGGGATATGCAAGACAATGCACACTCCTGAAAGGGGTACAGTAGTCTGGAAAGGTTGAGAACCACTGCCTTAGATGCCAAAACAGTTATTGCTATGTTTGGCTATGCTGTCTTTAACTGCTAGACCACAAGCTACTCCCGGACCCAGGGAGAGAATCCTGATGTACAACATTCCACTGCTCTGTCACAGGCATCTGTGTGACCCACTGGGAATGTGGGTGAGGTGCTCCACAGAAAGAACAACAGTCTCCTGTTAGACTCCCTGCTACTCTGATGGCTGAAATGGCCTGTGCTGTGAAGCTGTGGATTGTAGGCTCAAGCCTGTGTTGATGAGAGAACCCATAAAGGGGTGAAAAAAATATACATATATGTTTAGAAGTTAATAAAAAGACACTGGAGTAATTGTTGCAATTATTTTATATGGCAGGATACTGTAGTTGAAAGAGAATTTGGATGTTGTGCTAATATTTGTTTTATTGTTGCTTTTTTATTATTATTTGTATTTTGATTAATGAGAACTGGCTCTTTAAGAATTGGGTGTGGCAGACTCAGTATGTTTAAAGACTAAAAGCAATGGGTGGGAGATTTTTGGCTGTCCAGCTAGGAGTGGATGACCCTGCCAGTATGAGTACTGTAAAGGTCAGAAATGTATCTAGTAAACGTATCTTTCTGGAAAATAAGCTTCATTCTCAAAGTGATAATACTATCCCTGATGGGGCTGAATGTCACAGGACACTGCTAATAAGCTATAGACCCTTTTTGCTTTATGTCACCAGTTTGAATAATGCCCAGTAGGACTTAAATATTGTTCACCCTTGCATCAGAGCTATCAAAGTCCCTTTGTCTGGGTTTTGCTGCATTACCTTAGCAAATTCTCTCATTTAAGAGAGGTAAGCCCAAACCCCAATCCTGAGACCCCCCCTTCCCCCAAACCTGGAACGCCCTTCTGCACCCCAACCCCCTTATTCCCAGCCCCACCTTAGCCCACACCCAGAGCCTGTACCCCCTCCTGCACCCTAACCCACAGCCCCCTCCTGCACTCCGAATCCCTTATACCCCCCTCCTGCACCCCAAGCCCCTCATCCCTGGGGTTAGGGTGTTTCGGTTTTGTGCAATTAGAAAGTTGGCAACCCTACCTGACATAGGGGGAGTTGGGTCCAACTCCCTTAAGGTATGTTTATACTGCAGCTGAGAGCATGCCTCCCAGCCCAGGCAGGCAGACAGACTCATGGGAGTTGCTTCAAGCTAGAAGGCTAACAATTGCAGTGTGGACATTCCAGCTTGGGGTGGAGCTGGGCTGACAAGCCTACGGGGTTGAGTGGACCTGAAATAACAGGACTTTAGGAGTTGGGGCTTTAAGAAAATCTCCAATATGAGCCTTGTGATAAATTGGCGAGAGTTTTGGCATAGTCATGTTGCCATGCCTTTGGTTTTGTCAGGCTTCGTAAGCAACAGAGCAATGACGTTGGGCACACTGTTACAGAAATGTGTTTTATTGTTCAGTCTTTGTCCTGCAGTAGCATCCAGCAGTTCCAAGTGGAGCCCCATTCCCAAAATGTCAGGCACCATACAAATGTATATGAAGACATGGTCCCTGCCCTATGCAGCTTACAATTTAATGTGGGTAGGTGCAAAAAGTGGTAGTACTGGAGCTGACATTCTTGACAGCAACCCCTGAAGTGAAGTTTGAACAGGAGTTTGGAGGAGAGGGAGACTGGCTGGCAAACAGGAAGAGGGGGCTATTCCAGAAGTAGAGGGTGGTATGAGGAAGAGGTGAAGGACTTAATGAGAGGAACAGGCACCATGTAGGAAGCCAGCCAGAGGAAAAGAGAACACAGATGTGGATAGGGGCAGAGCAGTGCAGCACTTTGGAATCCAGGTATGTACATTTCGGATGTGGAAAAACTTCAGATGCCAAACAATAGCAGCAGCCTGCTACCTCCCTATTGATCTTGGAGGGGTTAATTGGATAGCGTAGTTGGGCTGTAAATGCTATAATCACATACAAAGCAATGGCATCTAAAGTGAACTTCCTTACCTGGAGTTTGTAAATGAGGAGTTCTCTCGATTGACTGAGACATCAATTGGTCAAGCTCATTTGGTTGATTAATCACAGACTGGACCTCTGAGATCAAACAGCACAAACGAAAAAGGCTAACTTACCAATTCTGGGGTACCAGGCCTATCTGCCTGCACTGGTCCAAGGAACTTGACAACCCACAGGGTTTATATAGATGATGACTCCTTTGTTTATCCCATATTACAATTTTTGTGATTTAGCAGTATAGCTGGTGCCATCCAATCACTAACAAATGCCATCTTATTGTCAACATCTTACAAATTCCGGTGTGCCCCAAAATTCCAGCTATAAAGAAGCATAACAACTTAAACCTACTTTAACATGGGTTCAGAACAAGTCTTCAGTCGTCATTAAATATTCAGTCATGTTTACCTTTTCCTTGTTTTTTTCCCTTTTTATAATGTTTTATCTACTTATCCCTTTCTTGTGGTTTCAGTTACAATTTGTAACTTGTTATTCAAGTCGCTTAGCCAAATATATTTTACCTAGCAAGCACATATGCTATTAAAAATAACCTTATACAGCTATAACAAAAGGTCATGCTCATAAACATATTTCCACTTAACAAGCAGTTTAGCTCTTATTGGCTAATAATTCTATATCCTCTCTTTTTAGCGTTACTTTTTGCAAAGCTTTATGGGAGTTCTTTAGCATACTCATGATAAATGCTTAGACTTTAGGCCTCCATATGCCAGGAAGCTGAGATGCTTTAAAACTGTGGGCCTGGTTCTCCTTGCGTTTCTGCCAACTTCCACTGGCACAAATCCTGGCACAAGTCCCTGAAACTAGAAAGTTTTGCCAGGAGGTGAAGGTGACAGCAGCATAAAGCTGCTGCAACCTTCCTTCTGCCAAAGGACTGTTCAGAGGGGGCTACTGTAGTCCCCAAAGTGGGTGGTGTTTCATGAAAGGCATTGCCGGGGATGTGCAATTTTAGCAGCTTCTTGCCGCAGAAGTCTGATAGGGCCCTGGTGTAGTATGAATCAGCTGACTCTTGCCAATAGCCTTAAGGGAACTATAGCAGAAGGCATAACCTGCCCGCCATTGGAGCACAAATGGTATCACTGGTGGATGATGTTGTAATTCTTCTTCCCCAAAACTAGCCTTACCAAATCCTGCCTGTTGTCTCTGCTGGCTAGTGTAGACAGAGCAGCCTTTGAAACACTGGCAATTGAGAATGGGCAATCTTTCACCCGTGCTGTACAGGTCACTTGGCAGGTGGTGCTGGGAAGCCTTGACCCTGAGGATTTGGTAGATCCCTTTGCAATGCCTAGGGTAGAAGATTGAACTGAGATCAGAGTGTGGGTCTCCCATTTAGTTGCCTGATCCAGTTATACAGAGATCGCAAGCTATTGATTTTGCCCAGGTGTGCCAGCAAATGCAATTTCAGAGAATGCCTGGTGGCATCATTTAGGTAACAGTGAGCATGTGTGAGTGAGCATTGCAATGTACTGCATAAGTCTAAAACAAAACCCAGCAACTTTTTTTGCAAACCTCACACTTTATTTCTATTGATCAGTTTCAAAGCAACATTTATTTTAACAGGAAAAACTCCAATAGAAGGTTGCAATAGGCAGCAAAATGCCTCTCATAAGATTGTATTGTTCTTTTTCCCCTCTTGGAATGGGAGATAATTAAACGGATATATATTTGTTTAATTAATCTGCCATAGTTGGTGAAGTTAGAACCATTTTTGTGTAAAAGCAGGACTTAACTATAACACAATAACGGGAAGAAAAAAGCCACAACAAAGGCCTGGTCCCCACTAACGCTGAATTCGAAGTACCTTAGTCCGAACTTACCGCGGGTCCAGACGTGGCAGGGAGGCTCCCCTGTCGATGCCGCGTACTCCTCTCGCCGAGCTGGAGTACTGGCGTCGACGGCGAGCACTTCCGGGATCGATCCGGGATTGATTTATCGTGTCTAAACCAGACGCAATAAATCGATCCCAGAACATCGTTGCCTGCCGCCGGACCCTCCGGTAAGTGTAGACGTACCCAAATAAACATAAGGCAAGTTCTTACTTTACCTTTACTAATTTAGCCTCTATTAGCTAAATAGGTGGTGAAAGAACAACTGCTTTGCCATTAACATTTTGTTAAAAGAAAAATATAAATAAAAGTACAATCCTGTCCTTGTATGGCAGTCCTCAGAATGAAATTACTTGGCAACACAAATAAAGGCAACTCAAGTGGAGTGGATAGTTATTTCACTATACAGTGAGATACCTTTAGAGAGCCAATGGTGCCAATAGCTATTTCATGGCTCTGTCAGTGGCATCTTTTATTCCCTGCTCAGATAGTTTCCTCAGCCACCTATCTCAGTTTGTTTAAAGATGATCTGTAAAGAGGTGGGTTTTTTTTTTTTTTTTTTTTTTTTTAAATTGGGGGTTTGCCCTTGCTTTGATAAGTAAAATATTTGCTTTTCTTACCTTAGAAATATTACTAACATCTGGTATGGTCTTCCTTGGGGAAGTCTCAAGGATGTTTTATTGTGAGGCTTGTCACCTCAAACGAAGTGCTGAATCTTTAAAGATGACTTCATTTTCCAAAAAAGTTCATTCATCATTGAAGTTAAGTAGATGATGCTAAGTACAAACAAAAAGTATTTTAAGCAGTGTGAGCAAAAAACCCTTCCCCTCTCAACTGGCATGGCCTACATAGGAACTGAATTTCTCCTTTTTTTTTTTTTTTTTTTTAAATAAAACTTTGTTTCATTCCCACCTAATGTGGTTCACTGTGCCCCAGATGAACTTGTTGAAGATTGCTGGCTAGATGAAAACCCACTTATTGGATTTGGTTAAATACTTACATTTTCTTTATGTAACTGATTTAAGGCCTCAAAGTCACAAATTGTCAGATGATTTCTCAGACTAGTTTTACTAAGTAAAACTAACAAACAACTGCTCCTTCTGTGAAAAGAGAAGTGTTCACTTTTTTTATATGTTTAAAAGTTCACACTGGGTGAAAGAAAACTTTAGAGCAAGTTTTAGTCAATGGAAAACTTCAGTCTTTTGTTTCCTAGCAACCTCAATATTAAAGACAATACCATAAGCTTTGACTTTATTTTTTTATTGTTTTGACTTCCGAAATGTTCCTTCCATTGGACTTAATCTCGTGAGGTTTATTTATTCTTAAATCTGCCACTTACTGGATGGAGTGCCCTACGCCATGGCATCAGCACTTTTGCAGAAGCAATAAGACAAGCCCATGCATAGGGGTGAACCAGTTATTTGTGCAGTTTGGATCCCTGGATCTGATGCCAGATCAGAAAATACTAGTTGGGACTAAGGTTTTCCAAGGCCTGGGTTTTGGACCAGATGATATCCCACAGGCTCTAGGGAGGCAGATGAAAGCTTTCAGACAGCCCTGTTGCTGAAATTCTGGAGAGCACATCAGTATCCAGGGGGAATGGAAGAACGCTGCTACGGTGCCATTGCTCACACAAGGTATTTGCAGGTGGTGAACTTTATCTTTCCTCCCCTACGATGACATTGTCTCATGATTTAGCTGAAATATGAGTAAGGGCAAGGAAGACGTTCTAACATCTTCTGAACAAGATAATGGATGATAGGGACAGGTGAATAACTTTTTGGTTCATCTATCCCAACCAGAAGGTCCAGGAGTTGGGCATTTGCTGAATTCCTTTGGTTTGTTTTTGGTGCAGGAGGAAAGGGAGTTTTGTTCAAGGATCCATTACAAATCACACACATCCCCGCTGTTGCTCTGTGGCCATCTGGTAATGGTCTGATCTCAATGTGGAATCCCTTGGACTAGTGTGGTATTATGCCCAAAGTGAAGTTGATGTGAGGAGTATGGTACTTTCAGTTATGGATTAGTGATGTGCTTCTTTAAAAGGTCTGGCTTTAATGGGAGTAGTGGAATTAAGGCAGCACCCTATAGTGATGTGAAGGTAAGAGAGTGGGATGGATGGGATCTGGCTCCTTGTGAACTGGTGGGACTTGGTGGCCCCCTAGAAACAGGTAAATACAAACTCATTTGAGCAAGCTGGAGACGGAAGGGGAATGCTCTAGGATGGGGCAAAAGGCTCAAAAGCTAAGGGGAACCAACAAAACCTGCTATGGATCACACACTGGATTGATGGAGGGGAGGAAAGGCTGGGTTAGGTATTGTGGCTTTGTAGAAGAATATTCCTGTATTGCTTTTAGTATGTATGTCCCTGGAGCCATGTGGTGTGATTGGGGGCTAGTCATAGGACTACAGCCAGGGCTTAATTTGTGCCAGGGCTGAACCGCAGCACATCTAGGCTTGCAAGTTCATAGCCCCGGCACCTCTGGGCTTGCTGTGTCAGTTATGAAAGTAAAAAAATTGCTTGAGGTGCGGCCACTCCTTCCTTACCCATTAAGCACCCATAGCTGCCATTGT
This sequence comes from Trachemys scripta elegans, assembly GCF_013100865.1. Taxonomy (NCBI): domain Eukaryota; kingdom Metazoa; phylum Chordata; order Testudines; family Emydidae; genus Trachemys; species Trachemys scripta. Next base: position 109,644,618 of record NC_048302.1, read on the forward strand.
AGGAGAGCCCTGACATCCATTGAGCATGTACACAGACAGTTCCTTATGTCTTTGAGGTTTTGATCTGGTCTCATTCTATATATGGGAGCAACACAGAGTCCATGGCCCAGTCGTTGTAGATCTCCTTCCAAATGGAGAGTAGAGTGGTATGGGGCAGATTACGGGTTTTAGTACACACCCTGGTTAGATCTGGTGAAGCAAAGGGAGAGGGAGTTGATGCAGATAACTTTAATCTAAAACAGTGGAGTGATTTCAGTTGCACAATGGCTGAGGAATATGTATGAACCTACATTAGCGGTTTAAGGATTTTGCGGTTTTTATGGGTCCTTTTGGACTTGATAAATTTAGTGATTAGAGCAAAAATATTTCTGCCTTCATTACTATGATCATTGTGATGTTACATTCCGTATTCTTCATGGAAATATTGTTATGCTATGGATATGACATAGCTAATATGTTTTATGCGAGATGGGTCATGTGAGATCATTGGCAAGGTTATGATTTACTGAATATGTTTGTCCAATTTGTATGCACGTATCATTTCTGTAACACTTACAACTGGGTGTGTACTAAGGAAACACTCACCAGACAACAGGCGATCAGCCTTGATGGGCCATTAGGAAGAAACAATAAGACTTTGAAGAGACTAATCTTTCTCCTTCCTGAGACGTGTCCTGGGAACCTTGCTTTGACACTACAAGGTCAGGTGTGTACTAGGTGACCTAGTATTAAACACTATCTTGGACTTCTAGTGGTTTTTTTTCCCCCCACTTAAAGGAAGGGGAGGTCATGACTGGGAAACAAAAGGTTCCTGCCTTAAGTAAATTCTATTTAAGGCTGGGGAGTATGTTGATCATGGTTCAGTCTTCACTGAATCCCCACCCAGGATGACAGCTGGAAAGATCTGAGAACCAAAGACATGGGGGAGGGGAGGAAGAATTGAGCCCAGGCTGGAAAAGGTCTGTGAATATGGTGTCTGAAGACTTAAGCCACAAGCAGCGTAGCTAACCTTCAAGAATTTCTGCAACCTGCCCCAAAAGCAACATTTAGGGTGAGAAATTACTTCTTGAAACCACTCACTTTAAGATCTTAAGATTAGTATGCATGGTTTGTTTTATTTGCTTAGTAATCTGCTTTGTTATTCCTTATCACTTAAAATCTGCCTTTTGTAGTTAATCTTGTTTACTATAAAACCCAGTTTGCCCAATTTATAATGGGGGGCGGGGTGGGGGAGTAAGAAGTTGTGCACATCTTCCTCCACATTGAGGGAGGGGGGCAAATTTATGAGCTTACGTTGTATAGATTTCTCTACAGTGCAAGACAATATTACTTTGGGTTTACTCCCCAAAGGGGGTGTGCACATGAGTGTTGGGTGAATCTCTGAGCTGACCCCTTTCACACAGAGCTGACTTTAGTCTGTGTCTGCAGCTGGGTGTGGCCTTGCATGTGTGTGTGCTAGCAAAGGCTTGAGGGCCTGGCACAGCAAAAACAGGGTGAGGAGGCCCAGGCTGGTGAACTGGGTGGGCTCAGTGAGGCCCCAGCACATCAGGTGGCATCCCAGATAGGGGGGTGGGTCTAACCGGTCACACTCCTGCATGTTTTCTTTGTTTTTGATGCACCTGTTGTAGCTGATATCTTTATTTCCAAGGTGTGTTTGGTATTTTCTGGTATTCTTTTTTGTTTTACTCCTTATTTCCACTTGCGTTCTGTGAATTTTCTCATATATGACTTTGTTTTTTGTGAAAGTCTGTTACCATGTTTTTGGGTGGGGATCAGTTTGTGGTTTTCAAGAAATAAATTCCACAGCATAACACATTCCAATATCAGGAAGATTTCTTTTGTGAATTTGTTTGTTTAAATTTTTAATTAATTCATTCCATTACTCAGTCATTATGCCCTGGGATCACTCGAAATAACTCTTCTTCTTTGTGGTTTACACCTTTCAAACATTAATAGATTACAGTTTTGTTCATGTATAAAATGTCTAGACCCTTGAGTACTATACTTGATTTGTGACTTCAGGATAAAAGATAATTTTGGATCTTTCACATCTTCAGATTATGTGGTGCCAAAGGAGTTCAGCTAGCTGACAAATGTGCATTTCTAAATGATTGCCATGAGGTTGTCTATAGCGTATGTTTTGCTTTATTAACATTCACATTTGATTTGAGATGTTAATGATTTTGTTGGATGTTAAAGGATAGCTAGCTTGAAAGCTATAGCTGGAACTTGTTTAAGATGTTTGTGTATCACTTTGTGTCTCTTGCAGTATATTGATTGCAGCCTTCAGAGATGAATAACTACATTAAGGACTGTTCCAAGACTATTAAGTTTCTAACAGAAATTGCTATAGTGCAGTGCTCTCAGGTTGGAGAGGGCATGGATTATTTCTCTCTTTTTAATCCTGCTTACTCAATAGTGCTGCTCAGTGTGAGTAAAATTTGCAGAATTGGGCTCTGCTTTTTTCCAGCAGTAGAAGCAACGTCTTTAAACAGATGTTTATAAATTCCATTATGTGCTTAAAAAGCTTGGAGAAAATTTCAAAATAGTGGGTAGAAAGAAGCTTTTGCTTCTATCTGTAGCGTTGCTCCTGGAGCTTCTTAGTGCCACAGTAAGACCAATTGAAGAGCTAGCCTCCTATCCTGGGGAAATGTATGGTTCTTCAAAACTGGGTTAAAAGTAGTGACTGGCAACCTCAGAGTTGAGTGGGGCTCTCTCTGTCTCTACAGCATGTACCTTCATGAGAAGTGCAAAAAATTCACTGCAGCCTCATACCAGAGAGTTTTGCCTCATGTACAGCAATAGAAATGCTTTGTTGGCACCATTCCTGGAAACGTACCTTTCCAGAGTCAGGATCTAGGTGGAGGATTCTGCTTGTGCTGGATGTGGTGCTTCAGCCTACAGATGCCTCTTTTGTGCTGTCACCTGGGTCTACAGAAGCTAAACTTTCATTTTTTTTTAATTAAGAATGAAAAAAGTAAGTCCCGATCTGTTTGCTTTGTAATCATGAACTGAATAGAACTGATGTAGAGACCTACAATGATAACTCTGAGAGGTGAGATTTGCCCCATTCATGTCAATGGTGCTAGCTCAGATGCCCAAAGTAGTTTTAAATGGCCACATTGTTAACTATTGCACTGCTGAAAGCATGTAAGAAAGAATAGGAAGGATCATCTTATGAAGAGCTACAAAATCTACTCTTCTCTGAGTATCTTTGGCATCACAAGTGAGTGGGCTTGGGAGATACTGCTGCAGCCTCTCCCCCACCCAATCAAGAGGAAGCCTAACAGAGCAGCTGAACCCCTCACCCCCCCAATCTGTGGAGCTAAGCTCAAAAAGCCCAGTGAGGCATATGAGCTTTACTGAGGGCAAGCTAAGCCCAAGGAAGTCAGTGGAGCCCATCCATGTATTCAGTCCCCAGTGAAGAGGAACTGAGACCAAGGGGCCCAAAGCACACTTCCAAAATATGGAATTTATTGTAAGTGGCATCTTACTGTGGGCAGAGTGTAACTTATGGTCATATTTAGAAGAGTACCACTGCCTTTCTATTCCCCCAGTCTCACCCCTGCCTAGAAGGATGAGGAGACAATAATGTAGCCTGGTACAACCAGATCTTCTTTTTGGGAGCACTGATTGATACAACTGACAAGGAACTAACACAATTCCCATCATAAAAATCATCCACTAAGACAGCACAGAATGTCAGCACCATACATAGCAAAATTTGCGTAATGTGTTAGCTTCTTACAGCACCACTTACAATCTTTAAATTGTGAGCAGTACTACTTCACTCATTGCCTCTGTCCTCAGCTCAGATATACAGTAAGTAGTAACACACTAGAGAATGTTTAAGTATCATTTAGATTGTCCTCATTTATAATATGGAAGGAAAAGCCTTATTCCTTTTTCTCCATGATATCTGACCCATAGTTCCACATTTGAAAAGGCTATGTATGATGTGACTCAACAGTTACTATAGATTTCTATCCTCTTTCCCTACTTTTTGCATCTCTTGTAAGTGCTGCCTCTGCATGTCCCTTGCACTTTTTTTTTTTTTTTAAATACACAGGTATTGGTGTGGAAATTTTGTTGTTAACCATGAGTCAAAGTTCTCTTCTTTTAGCTTTGCCTCTTATCTGGTTATTTCTGATCAGTCTTTCATTTTCTTGCTTAATTGGTGCACTTGTAATACCAGGAAAATTCATATGGACCCATTCCCCTTTTGATAAACCAGGAACAAAGAATTAAAGTTACTAAATATGTAGAGTGTCACAGTTGTAAGTCATGTGGTTTTAATTCACTTAACTAATTCCCTTTATCTTGTCATAGTAATTAGGACTATCCAAGTCATGTCACATTAATGTGAAAACAGCTCTTTGGCATGGGTGGCCAAGAAACACAGCCATTGTGATCTGTCTTGCTAAATTAAACCAGAGAGACTGATCAACTTGTACTTTGCTACCTTCTTTGATAAATTATGTTAAAAGGTGAAGAAAAGTGCTTAAGCGCCAACACACAATGGTGCTGAATATTCCTGAACTGCAGCAGCAAACAAATTGAGAGGAGAGTTCTTCAGACCTTTTAAATTTATGCCCCAGGCATTGATAATGAAAAATGAAATGACATGTAGCAATAAAGTAGTTTAAGAAAATTGATAATGCTTGAACAAATCTAAACTTTATACCGTGTTAGTATAATGGAAGTGGTTCTTCAGAAGGCTATCTCCTCCCTTTTAAAAACAAATGGCTCTGTGGCCTAGGTGATTAGCCCTGATTTTGGATGTCTGAGATCCTGGGTTCAAATTCCAGGCAATTCCGGAGCACAAGAAAATAAATGTATGAGGTCAGACTAGATCAAAATGGTCCCTTCTGGCCTTAATATCTATGAATTATTCCTTACAAACTGGAAACAAACAGAGGCAGGTAAAGGGTATTGTCACAACTGACTGCTGCAGACTCCAAATCTGACTCTTAAGAGTATGTACGTATCTATCTAATATACTTGGCAAAGGTTGGCAGGGAGAGGAAGCACCTGCACGCCTTCCAAATAGCGTGACCATATTTCCCTATGCTGAATACGGGACACCTGATAAAATTGCTCGTATTCAAGCGAGTTCAATGGCAATCAATCAGAATTATGCAGTACAAACGTTCAAAATAACATTGTTGACTGAGCACCCATTAAAAAGAGATACTGCATTATTATAACATTAATAGGTAAAAATAAGTATATACTTACAATTAAGTGGTTACTGCTCTGACTTTTATTTTTGGGGAGTAGGGGTTAGCAGGGCTCAAGCCAGCTCCACATGGCAGGGTCCAGGGAGGCAGTGCCACCTCCACCCCTGATTCACCTCAGCAGGCCACCTAGCCTGTCTTGGTTGTGGGGAGGCGCAATCAAAAATAACTCAAATGTGGAGGGGTCAGCTGAAAAAGTTTGAAAACTGCTCAGGGTGCAGGGAGGGGGTAACTAGGGGCTGTCAGCCACAGAGCTGGGTCCCCCACCCCTGCAGCTCTTACCAGCTGCGTAAGCAAAGTGGGCGGGGAGCTGAGGAGCAGCTTCCTCGCCCCGCAGCAGGAGGCAAGGAGAAAACACCATGGCTGCCTGCTCCATGGCACCAGCCAGAGGAGCAGCTGCCCTGCACACACAGCCTGGATCCAGCTTCCTGCCTCCAACTTGGCATGGGGAAGAGAAGGAGCTGTGGGGAGTGTGGAGCTGCCCCCTGGACTGCCCTACACTTGCACTGCAGTTTAGGGGGACAACACCCCTGGTACCCAGCCCACTCTGCCCATGGGCTCAGGAGGCTTCTCCTACAGGGTGAGCACCAGGGATCCAGGATTCAGTCCTGGCTCTCTGCTTCAGTCCCACCACTCCTGGCTTGGGGGTTTTAGCAGGGTGGGGAGGTAGCACCAGGGAAGGGGCTTCAGCTGGGGGGTGGCGCGCTGGGGCTTCAGCCCAGTGGCAGGTGCCAGGGATTAGGGCTTCAGTCTGCGGGGTGGTGGGGTCAGGGCTTCAGTGTGTGTGTGTGTGTGTCAGGGCTTCAGCAGGGGGTGGTGCCTGGGAAGGGGCTTCAGCTGGGGGACACCAGGGCTTCAGCTCTGTGGCAGGTACCGGGGATCAGGGCTTCAGCCTGACAAAGGGGATGGGGTGATACACAGCCTGACCCCCCCCCCCCACACACACCCTTACCCCTATATCCCACAGGGCCACAGGGATGCCTCTCCTCCTACCTGGCGTCATGTCTTCCTGCCTCTGCATCCGGCCTCAAGACGCCACATGCTCACCACCAGGGGCGGCTCCAGGCACCAGCGTTCCAAGCGCGTGCCTGGGGCAGCGAGCTGCGGGGGCGGTCTGCCAGTCACGGTGAGGGCAGCAGTCAGACTGCCTTCGGCAGCATGCCTGCGGGAGGTCCGCCAGTTTCGGTGGCGGGTATGCCGAAGGCGTGGGACCAGCGGACCTCCCGCAGGCACGCCACCGAAGGCTGCCTTACTGCCGTGCTTGGGATGGCAAAATACATAGAGCCGCCGCTGCTCACCTCATACCCACCCGCCAGCCAACCACAAACTGGAGGCAGCTGTGGTTGTGCGGACTGCTGACTAACCTGCAGGGGGAGCAGAAAATGTGGGACAATTTGCCTGTTTTTTTTTAAATAAATAAATAAAAAGGTGAGACACTTGCAAGAGGGCTTAAATAAGGGACTGTCCCATATTTAATAGGACAGATCGTCCCCCTACTCCCAAGGATCTCTTAGCTATTGGAGAATGTTCTTCCTAAGCCATCTGACTGCTGTGAGGGGGTAGGTCTCTTTTCCCTGCCAACCTTTTTTGGGGGCCTTCTCTTTGATGAATAGCTACAGTGCCTATTCTGTTGCTGTCCCAAGCAGCAGCAGGGTGAGTTTCTCCAGAGTGTAGGCTCTAAATAACAGAGGGTCCTGTGGCACCTTTGAGACTAACAGAAGTACTGGGAGCATAAGCTTTCGTGGGTAAGAACCTCACTTCTTCAGATGCAAGTCAGATCTTGCATCTGAAGAAGTGAGGTTCTTACCCACAAAAGCTTATGCTCCCAGTACTTCTGTTAGTCTCAAAGGTGCCACAGGACCCTCTGTTGCTTTTTACAGATTCAGACTAACACGGCTACCCCTCTGATAGTAGGCTCTAAATAGCAGCTGTAAACTTGACCAGTGTGAGCAGTGACCCTGCCCAGTCTTCAATTTCACTCTGTTGCTCCTTGAGGAACATGCAGAGTAACAGGAGAGGCAACAGAGTGGCTTGTTGGCAGACTCAGAAGGATAGCACTGCTTTGATTCCTGCCTAGAAGGGTATCTTTGCAACACTAAGGGGTAGAAAGCTGCATTTCATTTTTAAATGTAACCTTATTCTTCAGAAATGGAGGGCTTTTGCCCCCAACTCTTCAGAGAAAGTGTCCTATTAGCTGCTGGTGAGTGACTTTGTTGAAAGCCCTGGTTAGAGAAGTTGGGTAGATAGCCTGGAAAATGAAACTGCTGCTCCATTTCCAAACAGATTTTAGAATTGTACATTTAAGTTCTATAATTTTTTTCAAGTAGAAATCAACTTTCACATACTGGATCTTCTGCATTAGAGGCAGGGATGGGCTATCTAGTGTAGGAAATCAGATGACCATAGTAATGAGGATTTGAAGACTGTTAGGGTCTAGGAGAGGAAGATGGAGTTACGGATTTCCTTCACCCAAGACCCCACCCCTGCCCTGCCTCTTCTCACCCCACCTCCTCCCCCAGGTGGGCCTACCTATAGCTCTGTATCCCAAATGTGTTTGTTCCTGGGTAACACTCACTAGATAAAATCTACATTGAAGCCAGACAGCTTTGGGTTGATGGCCCATCAAAGACAATTAACTCTCTCAATGGGCCATAGAAGAAATTCGTTCCACCCAAGATGGCTCTTCCTGCAGACACCTTAGACTTCAAGTAGCCAATGGCTGCCTCTGAGTCAGCAAGCCATGTAAGGACATATGATTTGTTCCTGTGACTCTGGACTCCATCTTGTGCCTGTCACTTTCCACACACTTTGAGCTTTGTTTTGGGACAGTAAAATTCCATCCACATGGCAGAGGATATAAAAGACCCTTGAATCATCTCCATGTTGCTTCTTTCCTGCTCTGATTCTCTCGACTATGAACTTACAACTAAAAGCAGCATTCTGATCTATAGACTGAGGACCTTCCAATCTTTTGGAAGTTACCAGTGACTTTACAAAAGCCAGCAGTGTATAACATCACTGCTACAGACCTGAGATAAGAACTTTGGAATGATTGTATGCATATGATCTATTAACCATTTTAACTCTGCGAATCGCTTTGGATGTTAAAGAAGCTGGGTTTCTCTTTAGTTTAGTGAAAGAGCTGAGTGTGATATACTTTTAAAGCTGTCTTGTCAAAACATTTTTTAATCAGGCCCTATTATAGAAGCTCCTAGTACTCGTTAAATGGCCTAAGAGCTACTTGAGCATTGGTCTACAGTATTATCGGGTGTGACTGGTGAATTGGTTCAGGAAAACAAAATGAGGTTCTGAACTCCATCCTTTCTCCTTGAACCAAATACAATCTCAACTTCCCCCTTCTCCCCGCCCCCCCCCCCCGCCCCCGCCAGCATGAGCTGGGCACCAGCCATTCTCCCCACTTCACTCAAAGAAAGAAAAACAATGATGCAAACAAGTGAGAAAAATCAAGAGTTCAGGAAATAAAACCTGAAAGAGACCGGGGGGGAGGGAGGGGGAGAGAGGAGGAGGAAGCATTTAATGTAGGATCTGATGGAATCTGCTTTGCAGTATGCCCCTCTACTTCAGACATTGCTCCCTATCTGCTCTGCTTGCTGATCTAGATCTCTGCTGCTGTACAAATTCCAAATTTTAATATTCTCAGTCTGAAGAATTGTCACTTGCTGTAATATTCTGTTTCCATAACCCTGTCTAATAATTGCTCAGACTTCTGTTCCCCCTAAAATAATTCCACCCAACAGGAAAAAAATAACATGATGTCTGGAAGTAGTTGTTACATAATAGGACTAATGGATATTCAACATTTGATTGGGATTTCATGATCTTATACCTTCCCCCAAGAATATATTTTTCTTTAACATATTTAAACAGTTAAATTTGCACTTCAGAGGTCTGATCTAAAGTCCACTGAAGTCAATTGGAAGACACCTATTGATGGAATTTAGGATGAGGCCCTGGGTGAATGGCATTACAGTGGAATTTAGTGTTCAAATTCATGTGCAGTCTCCTAACATTTTACTTACTGGTGTGCATTTCTCAGCCATTCACACAAAATAGGGTATGCCCTGGAAATTCTGCACTGGCCGTCTAAGAGGAAAAATATAGGCTGTGTTTTTTCCAGTGACCATTTGTGAAATAGGTAGAACAATGCACCTTGAGCTAAATTTGGCCAGTCACTACAATGAGGAGGAAATGTGCAACTTGGAGGGTAGGATAGTGTAATTGAGACACTGTGCAACCTAACCAGTCAGAGATATAGAAAGCCAACGATGAGAAAAGAATACTCTGTATGTGGTTAGAAGGAGAGAAATGGCAATAATATCAATCCACTAGACATTTTATTTGTAATATCTTGCCCTTGACCAGCACCATCCTTAGATGTCCTGCTTACTCAGCTCAGAACAGCAGCTGTTCCAATAAGCAATTTGATGTTTAGCAGCTGAGAATTTACTCTCTTTCAACCAAGATTGCAAGCTCATCAAAACGTATAAAAGCATGAAGTTTCATAACTCTTTCTCCCTAATGTAATAACCATAGAAAATCTGTACGGTGCAGTCATTAGCTCTATAGTAAAATTAGTTTTGATACCTTGAGTTTTTCATTTTTATTTTAAGCCACAATGCAAACCTCATTGAAATGTATAACAGGAGCTATTTTAAAAGGATACAACAAATTGTTTAAAATGTGAAGTGCTAACACTACACCAAAATTAGATGCTACTCAAATATGTATTACTTATCTATAGCCTAATTTTATATTCTGGGTTTTACCAGGTTACCACAATTTTAGAGTAGTTGGACCAGCGCACACTGCACACACACAAAAAAAGAATTGAAGTGACAAATGCATCCTTATTCCTCTGTTCCTATATTCACATTTATTCAGAGAAGTCTGAGAAGGTACAATAGTTATTCTCGCATTCTTAGAGCATTGAAGGTGAGTACATACATCTTCTCCCTTGACTGGAGCTCTCTCCTAGCTATTTGATCACCTTTCCCAATGCTGAACATTTCAGCGATTTATTATCAGAGGTCTTACCCCAAATAATGTATTTTTTTTTTTTATTCACAGCTTCTGGAGTCATGTGATGATAACATAATTACCTTAAGTTTTTTTTTTATTATTATTTTTTTATAGACCTCATTGTTGCAGAGAAAAGCTTAAAAACATGACCCTAAAGGCTCAGAAACCAGAAGGCAAGTAAAAAAACCCGTGTGTATTGCTTTTATTAAAAAAATGCTCATGATTTTTAAAGCCAATCTCATGACTTTAGTGAGGATGACTCCTGATATTTGAATAATTGAGGCTGGCAATACTGCTGTCCTTCTCCCAAAACAATGACCTTTCTCATGCTACTCCTGCCCCTCCTCCCTTTGGTTCCAGGCCTATTTGTCTAGTCCTGATCTTAGCTTCCCAACACAATCGCCCACCACTACTGATTCCTTGTCCTTGGGGGAGGGGGGGGAAGATTGGGAACCAGCACCTACTGGAATTGGGGGGGGCACACTGGGATGCAGGCTGGGAACAGAGGATTTCTGGTAGTGGGAATAAAATGGCAAGGTTTGCTCCCCCCCAAAAGTCACAATGGTGGGAGAGCCCTCCTAATGTTCTACCAAAGAGTCCCTAGTGGTGAATATCCCTCTCAATTTCCTTTAGCAGACAAAGAAAATCCTTGGAAAACTTGCCAGTTACCAGGCGTTCAACACCAAGAAAAACAGCCGGTTTCACTGCTTTTTAAATCAAATATATTATTTTCTCATGTGGGGGGAGAAGCCTTAGAAATCACCAAAAAACTAGTTTCACCGTGAATCTCAGCTTTTTTTTTTTTTTTTTTTTAAAGCAGTAATAAGATGATTTCATTACAGTGTGATGGATTGGCTGCCATGAAAGCGTTCTGTATTTCAGAGGCTGCATGTGTATCAGGCACTGCAGTCAGTTATGTGGCAGTTACGCTCAGTCTTATTGAACATTGTACATAATCTTACTCTGCACCATGACAGGTCAAAACCAAGCCATCCTTCTATCAGACTGAAATAATGCTCTGGTGCTTTGCTCTATATAAAGCAAAACTCTGTCGCTATCACTTCAGAATGTCTTCCTGAAGTAATTCTGTGAAGATGCCAAGGCTCTGGGGACTGCTGGGGGTTGGGAACAGAGAAGTTGGTAAATTGGAGAGGAGGGAGTTAAGGGCTGCTGTGTTGGTGGAGATGGAGAATGGAGTTCCTCAACTGGGAGAAGAAGTGATGCAATTGCTGCTCCAGTGTTGGATGGGGAGCTGGTGGAGGCTGGAGGAAGATACATACTGTAGCAGCAGCCACTTACCCTCCTGAATAATATCTAGAAGAGCAAGATCTCCTAGTTTCCTTTCTGGTTAAACAAGAGGATCAGGTCCAGCAGGGAGGGATTGGCTGGGAAACCAGCTCTGCAAGACTATTTATTTAAAAACTCAAAAGTGTCCTGGTAAGTACAGACTCTGCCCTCATCAGCTTGGTACAAAGAACTGAAAGTCAACTTTTTGCCAGAAATGCAAAGTTACATAAGGCTATGTTTAGGGCATGGATTCTCCTACCTGATGGAAAAATTCACAGTCCTGGAAAGTAACTGACACAAATGAGTCGGTCCTTTATTTGCTAGCTAGAAGTTTACTTCCAATTTACAGTATTGGCTATCACAGAATCACAAAGTTGAAATACTTATTTTATCAGTATGGGATAACGTTGACTAGCAAGGTTTCAGAGTGGTAGTCATGTTAGTCTGTATCAGCAAAAAGAATGAGGAGTACTTGTGGCACCTTAGACTAACAAATTTATTTGGGCATAAGCTTTCATGGGCTAAAGCCCACTTCATCAGATGCATGCAGTAGAAAATACAGTAGGAAGATATATATGCATGCACGCACACACACAACATGCAAAAATGGGTGTTGCCACACCAACTCTAATGAGACTAATTGATTAAGGTGGGCTATTATCAGCAGGAGGAGAAAAACTTTTGTAGTGATAATCAGGATGGCCCATTTCAAACCGATAACAAGAAGGTGTGAGTACCCCCCGCCGCTGAAGTACTGCCGAAGACCCGGAGTGGACCCCCTGCCACTGGGTGAGTTTAAAAAGGCACCTAAGGCGTGGGGCCTGATTCGGGGGAATCTGCCTAAAGCCAGCCCTGACTCTGGGTGTCCAAGCCTCTGACTGCCAGAACTGGGACTAGATGATGGGATGGCTTATTCAATAATTGCCCTGTTCTGTTCATTCCCTCTGAAGCATCTGGCACCGGCCACTATTGGAAGACAGGCTACTGGGCTAGAGGGACCACTGGTCTGACCCAGTATGGCCACTCCGGATGTTCTTATCACTATACGGCATGTTTTCCAATCCTTTAATCATTATTGTGACTCTTCTCTCCAATTTATAACATCCTTCTTGAATTTTTGATGCCACAACTGGACATAGTGTTCCAACGGCCATTGCATCATTGCTAATTACTGAGATTGAGTTTGGTGTGGGTTTTCTTTTTTCCTTTCCAACTGCCTGACCCTGCAAATAGACTTTGTAGGGTGAGGTGAATAGGGTGTGCCAAATTCTGTAGAATTTGTTTTGCTGTAGTCATGCTCTAGATGGAAATCTGGTAGGGTCAAATGAATATGCCAGTTTAAACTCTTTCCCTCAGAAGAGATGGAAATTAACAATCAATGAATGAGCACAGTTCAAAAATAGTTACTGTAAAGAGTTAGCAAGTGATTTAAATAGATGGCTGATAAAACCTCTCTTTTGGAGTATGGGTGGGAAATAAACAATTAAAATGAATGCTCTTCCCAAGATCCTTTTTTAGGCTGAATTCCTTCTCTATTCATATTCCTACCTTTTTTATTTTGCCCAAACCCAACAACATATTCTGGCCTTCCTCTGTTTGTTTAAAATGGGTGCCGCTAAATCAGACAAATGTTGGTTGTGATTCAGCAGGTGCTAATTTAACCCATATGCTTTAGGAATGCTCCTATACTCAATGTTTTGGATAGAATTTAATTGGAGAGTTAACTTTTTCCTATCAAATAAATTTGTGTTATAAGCTAAACATGAAATTTTAAACCTAATGAACATTAATTGGAAGCTGAATAAATATGAAACTTTGGCTCAGCAGGGCACTAATAATTGTTAAAAGACTAGTGCTACAAAAATGGAAATCCAAAAAACATCCAACAATTGAATACTGGAGCTCAGACAGTGTAAGCTTAGCTACAATGGAAAGAATTGTATACTGTAACAGGAATATCCTCCATTCTCAGAAGTATGAGAGAGGCTTTTCTGGAAGTATCGAAATGATACTGTTAAATGCACTGGCCCCACCCTCACCTCGCCCTTTTCTCCACTCCACTCCACTCCACTTCCTTCCCTTCCCTTCCCTTTCTCCCCCTCCCATCCCGAAGCTTGCTTCTGTTTATTTTATTCAAATAATCCTTACCCCTCCCCATTTCCTCTGTACATAAGACAGAATAAGATTTAAGTAGTTTGTTTGTAAACTGTGTAATACAAATAATTGCTGTATATTTTAAATCATATTATAAATCTAATGTTTCAAGTATAGTTAAGTTTAGGTAGGAAATGGTCAATACATACACACACACACAGTTTGAGGTGTGTGTGTGTGTGTGTGTATTGTGACAGACCCAGACCAGTGGGGTACAGGAGTCTGGTAGAGGGCAAATATACTGGTCACTAGATGAAGTTTTCTGTTCCCTGAGTGACCAGAGCAGGGGCTGCACTAGAGTAATCAGGAACCTGCTAGAACCAGTTAAGGCAGGCTAATTAGGACACCTGGAGCCAATTTCATCCACCTCAGTCCATCTTAGGCTGTCAGTTCATCCACCTGATGTCTGATTAAACGGACTGTTTTCTTTCCTGGGTGATATATCAAACAAGGAAGAACCATAAAGAGACTGCATAGCGCAAGTCACTCCTCTCTGGCTAACCAGTCATGATGGGATGTTTACCCCACACAGTTTTCAAAAGAGTTATACTGGCAAGCAAGGCCAATTAACTAGCCAGAGTGCACCTGGAGGGTGAGCCAGAACTAATTAGATATAAAGCCCAGCTTGGGGGTGAGGAAGGCTTGTCTCCATACAGACCAGGTGAGTCCAGTTGGGGAGGGGACATTCACAGTTACAATACCTTCCCCATAAAAGGGTCAAGGTTGAAAATGAGTTTCAGTTGAGTCCAGCTACCACCCAAAAATCAACATTACCGTCACTATGTAACTTTACCTTACTTTCTATACAACATAAAACATTCCTACCAGAAAGCCAGGGGTCCTGAGGAAATATATCATCTTCTAGGTACAGAATAGGAGTGGGAATTTCCAAAGTGCTCAGCTTTGGTCTAACTCTGCTCCCACTGAAGTCTGTGGGAATGTCAATGACAGCAAAGTTAGGCCAATGTTGGGCACTTTTGAAATCCCCACTCTGTATTTTAATGAATAAGCACCAGTGGTGAGTTAAGGCTGCACATATAACCTTGACTTTGGCATTCTTGCCTTGAAGGCTGAATTTTACAGCCTAAACATTTGCATGTTTTTTGCATGGAGTTAACTTTTTTCCAGTTCATTTTATTCCACTGACACAGTAGGTTTGTTTTTGACATAGGGTAATAAGATGTGTGCTGCTTTCTCTCTTTGACTGAGTATTATTATTTATATTACTATAGCATCTAGGCACTCTAGTCATGGACCATGACTTCATTGTGCTAGGCTGTACAAGCACAGAGAAAAAAACGATAGTCCTTGCCCTAAGGAGCTTACAATCAATTATATAACAAGAAACAACCTATGGTACAGAGACAGAAGGGGGATTACAAGAAATACTCCTGAAGAAATTTTGCCCACCAAAATTAAATTCTGTGCCAAAAAATTTAAAATTTCTGCACAAATATTCTAAAATGCTGCGTATTTTATTTGTCAAAATAACACAATATATTCACATCAGTTTAAATTATTCTGGCAATTTTATTTCAAAATACCTGTCAGCAAGTATGTCAATAATACAGACAACAAAAAAGATTATCCCAAGAGTAGAGTGTTAAAGAAACCCCTAAAACAACCCAGTTCCACTTGGAGGATGCTGAAGAGGGCTGTTTGCCCCCCCCAACCCAGACACATGCTCCCCTCCTTCCCAGAGCCCAGCCATAGGCCCCTCAGGCATAGACATGGGTCGCGCCCCCCCCCACCACAGACACGTGCCGCCCCACCCCCACAAACCCAGCCATGGGCTCACCCCCAGCCCTATCTTCAGTGGACATGGAGAACAATTGATCACCTTCCTCTTTAAAGAAAGCACAAAAGTGGTTGTTTGAACCTTGAATACATCAATAATGGGGGCTGGCATTATTGGCCAACTGAAGGGGTAGTCAAGTACTGGATAGTGAATGAGAGATGCTATGTAGGGTGGGCATAGGCCATGAAGACCCTTGAAAGTGAAGACCAGCAAATTATTTAATGAAATCGAGAACAGGGAGACAATGGAGGGATACAAAGAGAGGGATGATATGGTCAAAATGAGGGGCTGGGAGAATGATCTTTGCAGCATCCATCTGAATAGATGTGAGTGGGGAAAGACTGAATTTGTCAATGTAAAAGAAAAGAATGTTACAGTAACTGAGATATGAGATGAAAGCCTGGATGAGAGTTTTACCTGTGTGGGTGGATAGGAAAGACCATCTTTTAGAGATGCTACACAGAAAGGTCTACAGGGAAAAGAGCAGGGGACCAAGCACAGTGTGTTGTGGAACCCACACACAAAGCTGGAGGAGGGATTGGGTGGATCCTCCAAAGGACATGAAGAAGGAGGGATTAGAGGGGTTAGGAGAAGAGTGAGTCACGGAAGCAAAGGGAGGACAAGATTTCAAGAAGAGGAGCATGGTCAGTGGTATTATAGGTGGCTGACGGGTCAAAGAGGATGAGAAAGGAGTACTGGTTCAGCACTTTGGATAGGCAGAGATCAGGAGACTTTGGAGAGAGTGGTTGCAGTGGAGTGCAATGGGTGGAGTGTGAATTGGAGAATGTCTAGTTTGAAATTGGAGGTAAGAAATTCCAGACATTGATTACACTGCTCTACAGCCCAAATGCTTCTGAAATAAATGTAGTCAAACTTTACTAATTCTGGGTCACTGAGAATGAAAATGATGCTTAAAATTGTTGATTGGCTCTAGTTTTCAAGATATGCTATTGGGTCAGTATATACAACCCTTGACTTGGGAATAGCAGAGGATAAGTGAGTTATAAAGGGAAGGGATCTCAATTTAAACCAGAAATGACTAAAATACATCTTTGACTGGATCTATGAATAAATCTATGACTGGGTTTGGACAGTACTTGCTTTTTAGGCAAAACAATGAATGATGCAATCTGAAGCTGGCATTGCGTCATACATGATATGAATTGCATCATGTTATTCCTAGACGTCATGGATGATGCAATCATAACCAAGCTTATGTCACTCTGCTGAACAAATTGCCCTATATCAGCTCTAGAAATCATACAGTGTCGTGCTCTTATTTGTTAGTGTTTGCTTTTGCAAAGGGACACATTTCTGTTTAGCCAAAGTGAGCAGAGATGCCTCGTACTTGTGTGAACAGCGCAGATAACGTCTGCTATGTTTGTGGTGAAGTGACTTTTGCATCACAAAAGTGCGGTATAACCACTATGGTTAAGAAAGCCTATCACCTTTATTTTGCCTGCAAAATTGGAGATCAGGACAAGAGGTGGGCCCCACGCATGTGCTGCGACACTTGTGCAACAGATCTTCACCAGTGGTTGAACGGGAAAAGGAAATCTTTGCCTTTTGCAGTGCCAATGATTTGGAGAGAGCCAACAGATCATACCAGCAATTGTTACTTCTGCATGGTGCCTCCAGTTGGGAAAGGTGTGTCAAAGAAGAAAAAGTGGACTGTGCATTATCCAAACATTCCATCAGCTATACACCCAGTACCCCACGGAGAAGGACTGCCGGTTCCTGATGCACCAGAATCATTCTCACTTGAGTCAGACGAGGAAGAGGATGAAACTTCTGGTCCTGAACCATCAATGTCACAGGACCCACATTTTTCTCCCATCCTCCTCCTCCTCTGAACTGCACCTCATAACACAAGGTGAACTGAATGACCTTGTCAGGGATTTGGAACTACCCAAGAGTAAGGCAGAGCTGTTGGGCTCCAGACTACAGCAGTGGAATCTCCTGGCAGGTGATGTTAGGGTTTCCATGTTCCGTGACCGTCAAAAAGATCTTGTCCCATTCTTCTTCATGGAAGGTGATCTTGTAGCCTGCAACAACATCGATGGTGTGATGGCAGCCCTCAACATCGTTCACGATCCAGATGAGTGGAGACTGTTCATTGATTCATTGTAGACGAGTCTTAAAGCTGTTTTACTGCATAATGGCAATGTCTTGCCATCAATTCCAGTTGGTCATGCAGTCCCTATGAAGGAAACCTATGACAACATGAAACAACTTTTGAGGTGCATAAACTATGACCAACATCAGTGGCAGCTTTGTGGCGATTTGAAGGTTGTTGCTCTCTTGCTTGGTCTGCAGACTGGATACACAAAGTACTGCTGTTTTCTCTGCGAATGGGATAGTCGTGCAAGAAATTCCCACTCCATCAAGAAAGATTGGCCACTCCGACAGTCATTGGAGCCTGGAAGGAAAAGCGTTCAGCATCCACCACTTGTTGAATCAAGTAAGATTTTGTTACCACCCTTACACATCAAGCTGGGTCTGATGAAGAACTTTGTCAAGGCCATTGACAAAACACAAGCAGCTTTCAAGTACCTCTGTGAAAAATTTCCAAGGTTAAATGAAGCTAAGATAAAGGAAGGTGTCTTTGTTGGTCCTCAGATTCGTGAACTTCTTCGAGATGATGCATTTGACCATGCACTGCGTGGCAAGGAAAAGACGGCATGGAAAGCCTTCCAGTTAGTGGCAATAAATTTCTGAAGCAGACGACTTCTCAAAAATTGTAGACCCATGTTATAAACAGCACATTCAATGAACGTAGAGATTAAAGGAAACGGCATGATAATTGGAGGGACAAGTGGGGTCAAGGGTAGGTGTTGTGGTTTGTTTTGTTTGTGTGTTTGTTTTTTTTTTTTAAAGGTGAGAGAGACCTAAGCATGCTTGTATCATGAGGGGGAAGAGCTGGAGGAGAGTGAAGTTAAGGAGAAGAGTAAGGGAGAGGATGAGAGTGGGCATGAGGGAAATCAGGAGATCTGCTAGGATGGGGCCACTGCAGCAAATGGAGAGGTTAAAGGAGCAAGCGAATGAGAAACTTCTGCATTTTGACAGGACAATGAGGAGAGAGTTATAGGCGGGGAAGGGAAGGCAAGCTGAGGAGAAGGGGAAGGTCACATCCACGGCCGGCGCTAACTTTTTTTGCGGCCCCAGGCAAAAAAGAAGAGCGCTGCCCTGCCGTACCCCCCCCCCAGCCCCGCCAAAATCCCCCCCCCCCCCCAGCACCACGCCACCCGAAGCCCCTGCCCCCCCTCCGAGTGCCGCACGCGCCAGCCCCCAAGCCCCCGTCTCCCCCTCCGAGCACTGCAGCACCCGAAGCCCCCACCCCGCCTCCAAGCGCCACGCCGCCGAATTAAAAAAAAATAAAAAATCGAGCCCCACCCTTCCCCAAGGTGCCGCCCCAAGCACGTGCTTGGTCAGCTGGTGCCTGGAGCCGGCCCTGGTCACATCATATTTTGTCAATGTTCTCAATGAAGAAAGTGTGGAGATCCTGTCTGGAGAGAGAAGTGGCGCCAGAGGCCAGGTGGGAGTCTGAAGACAAATATGCTTATGGGGAGAGATTAATAAAACTGGGACTTTTCAGCTTGGAAAAGGGATGACTAATGGGGGATATGATAGAGGTCTATAAAATCATGACTGATGTGGAGAAAGTAAATAAGAAAGTGTTGTTTACTCAGGATACAAGAACTAGCGGTCACAGAATGAAATTAATAGGCAGCAGGTTTAAAACAAGCAAAAGGAAGTATTTCTTCACACAATGAACCTCTGGAACTCTTTGCCAGAGCATGATGTGAAGGTCAAGACTATAATAGGGTTCAAAAATGACCTAGATAAAATCATGGAGGATAGATCAATCAATGGCTATTCGTCAGGATGGGCAGGGATGGTGTCCCTAGCCTCTATTGCTAGAAGCTGGGCATGGGCAACAGGAGATGGATCACTTCATGATTACCTGTTCTGTTCAGTCCTTCTGAAGCACCTGGCATTGGCCACTGTCGTAAGACAGGATACAGGGCTAGATGGACTTTTGATCTGACCCACCCAGTATGGCCGTTCTTATGCTGGTAGCAAGTGGAGGAGAGGAAGGGCTGAGAGCTGCAGTTTTGTGCTGAGGACACTTGTCCACTAGGAGCTGGATTGAGCACACCCTCATTTCACAGAGAACAGCAAGTAGCTGTTAAATGGTAATGAGTTTTGGTTGCTATATTCCTAATGTGCACCCAAGGGGGGCTATTACTGCAGGAAAAAGGGTCATTTACTCCAATAAGCAAAGTAGAAGTATGCAAGTGAAAAAACATCAGGCATCGCAAAGAGATGTTTGTCACATCTAGCATAATATTAAGACTATATATATATATATATATATGTGTGTGTGTGTGTGTGTGTGCTTCAGGTTAAGTGCAGGACCTAAAGCGGCAAGTATCAAATACAGGCATATGACTGTCTACAGTAAAAGCTGTAAAGATCCAGGAGGTACAGTAAGATGGAAGTGGATAAAAAGCTTAGTGGTTACACATATGGGAAAAAAAAGTGCTTGTAAGAGGAGGTATTTCAAGGGTATGTCTACACTACGGGATTAATCCGAATTTACAGAATTCGAATTTTGGAAACAGATTGTATAAAGTTGAATGTATGCGGCCACACTAAGCATATTAATTCGGTGGTGTGCATCCATGTACCGGGGCTAGCGTCGATTTCCGGAGCGTTGCACTGTGGGTAGTTATCCCATAGCTATCCCATAGTTCCCGCAGTCTCCCCCGCCCATTGGAATTCTGGGTTGATATCCCAGTGCCTGATAGGGCAAAAAACATTGTCACAGGTGGTTCTGGGTACAGCCTCACACCTCCCTCCATGAAAGCAATGGCAGACAACCATTTCATGCCTTTTTTCCGGGGTGAACACTGCAGACTCCATACCACGGCAAGCATGGAGCCCGCTCAGCTCAAGACAGCAGTCATGAACATTGTAAACCCCTTGTGCATTCTTGTGCAGTTTATGCTGAACCAGGACCAGAAAAATGAGGTGAGGAGGAGGCAGTGACGGCAGCGCAGCGACAAGAGTGATGAGGACATGGAAATGGACACAGACACAGAATTCTTTCAAACCGTGGGCCCCAGTGCTTTGGAGATCATGTTGTTAATGGGGCAGGTTCTATCCGTGGAACACCGATTCTGGGCCCAGGAAACAAGAACAGACAGGTGGGACCGCATAGTGTTGAGGTGTGGGACGATTCCCAGTGACTGCGAAACTTTCGCATGCGTAAGGGCACTTTCATGGAACTTTGTGATTTGCTGTCTCCTGCCCTGAAGTGCCAGAATACCAAGATGAGAGCAGCCCTCACAGTTGAGAAGCGAGTGGCGATAGCCCTGTGGAAGCTTGCAACGCCAGACAGCTACCGGTCAGTCGGGAATCAATTTGGAGTGGGCAAATCTACTGTGGGGGCTGCTGTCATGCAAGTAGCTAAAGCAATCACTGAGCTGCTGTTATGAAAGGTAGTGACTCTGGGAAATGTGCAGGTCATAGTGGATGGTTTTGCTGCAATGGGATTCCCTAACTGTGGTGGGGCAATAGATGGAACCCATATCCCTATCTTGGCACTGGAGCACCAGGGTAATCAGTACATAAACCGCAAGGAGTACTTTTCAATGGTGCTGCAAGCACTGGTGGATCACAAGGGACGTTTCACCAACATTAACGTGGGCTGGCTGGGAAGAGTTCATGATGCTCGTGTCTTCAGGAACACTGCTCTGTTTAAACGGCTGCAGCAAGGGACTTACTTCCCGGACCAGAAAATAACCGTTGGGATGTTGAAATGCCAATAGTTATCCTTGGGGACCCAGCCTACCGCTTAATGCTATGGCTCATGAAGCCATACACAGGCAGCCTGGACAGGAGTCAGGAGCTATTCAACTACAGGCTGAGCAAGTGCAGAATGGTGGTAGAATGTGCATTTGGACATTTAAAAGGTCGCTGGTGATTGTTACTGACTCGGTCAGACCTCAGCCAAACCAATATCCCCATTGTTATTGCTGCTTGCTGTGTGCTCCACAATCTCTGTGAAAGTAAGGGGGAGACCTTTATGGCGGGGTGGGAGGCTGAGGCAAATCGCCTGGCTGCTGATTACACGCAGCCAGACACCAGGGTGATTAGAAGAGCACACCAGGAAGCACTGCACATCAGAGATGCTTTGAAAACAGTTTCATGACTGGCCAGGCTACAGTGTGAAATTTCTGTTTGTTTCTCCTTGATGAAAACCCGCCCCCTTTATTGACTCATTCTCTGTAAGGAACCCACCCTCCCCCTTCGATCACAGCTTGCTTTCAAAGGAAATAAAGTCACTATCATTTAAATATCATTTATTCTCTATTAATTGATTATAAAAAGAGGGAGAGAACTTGGGTGGGGGTTTGGGAGGAGGATCGGCGGGAAGGAAAAGGCCACTTAAAAAAGGGTTTAAAAAAATGACAGCCTTTTGCTTGGACTGTCCACTGGGGTGGAATGGGAGGGTGCACAGAGCCTCTCCCCCGCTGCCGTGTTCTTACACGTCTGCATGAGGAGGCTATGGAACATGGTGTGGGGGGCTATAAAGGGGCTGTAGCACCAGTCTGTGATCCTGCTGCCGTTCGTAAAGCTCCACCAGACGCCGGAGCATGTCTGTTTGCTCACGCAGCAGCCCCAGCATTGCATCCTGCCTCCTCTGATCTTCCTGCCACCACCTCTCATCTTGAGCGTCTCTCCTCTCCTCACGTTGGTCCCTCCTGTCCTCACGTTCACTGGCATCTTTCCTATACTTTGAAACCGTGTCCTTCCACTCATTCAGATGAGCTCTTTCACTGCAGGTGGATTCCATGATTTCCGCGAACATCTCGTCTCGCGTCCTCTTTTTCCAACGCTTTAGCTGAGATAGCCTTCGGGACGGAGAAGGGAGGCTTGAAAAATTTGCAGCTGCTGGAGGGAGGGAAAAAAGAGAATTTTTTAAAAAGATACATTTTACAGAACAATGCTTATACTCTTTCACGAACAACACTATTCACATTACATAGCACATGTGATTTCTGTGCAAGGTCCCATTTTCCTCTTAATATTGAGCCTGTGGCTTTGCTGCTAGAGATCACAGATGCAGGTCCGGGCGAAAAGCTCAGGGCCAATTTCTCCCCTCTCCCCCTCCCCCACCCCCCACGCTTGGCTAACTGCAGGGAAGGATTTCTTTTCAGCCACAGGCAAACAGCCTAGTAGGAATGGCCACCTCTGTCCCCTTAATTAAATTCCCGGATTTCAACCAGGTTACCATGAGCGATATAACTCTCCTGAGGATTACACAGCGAGATAAAGAACAGATGTTGCTTGAATGCCAGCAAACACCAAGACCATACGCTGCCAGGCTTTGTCATGCAATGATACCAAATTACTTGCTACTGGCATGGCGTGGTCAAGTGTCCTACCATGGAGGACGGAATAAGGCTGCACTGCCCAGAAACCTTGTGGCAAGGCTTTTGGAGTACCTCCAGGAGAGCTTCATGGAGATGTCCCTGGAGGATTTCCGCTCCATCCCCAGACATGTTAACAGACTTTTCCAGTAGCTGTACTGGCCGCGAATGCATCCCAAGTCCTCAGGGCAAATTAATCATTAAAAAACACTTGCTTTTAAAACAAGTTTTATATTTTAAAAGGTAAACTCACCTGAGGTCCCTTCCATGGGGTCATGGTCTTGGATACTGGGTTGGGAGGGTACTTCAGTCAGGCTGAGAAAAAGATCCTGACTGTTGGGGAGAACTGAATGCTGTGTGCTCTCTGCAAGCTCGTCCTCCTCCTCCTCTTCCCCGTCCGCAGAATCCTCAGGTGTGGCTGTGAGATTACCCCCACCTCAGAATCCACGGTCAGAGGTGGGGTAGTGGTGGAGGCTCCCCGCCACCCTAGAATTGCATGCAGCTCAGCATAGAAGCGGCATGTCCGCGGCTCTGACCTGGAGCGACTGTTTGCCGCCTCTGTTTTTTGATAGGCTTGTCTGAGCTCCTTGACTTTCATGCGGTACTGATCTGAGTCCCTATCATGGCCTCTCTCCATCATGCCCTTAGATTTTTTCAAACGTTTTGGCATTTTGTCTTTTCGAACAAAGTTCTGCTAGCACTGAATCCTCTCCCCATATAGCGGTCAGATCCAGTACCTCCCGTATGGTCCATGCTGGTGCTCTTTTTTTGATTATCGGCCTGCATGGTTACCTGTGCTGATGAGCTCTCTGTGGTCACCTGTGCTCTCCACGCTGGGCAAACAGGAAATAAAATTCAAATGTTCGCGGGGCTTTTCCTGTCTACCTGGCCAGTGCATCCGAGTTCAGATTGCTGTCCAGAGCGGTCACAATGATGCACTGTGGGATAGCTCTCGGAGGTCAATACCATCGAATTGCGGCCACATTAACCCTAATTTGAAATGGCAATATCTATTTCGGCGCTACTCCGCTCGTCGGGGAGGAGTACAGAAATCGATTTTAAGAGCCCTTTATTTCAAAAGAAATGGCTTCGTTGTGTGGACAGGTGCAGGGTTAATTCGATTTAATGCTGCTAAACTCGAATTAAACTCATAGTGTAGACCAGGCCTAAGTAAAGAATTAGATGGGGTCCCAAGGTACCAATACTCGAATTTCTCATGTTTCCAGTCTGATATAAACATCGTAGATTGGGAGTGGGGGAGAGGGAAGAAGCTAACTGCAAGCCCCTAGTGGTGTGTGTTTTTGGCAATATAAAACTGGGAGAAGGCAGAGTGAGGAACAGCCAATGATTTAACTTTGAACTAGGTAGACATACAGCAAACAAAATCCGAATAATAAAATGTAAACTAAAGCATCTTGGATCTCAAAACAGGAAAAGTATGAATGGAGCAGAGTTGTTCTAGATCAGCAAGAGTTTAGAAAGGCACTCCCATTAATTGTGGTGGTGTCCAACAGCATGGTGAAGGAGACCAGGTTACCAAATAGTCAGAGTGAAACTCTGGAGAACTAGATTAAGAGTATGATATCTGAATGCAAAACGTGGTCTCTTCTATAGTAAAGGAGAAGAAGCAGCAGACACATCATTTTTGGAAAAATTGATTTAAAATTAGTTTCAAAACAAAATGTGGTGATTGATATAACTTACTCTGGAGAATGCTTGGGAAGATTCATGAGTGACTGTGATTGGGGGTGGGGAGGCAAACCCCACAGTCAGCCAAATCAGGAAGGTGTTAATGATCTAGCCTGAAAACATGGGCTGAAGTCAGCTTCTCTCTGCATCCTTTCCAGTAGAATCAAGTTAGGACAGCTTGAGGGAATAAGAATAGGGTTGCCAACTTTCTACTTGCACAAAACTGAACATCCTTGCCCTGCCCTTTCTCCGAGGCACTGCCCCTGCTCACTCCATCCCCTCCCCCCCGTTGCTCGCTCTCCCCACCCTCATTCACTCACTCATTTTGACTGGGCTGGCTCAGGGGGTTGAGGTGCGGGAGGGGGTGAGGCTCCTGGGTGGGGCTGGGGATGAGCGGTGCAGGAGGGAGTTCTGGGCTGGGGGGCAAAGCTGAGGGGTTTTGAGCATGGAAGGGGGCTCCGGGCTGAGGCAGAGGGTTGGAGTGTGGGAGGAGGTACAGGCTCTGGGCTAGGGGTGTGGTTTCTGGGTTGGGGCCAGAAATGAGGGGTTCAGGGTGCGGGAAGGGGCTCTGGGCTAAGGCAGGGGGTTTGGGTGCAGGGGCGGGGTGAGGAGCCAGGGATGAGAGATTTGTGGTGTAGGAGGGGGCTGGGATCAAGGGGTTTGGAGGGTAGGAGGGGGATCAGGGCTGGGGCAAGAGGTTGGGGTGTGGGAGGGGGTCAATGGTGCAGGCTCCAGGCGTCACTTACCTCAGGGAGCTCCTGGAAGCCTCTGGCTCCTACATGGAAGCATGGCCAGGCAGCTCTGTGCGCTGTCCCATCTGCAGGCGCTGTCCCCTGCAGCTCCATTGGCTGTGATTGCCTGGCCAATGGAAGCCGCCGAGCCAGCGCTTGGGATGGGGGCAGCGTCTGGAGCCGCCTGGCCGCGCCTCCATGTAGGAGCCAGAGTGGGGACATGCCGCTGCTTCCGGGAGCCGTGCAGAGCCACAGCATGCAGGGAGCCTGCCTTAGCCCCACAGTGCCACCAACCAGACTTCTAGCGGCCCAGTCAGTGATGCTGTGCGGAGTCCCCAGAGTCCCTTTTCAACTGGGTGTTCCGGTCAAAAACCGGACACCTGCAACCCTAAATAAGAATGAGGCAGCAGATATCTACCTTTTGGTTTAGGTATAAGGTATTGGAATAAGTCGTACAACTCCCCCAATGCTGATTGTTTAAATATACAAGTTGCAGGATGTTCTTGTGCTTTTCTTCATGTTTTGTTTTTAATACAATTAGTTCATGACTGGCTGCTGTTTGTGTATGTGCTTCATACTGCAGTGTCTCCTCTACATTGAGCAATCCTATCTTTCAGTACCTTAGGAGCAGCCAGCCTTGGGAGAAGGCTTGGATTGGACTTTGTCAGTTGTTAATTTGTTTGTTCAGTAAAACCTTAGGAGGGATGTAAACGTTGACTCTAGACAGGTTTTGTGAACTGGGTTTAGAGCATAGAGGGAAAGTCATTTACTCACAGTGTCCAAGGAGAACCATGTCCAACTTGAGAGAGGGAATACTGGTCTGACAGGGCATATTGAAAGTGAAGTGAAAGACTGAGAAAAATAAAATCCAGTTTTGCCTTCTTTTCCTGATTCTAAGGGCAGAGGTGAAGAGAGATGCTAATTAATAATGACATAGGTCTGAGAGCATTAAAGGGGTCTTTCATTATTTGGTGTAAAAGAAACTGAAATAAAAGGCCAAACCCTTCTTTTCTGGAATTTGGAATCTGCTGAAATCTTGCTGTACATCAGGGAAAAGTACAAACTCAGAAAGAAAATTCTGATGTAAGATTTGCTTTTGAACACATTTTGAAGTTTTTAAATAGCAAGTCCTTATTATGCTGTTGATAAAATGAGACTGTCAATGGGAAAAAGAAAAAGAGAAAACTAAACTCTGCTGTGTCAGGATGGGCATTCAAAATGAAGCTGGTTTAAAAACCAAAAAAATTGCAAACATTTAAAGTGATTTTGTTCCATCTGTGAACATTTCACCCATGAAAGCTTATGCCCCAATATGTCTGCTAGTCTATAAGGTGCCACAGGACTCTTTGCTGCTTTTTACAGATCCAGACTAACATGGCTACCCCTCCGATATTTGTTCCATTTGTTTCAAACTGATTTTTTAATTAATTTATTTATTTAAAAAAAACTTCCATGGAATTTATCCACTTTTTGAGTTTGAAAATAGCAATTTTTTAATCTATAAAAAACTTCATCCTCTGAGCAATCAGACCTGGCAAAGCAAAAAACAAAACAAACTACTAACAGTCTAAGTTGTTCATCAAAAGTGTCCATCAACCAAAAGTGAAAATTAAAATCAAAATTGTTTTTTAATAAGGCCATTTTGAGTGAAACATTTTTTAGGGAGCATTCATGCAATCTAGCTGGGTGTGGGGCTCCACATGCCGTTGTGCTGAGTGATAACAGCACCTGGAGGGGTTTGCTGCTAGTCACTAGCAAGGCATTGTGAGAGACAGC
The DNA here is from genome assembly GCF_013100865.1 of Trachemys scripta elegans. Classification (NCBI taxonomy): domain Eukaryota; kingdom Metazoa; phylum Chordata; order Testudines; family Emydidae; genus Trachemys; species Trachemys scripta. Next base: position 109,671,769 of record NC_048302.1, read on the forward strand.
CCAGGCTGGAGAGAGTTAAGGGGGTACAGCAGTCCCACGGTCCCAGGTTGTACCCCAGGGATCCCAGGCTGCACCCCAGGGATCCCGTCACAATTGCAATCCCTTCATGTTTCCATCTGGTGTCTTCCCTATATTGCCCATTTCAGCAACACAGTTTGGAAACTAGAGTGCCTTTCGATTTCTGTGCTCGGATGTCCCCTTCCCTTCCTCTGCCAGTCTCCCTCCATTTGGTCTCAAGGGAAGCAACTTGTATTTTAATACTGGCCTGGTCCACACTAACCCTCCACTTTGGACTAAGGTACGCAAATTCAGCTACGTTAATAACGTAGCTGAATTCTAAGTACCTTAGTCCGAACTTACCGCGGGTCTAGACGCAGCAGGCAGGCTCCCCTGTCGATGCCGCATACTCCTCTCGCTGAGCTGGAGTACCGGCGTCGACGGCAAGCACTTCCGGGATCGATTTATCGCGTCTAGACAAGACGCGATAAATCAATCCCAGAAGATCGATCGCTTACATCTGGACCAGGAAGTAAGTATAGACGTACCCACTGTTTCTGATGTCAGGTTCAGGAGGAACATGTCATGTAGAGTGGCTGCTCCCTTTCTTCATTTCCTCCAAACTGCAGAGCCCCAGGAATGCAGACTTGCCACGCAGGGGATTTCACTGGCTCGGAGGCAAAAGGAGGGGAGAGCATATGTCACAGAACCACCACCCTTATTTCCATAGATCTGTTTGTCTATTCTATCTTCCAAAGAGGGTAGGGCCATTGAGGGGTTTGGTTTGTGAAAGTTGTTTTTGATGGGGTGCTCCATTACTGATGATGTTTTTACAGTGTGCCCACTAAGATGCTACAGTTTGCAATATGTTTGAAATTGCCAATCAGAAGAATTTGGTTTTTACCCAGGACAGTTTTCAGGTTGACTTTTGCCACTAAGCCTTCCAGGGATACGTAGAGCTACATGTACAGTAAAAATATCAAAGAGATATGGATGTCAGAACTTAAAATTACAATAAAAACCCTATTCTGAAGAAGAGAAGCCAAAATGGTACAAATTACTTTAATTCACCTAAACACATTTTAAACTTTTAGTTTAAAAAATCCTGCTTCACATGAACATCTCACAGAACAATATTAAATGTAGAAAAGCCTTTAAAATAGCCTCTGATAGCAAGACTGGGGAGTGCAAGTTTACATGCAGTGCTGAAGATATTCATTAAAATTGTAATTAGACTCACGATTAAATTCAGTCACAGTAGAAACTTTATGTGTAAGTGTTGCTACAGGAAGAAACCTCCAGTCTTAAAATTAGTTCAGCAGTCTGAGCTATTTTAATTATGCAGAGTTGATTATCATTGGAGAAGGAAACCTTTATTACTACAACAGAATTTTGATTTCCCCCTCTATTTTCTGGGCTACAGTGTGGTATGTACTTTGATAACCTAATCTTTTCTGTGCAAATAATATGAATATTAATAAGAGCATGTGTTTTTAATATTAGGATACTGAAATTTATTAAATGACCATCCAGTGACTAATATGACACATTTTCCTGGTGGTGTTACAACTGTAGTTATAGTGCATATCCTTTCAGAGGCAAACAGTCTTGCAATGAGAGAATTTTGTAAACTATAAAGCTGAAAAACCTTGTTTAAAGCTGCATTCCAAGGCAACATCTTGTTTCCATTTGCACACTCAAAGCTTGTGACAGCAGAGATGATGGATGATTCTAACTCTCTAAAACGTCACAAACATACTTTAATTTGGCAAATCTGAGTGTAGCAGAAGGAAACGTCCCTCTCTATTCATATCTGGTTTGATAGCTGTAGAATCTCCTATCACTGCAGCAGATATTATGTACTAATTTGAGAGAGCACATTTCTCTGAAATGAAACTTGCCTTTATCTCAAATCAAACGGCAGAAGATACATAGTGTGCACTTTTCTTCCCCCAAAATGTGTTCTAGAGGTAAAAAATGTACTACTGGAAAACTAGGGTTGCCAATTTTGGTTGTACGTATTCCTGGAGGTTTCTTCCCATGACAGAAACTCTAATTAAAGATTAACCTTTTAATTCCTGGAAACTCCAGGACAGTCCTGGAGAGTTGGCAACCCTAGAAAAGGCTTCGGACATGGTGATCTGATGTACGGGAGATCAGGGACTTGGGCTATTATCTGATGCTGATGGAGACTGGGGGTGTAGAGAGGCAATGGGGTCAGGTCCTGGAGGGAAGAAGTTCTTATGTTACTTTCTGAATTTTCATCTGCTGTTCTGGAATTTAATTTCCAGACTACATGTAATACACAAATAACCCAGTTATGAGGTTTTAAATATATGTAAGTTTCAACTCCATGAAAAGGAACATTGTGACCTATCAAGATGTTCAGAAATCTTCTTTCTGAATTTTTTTGCTGTATGTCTACTGATTCTCTGCAATCCTGGAACATACCATCTACATCTCCCAAACCCTCCATCTTTAACAATAACTCATCTTCACTACAGAATAGATATAAGATAAGTATTGAAACATAATTTGAGAAACTCCAGAGAAGAGCAACAAAAATGATTAAAGGTCTAGAAAACATGACCTATGAAGGAAGATGGAAAAAATTGAGTTTGTTTAGTCTGGAGAAGAGAAGACTGAGAGGGGAGATAACAGTTTTCAAGTACATAAAAGGTTGTTACAAGGAGGAGGGGGAAAAATTGTTCTTCTTGACCTCTGAGGATAGGACGAGAAGTAACGGGCTTAAATTGCAGCAAGAGTTGTTTAGGTTGGACATTAGGAAAAACTTCCTAACTGTCAGGGTGGTTAAGCGTTGGAATAAATTGCCTAGGGAGGTTGTGGAATCTCCATCATTGGGGATTTTTAAGGGTGGACAAACACCTGTTGGATGATCTAGATAATACTTAGTCCTGCCTTGAGTGCCGGAGACTTGACTAGATGACCTCTCGAGGTCCCTTCCAGTTCTATGATTCTGTGATTAAAATATGTCAAAAATATAAACAGTGCCTTTAAAGTGGCATAGCTAAACTAATATGCCCAGGTGAATTGGACACTGCAGAGCTATCTACTTCTTTTTTCTGATGTGCCAGATCATAGTTTATATAGAGTATTTAAGTTTAAAAAAATATATAAAACTTGTATTTTAAAAAGCTGACTGAGATGAACTCAGATTAGCACCTCTAGCTAGAAGAATTAACATGGAAAATCATGGTAATTAGGCCAAAGCAAAGAGCAGATAGCACTTGGAAAAGTGGGGAGTACTTATTTGTGTTACCGAATGCAGAAGTGAACCAAAAGTCACCTATTCATAGAATCATAGGGTTAGACGGGACCACAAGGGTCATCTAGTCTAACCCCCTGCCAAGATGCAGGATTTGTTACGTCTAAACCATCCAAGATAGTTGGCTATCCAGTTGGGGGGAGGAGGGGTGTTTTAAACCTTCAGTAAAGGAGCTTCCACAACCTCCCAAGGCAGTCTATTCCACTGTTCTACTGTTCTTACAGTTAGGAAGTTTTTTCCTGAGATTTCCTCTAAATCTGCTATGCTGTAGTTTGAACCCATTGCCTCTTGTTCTGCCTTCTGTGGCAAGAAAGAACAACTTTTCTCCACCTTTTTTATGGCAACCTTCTATTTGAAGACTGCTATCATGTCGCCCCTCAATCTCCTCTTTTCCAAACTAAACATACCCAGTTCCTTCATTCTTTGCTCACATGGCTTGCATTCCATCCCTTTGATCTTCCTTGTCGCTCACCTCTGGATTCTTTCTAGTTTCTCTACATCCTTTCTGTATATTGGCAGGGCCGGCTCCAGGCACCAGCTTAACAAGCAGGCCCCGTATATTGGTGACCAAAATTGGACACAGTACTTCAGCTGACACCTAACCAGCACCAAGTAGAGTGGTACTATAACATTCCTGTGACTTGCATGCTATGCCTCTGTTAATGCAATCTAAAATTGCATTTTATTTATTTTTGCAACAGCATCGCATTGCTGACTCCTGTCAAGGTTGTGATCCACCACAACTCCCAATTCCTTCTCAGCAGTGATGCTGCCAAGCCAGTTATCCCCCATTCTGTATTTGTTTATTTAGTTTTCTTCCCTAAGTGTATCACCTTACATTTGTCTTCATTGAATTTCATTTTGCTGTCTGTAGCCCAGTTCTCCAATTTATCAAGATCCCTCAGAATTTTATCTCTATCCTCCAAATTTTACCTCTAGCCTCCTGTTGTACACTTCCTATCAACACAGGTGCTAAAAATCAAGAAAATCCCCAATTCAGGTATAGATCAACATTACTTCACATGCCTCATCACCAAACATAATCCTAACCAAACACAGGGGTATTCTTTACCTCAAAATCACGTCCCTTTCACTTCCACCATGCAATTTCCTCCAATAGCAATACCTAGTTCTCCATCAGTAGATCTCAAAGTGCTTTACAAAGGAGTTTGGTATCATTATTTCCATTTCACAAATGCGGAAATTGGAGCACAGAGCACTGAAGTGAAATGCCCACGGTCACCCAGCAGGTCAGTTGCCGAGCCTGGGATAGAACCCAATCTAGGCACTGACTCCGTGGGTGCTCTGGGGCTCAAGCACCCACCGAAAAAAATAGGGGGGGCTCAACACCCACAGGGCTGGATGAATCTTTTGTGGGCCCTGGCTCCCGGATCATGGCTCTGCCTCCGCTCCACCCTGAGGCCCTGTCCCCACTCAGCCTCTCTTGCCCCCCACCTCCCAGGCCCTGCTCTCTACTTGCATGGTGGCGAGGGGGCGGAGAGGAACACCTACTGGCAAAAACAAAAGTCAACACCTATGGAATCCAGGTCTCCTGAGTCCCAATCCAGTGCTCTACCAACTAGGTAATGCTACCTTGTATACACTTTCAGTTAATCAAACAAACACTCTTAACAATAACCTCAGATTTCTTAGGTAGGAATAAGATTTATTGTAACTATTGTTTTTATTGTGTTTTCAGTAGCACATGAAAATAGGCACTTTCCAAACATAAGAGAAAGAAAGGTTTCTGTCTCCTGCAATAATGTTCCTTTTGGTAAGATTATTGTAGTTGTGTTGTGTGTTTGAGTAACTTTGAGGGCTTTGTATTGTTGGTGACTATGTTGGAAGTATAAGAGTTTGTGTTGGGGGCAAAGAGTCTGTGACTGGATTTTTTGATGACTGGGTGGTAAGGCGGGTGAATTGAATTTCAGCTGTCTGGTAATGAGCAATGATTTGCTTGTTTTTTAGTGATTGTGTTAGAAAGTGCTCTTGAGCAATCTTCGCTCTAATTTAACAATGTTGTTTTGCATGGGAATATCCCTTGCATAGAGAACAGAAGGCAATTTGTCTTCTACATATGAACTGGAATTCGCCATTTCCAAAGAATTATTGCTTCTTGCATTGGAGAAGTGACCGTCAGCAGGAAATAATATGAAGTGACTTCAGGCATTAGGTTTCAGTGTATTAACCTGGGGGGTAATATAAGCCACTATGGCATATAAATATATCTATTTATCTTACAGTTTTGTATAGTTCCCATCACTGTAGTATGTCAATGCTTCCCAGAGAAATAAGATAGGCATAGGGATGTCCACTGGAAACTTCATGGAGTCTCTGGTTCTCCCTTCACTGTGAGGTTGGTGGTTTTTTTTTTTTTTTTTTTTTTGGAGAGGCAGAGAGAAGAGGATGGTAGGTGGTTGCATATATCTCATTCTTGTTATGGTGGAAAATCTTTATCAAAGAGGTGAAGGTCCTGAAGTGTTTCCTGTAGGAGGTCAGACTCTGGATTAGCCTGATCTGCCCTAGAAGTACTTTTGCAGCGCACAGCTCTATCCTGTGAATGCCTTCTCTTTGGTATCAGGACATGACATATACACCGATATAAAGTAATTGTACAATATGTCTTGTATGCATCTCTATTCTGTGCAATAAGGACTTCACAACTGCCTTCCAATTTTGCCCATCTCCTGCTTTTGCCCATCTTCCCATGTCATCTTGATATTTTCAATTCTGCTTCTATGGTGCATTTCAGCATTATCTTTGGTTTACTGCATTACCTCTTTCCCTGAGTGTTCCAGTCGAATGCCTGTCTTATATTATTTGGTTCTTTCCTCCATGTATGTTCTAGCTATTCCCATTTATGTTCATAATTTCCTGTCCTATTGGTTTTGTCCTCCCCCAGAGTTCTTTGATATATATTTTAAATCCATTTGATATTGAGGATTTGTCTGAGGCAGCTGTTTAGGAAAACTTAGAATTTAGATAGTAAGGTCTTAAGTCATCAAGTTTCAGCTCCATATAGTAAGACAGACTTTATAATGGTGTTCAATATTAGAAGTTTAGTTTGGAGGGCAAGATTTATGTTTCTGTAGACAGGCTTAGAATTACAAAGTAATGTATGGCTTTTGCTATTTTGGCTTTAATGTCTTTGTCTCTTCCATCTGTTGTACTTTACAGTGCTGCCAAGATATGTGAAATATCAGACCTCTTCTAGATCAGCCCCAGAAAGTGTTGTTGTATTTCTTGTTGTATGTTGATTCTCATGGTGTTAGTTTTCTCTGTGTTGATTTTTTTTAACCCTACTAACTGTGCATAAGCTTGGAGATCATTTGTTTTAGATTGCATGTCTCTGTGGGTCTGGGATAGCAAGTTGATGTCATCTGCAAAGTCAAGGTCCTCCAACTTCTGCGTGAAAGTCTATTGCATGGTTGTTCTGTGGTCTTTCTCATTATGAGACCAGTAAAAAGCTCATGTGTGACATAAGACAGGGGTTCTCAAACTTCACTGCACCACAACCCCCTTCTGACAACAAAGATTACTACATGACCCCAGGAGGAGGGACCAAAGCTTGAGCCCACTCAAGCCACACTGCGCTGGGAGGGGGGAACAAAGCCAAAGCCCAAGGGCTTCAGCCCCAGTTGGAGGATCTGTAACAGGATCGCAGCCCACTTTTGGGTCTGGACCTACAGTTTGAGAACCGCCGATATGAGACATCCTTGTCTGATGCCTGTAGTAGCCTGGAAGAGCTTAGTCAATTTGCTGTTATGTATTATTTGGCATGTCATGCTGACAGAAGCTCTGAATGATGTTCACAAATTTCTGAGGGATTCCATAGTGGCATAGCAACTTCCATAAATATGTTCAATCCACTGTATCAAAGGCTTTTTGGAAATCTATACAATTCTTATAAAGCAGTGACTGCCATTCAATTGACAGTTCTATGATGATATGTAGGGTTACCATTTGCTCTATAAAAAATTTCTGTTGTCTGAACCCTGCCTGTTCTTGTTGTAATATTGAATTATTACATTCTTTAGTATGTCTAGAATAACAATGTAAATACCTTACTTGGAAAAGAGAGCAATTGAATGCCCCTGCAGTTTTTACACTCCCTGAGATGTCCTTTCTTTGGCAACTTCATTATATGACCCTTTTTCCACTCATTTAATATTTTTCTTCTAAATCAAGCAAGAACACAGACACACTAACTCCAGTAGGAATATGCTGTAAAGACCAAAAAGAGCACTAGGAAAGATAAATGAGACTTTATAGACAAAATGGCATCAAACGTACAGACCACTGCTGAAGAAAATAACAGGAAGACACCGTCATTAGATAGTTGTCAGGAAGAAAAACAAATACCAACCAGCCAATTCAAGTCAACGAGGGCAACTTGATAACTAACCTATTGGAGCAGTTAAATATATGGAGGCAGTACTCCTTTTAATCAACTACTGAATGGAAAGTAAGTGGCCAGTCCCCCAGAGACAGGACCTCATTTTACCTCCAGATCTTCTCCTTCCTCTATCACCAGAGTAGAAATAGAGAGGGCATTCAATCAGTTAAAAAATAGAATGGAACCTGGTCCAAATAACACTCCACCAGAGGTTCTGAAGGCAGACTTGAACACAGTAGACATTTTGATAGGCTTCTTACAAAAGATATGGAAACAAGAAATTCCAAATGAATGGAAGAAGGGTAATACATAAGTATTTACTGCTTTCTGGACAAGCTCTGCCCAGGAAGCAAACTTTGCCATTTAAAATGTCTTCTCCTCTGGGTGGTGGTGATTTCTTTCATGCTATTCTCTATCTTCCTCTCTTTATTAGAACAGTCACTAGCAATCTTGTATCTACTGTATCTCCTCTGGGTGGCTATTGTTTCTATAATATTTCTCCATTACAATAGCAGCTCTCAAGTGTACATCCTCTCCTCAGGGTGGCTTTTAATACATAATCGCTAACTCTTTCCATTATTCTAGAGAGTAAGCAAGCATTTGTGATTATAAATAATCCCTGTATCTCTTTCAGTGCGATGCCAGATGTGGCAAACATTTGAGTTTTAAACTAGTATTAGTACAGCACATAGTAAATATGACCCTTATCAGACTTGACAGGAATCAAAGTGAAGCATTTCTCCTTTACAGCGTGCCGCTAAATGACTCACTACAATTTTCCTAAAGGAAAAACTTGTGCTTAGGATAAGGAAAAGACAGTTCTGGTTTGGATTTGGTCAGAAAAGAAAATGCACACGTAAGCACAGGACTGGGTTTTTAATATGTGCTTTTGTCTACTTCAGAGAGATTTCCTAATGATGGGTGGTTCAGTAGGCGCATGTGTCTTACTTTATTTAGCTTCTTAGTAACAAAAGAGAGAGACAACATGTTTTATTACACTGCATTGTAATATCTTTGGATTGGTAGGGGCTTGGTTTTTATAGCATGAGGTATTTTTATTTTGAATTAAAAAAACATACTAGAGGAGCATTTCGTAATTCACTAGTTGTGATTCATTAATAAAATTAGCTTTGTTTTGTACTTAACTACCTTCATTTTATTTTAGATTTAATACCATTTATTTTCATTAGTAACCATTGGCCAGGAACGGCAAACATGGGAGCTGCAGGCAGTCATGTCTGCGATGGTCAATGTACACAAACTGTCTCGCAGCCTGCCAGTGGATTACCCTGAGAGGCTGCAGGCTGCCCACCACTGTCTTAGACCAAAGATGCCTGAAAAGCATGAGGGGAAATAATGAAGCAGCTATCTCCTGAATATTTATTTTTGCTTAGTCACATTTATATACTTGCTGGTCCATTTTTTTTCTTGAGGAAGTTCTGTGTCATACAGGAGGTCAGATTAGATGCCCACAGTGGTCCTTTCAGGCCTTGGAATCTATGAATATCCAGTTCTTGTATCTAATTTCTATTTGCTTTCCTTTAACTATCACTGCTTTTTCCCTTCAGGGCAAACCTCCTATTTATAGAGGATGCTGGCTGCAGTGGAACCTCTGTGATTCTGCTTTGCTAGGCTAGAGGCAGAATTTAAGGTGCTTGCATGGGAAATTCACACATCCTGTGTACAGTGTGAATCAGTTTGCTCAGGAGCTTCCTGCATGTGGCTGCAGGAGACTGGTCTTAGGGTTCTGCAACCACTAATGCTGTATCCCCACATAGGACAATGGAGCAAATACTCCTGCTCCAGTAGTGGCCACAGAATGACTTTGCTGCTACTCTGCAGCCTGGCTTTGAAAGGGATTGGGGAAAGAAGAATTGCTCACTCCAGTCCTTGTAGTGTCATGCTGTGCCAAGTCCATTCAGTGGATGCGAGGGGAGGGCTTCCCTCAAGGCTTGTGTGTGAGGGGTAAAGAGTGTTTTCAAAATGTGTTACTTCTGTGTTTTAATATCCTAATGTAGATGGGGCAGTGTTGTAGTTTTAACACGTATTAGCTGGCTGAGGTGAACCCAAGGGAAGGATACAACTTGCCTTGTCAACACTAAGCTTTTATCCCATTTCTAGTGATCGTATTTAAAAAAACACAAAAGCAAAAAAAAAAAAAAAAATCACCTTGTTTTCTTAGTGCGGACATGCCTTGAGAGAACAAAAGCTGAGGTGATGCAGTGGCAGTGCTGCCCATTTGATTCCTTTCAGCTTGAGGTGAGGAAAATAAGTCCATATGTAAATAATATTTAAAGAGATTCTGATTCTCCCTACCACTGTCTCTGAAAGTCCCAGGAGAGACTCACATGCCAGCTCCACTGTCTCTCCTGACAGGCCTTTGCCTGCTAATGCTGCTGCTACCTAACCACTATTACTTCACATGCCAGTTTTACTGCCTTAACTGACAGTCCTAGCTTACTAGCTACTCATTTTAGACACCTGTTGTCTCTCAACTGTCCCTTAGTGCTACATACTCAAGCCCTGTTGTCGATGGAAATTGGTCACCTAGAGGAAAAGAAGGGAGCTCAAACTCTGTGATTTAACAGCTCCAGTTAAAATCACTGTCAGTGAGGAAAAATAAGCTCCCACTGATATTTTAAACAATCATATTTATTGAAGTGCTCTGGAAACTGATCAACTTTCTCTGCTCATTATTTGATGTTTCTTCATGTGCCTTGAAACTGGATTAATCAATGGATTAAAATGTCCAGTTGTTTTGTAACAAAGTTCTCCTGTATTCACATACAAATTGTTGTTTTGTTACCTTCTCAGGCTATACTTCTGATTGAATCAGAAAAGACATCCTCATAGATCTGCTAGAGGATGTACTTTTGCACTTTGTTCAGAGATGAAGGTACATCACTGTCAAAAAAGGTGTTGCTACTGCCCTGCAGTAGCATTTATCTTACAGATGTCCTACACCTAGAGCCAAATGCAGCTTGCCTTACATGGGCTATTTTCAAGTAGGATTTGGCCCTTTCCATGCAACCCTAACAAGTGAAGTCCTCTTGATTTTTGAGAGACTTTTGTTTTTGCTGCTGCTGTTGCATGGCTCAAATTGAAAGCCTAGTTTCTCTGACTAAAAATCTAATGACTCATGTAGCTGCAGGGTGAGTGACCAAAAAGATCACATCAGTGGGAGTGCAACAATTTTGCAGTTGAAAGATTATCATTGAAAGGCAGCTCTCCATGTACTGTAAAGCCAAATTAAGAGAGGCAAGCAAAAGAGACATTTGTAGAAAAATCAGTATAGTTTAATGAACCTCTTGAAGATTTACTATCCATATTCCTCGAGAATTGAGATGCAGAAGACTGGAGAGAATAGAATAGAACTTGGTCTCTCACAGCTGTTTTAACACTCAAGGTATTGTAAAGTGGTTTTGGAAGAAGAAACAAACAAACAAAAAAAGCCAGAAAGGACTGAGTTCTAGTTATTGTAGTAGGAGATATAGTCAAAGTCTTCTGTTTCTTAATTTGATTTATTGTGTTAGGCAGCTCACCTCACCACCTTTACGAAAACAATTATCAGAAGAAATAAATATGACAATACTAGACTTTTTTTAAAGCCTTGAATTTCTCTTCTCTCAACTCAATGATTGCTTAAAAAGAACTCAGCAGTTTGATTAGAGGCATTGTTAGTATGTTGCCTACAACTTGTGTCAGTTTTTGAAAAGATTTCATAGAATATTGCTATACTAACCCCCCAAATACGCCATCCCTTCCAAAACAACCTGCAGTCACACAGGTTTGCAGAATTTATGAAACTCTGGTGGGGAAAAGGTAAAGTGGAAACGCAATTATGAGCTGCTTAAGGGGGAGTAATTCATTGTACTGTGTTGCCAACATCTGAACTAATACTAGTGCATGTAATGCATACCATATCTGTCACTGACAACCTACAGGGTTACATTTAATTCTGAATCATCAGTCATGTCTTCTCCTGCAAACATAGAAATCATAAAGAGAAACAAGAGCACCTTCGGAGGACAAGCTTGTTTTACAAGCTAGGATCCCAGAAGGTGACCTAACTGCCTCTGACACAGTGGACACCATAAATGTCATTCTCTGTTAGTGGATCCATGTCAGCACATTGTAAGTGGGCAAAATTGTCACAGTTGTGCCACAATAAATGGTGGCATTGTAAAACAAAAAACAAGGAATTTTTTATCTTTTTACATTTTGGAGCTGTCAGTGAAGCATAATATCCTGAGAAAGAGGGAAGAAGTGTAGCACATCATTGCATATAGATGGAATATCTGCTCTCATTTTCACAGCTCTGCAACTGAAGCCCTGAAGGTTTGGGAAGGGGAGATTCAGCATGCCCCACCTCCAAACCTATTGAAGTAGTAATTAGATAAAGCTCAACCTTCTAGAGCAGTGGTGGGCAACCTGTGACTCACGGGCCGCACACGACCTATCAGGGTAGGCCCATGCCGCTTCCCGCAGCTCCCATTGGCCGGGAATAGCGAATCGTGGTCTCTGGGAGCTGCGGGCAGCTTTGCCTGTGGACGGTCAATGTAAACAAACTGTCTTGCAGCCTGCCAGCGGATTACCCTGATGGGCTGCGTGCAGCCTGTGGGCCGTAGGTTGCCCACCACTGTTTTAGAGGAGAGTTAGCTGAGCAAAAGTATTGCATGTCTGAGGCCATTTGAACAGGTTGGGAGGACTAAGTGCTGGAGGAGTGTGACTAGGACAGGTCTTGTTAGGAGTTCAAATAGTCCTGTGAATAATTAAAGGTTTCAGGCAAAATGAAGGTATCCATAAAGCCCTGCAAATCTGTGGATATCCGCTTTATATCCGCAGATATCCACATCCGCAGATATCGTGCACCATCTTTGCAGATTGCGTATCTGATGCGGATACAAAATGTTTATCCATGCAGGGCTCTAGGTATCCGTACGGAAACTTTTGTGTTGCTGAAACATGCAAGAAACTGTACAGACAGTTGTACCAACCTTTGTGGATAGGAAATATGGCTACATCACTTAACCTACATTTTTGAAGCAAAACTTTTGTTCTTGCTACTGAATATGGCGAAGGACTCTCTTGAATTCAAACTGTATTGAATTTTATTTTTTTATATATAAATTTCTAGTATGCCAATTGCAATAACAGCTGATTGTCACAGGCTGATCAGTGATATCTCCAAGAATCAGTGTGGAGGAGGGGGAATACAACTTCAATTCTTGGCATCAATTTTGTTGCGTAGTTAATTTGGCAGTTAAACTCATCTGCTGGTATGTTTTTTCTTAAGGCATCAAAACAAATAATAAAAAAATACACACATGGATAGGGAAAAGGATCTGAACTAAGGTCTCTGATATATGCCATTATTACAGAAATGAAATCTAAGATAATATGCTGCTATGGCATTTATTTATTCATCACAGGAATTCCCCACTAGCTTAGTTATTGAGTGAGCCCCCACAGACTTCAGACAGATGGTGTAGAAAAGGAAGAAATTAGACAAGTTCCTGGGTTTTTACAGCATATAGGCATCACTTATAGCAAAGGCACCAAAAGGTAACTAAAGGGCCACAAAATTCTGAGCTCTTTTCACTTCCTGTATTTTTGAATAACTTTCCCAGGGACAGGATATCCTAATAACATTTATTGTTGGTATAAAACCAATAAATTCAATGGAGTTCACCAGTACAAGAGGGTATTAAAGTATATATGATACTGTTCATGAAATATTTGAATTTTCCAACCAGTTCTAGAAATCACTGAAGGCCTCAAAGACTTAATATCAATAATAAGGCAACATACAAGAAAATCCTTGAACAAAATTACTTGACAACATAATCACTTTTTAACAGTAATGATGCCAGTAATGTCTTGCCCCAGTTTCTGACTGGGCAAGAAAGATTTGGATGTCAGGAATGGAGTACTTCCTTGTTGGGAGAGAACTGATATCAGCAAGTGCAACTGGTGAAATGCAGGAGACGTGTTGCTAGCAATAGTGACCATCGATCAGGCATAGTGAGTAACCTCCTTTTGCAAAGTACATGAGAGCAGAATCCTCAACAGTAGTCTTAGGTTAATAGAATTATGGATAAATGCTATTAAGTCTGGCAACAGCAGGACACACTGGGGCAAGCAGAAGAATAACCAGTACCCTTATTAGGAAAGATGTGAGGAGATATAGAGCAAGATTTTGAGCTGTGCCTCTAAGAGATGCAGCATAGAATTTTCAGTCCAGGGAAAAGGAGAGCTTAGTTGGCTTTAAGCCACTTCTGTGCTCTTCTGATCTCTGACCTAGGCTGCTCTGGAGACTGGAGTGGCCCCTGGTGTCATTTAGGCTTCCCAGTACTGTGTAAGTTACAGTAGCTTCCACAGGCTGCCCAATGGACCACAGCTCTACACCTTGTCAAGTCTGTCACTGAGTGGTTAGAGAGGTTGAAGTGTTCTCCCACTGGTTTTTGAATGTTATGATTCCCGATGTCAGATTTGTGTCCATTTATTCTTTTGCGTAAAGACTGTCTGGTTTGGCCAATGTATATGGCAGAGGGGCATTGCTGGCACATGATGGCAAACATGCCTCTAGCCACCCTCTCACAGATCTTGAGAGACAGACCAGTCTTTGCTTACAGACAGCCCCCCAACCTGAAGCAAATACTCACCAGCAACCGCACACCATACAATATAAACACTAACCCAGGAACCTATCCTTGCAAGCGAGGACTGGTCTGTCTCTCAAGCTCTGATAGGGTGGCTAGAGGCATGTATGCCATCATGTGCCAGCAATGCCCCTCTGCCATATATATTGGCCAAACCAGACAGTCTCTACGCAAAAGAATAAATGGACACAAATCTGACATCGGGAATCATAACATTCAAAAACCAGTGGGAGAACACTTCAACCCCTCTAACCACTCAGTGACAGACTTGAAGGTGGCAATTTTGCAACAAAAAAACTTCAAAAACAGATTCCAAAGAGAGACTGCTGAACTTGAATTAATATGCAAACTAGATACAACTAACTTGGGTCTAAACGGAGACTGGGAATGGTTGGGTCATTACACTAATTGAATCTATTTCCTCATGTTAAGTATCCTCACACCTTCTATAGGTCATCTCGATTATCACTTCAAAGGGTTTTTTTCTCCTGCTGATGATAGCTCATCTCAATTGATTGGCTTCTTACAGTTGGTATGGCTACTTCCACCTTTTCATGTTCTCTGTATGTATAAATATATTCTTTCTGCGTGTTCCATTCTATGCATCTGATGAAGTGGGCAGTAGCCCACGAAAGCTTATGCTCAAATAAATTTGTTAGTCTCTAAGGTGGCACAAGTACTCCTGTTCTTTTTGCAGATACAGACTAACTCGGCTGTTACTCTGAAACCTGTTTTACTAAAGCGTAAGAGGCAGAAATAACACAGCTTGATTTTTAGGTCTTAGGTGGAGTTTGCTTGCTAGGATCATGTGGATATATCTCACCAAAGCAATGCTCCGCATTTGCAGGGGCCTCAGGCATTGGTGCACCTCAGTCCCTCATAATCTCTGCCTCTGGCACAAAATGGGTTAGTGTCCTGAGGGCTGTAATACTTTGGGCTAATCCAAGTTATTGGACTCTATTCGGGGGTCAGTGGGTGGACTTTTGGTGGCTTGTGGTGTGTAGGCAGTAACAGTGTCCTTTGACTTGTAAACTAGATTTGATTTGGTCAGTGATATTTTTTTTTATCACTTTTTTGACTAGTAATTGCATTTTAAATATCTACACAGGAACTCCTCGCTGCACAATTTAAAATGATCTTGGGCAGGATTTATCTATCCATTCCCCGGCATGGTCATGCCCGTGTTCAGAAGGCCCCCTGAATGATCTGTATGCCTTTTGGTACATCTCTATGGATACAAAACCAAGGGACAAACAATTTTGAAATACTTTATTTGATTGAAAGCATAAACAGACTAAAGAAAGAAGGGGGAGAAAAAGCACTCCTGGCCACCCAGATTGAATCTCGTAGACAATGTAATTTGTTGATATGAGACACATTTCTTGGATAAGTATTCTAGTTATATGAAGTAAATATGCTTGGTTTGGAAAATAGCCCAATATACCTTTTTAAATACACTGCATGCTAGTGTGAATAATAGTGACTAGTCTTTTAAGAAAGTATTAGGAAAAGTCATGTACAGCTATTGATACTGCTATGGATGTGAGGAAGAGCTCTGTGAACAGAGGTGGATTAAGATTTATTGGGCCCCTCACACTCTCTGGGGGCACAGGGACACCAGAAATTTTAAAAGTGGGAGAGCCATGCCTGCCCACTTTTTAACCTGGGCATAGTAGCTTCAGGCAGGCACGGAGTGGTAGCAGCAGGGGCTGCACTTCGCGGCGGAGGAGCTGATAACGTGATCCGCTTTCCCACTGTGAAGCGCAGCCCCTGCTAGTAGGATTGCCAACTTAGTAATATTTTAAAACTGGACACTCCAGCAGGAGTGCCTGAACGTCTCCTGCCACCGTCTTCCCTCCGAGGTCCCACCCCTGCCCTAACTCTTTCCCCAAGGCCCTGCCCCCATCCACTCCTCTTCCCCCTCCCACACTGTTGCTCGCTGCTTTTCTCCTCCCACACCCCAGCCCAGGTCAAGAGGGACTCTCCTGTTGAGACAGGATTGAGAGCTGCAGCCGCATGATGCAGGTAGGAGATGGCCCTGGCTGAGTAGGGGCTGGCACGGATGATAACCTGGCGCCTCCCCCACCCACAATAACTGGACTTTGAGTGTCCAGTCAGTAGATCTGACTAGGCACAGTCAGGTCCCCTTTTTGACCAGACTTTCCGGTCAAAAACCAGGCATTTGGCCACCCTACCTGCTAGCGGTGCCAGCCTCTTCCCAGTAGGGGGCTGAGGTTGGCCTTAATCCCCTCTCGTCACAGGGCCTCACCTCCTGCTCCTTCTCTTCCCCCACTTCCTGGCCGGGCTGTGGTAAGGTGTTGTATCCACCAGGCAAAGTATTAACAACTTCAACAGAACTTTATTTACAGTGCAAGTCTCTTCCCCAAGCTGTAGCTGCACACTCTGTAACTCTTCCAGTCTCCTCAACTCCTCCCCTCTCCTTCCTGTTTCCTGTCCTTTCAGACTCCCAACAGCCAGTGCTCCCAGTTCTAATAATTACAAGAAGCATCTAAACACCACATAAGGGCCACTGTGGGGAGCCCTGGAGCCTCCTCTTGCCCTTGGGGGCAAGACCACAGGTCAGGGGCTGCTCTTGGGGGGGAGGGGAAGCCCGGCTTCCCACCCAGAGATGGTGGAGGGTGTGGGGCTCCCCACAGTGGCCAGGGCTCTCTGGATGGCTCTTACCATGGCTGGGCTCCCACTTCTGCCCTGGCCAGGGGTCGGGACCTTGGGTGGGGGAAGAGCAGGAGCAGGGGGCAGGGCCACAGTTCCAGCATTGGTGGTCCTCCCACTTCTACACAGGTTCCCACGCTCCTGTGCGGGCCTCCAATTTGGCTAGAGGCCCTGGGGATAGGCGCTGACTTACTCCGATCCCGGGGCGTGCTTGACCCTCGCTCTTCCCCAGGCCCCATCCCCACCTCCCTCCAAGCCCCTGCCCCGCCTCTTCCCACCCCCCGCTCTGCCCCTTTCTCTAAGCCCCCACTCCTGCCCCTGCTTCTCCCCCTCCCCCCAATGCCTCCTGCATGCCATGGAACAGCTGATCATGGCAGGCAGGATGTGCTGGGGGGGAGGAGCCAATCGGCGGGGCCACCAGTGGGCAGGAGGTTCTGTGGAGGAGGAGGTGGCACTGACCCGTTGCGCTGCCCATGGATACTGAGCACCCACTATATAGATGTATATTTTTTTTTCCGTAAATGCTCTAGCCCCAGAGCATCCACGGAATCTGCCACTGTCTGTGAACCTGGAAAGCTTGTCCCTTCCACCAACAGAAGGTGGGCCAATAAAAGTTATTACCTAACCTGTCTTGTCTCTCTCATGCATTGCTATTAACATAAATTGCCCTCTGTAGAAGTTTGTATTTATGTAAACACATTATCACCCGCATGACACCTCTGTTTTTTGGTGAAATGAATAAAATGTTTATCATTCCATTCAGCTACTCTCTCATCCCCATAATTTTTGCATTATTTCTGGGAGATTAGAAGACACACTGTAGTAGTGGCATAATTAATATTCATAGGAAATAATTGTGTCAGGGGAGTTTGTTGCTCTTGCAATCGGAATGAAAAGATAAAAATAAAAGTAGGTTTTCTGCTGATTTTTTTTTTCCCTGTGCAAACTTTGTGCTTCATTTTTTCTAAATTAAAAACTAACCAGAAAACAAATGACAAAAAGATTCTGTCAGACCTATAGTATTACAAAGTGTCTAGATGGATAAATAACGAGTAGTGAAGCGGCGATGTGGCACCCTGGCTTCCCTCCCCTTTGCAGGTTTATCCTCAGTAATTAAAGAAGTAGTATTTCACCTACTGTAAAATTCATGGTCTGTTCTGAAACAGTTAAACAGGAGGATGAACAATTTCAGACAAAACATCAGTATCCTTACAACAACAATTCTTTCTGTAAGATTAGTGACAAATACAAGTAAATGCACCCAGAATCCAAAAGTTAAGGAAGCTCTGTGGGGCATGATGTTTACTGCACAAATGTCTCCTCTCTCTCTCTCCTCTCTGGAATTTTAAATAGAAGGACTGGGTTGGGAATCAATAGCTCAATTAGATTATGTGGTATTTCTCAGATGACTGTTAGCATAGCCAGGAGATTACTTTTGTTGATATTGGGAGATGTGGCTGCTCTGTGATATGAGCGTATAACAGCACCTTGAGCTAGTCTGCATTGTATGAGACAAAACTATGGGAGAAAAGAGGCATAAGCTTGTGGTGTTTATATCGTGCATTTGGATACCCAAGGACTGTAACATAATTTGCTACCACACATCTAGCATTGAACAAAAATCATTTGCAGGACAACAAACAATGGAAGGAAGCGTTAGGCTCCGATGCAGTAAATCGTGTGCCTAACTTTAAGCATGCGAGTTGTCTCATTGAAGTCAATGAGACTATCTAAGTGCCTTTTTGGAGCAGAGCATTGGTGCTGTAAAGAGAAACTGCACCTCCAGTGCATATTAGCTTGCTAGAAAAGCAGTATTTGAAAATAACAAAAGTAAAATTTCTTGTGTTGGAGGGAAATTTAAACTGATGGTTTGCTTAAAAAAGAGAGTCAATATGTATAACTCTATACAAACAATTCTGCATAATAATCTTACCAGACTGTTTAGCCAAAAGAGAAAATGTACTGTTGACCTTCTAAAATAAATGTTTGTAAATTCCATTTTCCAAAAAAATTCAAACAGAATGTCTATTGGTCTGTAACATCAACACTTGTGTGCATTGCGCAAGTGCTCTTTGGAGTATTTGTTGGATACCTAAATGCTAACTGCTTGAGTATAGATTTCTTTTGTGGCTATGAGATCATTCGTATAAATTACATCAGATTAATTAGGCTTTAGTTTGCACTCTCCCGGCCCCTTTATTTCAGTAGAAAAGAGGAATTTCATTATGGAAAGCTTTCATTTTGAAAAGATTATTCTATTAAGAATATTACATTCGTTTGAGTGGTGATAAGCATCTATTTCTGTATGTTAAAGTCAGAGTTTCACATAAGCTGCCAGTTCGAAAAGATATTCAGGTGGTCATTTGGTAAGCTCATAAAACAAGAAATGAGCCTGCATTTTTAATGTAGAGAGGACTAACATCTTCATAAAGATGTTATTTCTGGAAACAACCTTTGCTATTATAAAAGATCCGTTTGTTGGAAAAGATTAATATTGCAGGCTTTCTTTGTGAAGCTTGGGCGTTGCTCATTATCATAATATTTCTGGCTGAGAGGTTTGGAAAAATCAGTCTTTATTCTTAGACCAGCGAATTTAGAGAGACTGTAACGAATTGCAATTAGAAAAATCGCATTTTTGTATTGATCAAACTTAAATTGCTCACTCAAAATTAATTAATTAGAAAGACTTGAGGATAGGGGTAGTTGAATTCTAAGTACAGTGAACATTAGAGATGGGTTTACATTATTTAGCACAGCCTTTCTTCAACAATGGACTACTGGTAATCCATAGAGAGCTGGTTGATAACATGATATAGCTCTCTTCCTTGTTTCCAGTTGTTTCTCCCATTATCCCAGGTTCTTCTTTGAAAAGGACCTGGAGGTCTGTAAAAAGAGAAGTCATCCTCCCTTCCTCCATTGGTGGTTTCTGATCCAGGAGAAGGAAGAAAAATTGGAGTTGACCTTAAGAAGCAGATCTACCGGTGGAACTGGAGTTATCAGGCATCAGTGGAAGAGGCAGGAATTGCATGATATATTTTTTCCCCCCCAAAAAAACTTTTATCACATTAAAGAGGGCTAAACTAGGGGACATAAGAGTGTATGGGGAGCATAGCAACCAAGATATTTGCAATCTTTTTTATGTTTAAGATAAATATTACCGCAAAGAGCATTACACAGTGCTCCCTGTATTTTTCCCTTGGCACATTGGGTGGACAAAATTCTTCTTTTGCTACCTCATTCTCAGCCTGCTGCTGCAGGGATGTTATGAAGTGAAATCTAAACAGATAGAGATTCCTAAAAGCTCTGTAGTATCTAAAAGTACCCAAGGCAAAAAGGCAACCTGGGCACTGTCTGACATGCATTTCACTTTTATTGCATTGTAGAGATAAGCATAGAAAATTTATTTAGTTTTCAGTGAATGACAGAGAAAAGAGTTCAAAGTCACAAATATGGGAATTTTGATAGGTTTCAGAGTAGCAGCCGTGTTAGTCTGTATCCGCAAAAAGAACAGGAGTACTTGTGGCACCTTAGAGACTAACAAATTTATTAGAGCATAAGCTTTCGTGGACTACAGCCCACTTCTTCGGATGCATATAGAATGGAACATATATTGAGGAGATATATATACACACATACAGAGAGCATGAACAGGTGGGAGTTGTCTTACCAACTCTGAGAGGCCAATTAATTAAGAGAAAAAAAACTTTTGAAGTGATAATCAAGCTAGCCCAGTACAGACAGTTTGATAAGAAGTGTGAGAATACTTACAAGGGGAGATAGAGTCAATGTTTGTAATGGCTCAGCCATTCCCAGTCCTTATTCAAACCGGAGTTGATTGTGTCTAGTTTGCATATCAATTCTAGCTCAGCAGTCTCTCGTTGGAGTCTGTTTTTGAAGTTTTTCTGTTGTAATATAGCCACCCGCAGATCTGTCACTGAATGACCAGACAGGTTAAAGTGTTCTCCCACTGGTTTTTGAGTATTTTGATTCCTGATGTCAGATTTGTGTCCATTAATTCTTTTGCGTAGAGACTGTCCGGTTTGGCCAATGTACATGGCAGCGGGGCATTGCTGGCACATGATGGCATATATCACATTGGTAGATGTGCAGGTGAATGAGCCCCTGATGGTATGGCTGATGTGATTAGGTCCTATGATGATGTCACTTGAATAGATATGTGGACAGAGTTGGCATCGGGGTTTGTTACAAGGATAGGTTCCTGGGTTAGTGGTTTTGTTCAGTGATGTGTGGTTGCTGGTGAGTATTTGCTTTAGGTTGGGGGGTTGTCTGTAAGCGAGGACAGGTCTGTCTCCCAAGATCTGTGAGAGTAAAGGATCATCTTTCAGGATAGGTTGTAGATCTCTGATGATGCGCTGGAGAGGTTTTAGTTGGGGGCTGAAGGTGACAGCTAGTGGTGTTCTGTTATTTTCTTTGTTGGGCCTGTCTTGTAGGAGGTGACTTCTGGGTACTCGTCTGGCTCTGTCAATCTGTTTTTTCACTTCAGCAGGTGGGTATTGTAGTTTTAAGAATGCTTGATAGAGATCTTGTAGGTGCTTGTCTCTATCCGAGGGATTGGAGCAAATGCGGTTATATCTTAGAGCTTGGCTGTAGACAATGGATCGTGTGGTGTGTCCTGGATGGAAGCTGGAGGCATGTAGGTAAGTGTAGCGGTCAGTAGGTTTCCGGTATAGAGTGGTATTTATGTGACCATCTCTTATTAGCACAGTAGTGTCCAGGAAATGGACCGCTTGTGTGGATTGATCTAGGCTGAGGTTGATGGTGGGATGGAAATTATTGAAATCATGGTGAAATTCCTCAAGGGCTTCTTTTCCATGGGTCCAGATGATGAAGATGTCATCAATGTAGCGCAAGTAGAGTAGGGGCGTTAAGGGACGAGAGCTAAGGAAGCGTTGTTCTAAGTCAGCCATAAAAATGTTGGCATATTGTGGCGCCATGCGGGTACCCATAGCAGTGCCGCTGACTTGAAGGTATATATTGTCCCCAAATGTGAAATAGTTGTGGGTGAGGACAAAATCACAAAGTTCAGCCACCAGGTTAGCTGTGACATTATCAGGGATACTGTTCCTGATAGCTTGTAGTCCATCTTTGTGTGGAATATTGGTGTAGAGGGCTTCTACGTCCATAGTGGCCAGGATGGTGTTTTCTGGAAGATCACCGATGGATTGTAGTTTCCTCAGGAAGTCAGTGGTGTCTCGAAGATAGCTGGGAGTGCTGGTAGCGTAGGGTCTGAGGAGAGAGTCTACATAACCAGACAAGCCTGATGTTAGGGTGCCAATGCCTGAGATGATGGGGCGTCCAGGATATCCAGGTTTATGGATCTTGGGTAGCAAATAGAATACCCCATTACATGAGAATGAGCCATTACAAACATTGAATCTATCTCCCCTTGTAAGTATTCTCACACTTCTTATCAAACTGTCTGTACTGGGCTAGCTTGATTATCACTTCAAAAGTTTTTTTTCTCTTAATTAATTGGCCTCTCAGAGTTGGTAAGACAACTCCCACCTGTTTATGCTCTCTGTATGTGTGTATATATATCTCCTCAATATATGTTCCATTCTATATGCATCCGAAGAAGTGGGCTGTAGTCCACGAAAGCTTATGCTCTAATAAATTTGTTAGTCTCTAAGGTGCCACAAGTACTCCTGTTCTTCTTTTTATGGGAATTTTGGTATATTGTGTAGCACTAAGGGTAAGTGTTTTGGTCATTATCCACCACTCATACTCATTGAAGTGGAGGGACAGAAAATTTTGTTAACTTTCTTAGAAAATAAGAAAGCTAAGCAGGAAAGATAAATATTTTAATTTAAACATTTTATAGAGCATAAGTTTATTTTGGAAGCACTGTAATTTCACATCACTGTCACAATAGCCTAGAGATGGGTCCAATCCAGAAAGATCAGGATCTGAACTTCCCTAAAGACTGGAATGTCTTAGTTCATGTCAATCTGTACTTCATTCACATGCTAGTGTACGGAACCAATAAGAAGCTGTAGAGCAAGTGTCCCATATATTTGTATGATAGATAAGCTATGACAAGGCTTATTTTGTCATCCTATGAGCTATTAGTGTGTAAATGAAAAGCCTAGCCCGGGGTAGGCAACCTATGGCACCCGTGCCAAAGGCGGCACGCGAGCTGATTTTCAGTGGCACTCACACTGCCCGGCTCCTGACCACTGGTCCGGGGACTCTTCATTTTAATTTAATTTTAAATGAAGCTTCTTAAACATTTTAAAAACTTTAGCTAAACTATTGTTGTTTGTATATATTATAGACTTATAGAAAGAGACCTTCTAAAAACGTTAAAATGTATTACTGGCACGCGAAACCTTAAATTAGAGTGAATAAATGAAGACTTGGCACACCACTTCTGAAAGGCTGCCGACTCCTGGCCTAGCCTTTTTTTTTTTTTTTTTTTTTTTTTTTTTTTTTTTTTTAAGGTTGAACATAATAAAAAGCTAGAAGCAAAAGAATTATTGGACATAACTACACTCCTACAGGCAAGTTCTTCTGGTTTATCAACCAAGCCTAAGTCAGAGACAGGCTGTAACCCTTTCTGCAGTGACTCGTGTTCTGTCCATTGTCACTCGGTTATTCTCCATCCAGACAACGCCAGGTGAAAACCCACCTATTGTCAGTGCTGACTGTCAGCCTGTGAGTGAGAACCTGTCACAATGCTGAAAAACCCTAGTGAGAGGACAATGGATGCATGTCCCTTTCTTGTTGCTCCCTCCACTGAAAACAGTTAAAAGGCTGAGGCCAATAGCTGATGCCATGCTAATAAGAACTAAAGAACGGCAGTGGGATTACCAAACTGAGGATCAGGTATATTCAGCATAAATTATGATTTCAGCTTTCCGCCACAAAAATCAATGAGTTGTACAAATTGAGCTTATCCCTGTAAATAAAATTCTAGGCAGTCTACCAAAAAATCATGATTTGTTTGCCTACATATTACACATACAGAGATTATTAATATCTCATAATATTGGGGCCATAAGGCAAATCGGAGGCATTATTTCAAATCTGGGGGAAACAACTTTTTTTGATAACATGATGAAACTTTGATTTCAAAATAGTCCTAGAGGAATGCATGTTTGATCACCGTCACATTATTCCAGAAACCTTATACCTACAGCCCTTCATTTTTAGTTTTTACTGATTTTCACCAAAAATGCCTGTTTTACAAAAACTATTATTCCGTTTTTACTCATTTTTCACCCAAATTTTGGATCACTTAAGTACATGAAAATACTGATTATGTTAAGAAAACCCAATACATTACACTAGATGTGTTTGTTAATAATACATTAATTTGAGTGCAAATACGACACTGTTAAAATAAGGCAGTGTAGTGGAAAATGCACCCACAACCATGCATATGTGTACCATGCATAATGTACGGTTCATTAAATAAACTACAACATTAAACTGTGTTTGATTTCTATACTCTTGATTTCGCTCTTTGTTTCTTTTTTTTCCTCTCCTGCCACTCCACCAATATTAACCCTGATCTTTACCCAGAAAGCTGTGAAGTTAATTTTTTGCACTGATTTTTCACCCGTTTTTAAAATTTTTGAAATAGGCACTGATAAATTCTTAGGAAACATTCAACAAAATAAAAACTGAAAACAAAGGACCTTGCTTAGAGGGCCTGATCCTGACAAGTGTTGAGGGCTTCCTGGGAGTGGCCTAGCACACTAGTATGTTTGTGTTTTTTCATGTATCTTATTTGCACATCCACAATGTGCTAGGCACTATACAGACACTAAAGAAGGCATGGTGTCTATTCCAAATCACTTAAGGCCTCAAAAGGTGAGACAAACTGATCAGAGATACAATGATGATGAGTAAGAATTATAAAATATAAGTAAAGGTAATGGGTTGATGATTAGTCACATCCTAATAGTACAACTTTAAATATATATAAAATTAATTGATTATCCTCACATACCCTTCAAACTTCCCATAATCATATACATCCTTGTAGCTGTCACAGTAGAAGTGGATCTTCTTCAGAGATTTGAATGTGGAGAAGGTAGTGGTCTTATGGACAAGCTTAGGAAGGGTGATCCACGTATGGGAATATGTGATGGAGTGTACAAACCCCACACTGGGCAACGAGGGGTTAAAGGAATATTTTTGGACCCAGCCAGCCCCGGCCCACCACACCTGCAGCAAATGCTCCATCTGGTGGAGGAATTAAGACAGCGAATTAGCTCATTTGGTTGGCAGAGCTGGAGGTGAGCAGACCTGCAGCTCCAGCAGTGCAGTGCAGAAGGAAGCTTAAAGTCTCTGACACAGCTGCCCAAAGGGGCCCTCCCTAAGGGAAGGGAGGGCCCACCCTTCTCCCTGGCCTGTGGACCCCAGATATTGGTAATCCCCTCTTACTTATTTAGTTTGGACTTCCCCAACAGGGGAAAGCCCTGGACTAAGGGGGCCTGGAGGGGGATGAGAGGAAGTGGCTGAAGGATGGTAGTCTTAAGCAGCCTCTGTTGCCAGACCACTGGTTGCCCAAAGGGCCCTGGGTCAGAGCCTGGTGGAATGGGAGGGCCTGGGCTCCTTTCCCCACAACCCCCCTGCCGGTCATGGGTTGCGGCCTTGACCACTAGGCCACATTTCCCTATCAATCCCTGAGTGAGGACCATTACAGAGTATCATGGGGGGGGGGGGGGCAAAAGCATGGAAATGCTTGTGGGAGAAGTGAGCACAGTGGACACAAGGCTGTCATTGCCAGAGCAGATGGGATGGGAGTGATGTTGTACAGTAAGTAGGGAGGAGCAGAGTTAGGCAGGACCTTCCAGGACAAACAATTAAATGTGATGTAGCAGAGGTGAAGGTGCCACCAGTGGAGGGATTCAAAGTGTGAAGAGGTAACTTGGTTAGACAAGGCATGGAATATCTTAGCAGCTGCATTTTGTATGGGCTGGAGAGGAGCACCATATATGTCAGGGAGGACAGAGAGGCAGAGGTACAGTAATTAAAAGGGGAAATTATGAGTGTTAGCTGTAGGGAGCGAGAGAAAAGCACAATTTTTAGATGAGTGGAAGAAGCAACAGGAAAGGGCCCAGGGTGTGTAGGGCACAAGAGGGAGAAGTCAAAGATGATCATAGGAAGGACCAAAATGTTGTCAACGGTGACAGAAGGAAGGGAGTGGGCAGAGATTTGGAGGGAAGACAACTTTTTACCGTGTTTACTTTTGATGTTGGTGAGACATCCAGCTGGAAATGTAACAGAAAGAGAGGTGGGATTGGAGGGATGGCAACAAGTTGAGTGGAGATGCAGAATTCTGAGTTGTCTGCGAAATAATGGTAGATAAAGTATGTGAGTGGAGAGATCACCCAAAGAAAAAATGTAAGCAAGTGAAAGAAAGTAAAGAAAGAAGTTGGGCACTAGACAGGATCCTGGGTTCTATCTCCAGCTTTGCCACTGATGTGCTGTATGACCCTGGGCAAGCCAGTGTCTCCCCTCCCATCCTGTCTATTTAGTTTGTAAGCTCATTGGGGAAGGGCTGGTCTCTTGCAATATGTATGTACGGTGCTGACCAGAGTGCTGAGGCCCTTGTCTTGGCTGAGACCTTTAGGTGCTACTGTACTACAAATAAGCAACAGAAAATGAGGGTGGCAAAGGAGGAGGGCCTGAAGAAATTTTCAGAGAGGTAGGTGGAGAGAAGCCTACTGTGGTTTTGATGACAAGATTTCAGTGTATGTGAGTGACAATGTCAAATACAGCAAAGAAATTGTGGAGGAGAATGAGGATGGTCTAAAGACCCTGAGATTTGCCAGGAACAGGTCATTAGAGACCTTGGGGAGAGCAGTTTCAGAGGAAAGAAGATGGGCAGAAGCAAGATTGGAAGGGATTCAAGACACTGTTTGACAAAAGGAATGGGTATTTGAAGACCATACTGATGAATGGAAAAATGTATATGTTGTGGTAGCTGGAGAGCCAGGTAGGGAGAAGTTCCTAGTTTGGACAAGTTTTTGAGAATGGGAAGACCAGATCATGCATTCATTGTAAAGAGAAGCAGCTAGAGGACAGTGGGAAGTTGAGGGGGAGAGGATGATTGAGAGTAGGAGTAAGAGTTATCAGGAGACAGGGCCTAATAGTATCACTGGAGCAAGAGGAGAGAATAGACAGCAGGAAAGAAACCTCAGTCAGATGTAGGTAGAGAAGGAGAGCATGTTGGGAGCAAGAAAGGAGGCAGGAGATTGGGCTGATTTTATTGATCTTTTCTCTGAAAAAGCTGACAAGATCTTGCGTGAACAGGAATAAGGCGCAGGTTGGGAGGGTTTCATGAAAGGTTCAAAGGCTCCAAATTGGGAACTGTGATTTTGAGCATGAGAGTCAATGAAGTGGAGAATATTCAAGAACACCAGGGACGTATTAGCTTAGATAGAAACCAATATCCACTTCTTTCTTTGAATTGTAAATGTTGCTGTTTAATGCCACTGACTATTGGTACTGTATCTCTATGGTATGAATAGCAATGGTCCAAAATTTAATGAACATTTCAAATTAAATTCAAGCTTGTCATGTTTGTTTTTGTGACTCCCTGTTTCCCACTCTACCCTTTTTCAAGTTTATTGGTGGAATAGTCCCGTGGTAAAAATGTCACCTGTAAAACCCAAGAGAAATAAGGCAGAGCATCAGTTCTTAATTTGTGCCAGGGTTTGCCAGAGCTGAACCCCGGCACCTCCAGGGTTGGCAGTTCATAGTCCCAGCACCTCTGGGCTTGCTGCATCAGTTACAAAAGTAAAAATATTGCTTGAGCTCCAGCACCTAATTGCTTGAGCTCTGGCACCTCTTTCATTACAAATTAAGCAGTGCACAGCACCCAGGGTCACTTAGTACTGGACAGGTTTGCTTGGGAGATCCTTCACTTGATTCACATCTAGAGTAGGTCATTAAAAGAGACTGAGATGAATGGAATATGGAGATGATTCAAATAATCTGGCTGGCTAATGTTTTAGTACAGGGCATCAGTTCTCTAGAAATACCAAATGATACTGTATCACCCATTTAAAAAAAAAAATCATCCACCTGTTTTTTTTTCCATTTTTAGTTTATTAAAAGGAATAGTTACCTTGGCACAGGGCATTTCTTAGAGATTAATGACCAACTAGGGTTAATGGTTCCAAGCTGCCCCTTGGCTGGACTGTAAACTCCTCCCAGCCAGTAATTAATCCCTAGAAAATGCCGTCTGCCTCAATTGTTATTGCTTACGTATGACACGACTTGTCAAACCTGGAGGAAATTGGTTTCTGAACAGTGATTTGGGGATTCTTAGAACCTCTGAGGCAGTACTGACCTCTCCAGAAGAGACCGGTTCATAGCTAACGTCAGAGTGGTTACTAATACGCTACTCTTTCATTGAGCTTCTCCTTTCTCTTCTACAGCACTGACATTTTATGGTTCAACAAGTGTTCAGACCAATTTTTCTGTCATTGAATATTTTGTTTTCCTTCCTCCCTCCTGTCATTCCTTTATTTTGTGTTTGGTAAGGTCTCTTTAAACTCAATGGACCAAATTCATCCTTGGTGTAACTCAATTGTAGCCAATAGAATTAGACTTGGAATGAATTTGTCTCCTTACGTGAACAGACTATCTTTCATGCTATTCACAGTGGCTTCAATTCCAGTGTATTTTATTGTCTGTTTCTTTTGGCAAACCAGTATAACCAACTCATAGATAGCGATGGCCTATCTAAACAGATAATCAGACATTGGGATTACTGTACATTATTTATCCTGTGAAAGACCACTAGTCTATGACTTGCATTGTGTTTATTCTATGCGGAATATAGGGCTTCACCATTGCCTTCCATCTCTGGCACTGGCAGTCTCTTGCTGCAGTCTTAGGGCTGGTCCACACTAACCCCCCAGTTCGAACTAAAATATGCAACTTCAGCTACGTGAATAACGTAGCTGAAGTCGAAGTACCTTAGTTCGAACTACAAGGTACTTACCGCGGGTCCTCACGCGGCAGGCAGGCTCCCCCGTCGACTCGCGTACTCCTCTCGCGGAGCAGGAGTACCGGCGTCGACGGTGAGCACTTCCGGGATCAATTTATGACAATTTATGACAAGACGCGATAAATCGATCGATTTGCTTACCTCCGGGTTCGGCGGTAAGTATAGACATACCCTTAGCTTCTTCCCATGTCATTTTGATAGCTTTCAGTTCTGCTTCTGCTGTGCATTTCCAAGTTGGCCTTGGTCTACCTCATCACTTCTTGCCCTGAGGATTCCAGTCCAATGCTGGTCTCGTTATGTTGTTCGGTTCTTTCTCTCATATGTGTCCTAGCCATTTCCACTTTTGTTCCATAATTTCCTGTTCTGTCAGTTTCTGTTTTTGTCCTCCTCCAAAGCTCTTCATTTGTGATTTCTCCCTCCCCACTCTCCCCCCCCCCGCCCATCTGATGTTGAGGATTTGTCTAAGGCAGCCGTTTATAAAAATTTGAAGTTTAGGTAGTAAGGTCTTGATAAGTCTCAAGTTTCAGCTCCATATAATAAAACAGACTTTGTGCTAAATATTCAAAGTTTAGTTCAGAGGGCAAGGTTTCTGTTTCTCGACATCGGCTTTAGGGTTGCAAAGGCATGTGTGGCTTGCACTATTCTCACTTTAATGTCTTTGTCTGTTCCACCTGGTTTGCTAACAGTGCTGCAAAGATATGTGAAGTGTTGGACCTCTTCAGTGTCAATCCCAGACATTGTTATTGATGTTTCTGGTTGTGTATTGTTTCTCATGGTTTTAGTTTTCTCTATGCTGATTTTCAGCCCTACTAACTGTGTATAGATCTGGAGATCACTTGTTCTAGGCTGCATAGCTTTGTGGGTAAGAACAGCGTTGATGTCCTCTACAAAGCTGAAGTCATTTAGTTTCTGTGTGAAAATCCACTGTATACTACTTGGTTGCTTTGTGGTCTTTCTCATTACTCAGCTCATTACCAGTAGGACTGTCATGGGTGACCTAAGACATCCTAGTATTTAGTGTTGTTTTAAATTCCTTTAAAATGAAGACAGTGGGAGTGGTCTTCAGATGTACAACCATGTAAAAATGGTCCAGAAATTCAGCACAAACAAGGTATTTCTCTTGTGGCCACAAAATACACTATCCAGTCTATAGCTGGATGGACACACATACATTATGCTAGTTGTGGCTTTTGTGAACAGACCCAGCTTTCCCATCAGGAGTGCAATGTTGCAATGAACAGCTGGACTCTGTAGATCTACCCACCTGCTTGAATTATTGGTTTTACTGGGGCCATCCAGAATTGCGTATGGCCGGTTGGTACATATCAAGTAAAAGCTTCCTGGTGCAGCCCTAATCTGTGATACTGTTTGTTTTTCCTGGATAAAGCAGCATGTGTATTTCTTTCCCACAAATTCCACTTTTGCTCAGAGCACATTTTATTAGTGTGTGTGTCATGGATGCTCCACAGATGTGTTCTAGCTTCTGGATGGTGATTTGAAAGAATGAGGGATTTGAGAAGTCAATTGCAGTATTCTCTTCTTTGCTCTTGCACCTGGCATGGGAAGCAGTGTGTGTGTGTAAGTAATTTCCTATAGGGGCTGTAAGTAAAAAAACAAACTTCCCTCTCTGTTACCACTTTATATAAAATAATGAAGTTGATGCTATTTTGAAACTTATTTATAACTTCTTCTTTACCTGAGTACATTTTGATCCCAGGGCTTCTGCCTAAAGAGTTAATTTCAAAACACATCTAGAGCCAAAATTCTCTTCAACCATTTAAAAATAACAACACTGGATTGAGTTGCCGTTTTATTGTTTAATAACCTGGTTGACGCATTTTTTTCCCTTTGATATTTCTTCTTTTGGGGACTGTGAAAACTTATAAAAAATTTCAAGAACTATCCAGAATAAAGCAGATATCTCTTATTGGTTCTTCAGAGATGCTGTTTGTGTTCTTAGTACCACAGTCTCCTCTAGCCCAGGGAGAGAGCAAACTTATGACTTTGGGTTTGTGGCAATTATTTTAAATACTTTTGACTATCATTACTACATGAGCAGAACTTTATGCACCATCAATATTTAAAATGTAAATAAAATAGTTCTTTAAAAATGAAGATCACTTAAAACATAGTGCTGCTTGAATGTCGAGGAGCCATTATGTTTAATAGCATTTTTTTAAACTATTAAAGTTGAGTGGTTACTTTTTATTTTGCATTTAGTCACTCATGGGAGACATTTATTTTGTCTTATACTCCACAAATAGTGATGCTGTTAGTAGAGAAGGTTCTCATTTTGAATAATAGCCTCATTTATGTAATATCTCTTAGCATAATATATTCATAACTTAGAGAGGAATGAAAATTCACAAACTGTTAAAGAGGTGGGGAGAAAAGCGGATGAAATGTGTGCCTATAAAGCTAGAAAATCTTAGGGCGGAGAAGGAGAAACAGGGGTGAATGTTCTATTCCAATAGTCATTTTGCTTGTAGTTAACAACCTTTATGGGCAATAATGATATCCACAGGAAATAATAACGAAAATCATAATTTGTGTTGTGGAGTTTGTGACTTTTTTTTTTTTTTTTTGGTAGTAGTCTTGGACAGTGAACTCCAGGACAACCCAGAATGCCTGACTGCATGAAAACACAGAAAGAAATTATGGAATTAGATACAGCAATTTTTATAGTCCTGATTTAGCTTTATGTAGGCATTTGAAAACTATTTTTGCTATTTTTTTAATTCACTTTTTATGGCTATTCCAGCATGTTCCAGTGACTCTTTTTATGCTGTGGTAGCACCAAAAAGAAAGGCTCATTTATTTGCTACAAACCTTGCAGGAAAATGAATAAAAGATTGATTCATCATTTGTTCCTCACAACATATTTTTTTTCTATTACTTTTGGGTACCTTGCCAGATGCCTGGTTTTATATTTCCTGATCCTGAGTGCTTTGAAATTTGAACCAGAGAAATGGGTAAAATTGTAGGAATAGGTGCACTAGTCCTTTTGGACATACTTGATTAAGACAGAGAGGCAGATGCAGGAATAAGAAGCTGATGCAAGTTGGGAGTGGTTAAATAAGTAGTATGATGGCTATCTGGCTCTTGATGCCATTGTATAAAATGCACATGTGGAATATTACATAAATTCATACACTAGGAGCCATTTATAACCTTCTTCCTATGTGAAGGTAGAGCTACCATTGATGTTATGTATGGCCATGCATGTTTAGATAAACACTTATTTTTAATGGTTGCTACAGTGTGAAGTTTAGCAAGAAATTCCATAGGTTTCAATGTGATACTAGAACAAGTATCATAGAATCATAGAATATCAGGATTGGAAGGGACCTCAGGAGGTCATCTAGTCCAACCCCCTGCTCAAAGCAGGACCAATTCCCAACTAAATCATCCCAGCCAGGGCTTTGTCAAGCCGGGCCTTAAAAACCTCCAAGGAAGGAGACTCCACCACCTCCCTAGGTAACGCATTCCAGTGCTTCACCACCCTCCTAGTGAAATAGAAGAACAGGAGTACTTGTGTGTTTCCTAATATCCAACCTGGACCTCCCCCACTGCAACTTGAGACCATTGCTCCTTGTTCTGTCATCTGCCACCACTGAGAACAGCTGAGCTCCATCCTCTTTGGAACCCCCCTTCATGTAGTTGAAGGCTGCTATCAAATCCCCCCTCATTCTTCTCTTCTGCAGACTAAACAATCCCAGTTCCCTCAGCCTCTCCTCATAAGTCATGTGCTCCAGCCTCCTAATAATTTTTGTTGCTCTCCGCTGGACTCTTTCCAATTTTTCCACATCCTTCTTATAGTGTGGGGCCCAAAACTGGACACAGTACTCCAGATGAGGCCTCACCAATGTCGAATAAAGGGGAACGATCACGTTCCTCGATCTGCTGGCAATGCCCCTACTTATACAGCCCAAAATGCCATTAGCCTTCTTGGCAACAAGAGCACACTGTTGACTCATATCCAGCTTCTCGTCCACTGCGACCCCTAGGTCCTTTTCTGCAGAACTGCTTCCTAGCCATTCGGTCCCTAGTCTGTAGCAGTGCATGGGATTCTTCTGTCCTAAGTGCAGGACTCTGCACTTGTCCTTGTTGAACCTCATCAGGTTTTTTTTGGTCTAATCCTCTAATTTGTCTAGGTCCCTCTGTATCCGATCCCTACCCTCTAGTGTATCTACCACTCCTCCTAGTTTAGTGTCATCTGCAAACTTGCTGAGAGTGCAGTCCACACCATCCTCCAGATCATTAATAAAGATATTAAACAAAACCGGCCCCAGGACTGACCCTTGGGGCACTCCGCTTGAAACCGGCTGCCAACTAGACATGGAGCCATTGATCGCTACCCATTGAGCCCGACGATCTAGCCAGCTTTCTATCCACCTTACTGTCCATTCATCCAGCCCATACTTCTTTAACTTGGCGGCAAGAATACTGTGGGAGACCGTATCAAAAGCTTTGCTAAAGTCAAGGAATAACACATCCACTGCTTTCCCCTCATCCACAGAGCCAGTTATCTCATCATAGAAGGCAATTAGGTTAGTCAGGCACGAGTTCCCCTTGGTGAATCCATGCTGACTGTTCCTGATCACTTTCCTCTCCTCTAAGTGTTTCAGAATTGATTCCTTGAGGACCTGCTCCATGATTTTTCCAGGGACTGAGGTGAGGCTGACTGGCCTGTAGTTCCCCGGATCCTCCTTCCCTTTTTTAAAGATGGGTACTACATTAGCCTTTTTCCAGTCATCTGAGACCTCTCTGAGTTTTCAAAAATAATGGCTAATAGCTCTGCAATCTCATCCGCCAACTCCTTTAGCACCCTCGGATGCAGCGCATCCAGCCCCATGGACTTGTGCACGTCCAGTTTTTCTAAATAGTCCCGAACCACTTCTTTCTCCACAGAGGGCTGGTCACCTTCTCCCCATATTGTGCTGCCCAGTGCAGCAGTTTGGGAGCTGACCTTGTTCGTGAAGACAGAAGCAAAAAAAGCATTGAGTACATTAGCTTTTTCCACATCCTCGGTCACTAGGTTGCCTCCCTCATTCAGTAAGGGGTCCACACTTTCCTTGACTTTCTTCTTGTTGCTAACATACCTGAAGAAACCCTTCTTGTTACTCTTAACATCTCTTGCTAGCTGCAACTCCAAGTGTGATTTGGCCTTCCTGATTTCACTCCTGCATGCCTGAGCAATATTTTTATACTCCACCCTGGTCATTTGTCCAATCTTCCACTTCTTGTAAGCTTCTTTTTTGCGTTTAAGATCAGCAAGGATTTCACTGTTTAGCCAAGCTGGTCACCTGCCATATTTACTATTCTTTCTACACATCGGGATGGTTTGTTCCTGCAACCGCAATAAGGATTCTTTAAAATACAGCCAGCTCTCCTGGACCCCTTTGTCCTTCATGTTATTCTCCCAGGGGATCCTGCCCATCTGTTCCCTGAGTAGGGTGACCAGATGTCCCGATTTTATAGGGACAGTCCCGATATTTGGGACTTTTTCTTATATAGGTGCCAATTACCCCCCACCCCCGTCCCGATTTTTCACACTTGCTATCTGGTCACCCTATCTCTGAGGGAGTCAAAGTCTGCTTTACTGAAGTCCAGGGTCTGTATTCTGCTGCTCTTCTTTCTTCCTTGTGTCAGGATCCTGAACTCGACCATCTCAGGGTCACTGCCTCCCAGGTTCCCATCCACTTTTGCTTCCCCTACTAATTCTTCCCTGTTTGTGAGCAGCAGGTCAAGAAAAGCTCTGCCCCTAGTTGGTTCCTCCAGCACTTGCACCAGGAAATTGTCCCCTACACTTTCCAAAAACTTCCTGGATTGTCTGTGCACTGCTGTATTGCTCTCCCAGCAGATATCAGGGTGATTAAAGTCTCCCATGAGAACCAGGGCCTGCGATCTAGCAACTTCTGCTAGTTGCTAGAAGAAAGCCTCATCCCCCTGGTCTGGTGGTCTATAGCAGACTCCAACCACGACATCACCCTTGTTGCTCACACATATGTATATGTTTGACTTAAATTGTGTTTGGGGGGTGCATTTAAATTTGAAGAATATTCATCTGATAAAGTCTCTTTGAAAGACATGAAACAAATGAAATGACCTGCAAACATAAAACCATCCTCTCATTTGTTACTCTGATGTTAACTTTTTAAAATACTTAATTTTAAAGGAAAGATCCTTGCAAATTCATTTTTTTTCTAAAGCAAACAATGTATAGATTGCCAACCCCTTTTCCAGGTACAATTTGCCATTTGTGCTCTATAACATTGTCTTCATAAAGCAATTTAAAAAGTTTTTAAGCTATCCTTTGGAGTGGAGGATTGTTAATAAATGGAAAAGATCCCATTACTTTATCTAAAGAAAAATGCACTGAGGTGGCTTTTTCGGTGAATATAAGTCATCTTCTCCAACGTGTCTATAATTCTGTTAAGATATCTAGTTAAAAAATGCCCAAAGGTGTTACTAAAATGATAGATGTTATTTTTATATTTAAAAATAACAAGTACAGCATCTTCTGAAATACATGAAGACCGTTTATGTGCAAAATGAATGCATCGAATAGTTGGAAGAACAGCTTTTGCACTCTGTAATTTTTGCACTTTTAAAGATTGTTTCATTTGCTACACTAAGAATTTGAACTCTGAATGATTGACATAGCTATGTGATTTTTATGTGGAATCCACGGTCTTTTGAGAATGAAACATAATTGCTCTCTGCTTTAAGAACAGTTTCCTTTCAATGGTATTAGATTTTCTTGCTTTGACTGGTTAAAATAAATTAAACAAATTATTTATTCTTTCCCTCAGTTTGCCAATTCTAGGCCAAATTTCTGCCTTCAGTTATACTATGTTATCTATCTAATCTATATCTAATCCATATTTTATATGGTGATCACTGTAGTATCTGAGTAGTTAATTGATACAATTAGATTACACAGAGGCAGCCCAGGGTAGAATTTTAATGTAAATAGCAATTTTTAAAGGGACTAATCTGGCATTTCTTGCTCAGACAGAATTTCCACATAATTTTAAGCAATTTGAACCCTGTGTTGTACAAACACATACAAAGACTTTGTTTAGTTCATTCCCAAGTAAAGGTGTGTAAGTTTTGTTGAAAGACAGTGAGGCTAGATAGGATTTTAACCTGGACTCCCTGATACTAAATTAGATCTTTTCCTGAGGAACTTCGGAGCCAGTACATTGACCTTGTGGTAAATTTATTTGTATCACAGTAGTGCGTAGCAGCCAAGGCTCCATTATGCTAGTGATCATCCCTACCCCAAACAGCTTCCAGTCTAAGTAAGAGCTTACAATCTGAATTTCCTTCTGAAATCAAGCTTGCAGCTGAAATGTACATCATTTGCCATCAATGTTTTTTTTTTAATTGATTAGAGAGAGTGATAGATTTTTAAGGACAGAAGGGACTATTAGATCATCTAGCCTGACTTCCTGTACAGCACAGTCTGTAGAATTTCACCCAGTTAGCCCAGTACTGAGCCTAATAATTTGTTTGACTAAAGCATATTTTTCAGAAAGGCATCCAGTGTTCAGCTGAAGACATAAGCTTTCTTGGTAGCTTGTTCCAACGGCTAATCACCTTCCCTGTTTTAAAAAAAAAAAAAAAAATTCTGGCTTTAACTTCTAGGCATTGCTTCTTGTTGTGCCCTTCTGTGCTAGATTAAAGGGCTGGTATTTTCTCCCTGTGAAGTTACTTATATTCCATAATCAAGTCATTTTCCAATCTCATTCTTGAGAAACTAAACGGATTGAGTTTATGCATTTCGCACTGTAATATATTTTCTGCAGCCTTCAAATCATTTTTGTGGCTCTTTTCTGCACCCTCTCCAATTTTTAAACATCCTGTCAAAAATGTGAACACCAGAACCATACGCAGTATTTCAGTATCTGTCTCACCAATGCAATTTACAGAGGCACAGTAGAATCTCAGAGTTACGAACACCTCGGGAATGAAGGTTGTTCGTAACTCTGAAATGTTCGTAACTCTGAACAAAACATTATGGTTGTTCTTTCAAAAGTTTACAACTACTGAACGTTGACTTAATACATCTTTGAAACTTTACTATGCAGAAGAAAAATGCTGCTTTACGTTTTTTCCCATAGTTTGTTTAACACAGTACTGTACTGTATCTGCTTTTTTTCCTCTCTCTGGTGCTGCCTGATTGTGTACTTCTGGTTCCAAATGAGATGTGTGGTTGATTGGTCAGTTCGTAACTCTGGTGTTAGTAACTCTGAGGTTCTACTGTAAAATAATCTCTCTATGCTTACTCACTACTTGTAAAGTGAAAGTAAAAGTCCTAGGATGAGGGCAGACCTTGGCATGCTTTGTTTGTTTGTTTGATTGTTTGTTGAAGATTAAAATGGAAAACGTGGTCTCTATCCTGAGGATGTTGCAGTCTAAGAGTTGAGTTCAGCAAAGCCTTATTCACACGAATAATCTCAAACTGATTTCAGTTTGTAAACTTGGGCTATTGGGGCCGGATCCTGAAAATACTCTGTGGTAAGCAATTGAAGGGTCTGTCACTGAGGGGCCTGAACCACTGAAATCTCTTTGCGGGAAGGGACTTTCACTTATTAGGTGTATGTACAATGCCTGGTACAATGGGGCCCAGCCTGGTTGTGGCCTCTAGGTGATACCGCAGTATAAATGTTAAATTTGTTATAATAATTCATATCAATCAGAGAAGGATTAGACACTAAAAACCTGATTAAGAGCTGACTGAAATCAGTGGGGTTTTTTTTCATGCATTTCAATGGGCTTTGGATCATGCTCTGAATTAGAGGCTTCTTTCTTGATTAAAAAGCATTTGAAGCCCACTATATAGCATTCCTAATCCCCCCTCACTCTGCCCAGGGGTTTTATAAATAAATAATGGCAAAAATTATTAAATAATGTTTCTTATGAACGATGCAATTTGGAAGCGCATATTCTTCTTCAGATGTAAATCAGTGACAGAGAGGTAGTTAGTGAAAATATATCTTTAACTTTACAAAAGGTTGCAAAATAATACCTACTTGTTTTAAAAGTGAGACTATGGCAGTGATAGGGGGAAAATGTTGATGCGTTGATCAACTGGAGTGCTGCAGAGACTATAATCTAAAAGTTAGAAGGAGGAAAGAACAACAAAAAGAAATCGTAGCAGAGGATATAGCAGCAGAAAATCTATTGGAAACAATCCATTACCTACTCCTTCTATGTTTTTCTCTGCAAATTAGACTGTGCCTTACTGTCTGCCTCTTTTGACCAGGTCTAATAAATCTTAAACATTTGGTTTATATTTTTTCTTAAGAAACTTTGAAGGAATTATGGAGAAAATCAAGACATGTCTTTAAAAATTCTGATCAGGTTTCCTCTGGAGTCTTGCTGCTGGAAAAATGTCTTATGGGTAAATTTCCACTCTCTCAGCGGGGCAGTGTTTTGCATGAACTAACTCCCAGGAGAAAATGTTGTGTGCTTATTCTATACTACAAAGCTTAGACAGCATCTCCATATTAAACTGACCAGAATGGGGGAGGGGAGCAGTTGACCTGAAAGAGGAGTGTGTCTGGAGGGGGTGGGAGGTGAGCACCGCTTAGATTTCAGGAGCCAGACATTGCTATTCACAAAATTAAAAAATCTGAAATATTTCTATAGATTTTCAGCAATGATTTATTACTTAAAGCTGTTACGATATGTGAATATTACCTTATCATAAATATGCTTGTTAATAAAATGAGATAAAGCTCCTCAAACAAGAAATCCTTTTGTCAAGAAATTGTAAAATCCTTTAAAATTAAAATTAAGAGAAATACTCCCCTCCACACCCCTATACTGTTTGGACCAGGAAATATAGGACATATTTTAACCTCAGATAAATCAGTGTAAATCTGGTATAAATTTACTGACTTCACTGGAGTTATTTGGGATTAACACTGGTTTAACTGAGATCAGAATCTGGCCCTTAGTCTGCTTTTGTAATTAATTTTAACTCTCAATGTCTAGGAAGTAGATTTTTGTCAAAAAAAAACAAACATATTTTTTGTAATGAAATGTATTTGCCACCTGGCATTATATATAAAACTGTGACTCTTTAAACTAATATGGGGTTTTTTTATAGTCACTAAAAAGTGGCATAACTTTGTATTCTTTTTTGATACACACTACAATACTAATAGAGCTCATTGTTAGAAGGCTATTTCTTGATACGGTTCTGTGATTCAATACTTTTAATTATCTTTTTATTACAACATGTACCAGGTCCTAACATACAGAGGATTTACTGATAAGGCCATATACCACTTGTATTGCATCCTTTTATAGTCATTTTTATAATGGTATCTAACTAATAAAATGTTATCTTATTCATTCAATTTGTGTGTAATAAATCAACACCCTGTTCTCTTTCTTGCCATGCAGATATCAATATAAGTATGTGTGACTGTATGCATGTACTAAACCTGATGACTGTGCTTGCATACAAATGGAAATTAGCTTAAGAGCATTTCATTAATGAAAGTATAGCTGTTTCCTTGAGACCTGAGTAAAATTAATATTCTAAATAAAATAACATGGGCTTTGTTTTGCCTCATGCAAGTGTTTTATGATGCTTGGGAAAGATACAGCACAGCTTGTTTTTCTTCTGTTCCAGTCACCAATCTCATATCACTGATGAGATAAATAAACATAAACAGTGTGTTGTTCTCTCTCCAATAGTTTTTTTTAACTACACCTCTACCCTGATATAATGCTGTCCTCGGGAGCCAGAAAATCTTACTGCGTTATAGGTGAAACTGCGTTATATCGAACTTGCTTTGATCCACCGGAGTGCGCAGCCCTGCCCCCCCCGGAGCGCTGCTTTACCGCGTTATATCCGAATTCATGTTATATCGGGCCACGTTACATCGGGGTAGAAGTGTATATGATATACATATTGATAGATTAAAGAAGGCTCAATATCGCATACTTTGCAATATTGAGAAAATTCAGATGTGATGGTTACTTTTTATAAAATGTTAATAAGCAGTTACCTTGAACCAGGGCCGGCTCTAGGATTTTTGCCGCCCAAAGCAAAAACAATTTTGCCCCCCCCACTTATTTAATTACCCCATCCCAAGCCCCACCTCAACTCTGCCCCTTCCCCAAATCCCCAGCCCTGCCTCCTCCCCCCAGGCTCTCAAGCCTAGGAGGGAGGGAGGGAGGGGGAGAAGCGGCGCTGCGCCGTGGCCACTCGGAGTCTCCCCCTCCCTCCCAGGTTTGAGAGCCTGGGAGGGAGGGGGAGACTCCGAGTGGCCGCGGCATGGGCGCTGCTTCTCCCCCTCCCTCTCAGGCTTGGGCGCCTGGGAGGCAGGGGGAACAGCGGCGCGCGAAACGGCCACTCGGGATCTCCCCCTCCCTCCCAGGTTTGAGATCCGTGGCGCGCGAAACAGCTGATNGCCAGGGCACATTTTTAGGGATGGCATTCTGGCGCCGGCCATGCCGCCCCTAAAAATGTGCCGCCCCAAGCACCAGCTTGTTTTGCTGGTGCCTAGAGCCGGCCCTGCCTTGAACCAGCTCACTAAGCCAAAAACATAAACACTAAAAAGAGAAAAAGTATGCTTAGGGCCACTGGTCTTTTGATAATTTCCATTTCTATTGCTGTGTGGTTGCAAAATATTATAAGCCTTTCTTTGTTCCACATTTACAGCTTCTCTTTCTTCTGGACCTGTAGCTGCATCAGAGATCTTTTTGGTCTGTAGGTAAAATGTTTTGTTTTCGTGACTGTCACACTGGTGGTAGAAAAACAACTCTCTTAGGGCCTCTCTAGATGAGAAATGTAGATGGTATTTAAAAACGTGTAATACATTTTTAAACATGTTTCAAATTCTAGTATAGACCGGATTTAACATCTTTTTTTTTAAAAAATGACAGCTGATTATGGACAGCCATAGGCTTTTCACAGGGATTCTGGTCTTAATCTGGCTCTTGATCCAACTGTGTTATAGTTGGCAAAATTATCTTCTTTTCCTGCATTACTGCATTAACTCATGGGTAACTAAAAATGGGATCTAAAGGAGGGATATAATGGGCTAAATTTAGTTCTTGTGTAGTCTGGCATGATTATCTAAGATAAGTGTTAAATGGGATTTAGGAGTTATTATGCAAACTGAGTAGTCTCTTGACTGGAGAAGTAAATTTTTGTCTCTGTGTGAAAGGAGTATATAGACCTCACTTCCTGGTTGAAACCAGAAGGGGTAAAAATCCTATCTCTAAGCAAGATATTAACAAAGTCTTCACTAACTCCAGGGGTTGCATTTCAGCTTTCCTATAGGAGAGTGGAGCTGGGTGTGACGGGTTCAGTCACAGAGACCCCCTTGGGACTGTCACTTGACATGCTGAGATTACCTCTGAGCCTGTTTTCCCTGCCAACTTGTGACTCCAGAACCCTGCCTTGTTGAGCCACACACACTAGCCTGCTGCAACACAGACCCAGATCTGGTCCACACCCCAAAAGCTGCAGACTTAACTGAAAATAGCTTAGCAGGTCACCTGTCTCCAGCACCCAGACACCCAGCTCCCAAATAAATCCGTTTTACTCTGTATAAAGCTTAAACCGGGTAAACTCATAAATTTTCTGCCCTCTATAACACTGATAGAGGGCGGACACAGCTCTTTGCTCCCCCAGGTATTACTTACTCTGGGTTAATTAATAAACCAAAGTGATTTTCTTAAGTATAAAAAGTAGGATTTAAGTGGTTTCAAGTAATAACAGACAGAACAGAGTAAGTCACCAAGCCAAATA
Organism: Trachemys scripta elegans; assembly: GCF_013100865.1. Lineage (NCBI taxonomy): Eukaryota > Metazoa > Chordata > Testudines > Emydidae > Trachemys > Trachemys scripta. The sequence continues at coordinate 109,713,559 of NC_048302.1, forward strand.
AAGCAAAAACACGCAAGTCTAAGCCTAATACATTAAGAAACTGTTTACAGGTAAAATCTCACCCTCAGAGATGTTCCAATAAGCTTCTTTCACAAACTAGACGCCTTCCTAGTCTGGGATCCAATCATTTCCCCTGGTACAGTCCTTGTTAGTACCAGCAGACATCTTACGTGGAAAGCAGGGGTATTCTGATGACTGGCAGCCCACTTCGTTCTGTTCCACCCGCTTTTATAGCTTTGGCACAAGGTGGGAATCTTTTGTCTCTCTGGGTCCCCACCCCTCCTTCTAAGTGGAAAAGCACCAGGTTTAAAATGGATTCTAGTACCAGGTGACATGTTCACATGTCCTGTGAGACCCCAGCCTCCATTCTTCCTGGCCTGGCCCACAGCTACACAGGGAGGTTTGCAAGTAAACAGAGCCATTTACAACCACTTGTTCTAGTCAATGGGAGCCATCAAGATTCTAAACCACCATTAATAGCCCACATTTTGCATAATTACAATAGGACGTCAGAGTTATACTTCATATTTCTAGCTTCAGATACAAGAATGATACATACATACAAATAGGATGAATACAGTCAGTAGATTATAAGCTTTGTAATGATACCTTATGAGAGACCTTTTGCATAAAGCATATTCCAGTTGCATCATATTCACCTTTATAAAGCATATGGAGTGCAACATCACACTGGGATCAGCTGGTGACCCCCCCACCCTCCATCAGGAAGAAGGAATAAGAAGGGAATGGGTTCAGAAATCATTTGCCCTAGGATTTGAACACAAAGGGGAGTAGGCTCTTCTTGAGAGAGGAGCATTTTAAGACTGTAGTGGCAAGGGACCTTTCTCTTTTGTTTTTAACACTGGTTATGAAAAGCCATTTACTATGTGTTTGACTTCTGTCACAAAAGACATGTTTATGCTTGAGACAGCTGGTCAATTGAACATGGCTAGTCTGCTTCTGTTGCAGACTCTTGGCTGGCTATACTTTAGTCTGATGTGCTGTATTCAAACATAAAACTACTGGAGGTCACCCTGCATATGATGACAAGCTTGGAATCCTGAAAATGCTGATTCTATCACTTGTGTGTGTGTGTGTGTGTGTGTGTGTGTGTGTGTGTGTGTGCTGGAGATTTAGGCCCAATTCAGCAAGGCATTTAAGCATATGCTTAACATTAGTGTTACTACTCGTGTGCTTAAAGTTTAAGCAGGTGTTTCTGTTTTCTGGATTAATTTTAAAAATGGATTTGATTTTAATGTGTAAACTCACTGATTCACTTCTAAATGCTCAGAAAACTGTCTCAGTAATGTAATTGAGGGGAGGATACAGTTTATTCGTCACACGAGACAAAGAGGCTGAATCCTTGCTTTTAAGTGCAAAACTCAACTCGGTCTTATCTATGGAGCCATAAGTAATGCCTCTCTAGTATCCTGAATGGAACAATCCTGCTCTCTCAGGAAGAACAGGTAACTTGACCTACTTGGTCTCTTCCATTTCTAATTTCTGTGCTATTATAAATGTAAGCTCACGTGGCTAATGAAACTGCGCTCCTTCTCATAGATGTGAGGAGACGGGAAGAGGTGGAGTCATGCCATGACACTGGATTCTTTGTCTCTGGATTCAACATGATAATGGTGCTGCATAATCTACTATGCCAGGGCAAATGCAGTGGCAGAGAAGTCCGAGCCCATAGCTGCCTCTAGTTCAACCAGCTTTAAATGGTTGAGGTTGGTATGTGGGGTTCTGCAGGCTGCTGCCAGGACTCATATTGAGAATGGTATGTGGTGATGCAGCCTGTCTGCCTCCAGTGGAAGAGTTAATTTAATGCACTAGGGCTGAGACACGTAGGCCTGGGCTACACTACATAGTTAGGTTAACATAAGCTGCCTTGTGTCGATCTAGCTGTGGAAGTGTCTTCACTTAAATTTGGCTCCCGCGGATGTAAGTGCCTCTCTACACTGATTTAGTAGAGTCATGGTCGATGTAATTAGGTTGATGCAGTGTCAATGTAGACACTGTGTTATGACATTGACTGTTATTGGCTTTCAGGAGCCATCCCACAGTGCCCCACACTGACAATACAATGGATACAAGTGCTCCTGGTGAGAATGCGCAGTGCTGACATAAGGAGCCAACTGTGTACACAAACAAGCGGTTTAATAACTGTGGTGGCTGTATGATGATGTAAGTTAAGTCGACATAATTTTGTAGTGAAGACATGGCTTTAGAAGAGTAAAGAATGTGATCATACACGACTTGTACCCTGAGAGAGCCATAGTGTGTGACAAGATGGCAAACTGATGATGATTCTTTGCTGAAAGTGTAATTGTGTGTGGCATGATAATGGCAGTATTGAGTTCCCAACAGGGTGAGGTGCCCAGAGAGTAGGAACATAAGTACGTACAGTATAGTGTGTGTGAGAGATTTGCTTCATTTTCTTTAGTCACAGGCCACACACCTGGCAAAACCCCTTAGGGTTGGTTGGTTGGTTTGTTTTTGTATGGCAGTGCCACTAAATCTACCTTGAGTACTGCTTCTGTTATTGTATTATAGATACTTTTTGGCTATGGCCTTACTTCCTTTATTCACGTTTGATGCACTAAAATTACTCATTGCAGGGGCTGCTAACTCAAAGGAAATAGATCTCTACTCCTATTTTTTTAAAGTAATCATACAAAATACAAGGTTATTACAAGCCAGGAACTTTTGATTGTTTTTAGAATTTTTTTTTAGTAATTTATTTATTTCCCAGTAGTTGTGTGAACTTCTTTCCATGCTAATGTCACCCTGCCTTTTTTTTTTTTAAACAATTGCACAACTGATCACATGGTTTAGGTACAGACCAGTGAGCCAGCCTGCTCAATGTCATGTTTTGTATTCAGCTACTAAACTGTAGTAGAGAACACAATGTTATTTTTTTCCTGTGCTGAAATTCACAAAAGGTACATTGGGTTTTTGGAGGGGTGGTCATGACAATAAGATCACAAGGTTAGTCAACAAGGCACGAACGCAAAGTGATGGTCTCATCCTTTTTTGGAATCAGGAATCAAATCATCGCCCATATTTCCTATTTATTTTTTAACTTCCTTAATTTTGGGGGGTTCATCAGAACAGAATTATAACATTCTAAAAATTGTTATAATTATTATGGTATGCTAATTCAGTAATAGTTGCCAGATGGTTTGCAAATTATAATGAGGGATGTACTGACGCCTAGATTCCTTGTGGAAGTTGTAGATGTCTGCATCCTGCCATCAGAAAATAGATGTCAGGGAAGTGGGAATGCTGTCAAAGGAGGATGTGACTGGACCAAAAGTACTACATTTTTGTTGCTGTTTTATTTCTGGGATTTTTAGGCTTGTAGCAAGAAACTAAGGACTGCAAGAACTCCCACTTCAACAGTCTTAGTAAAAAGATACTGGTAGAACCTTGTGCCCTCTCTCCAAATTGAAGAATATTATTCATCTTTGTTTCTAGCAAACCATAAATGCATTTTTCAATATGATGTAACTTAAGCCATTGCCATCCAGGGTGTCCTTAAGGTGCAGGGCACAGGGGAAAGATAGTCACCATTGGGAAAGAGAAACACTTTTATTGAAAAACAGGAAAAGGCTGTTATGTATCAGAATTCTTAATGCTGCCTCTTTAGATTAATGGTATTTTGTGTTCTTTGCCATCTGATTTATTAGTAGTTAATCCATCACCTCTATTCTCTGTCCAAGTGGCAGCATATAAATATTGTAAGGCAAGAGAGATGAAACAGAGCCCTGGGATTTCTTTCATAGTGGATCTATGTAAGTGTGGAAGTAAAAGTGTCTGTTGATTCATAGTACCATGCCAGAAAGGGTCTAACCAAGAATAGGCAGCATCGTGTAACTTTTCTTATGTGATCAGGTGCTTTATCTCTATTTTCCACCAAACCCCCACACACATATACACTCCCACACCCCTACATCCCAAATTTACCGTACCAAAAGTCGCGGGGAAAAGGAACAATATTGATATTTATGTAAAACTGTCTTTTCCAAATATGTGTTGTATTTATACTTGTCAATGGCACCGTCACTAACATCAGCAAATGAAAATTCTTGGGAGACTTGTTCAGAGGATTAATAATGGGAGATAGTGTCTTTAGGCTGCTGCTTTGAGGCTGGCCAGCCCAGCTCACTAGTGACCTACAGACATTGTCAGCATCCCATCTTCAATCAGTTGCCGCTCTCAGTCTAGTTCACAGTAGATGCATCCACATTATATTATCTAATCGGACTTGGTAGACGGACCTCGGCATGGACACGCTTACAGGTGGTTGCTGCAAGTCAGGGTCGAGACATTTCAGTGAGGTACTTTGGGGTAATTTGCATTGCTGCTTTTCTGTGTCATCAGAAAGAGAAGTTAAATGTTTCATGCTGTCACTTTTTGACCATTAAACGCATTGAAAGAATAAACAGGTTTGAGTCACACAAACCTTTGCTTTAATAGCCTACTTGTGAGTTTTGAGAAGTACGCATAAGCAGAATGTTGTCACCAGGTGGAAAAATATTCACAATATTGATCGTATGTGTCATGCTGTCTGGAGTGGCTCACAGCCATGAGTGCCAACCTCAGGACAGACTGCCAAGAAGCAGGGCAGAGATCCCAAACTGGCTGTATGTTCTATAATTAGATTTCACCAACCCAGTAACAAGTGTGAACTCCTAAAGCACTATAACAGTCTAACCATGGAGTCACAGACAGTCCCCTTGGACATTCCAGTCGATATTGTCACCCAGGCAAGCTGGATTTAGTGATCGTTGCTATACACCAAAGATGACAAAATATTCAGGTTGCTCCCAATCCCAAGAGACCGGTCACATACTCCAGGTCAATTTGTACCTTCGTTCTCATACCAAAGACAACACTTGTAGCCAATCCTGTAGTAAATTATCTAAGATTTCAGAGCAGTAGCCATGTTAGTCTGTATCAGCAAAAAGAACGAGGAGTATCTGAAGCACCTTAGAGACTAACAAATTTATTTGAGCATAAGATTTATTAACTAAGAAAAGAAATGAGAGTTATTATTAGGTTCAAGCAAGCATATATACACACATGAGTAAAAGTCTATGGTTCCAAAAGGTGACAGAGTTGTAGTAATTTGTCAGTGCTGAATGTCTTTTAGGGCTAACCAAGGCTGATCCTGGGGCTCTCTGGTTCTGTTTCATAGCTCCTGTGAGAGTCCAAACAACAAAAGATTGCCAGCTATTTTTATTTCCTTCTTCCACAGTTCAAGGTGATGGGATGAATCCTTTTGCATATAGCCTCTTCATGAGTATAAGGGGCAATTAACAAAGTCTTTGTATTGCAATGGCCCACAATGGCCCACTTAGTTTTGATTGGCCTTCTTGGTGGGCAGGAGAATCCCTCCTGACTGGGTTCACAGTTTCAGAGCACACCTTTTTTTACAGTTAGAAAGCAAAAACTTAAATATTACCTTACAGCAGGTGATAAAAATATAATTTGAGATTAATGCAGGCAGCAATTTACAACCATTTCATAAAGTGTAAACACATTGTTATAAATCCAATACCCATCTTAACCATACTAACACATAAGTAAAAGAAACTGGTTTCCAGCAATGATTTTGTAAGTGCTCGGCTCAGGCCTATAGCCTGGTCTGCCAGCATCACAGTATATATCTGACTACCTTACTCTTAAGGAACAGTGAAACTATTTTAAACATTTTCAGAATCCAAAATAGCAATGGCTTTAAGAGTGTCATCAATGCAGCATACAGTAAAATACATGAAATACACAAACCTCAGGGAACTAAGAAAATGGACCAAATGTTCTAACTATAGGTAGACTCAAACTAGGACCACTAATCCATTCCCTCCTCAGTTTCAGGATTGGTGTGTTCATTAGATTCAGATCCTCAGATCTAAACTGGCCCTTATGGTTTTTGGTTCCAGATCTGATATAAAATGTAAAAATAGCTATTTTTTAAATCTAGTTCATTTTATGTTGTATGTAGGTGTTTCTTTGTCAATAGTTAGAATAGATACTGGTACCTCTAAAGATGGGCATGCTGAAAGCCCCAGTATAAAATGAGAGCAGACCATGAACTCTTTCCCACTTTGCTTAAAAAAAATTCATATCTAACTGTACCACAAACATGGATTTGACTGCTCATGTCAGGAACAATTGGCAAATGATTTCCCTTTTTGATCTTATCAGCATCTCTATGTCTTATCTATCTGCATCTAAATTAAGATGTCAAAATGGGGGGAAATTGTTTTGCTGAACTTCTCAATCCATGTGAATCAAGGATGGGTTGAAAATGTAGTAACCAAAAAGTACCTTTCTAGGTTTATGTTCCATGATAGCAGCTGAAATACAGCCACCTCCAACCTTTTCATCCCCTTATTTTCTGAGAACTCATTTGAGCTTTTGCTCCCATTCCTGGTTCTCAAAATTGCCTTCTGTGTCTGATCTGCATTACAGAGACGCTCTATTTCCTGTTGCTGATGTGCCTCAGAATCTTGTATGTCAATAACAATGAGAGCTTCATTTCACAGTACAGATCTATAGAAATGTTTTGTTTCTTCTTTGGGTGCGGGTCTCTGTGTGTATTCCCCTGTGGGTAACCATGCGCTCCATGCACCTGAGACTGGAGAGTTCTTGCAAGTGGGGTCCATTTGTCTGCATCTGTGCCCCTGCTCTCCTGTGCTGCACCGACAGTGTAAGTGGCAGGGTGAACTGACTGCTTCTCCAGTTCCTTCTTATTGCTGCATGGCCTGAGTCAGAATCCTCCAGTGTCCAGAGCTGATCCTTCTCTTCCCCTGTAAATATTCAAGTTATATTATTGTTCGTTAGTCTATAATAGTTACTCAGTTAGATAGTGTTACAAATTCCACTCTGGAGAACCCTCTGGGTCTCTCAGTATGGTACTTAGGTATGCCCAGGATACTAGGCTTCAAAAACTGTGTCTCCTACAGTGGCTCTGCTCCTTTTTTTGTCAGTGATGACCCCAGTGCTGCCTCTATTGCCTCGGAGAAGCTCATATCTCTGCTAAGTACAGAATTTGCTGCTGTTTTCCCAGAAGAATGTGGCAGGTGTGGTGCTGAGTGACAAGATGCAACCTCCAAAGGTGGTGATGACTTATACCACTCCAGATGATATCTTCGTCCTCTTGGTCCCACTATTTCCCTTGTTATCAGGATCGACCCTCACCAGGAAGATACAAATGCCTGCAGGAGTCCAGGACTCTGGAAAAAGTCTAACCCTCATCCCATCCACTAGGCACTGCCAAAGGATCAGGATCTGACCTTTTGATCTCCAGGACAGTTGGATTTAACCAGCTTCCCCTCAACCCAGGGAATTCAGCCCAGACAGGGGATTAAGAATCTCCTGGAACCAGCCTCAGCCACACAGACAAGGTCTTCCTCCTCGGGACTGGTGGGCCCTAGTGCTTTGGGGATCACTCCAACCTCCTTCAACCCCTCATACTGACCTTATTGGGGCATTTGGTACCATTATGCACATTACCTGGAATCTGTCTATTCCAACAAGGACTGTTACCAATTCTCTCCTCCAAGGGGCTAGTGTGAACCCCTTGAGCCCTGATGCGGATATTGACTCTGTTACCCAATGAGACGATTGCTTCATCTTCTCTATCTCCCCTGGACAATAATAGAAAATTTGAAGAACTGTTACTGAGAGTGGCAGAATAGCTCCAGATCTCCTTAGAGGAGGTCAAGGACCCTCAATGTAAGCTCCTGGATATCCTACAGGATATCTCTCTGGTCTGGTTGCAGTCCCAGTAAATGAAGCCATATCAGAACTGGCAAGGGCTGTATGGCACATGCCAGCTACCTGTGTCTATAACCCAAGAGTGCAGAGAAGCAGTACTTTGTCCTGGCTAAGGGAGCAGATTTTTTGTTCACTTATCCTGCCTTGAACTCCTGGATAGTCCAGGTGGCCATGGAAAGTTCCAGACAACAACACCCAAGCACTAACCCCACAGATAAGGAGGCCAACTTTCTTGACCTTATGAAGAGGGAAAGGTGTATGCAGGGCTTAAATTCTCAGAGATTTCCAAGCACACACCCCCCACGCCCTCCCTATTTCGGGCTCTGGGCTTCAGCTGTGGGGTGGAAGGTCTTGGGGCTTTAGCCCCATGGGGGTGAGGGGGTGCCAAGGCTCCATCCCCATGGGATGCCCTAGGGCTTGGAGCTTCTGCCCTGTGGGAGGCACTGAGGCTCAGGGCTTCTGCGCCACAGGGTGCACTGGGGCTTGGGCTTTCAGCCCCATGGGAGGCACCGGGGCTCCCACAGGTTTGAAAATATTTACCGGAGCTCTGCTCCAGATGGCTCCAGCTGAATCTAAGCCCTGGTGAATGCATCTATCAGCCTGCAGTTAACATGTGTCACCTGCCAATGGACAGTTCCTCAATTTTTACCTACTTATTAACAGTCAGGTTCTTGAAAGGAATGCTCAGACTCTTTCTGCTGGTAAAGAAACCAACCTCTCACTGCGATCTTAATTTAGTATTTTTGGCGCTAACTAAGCCACCCTTTGACTCATTAGTTATGTGTTCCATGCTTCACTTGTCAATGAAGATCATCTTCCTCATTGCCCTCACCTCAGCCAGAAGGCTAGGTGAGCTTGAGGCCTTAATGGCTGATCCACCGTACACAATATTCCATAACAATAAGGTCTAATTACATCTATGTTCCCAGCACAGTTTCAGAAATTCACAGAAGCCAGTCAATTCACTTACCTATGTTGTTCTCCAAGTCCCCTGCCTCTAGTGAAAGCAAAGACTTCATTCCCTCGTCATGCAGTGAGCATTGGCATTTCATCTGCAGAGAACAAAACAGATAAGGAAGTCACCTAGACTATTTGTTGCCATAGCAGAACGAGTCCAAGGTCAAGCTGTTTTCTCGCTGACATTCTCCAAGTGGATCTCTGGCTGTGTCCTACTCTGTGAGTTGGCACAGCTTCTTCCCCCACATGGAGTAAGGTCTCACTCTACAAGGGCACAAGCAGCCTCAATAGCATCACGTCAAGAGATGCCCCTGCTTGATATTTGCTACATGGAGCTCCATTGACCTATTCAGGAGACATTATGCCTTGGTTCAGGGTGCACTGCTGATACATCCTTTGGGACAGTGGTTCTCCAAGAAGCTATATCACCTTTATCCTCACACTGACCATGTCTCTGAGTACTGCTTGTCAGTCACCCACAGTGGAATACACCTGGGAACTAGCACTCGAAGAAGAAAGAGAAGTTACTTACCTTGTTGCTGTAACTGGAGTTCTTTGAGATGTGTGGTTCCTCTCTATATTCCACTACCCACCCTCCTTCCCCTCTGCCTCAGATCATGACTGGATTTGCAGTAGAGAAGGAACTGGAGAGGTTGGTCTGCCTGGCCCCACCTCTTATTCTTGGTGTACAGGATGAGGAGGACAGAGACACAGGTGCAAACCAATGGACAATACCTTCAAGAATTCTCAGTCTTAGATGCATGGAGCATGTACATATCCACAGTGGAATACAGATAGGGACCACACATCTTGAAGAATTCCAGTTGCAACGAAGTGAATAAACTTCCTTTTTTTCAGTCTAGAAGCTTATTTAAAATGGAGCTAATTTCTTTTATGCATAGAAAAATAACCCCACGTGTTTAGTGTTGTTTATTATTCGTATTATGGCAGTGCCTAGGAACCCTGATTGAGGCTCCGAATGCCATTGTGCTGAGCACTGTACAGACAAGTAGCAAAAAAGACAATCCATGCCCCAGAATGCTGACAGTCTGCAGCAGGACATAAACAGGTGAATAGACTGAGAAATGGTGTGGGGCTGGTGAGAGGATGAGGTAACAAAGTGAACTGAGTAGAGCAGAATAGCAGAAGACATAGCTCTCCAATTCTCTAATCAGTACCAGAAAGTAGTGATTTGTAAGCACCGTGGCAGAAATAACAGTTAAGGGCTTTACAAATTTTGTTGGGGTGACTTTGTTCATGCATAGAGGGCATCATGGGAGAAAACATAGAAGTGTTTGAGGGGAGAAGTGAGCAGTAAAGTGATCAAAGCTGTCATCAGTGGCAGAGTGAAAGTAGGGGTTGATGGCTTGATGATCTGGGAGATTAGGGGGAAATGTTGAAAGGCCTTAAATAAACAGAAGGGAGCAAACAAATGTGGGAAAGGGGAAGGCCAAGATGCAGGACTGGATTGAGGGACATGGGTCTTCCCTGCAGGGCTACATTTTTGAATTGACATCTTAAAGATGGCATTAGACGTCACCTGGATAAAAAGGACCTAGGGATAATATGCAGACACACTAGAGCAGGAGTCCAAGGATAAGTCCTCAGGGGCACCCTCGGAAACGGGGTGGGAAAGGGGAGGGTCCACCAAACAAGACTCTGAAGAAGCAATCAAGGGGTAGGAGCAGAACCATGAGAGGATGGAGCCTTATAAATTAATGGAGGAAAGGGTTTCAAGAATTTAGGGAGTGGTTGATGGTGTGAGGAGCTACTAAGAAGTTAAGGATGATGAGGATGGAGCATAGCCTCTAAGAGCTGGCCAGGAGGATATCTAAAGCTGTGACTTTTTTACACAATGTGATGAAGATTTATAATGAAAAAAATGTACAATTTATGTCTTTTTCATATTTAATTCAGCTTTATTATTCAGGAGGAAAATATTCTTCATCTGTATTTGAAATAAGCCTTAAACTACTTGGGGAAACAGCAAAATAACTGCACTGCATAGACCTTGAATCTTCTTCTTCAGGTGGTCGGATGTTTAAATTATTTAAAATCTTCTTTGGAGGCAGCTTGGAGAGCTTGTGGCAAAGACTTAAAATGCAGTTATCAGCCACTTCTTTAAATATGTTAGAAATATAATAGAAATATTCATACTAAGAGTGTAGCTCTTTAGTATCATGGAAGTGAGAAAAATGCAGAATGTCTTGAGGTTTATCATTGTTGTATTTGACAACAACATTGGCTTTTACAGAGAGAATGTATAGATAGCACTCTTGCTAGTCTGTTGTCCCTTGACACCAAATAGATATTGTGAGTCTGTAAAGTTTTCTTTTAATTTCCCTCACACTCTGACAAGGGTCTAGGATAACAAGCTGAGGCTGAAATGTGTTCTTTGTGTTGAATCTCACTATGGAAAATCAGCTAAGATGGAATTGCCCTCCCTTGGCTGCATAAAATTGTTCTTGGTTTGCATGTAACATTAACTTTTTACAGTTTTGAGAGCCTCATCTGATTCTGAGAAAAAGTCCCCTCTATGAAAATGTACAAATCTCTGCTTTCTGTATATCTTTGTTAAAAATGGTTTTGAAAATACAGGAAAGATTTTCAAAACTTACTAGACTAGATTCTCTGGCGCTGTATCTAGCCATCTCTTACATCTTCCAGCTCACGCATAGCTGATCAGGTAGCAGGTCAGCTGTCCAATATTTTAGAGAAATACTTGAAATCCAATTAAAGTTATGAAAGCTTTTTTTTAAATTACCATGCTCCTTAATTCTGATGATTTATTTATTACATTGGAGCCATCTTAGCTTTCATCAGGGCTAAGGTTAGAGCTAACTTTACTCTTTTTTGTATCTGGGTGCGTCTGCACTACAGCGTTTCTGTGGATGATCGGCACTTGCATGTGACTGGCCACACTGCAAAGCCAGAGTCAAGAGTGGCCAATCAACTGCATCCTCACTGGCCCTGTACACATGCTCATGTGAGGGGCTAGGGCTTCTGGAGTCATAACCCATGGCTTTTAGAACTGCAGTAAGCTGAGCCACTCTGATTCTTTCCCACTGAATTGCAGGAGAACTCATCTGTCCTTCTGGACACACCAGGGGAATTGTGGGAAGGCCCTGGAGAACTATGCGCACTTGAGTGGTTTAGCCTGCATTCGTAGTGTGAAGTGGGTGAATATAAGCAACACCTAGGCTTTAGCCTACTCCCCTGGATGGGCCAGCTAGCTTGGGTGCAAAGCACTGCCGCACTCAGGTCAGAAGGGTTTGTGTAGGAGAAGGGTTAGGGGCAACACTCCAGTAAGAGCCTGAGTTAATTCTGCAAGGAAGAGAAGCCCTCAGAGATGGCCTTATTTTGCACGTATTGTCTCATCATGGATACCCTCTGATGCATATACTCCAATAATACTCATTTAACAAGTGTAAAACTATAAAATTGTTATATAATTGTCTAAGAAAGGGATGTTTATGTCCAATGTATTGATTTATAACTACTTCTGGAGCAAATGTAAATTAAACTACTGAGCGTAGTAAATTTTCAGTCACTTATAATGAAGAATTGCAGTAAATATGATATTTGAAACCTATAGTGAATGTTACCTGACTGTCAGAATACCCAAGATGTGATTTTTCTTTTACTCTGTTGAAAATTATGATTAATTTATTAAGGGCCAATAGTGTCTCACTGCTGTGTCAGACATAGAATAAGATACAGTCCTTGTCCTAAGGAGTTTATGAGACAGACGACCTAAAATGCACTGGAAAATTCAGAGGTTCTGACTTGCAGTGGTATCATTATTTTCTCCTTCTCTATCCTCCCTTTCATCTCCTTTTTGAGTAATGTGAATGGATGATAACAACTTTTATCAAGACAAGTTAGTGCTTCAAAAGGATTTGAAAGAGTAGAGGCTGGGTGCGTGAAATGCTGGAGCAAAAAGGGAGATCTAGGCAAAACAGTAGGTATTCTAAAATTGTGCTTTACTTTGTTACTATACCAGTTATACAAAATGGGGGCAGCAACACTGAAGGAAGCCTGATCGCTTAGTGGTTGGAGAAGGGAGTTTGCTGTGAAGACTTTGAGTTTTATTCTTGACAAGCTGGGTGACCTTATGGAAGTCACTTCATTTATTTGTGCTTCAGTTTACCTATCTATAAAATGTGGAAAATAATTTTCCATCATTCTAAAGGGCTCTGAAGGCATGCAAAATGTACAGAATGTGCAAAGTGGTTTAGTCCTTATCTTATTACCAGTCTCTTGGGATACCCAGTCACCTAGTTAGACTATTGGTGCTTCCTCAATATTAATATTTAAGAATTACTGTCAGGAAAATTATTGAAAGTTGTATAGCATGACATGATTTGCTGTAAATCTTAATACAAATATTAATAATAAATATTATCTTTGATTAATCTCAATACCTTGTTGCTCTGTGGAGTTTAGTTAATTCTGATACTCCCTGATGATGTGGTTCTATTAATTGGGATAACCCGAGGATGTGGAAGTCCCCAGCAGGAGTAAAGCCCCCTTGGTAGAGCTGCCTCCTACACCTTCCTCCCAATATCCGTTGGTGCTGTGCGTGAGCTGGAAGATGTAGGAGATGGCTAGATACAGCGCCAGAGAATCTAGTCTAATAAGTTTTTTAGTATTTGTCAGTAAAGCTGGGTGAAATTTTTTGGCCGAGACTTTTCTTCAGCAAAATAGGCAGATTTAGTGACACTGAAATGCTTTGTGAACTTGTGGTGGTTTTCACCAAAGCGTTCATTTGGGGGAGGGGGGGGGATTTCAAAAAAAGCAAAACATTTAAAATGAAACATTCTGGGTTTTGGGTTTGAAACTACTTTTTGCTTCAACATTTCCTTTAATTTTATTTTTAAAACATTCAAAGAAGTTTATAAATGGTCAAAAATGAAATGTTTCAATTTTGACCAAACAAAATATTTCCTTTGACCCGAAACAAAATTTTATTTGACCTTTCAACTTGCCAAAATTTTTGAAAACTTTAATTTTTGGTCCAACCTGAAATAAAATTTTTAAATGTGTTGAAATTGCCAATGAACTGAAAAAATCTGTGATTTGTCTAGTCCTATTTGTCACTCACATTTTTCAGAGATGGACCATTATGATGGGTATTTCTTGTTTTGCAATGGAAGAATTATCAGAAAAGTTAATCAGGAATAGCTAGTCTGAAATAACTCACATAGATAAGCCTGAAGAGCAACTGAAACCTTATGGCTAAGTGTAGATGAAAACAAACTTGAAATTGTCTGTGCCAGCTGTAATTTTGGTAGGACACTTTTTCCCCCCTAATGGTACAACTACGGGGAAGGGTTGGTTCTTTTATTTCTTATGCCCACATCCAGCCTGTGGAGCCAGTTAAAGGTGTGACCGGCCGTACCTGTGAACGCAGAGGCTGCCTGGGAGATACTTAAATTGGTATCTTTTTAAAAATGAAAATTTTCTCCAAAAAAATCAACATTACTGAAAATTTCCATTTCTGATCAAAATGTGACACAGAAAACTTTGCAGAAATATTTATTCTAAAAATGTGAAAAGTTTAACAAAAGTGAGAAAATACACCTATTTTGAACCCTGCAAAACAGAAACAACTTTAAAAGTATTTATTTTTTCTGAAATCATTTCCCCATTATTCAACCACCTGCACTGTTATCCTCTACCAATTTAGAAATTTGGTAAACTCTGTTCTAGTATTTTTCTGGAGAAAATTTATGCATCAGTAAATTAGCAGAATAACTCTTCTTTCTTATTTTGAATATTGGTACATCTTTTGCTTTTCTTCTGTATTCTTGTACCTCAAGACATTTTATTCTGTTTTCATGAAGTTGTCATTGGTTAATTCCATAGGATGTATAGCAGAAGTCTGTGCAGAGCTGAATCAGCTGATGGGGTGAAGTGAGGAAAACTGCACAGCATTGACAATAGGAATGCCTTTTCTGTAAGCAAATGGAGAACTTCAGTCCCCATTCATTTTAGCATTAAAGGAACCCTTTTTACTTTGCTATTAATGTATATGAATTTTCTATACAAGTATTAAGTAACCTGATCGTGAAATTCCCTCAAACAGAAATAAGAGATTGATTTAAGATTTATAAAATTAAAATTGGATAAAAATTGGGGGAGGAGGAGGTCTGGGGGAGAATTACAATGTTTATTTTCCTCTGCACATGAGTACAAGGTTAGAGCTTGCCTACACTGGGAGTTATTTCTGAATAGCTCTTCCTGATGGATTGATTCTACTGGAGTAAGCTAATTCAGAATAAAGCACTCATAAAAACATAAGAATGACCATACTAGGTCAGACCAATTGTGCATCGAGCCCAGTATCCTGTCTTCTGACAGTGGCCAATGCCAGATGCTTCAAGGGGAATTCACAGAGCAGGGCAATTATCAAGTGATCCATCGCCTGTCATCCAGTCCCAGCATCTGGCAGTCAGAGGTTTAGAGACACCCAGAGCATGGGTCTGCATCCCTGACCATCTTGGCTACAGGGCCGGCTCCAGGCACCAGCTTCTCAAGCAGGTGCTTGGGGCAGCAGGTCCAGGTATTCGGTGGCAATTTGGCGGACGGTCCCTCACTCCGCCTAGGAGTGAAGGACCTCCCGCCAAATTGCCGCCGCAGATCGTGATCGCGGCTTTTTTTGTTTTGTTTTGTTTTTTGTTTTTGGCTGCTTGGGGCGGCCAAAACCCTGGAGCCAGCCCTGCTTGGCTAATAGCCATTGATGGACCTATCCTTCATGAATTTATCTAATTCTTTTTTAAACCCAGTGATAGTTTTGGCCTTCACAACACCTCCTTGCAACAAGTTCCACAGGTTGACTGCGTGCTGAGTGAAGAAGTACTTCCCTTTCTTTGTTTTAAATCTGCCCCTTACCCTTAAACCCACACCATACCCTTAATCATTTTAGTTGCCCTTCTCTGTACCTTTTTCAATTCTAATATATCTTCTTTAAGATGGGGTGACCAGAACTGCACATAGTATTCCAGGTGTGGGCATACCATGGATTTATGTAGTGGCATTATGATATTTTCTGTCTTATTATCTATCCCTTTCCTAATGGTTCCTAACATTGTTAGCTTTGTTAGCTGCTGCTGCATACTGAGTGGATGTTTTCAGAGAAATATCCACAATGACTCAATAATCTCTTTCTTGAGTGTTAACAGCTAATTTAGACCCATCATTTTGTATGGATCGTTGGGATTATATTATTCCAATATGCATTACTGTGCATTTATCAACATTGATTTTCACCCAGTCACCCAATTTTATGAGATCCCTTTGCAACTTTTCACAATCTGCTTTGGACTTAACTATCTTGAGTAACTGATAACTTTGCCATCTCACTGTTTACCCCTTTTTCCACATCATTTATGAACAGCACTGGTCCCAGTACAGACCCCTGGGGGACACCACTATATACCTCTCTCCATTATGAAAATTGGCCATTTATTCCTACCTTTTGTGACGGGTTGGATCACAGAAACCCCCTTGGGAGCTGCCACCTGATGTGCAAAGACTACCTCTGCTCCTGTTTTCCCTGCCAGCTCAGGCCTCCAGAACCCTGTCTTGCTGAGCCAGACTCTCCCATCTGCTCCAACACGGACCCCAAAGCTGCAAGTTTACCTGAAAACAGCTCCCAGAAGTGTGCTTGTCTTTAGCACTCAGATGCCCAACTCCCAATGGGGTCTAAACCCAAATAAATCTGTTTTACCCTGCATGGCAAACTCATAAATTGTTCGCCCTCTATAACACTGATAGAGAGATATGCACAGCTGTTTGCTTCCCCAGGTATTAATACATACTCTGAGTAAATTACTAAATAAAAAGTGATTTTATTAAATACAGACAGTAGGATTTAAGTGGTTCCAAGTAGTAACAGACAGAACAAAATAAGTCACCAAGGAAAATAAAATAAAATGCGCAAATCTATGTCTAATCAAACTAAATACAGATAATCTCACCCTCAGAGATGCTTCAGTAAGTTTTTCTCAGACTGGACACCTTCCAGGCCTGGGCACAATTCTTTCCCCTGGTACAGCTCTTGTTGCAGGTCAGGTGATAGCTAGGGGATTCTTCATGATGGCTCTTCTCTCTCCTTTGTTCTCTTCCACCCCTTTATATATCTTTTGCATAAGGCAGGAACCCTTTGTCCCTCTGGGTTTCCACCCCCCCTCACTGGAAAAGCACTAGGTTAAAGATGGATTCCAGTTCAGGTGACATGATCACATGTCACTGCAAGACTTCATTGCTCACTTGCCAGCACACACACATATAGGAAGACTCACAGGTAAATACAGCCATCTGCAGACAATGGTTCTGGTTAATGGGAGTCATCAAGATTCCAAACCATCATTAATGGCCCACACTTTACATAATTACAATAAGCCCCAGAGTTATATTTTATATTTCTAGTTTTAGATACAAGAGTGGTACATTTATACAAATCGGATGATCACACTCAGTAGATTATAAGCTTTGTAATGATATCTTACAAGAGATCTTTTGCATGAAGCATATCCCAGTTACATTATATACACTTATTATCATGTTTTTCTAAAACTATCCCAGTTACATTATATTCACTTATTATCATGTTTTTATAAAACCATATAGACTGCACAACGTCACACCTTTGTTTCCCGTTTTTTAACTAGTTACTGATCCATGAGAGGACTTTCCCTCTTATCCCATGACTGCTCACTTTGCTTAAGAGCCTTTGGGGAAGGATCTTGTCAAAGGCTTTCTGGAAGTACACTATATCCACTTGGTCACCCTTGTCCACGTGTTTATTAACCCCTTTGAATAATTCTAATAGATTGGTAAGACATGATTTCCCTTTACATAAAGCCATGTTGACTCGTCCCCAAAAAATCGTATTTATCTGTGTGTCTAATCATTCTGTTCTTTATTATAGTTTCATCCAATTTGCCTGGTACTGAAGTTAGGCTTACCAGCCTGTAATTGCCAAGGATGCCTTTGGAGCCTTTTTAAAAAATCAGCATTACTTTAGCTATCCTCCAGCCATCTGGTGCAGATGCTGATATAAGCAATAGGTTACATACCACAATTTCTACAATTTCATATTTGAGTTCCTTCAGAACTCTTGCAGGAATACTATAAGTTCCTGGTGACTTATTACTATTTAATGTATCAATTTGCTCCACACGTATTCTCTTATTCTGAAATAAGAGTATCTCCATATGGAGTTCATCAGGACTAGTTAAATTCACTTTAAATTCATTCTCCCTTATTCCTAAAGCCTAGTGAAAATTGCAATTTTTTTTTTGAGAATTCCCGGCAATACCATTAAGTATCAAATTTCATGGAATATGCACAACTGCCGAGTCTCCTCTGACCCGCTGCAATTTTTTCCAACAGTGGCGAGGTGGAAGTGGGCGTTGTGCATGCTGGCCTTGTGTGGGTGTGGCTTGTAGTGTGTGGCAGTGGCAGATTCATGTAGGGCCTTCAGTTTCAGGGGACGCTTGGCAGCCAAATTTATGTGGGCACACTAGCCAGCGTTACCACTGCTTGGAGCACAAACAGCAGTGGTCTCTATGGAGAGGCAGAAACAGTAATCTCCGTGCACTGATCTCGTGCTCAGTGTGGCTCATGGCATGCAGCAACATCATGTTGGAGCAGCAGTTTGAGGGGGACTTGGCAGCTGCTTTTATGCAAGGCACTGTAGCCAGCACTGCCCCTGCTTGGAACACACGCTCTGAGCGGCACAAGACCAGGGTGTGCGGATGCCTGCTTCTGACTGAGGCCACAGCTACTTGTGTTCCAAGTGGCAGCAGTGCTAGTTACCGCGTCTCACGTAAAACCAGTTTCCCCACCCCTGAACTGCTGCTCCAACATGACACTGCTGTGCACTATGGTCCACACGGAGCATGAGACTGTTGCACCCAGATGGCCGTTTCTGCCTCCCTGCTGTTGGAAAATTCGTGGTATTGGGCTAATTTCATGATTTCCACACAGTCATGAAATTGTGGGGGTTTTTTTCCACAGGGTCCCACTTTATTCCAGATTAACTTTCATGTGTAGACAAGCCCTGAAACTGGTGCATCAGGATTGATTCTTCTGAGCAGAAGACCCCCATCCCAGCCTGCTTTGAAGCCATCACATCTAAGATCACTTTGCTAACACCACAAACAACTCGCAGCCCACCTGCTGTTGTATATGGATAGAAATAATGCAAGTGTTTACGTACAGAAATAGCAATGATGTAAAGAAATCACAAAGAATTTTTTTTTTTTTTTAGAAGACTAAAACTATTCCCCACTGGAAAACAAAGGGACTCTTGCAATAAAGCAATACTAGTCTGTAAGAATTAAAAGTGCCAATTTTTTAAGGAGCGTATGTGTAATTTTTTAGTACTGTAAGTGTCAACAAGCCAGCAATAGGGAAGTTGAAGGCAATGAGTGAATACCAGCTGGGCCATTAGTTGGTAAGTGGCTTCCCTTTTGTGTTGGCAAAGTGACCCTAGACTTGATGACTCCAGTCCCAGCAGGAATGGGGGCCTGCTCTGCTGGATAGCTCAGGAGAATCCATCCTGAAAGACTAATTTCAGACCATCAGACCAGTGATATCCTGGGTCAATTAAAGTACATGGAGTTTACCCATTGATTTAACTGGGGACAAGACTTCACTTAGAGGGTTTTCGGGGGGACAGAATTACTGCCTGTATGGAAATTTTTTGGGCTGGACACTGAATACTGTAACAGAAAAGGTGTGGGGGCTGGGCTGGAGAGACAGGATTTTCCAAGAGCGGATGGTGAAAAAAACCTTTGCTGATCACCAGTATATGCGCTTGAGTTGTGCTGCTTTTGCTGTTAAAAGCCATTTTGTTCAAAGTCTGTCTGTAGGAATTGTACATTTCTAAATAAAAGTGTAATAGGATAATTTAGTAATTCACTGTCTGCTGTCTACTCATTTTCTCTCCTAAAAGAAATTACCAAGATCTAAGTGCACTAACCACTCAGATCGTGACTACATATATTGCTGAATGATTCTTATCACATTCATTGCTAAGCTGTTGTTTCTGCTGGATGTTTTGAAGCTCTCTCTCTTTTTCTCTCTCCTCTCTCTCTTGTTTACTGAATTATCAATCCATTTGTTCAAACTGAAGGACCCTCTATTTATGATTTTTCCACTGAAAAATCCCTCTGGAACTAAAACCTTAAGTGTGAGAAGTATAAATAGAGGGTCCTTCAGCCTGAACAAGCTGGATAATTCAGCAGGGAAAAAGGAGAAAAAAAAAAAAACAGAAGAAGGCTTGAGATAAGTCAAAATATTCAAAAGAAATGAGAATTACACAACTATAAAAGCAAGGAATTCTTAACATTGACATTACTTCACCAGGTAACTCCCTTTAAGCACAAGATATTCAATATATAGTACATCTATGGGCTGATCTTGCAATGTTCTGATCTCCTATAATTCTCACTGAGTTCAGCAGCCTAGGAATCAGACTCAAAGTTCATATATTATGTTGAAAGAGAATGGGATTTGGTGCACTGAAGAACTTCTATTTTTCTGGCATATGTCTGCACATGTACGCAAGGGTGACAATAAAATAATGGTGGTTACCAGATGAGCTCTCATAAAACATCTATTGTGAGGTAGCAGGAAATTATATTTGATGAAGCAAAATGGTGTTGAGAGATCACATTAACTCTCATGAGGTCTTGTGTTAACTGTCATGACAATTGTGCAAATACTTTGCATCAAAAATGTTTATATATAAAAGTCAGGTGATAGTCTTCATTCCACAAACAAAACACCCATTTATATCAACAGGAGATCTGCTCATACATGAGGTACATGTATGAGGAACTAGTGGATAATATATCCCTATATACCTTACTTTTAATTGTGAAGTATATATAAGTGAGGTCAACAGTGAGTAGAATTTAGTGGAATTTTCTCCATCACTTCAGTGTACTTTGGATCAGGCTCAATATAGTAATTTAAGTTTCTCTTTGAAATATGTCAAAAATCACCATTCCTAATTTGTAAAAAAGCTTCAAAATTGCGCATTTTAATTTCTAGCTATGCATGTATGGTATCATAAAATAGTCTTTGTATCAAAATGCTTTATCTTTAGATGGAGGAGGGTGGAGAGAACAGATGCTGTTTTTTAACTAAAAACAGGAAAATTCCTTCACCAATTCTATATGCACAAACCATACATTTCTATGAGGAAAAATAAACCATGAAAATGTTTAGGAACTCTGTGTTAGAGGAAAGGTTTGCAGGATATAACACAGTTGTTTGCAATTTTCTTGCATTTGATGTATTTGACCATATTTCAACTATCATCCTAATTCCTTTCCAAATGGTAAAGAAAGATCTGTTCTAATTTTAATTTAAAGCTGTCTTCTCTATATAGTAGATACTAGTAAATCTTAGACTGTATGCTTCTAGGGGCAGGACTTTGTCTTACAATATGTTTGTACAGAACTTAGCACAAGGGAGTTTGATTCTGATTTGTTGTCTCTGGGCACTAATGCAAAATGCTAAGAATAATGCATCAAAGAGAGAAACTGGCATGTTTAAAGCAAATGGTGGATATGTTTCAGGGAAAAAATGTTGGTTTATTACAAAGAGGACACTTTGTGGTGGGAGCACCCCTGCTTGCTAAACTGTCCCCAAATTGCAACCCCCCTTGCCTCCATGAGGCAAAAACCTTTTGTTCCCTTTCACAACTTTTCAGGAGTCTGGAATTGACCAAGAAATAAATGCTACACTCCAATATAATACCAGTGACTTTATCTGAGCAAGGACAATCCACAGTAGTAAAAGGGACTGTGACAGATTAGTGTAAGTCAGTATGTATCTATCTCAAACTTTTGTTCTGAGTGCCATTTTGATTGTAAGACTAATGCACCTATATTTTTGCCTTTTATCCTTTATCTTGTGCTGAAACCTCTGAGAGAAGGCTAACAATACAGTGAAATCCAGGCTCCTTTACCTGTAGCATTTCTCATTCAAAAGCAAGCACCCTAAGATAATAAGCTCCCTTCTGCTCTAACCATGAAACTCAGTGAGCTTGTAACCAAGCAACAGATCACCTGACTAGGGACTTGAAGTCACTGAGGGGAGTCACCTGACAGGGGGAACTAGAAGAACCTTATAAAAGGAAGACTTTCTCACTGGCTATTTTAGAGACTGGCAGAAGTTTGTGTGCATATTAGGTTGTTTTTCCATGGATCTTTATATCTTTTGTGCTGTCTAAGAGTAAAGTAAATGTGTATATGTGTTTAGAAATTCCTTCGCTTTCTGCATTACATAGTTCCAGAAAAGGGAAATAGCAAACCAGAGAGTTCACAGTTTTGGTGTAACTCTGAGAGTATGCAACAGCTACTGGGGAGGCTTGGGAGAGGTGGCACTTGTATCAGGGCCTATGCAGTTGGACCCCCTATGGGGTCCCCATTGCTAAAAGAGGAGTCAGACACAGGCACTGCACCTAGATTGTGTGCCTAAACATCCAGAGCCAGAAAGAGAGTGCCTTACACTGCCTACCCCCAGCAAGACAAGAGCATGTAGGACCCAAGGTTTGGATCCAGTACAGCATCCTGGTGAGTGTCGAGGAGGGGGAGGTCATTGAGGGTTGTAACAGGGACCATTAAGGGGCCCCAACAAGAAGTCACATATATAACCCCAGCAGTAATACAATACACTGAGTTCTTGACTAGGGTAGCCAGAAAACAATAATTCCATTTCCTCCCACATTTTCAGGTTTTGAAATTTATTTTTGTTGTGACACTCATCTGGATTGTGAGAGACCTCGCTTCAAGTCCCCGCTCTACCTAATTTGGACCAAGGACTTGAATCTCTCATAGCCCAGGTGAGTGTCCTAACCACTAGGCTATAGAATCAGTTTCTCTTTCTGGCCCAATCATTGTTTAATTATTTATACAAAGTGGAACAGCTCCAACAGGAGAGACTGAGAGAAACTGACTGTGTAGTCCAGTGGTTAGGGCACTCACCTGAAATGTGGAAGACCCAGGTTATGGGGTGGGTGGGGGGGGAGTGCGCTCTCTCTCTCTCTCTCTCTTTTTGATCAGAAATTCCATCCTGGACCTGTGAAAGCTTCCTGACTGAATTTTCTTCAGAACCAATAAGATTCCCCGGAACATTTTAGAATTGACAAAATGACATTTTTCAACAGAATTATTAATAATAAATTATTATTTTATTATTTTGTCAGTTTTGAAAAATCTTCCAACCATCTGTATCCTATTATCTAACAGAGTAATTTTATTTTACCTGACAAGTAGTCCACACTGCCCCCATACTCAGGCCCTGACTCCCACAATGGGGTATCTCTTGCCCCTTCTGGTGATTGCTGATGCTTGAGTACCATGGAAACTCAGAGTAGTGAGTCCTAGTCTGTGTTGAATTGCCACATAGGGTTGCCAACTTTCTAATTGCACAAAACTGAACACCCTGCACCTGCATGGCCAGACATGTTGGCCACTTCCGGGGAGCTGCGCAGAGCCAGGGCAGGCAGGGAGCCTGCCCTTAGCCCTGCTGCACCACCAACCAGACTTTTAATGGCCCAGTCAGTGGTGCTGGCCAGAGCCGCCAGGGTCCCTTTTCAAACGGGCATTCTGGTCGAAAACCAAATGCCTGGCAACCCTATAATGCCAGATTGTCTGTCATAATGCTGGTCAGGGTTTCCTCTGCTGGGTCTGGGTCAATCTTCCAGCCTAACTGTGGCTGTGCACCTGGGCTGCTCATAGGGCTGGTCTCCTAGCCCTGGATTTAGATTTAATTTTCTCTCCATCATCATCATCATCATCTCTGCTTGAGCTATGCAGCTTTTTCATATCATTGTCCCTGTGCCGGCTGATCGACCCAGTTGCAAACACATCCCTCAGCCCCAGGGCTGAGCTCCTGTTGTGGGGCAGCATCTCCATCCTCCAACTGGGTGCAGGCTAGCAGCAGGAATTTGGGGTGGAGTTTTCTTCCAGACCTCTAGCCAATCAGGGGTCTGGAAGGGTCTAATTCCTTCTTCCAATTCCTTCTGCCTGCTCCCTAATCAATCAGGGCTCATGATCAGTAGCGCTGATCCTTTCATACTGCTGGCATGTGGAGTGGGAGCTCCACACTTTGCATATCCTTTTTGGCTAAATGTTTATACATACACATCAATTAAGTAAAAGATAAATTAGGAGTACACAAATGTTTGGTGCATGAACTACAGACATGAAAGAAGAAGATTTGGGTACTCAGATTAATTGTTGTCCAGGAAGTGAAGGTATCTGGATTCAGAAATTTTCTTTTGTTCAATATATATAGTCCTTTTCTGATTCTTTCAAGATGTCATGAAAAAAAAAAACATAGGGCTTCACACATTAGCATTTTTGATTTGGAAAGGGTCTTGATAGTCAGTTCTGAGATTGCCCAAACTATTCATGATGTCACGAGAAATTTAGAACACTTCCCTTACCATATATAATCTGCAAAATGATTTCTGCTCACACCTGTCATATTTTTCTTCTACAATCTCTACTTGTTAGATGGTGATACTCAGGGCCAGCTCCAGCATTTCTGCCACCCCAAGCAAAAAAAAAAAAAGCCGCGATCGGCGGCGGCAGTTTGGTGGCAGGTCCTTCGCTCCTACAGGGAGTGAGGGACCTGCCGCCCCCGAATTGCCGCACATGCCGCCCTGTCCCTTGGCCACCCCAAGCACCTGCTTGTTAAGCTGGTGCCTGGAGCCGGCCCTGGTGATACTCCTTTCCCAAGATGGCTCTTCTTCTAGATGATGTAACAATGTAAAAGAACTAGCAAAATGTTATTTTTAAATATCAAAACGATTATAATGCTAGAACAGGATTTATGACCCTGGTTATAATTTAAAGTCATCAAAACCCTGAATGCTTGTAGAAATGAAATGACTAATCTGAAAATATAAGGATTTATTAATTTAAATATATTGTTTGGGATTTATTGGCATGATTTGTCAAATTCTGTTGTAGAGCTTATAATTTTATTTTTAAATGATCTTTCAGATTCATTTTTTGATTGACTGATCAATCAAATATTTTGGACACAGGCCAGTCAGTTCTCAGAGTATGATACAAATCCAGAGCAGGATTTACAAAGTCCTGAAATACATATAAATCAGTTTCCTGGCCT
This sequence comes from Trachemys scripta elegans, assembly GCF_013100865.1. NCBI lineage: Eukaryota > Metazoa > Chordata > Testudines > Emydidae > Trachemys > Trachemys scripta. The sequence goes on from NC_048302.1 coordinate 109,738,465, forward strand.
AAGAATAAGTTTTAACTAAATATGATGGTTAAAATAATAATTTTAAAAATCACAACTTTGTGGTTAAGGTTTACAGGAAAGAGTTATAAATCTTAGTCTAAAAATGTATCTTCAGCTCTGAAGGTCAACTTTAAAGGACCTGCCTTTCAGAGGCATGGAGCACTTGCTGATCCCACTGAAGTCATCTGACGCTGTGGGTGCTCAGCACCTCTGAAAATCAATCCACACAGTTAATGCTACCTAGTAGATGTGTAGAAAACATTCCCATCTCAAAGAAAGCAGCTACCTGGATAGCTGACCCACTGGAACAGCATTGCCTCTTGGCCACCTTAGAGGCTTCTTCCTTTTCTGACGGACTACTGCTTTCATCTTCGTAGTAGCCAAGTAATGCTAGTTTAGACCTAAAATGCTGCTGTCACAGGCTTTGCAAGATCTTTACAAACTTTGCCCAGAATGAATGCTATGGTAGAGCCAGTTCAATCATAAGTGGGGACTCTACGAAGTAAGTTCAGTTAGGACAACATTGTAGGGAATGAGATTTCGGGTAATAATTATTGTATATTGGGGGATATTAAATTTAATTTGAGATATGACATAAAGCTGGAAGCTTGACTGTAAGAATTAAAGCAAACCTCATCCTCACCAAAAAAATACCCCATCAAACCCAGCATCGTGATATTTAAGCCCCAAACAAAATTATAAGCATGAATTCAAGGAGTCTTTTTCTTTTCCTGTTCCCTCTATTCCAGGGTGCTTAAATTTATATGGTCAAAGATGTGTGTGTGTGTGTGTATCTATATCTATATATATATATATATATGAAAATTATTTACAGGTGCTGTTCCTGGCTCTGTCAAAAAAGCTGAGTCTTATACTACAATCTGAACAACAGACTTGGGATCAAGGTGATTCTTTTCTGTATGGACCTTTCTGCTGAATAACTTTGCCGGTTATGAAGCCAGCTTTCAAGGCCTTTCAGGACCTTGGATGACCCAAAAGGCAATTAATATTTTCTGCTGGCTTGAGCCATAATGGTTTTAGATGAGCAAAAAATATTCTTCATTACTATGTGTTTCAAAGATTTTTATTACCAGAATCAAAACTATTTTAGCATATTCTAATTCAACATTAGAGGTTCTAGCTAATTCAGCCAGAAGTTAAATTTAATTCAAAGCTTCTTTTACTTAAATCTCCTGAAGATATGTAGGATATGTTAGGTATTGAAAAACCTGCCTCTTTTGAATTCTTTCCAGTTTCTGGACCATTAATTCTTAGTGTCCATCTGCTTTTGCATGATTTGTTGCTTAACCAGTCATAGCAAACTCTCATCTCAAGATAACTATTTAGATGTGTGGACTGTGTGTATATATATAAGGAAATAGTATAAATATTATTGTAAAGACTGAGAATAAGCACTAATAAGTTAGAAACATTAAAACCTGTGGATCTCTAATGCACAGTTATATAGCCCATCCTGTATTATCCTGTAGTATTGCCAATCCCAAGTGTTCAAAAATCATTGGTCAGACCCAAAAAATCATGAGATTTTTTTTAAACAATAATAAATATGTGGTGGGTTTTATTTACCTTCTGATTTCTGAGTCTTTAGGGTGCACTCATTTCATGTTTTCAAGCGCTTTTCTGAAGTCATGAGGCTATAGAAACTTACTTTTTATTAAAATGAAAACTGAGCTTCTTCTATAATCACATGAATCCAGAAGCTGGGGCTTGAATTAGGGCACCAAATATCACAAGACTCGCAATAAAATCACGAGAGTTGGCACACTGTATAGTGTATTAACTTGGGCCCGGATCTTGCGACTAGTTTTCCATGGGCAGATCCCTGAACCTGCTCAGAGGCCAGTTAAAGTCCATGGATTCTGTGGGTACAGGGGCTCTATCTGAGTAGTTCCCAGTACAAAATCAAGTTTATTTAGCGTAATATATTCAAAATTTACATTTGCTATTCCCCCATAGATCAAATCAATGTAGGACACCATTATTGTGTGCATGTGAGCATGTTAATGTTACATTACAAATATTTCCATTTTTAATTTCCCGATTTATTTTTTGCTTGATTTCACAACTTTAATGTTGCATTAAAACTTTTTTTTTTTTTTGCACTTAACTCCAGCTGAAGGGAATGGAAACTGCAGGAGCTCAGCAACTCTAAAAATCAGGCTCTTAGGGCTTGTCTTACGCGCTGGTTCGGCGGCAGGCAATCGAACTTCTGGGTTCAATTTATCGCGTCTTGTCTGGACGCGATAAATCGAACCCAGAAGTGCTCCCCGTCAACTCTGGTAATCCTGCTCGGCGCGATGAGTAAGCAGAGTCGACGGGAGACCCTGCCTGCCGCGTCTGGACCGTGGTAAGTTCGAACTAAGGTACGTCGACTTTAGCTACGTTATTCACGTAGCTGAAGTTGCATACCTTAGTTCAAATTGGGGGGTTAGTGTAGACCAGGCCTAAATGACGTAGGCAAATGGTTTAAGATTGTTTATGGCTCAATCCAGTTAAAGTCACTAGGAGTCTTTAAATTAACTTCAGTGGGCTTTTGATCAGACTCCTAGAGGTGAAGGGAATCTTAAAGGCTGAGCTACCTTTAGGATAAATCCTTTCCCCATTAAGGATGACCCAGTTAAAACAATTCAGCAGATGCTTCATGTTCTAACCCACTTTAACTTTAGTGCGGAACTAAATAAATCTAAAAAATGAACAAATGTGCTCAAGAAGAAATATTCTAAGTTCAATCACTTTAGTAGTTTTAAAGAGATTTTCTTCAAATTTGGATTTTTTCCTTCAATGAGTATACAAAAAAAAAAGTCCGAAGTGTGTCTAGCTTAAGCCATTTTGGAGCTAATCAACTACAAAAAGTTCATTTGGGACATAAGAAATTTTTTTTTTAATCCTATATAAGTTAAGAATTGCAGAACTGACTTAGTTGAATCTTTTCCCAGTGCAAAATAAAAGCAAGGGGGGAAAAAAATCTCAGCCCCTATAGAATTTTTCTGAAAGAACCGGAACTCAATCTTAAATATTTGTCTGCTAAAGTGAACTCAAAGTGTATATAGGTGAATCAGTTTCAGGGCCGGCTCTAGGATTTTTGCCCCCCTAAGCAAAATCAATTTTGGCCGCTACCACCTCCCCGTTTTTTTCTTACCCACCCCTGGCCCCGCCTCAACTCCGCCCCTTACCAAAATCCCCAGACCTGCCTCCTCCCCCAAGGCTCTCAAGCCTAGGAGGGAGGGAGGGGGAGCAGCGGCGCGCGAGCGGCAGCAGCAGAGGTGAGCTAGGGCATCTGGGGCACATTTTTAGGGGCGGCATTCTGGCACCGGCCATGCCGCCCCTAAAAATGTGCCGCCCCAAGCACCAGCTTGTTTTGCTGGTGCCTAGAGCCGGCCCTGATCAGTTTAGTTAAATATACATAGCTTTCACTCACTTTTTAAATCTGAACACACATTTTCTAAGGTTTGAAATATTTAGTTAAATATGGTCCTCCATTCTATAGGCCTTTGCATTTCTGGGACTTTTTGGGTCAAACTGGAAGTGCCAACATACCAAAACAATGACAGTTTGTAAAGATTTCCAGTCCATTTCATGATACACAAAAGACTCAGGTACTTTGGATCAGCATCCTTGGCCAAACCAAACTCTGTGAATCTTTTGAGATTCACCCATAAGCTAGTAATTTACAAACATTGTGTATGCACTTATATACTAGAATATACCGAATACCATGCACACAGATGAAGCTTGCCAACTTTCAGCTCATTGTGATTTCAGATGGCTGAGTTATTGAACCCTCAAAAATGAGGTTTCTAATGGAAACCTCAATTCAGCATTAACTATAGCAGCTCTAATTTATGCATATTATATTAGTATCATAAAACAATAGTTTGCTGCACTTTAATCTTTTTGTCAAGTAGCTGAGCTATTAGTGCATGGTCTTCAATTAGGATTTGTACTTTAGAAGAATTTAGACTCAAGGGTTATATTGCAAACATTGCTCAGAATCAGTTCAGTAGTGAAAGGAAGAATTCATTTCTCAATATTTTTTGTTCACCAAAAATGTTGAAATTTGTGCAGCAGCCTGGACTGAAACCAGTGCTTATTTTTACTACCAAGTTTTTTTCCCATTATCCAGGCATGGTTTCCCATTTCAGCTTTCTCCTTTCTTACATTTTTTGAGGTTTCCCTGCTTGGGCCTCTCTTCTATCCTTCAGTAAGGTTGAATTCCCTGATGGTAATCATAATTATAAGCATATGTTGTTACTGTGGGCTACCAATTTACTTGCAGATTGTGGTATTTAAAAAGTGTTTTTTGGAATATATTTCACATAATCAGGGCAGATCTTATGAATAATTAAATTGAAAGTGGAGTTTGTAGTAAAAGAGTGGGCCCTGGAATGTGGTGTGCAAGATAGTTGTATAATATGTTTGAACCAAGTAACTAGCAAAAAAATATATCCTTCAGCTTTAGCATCACAGACATAAAGATCTAAATTTTAAAGACTTGTCATCGGAATAGAGACCACTAATGTGAAACTGAAAAATGGATAAATACACAATAATCTTTTCAAATTTGGCCAGCTATGGAAATGATTAGATTTTTGACTAGTTAATTTATCACAGGTACTCACTGAAAAGGATCATCTTTACAATCTGAAAAAGCACAGAAGGGCACAAAGTTCAGCCAGAAATTCTGCAGTTTACATTCTTTTAAATGTTTTCCTCCATGATTTGGTCTTTTATTCAGGGCTTTATTTTAAAGATATGCTTTTGTAACAAACCTGGTGAGAGATGAGAGAGATTGTGGTCTAGGAATACTTATTCCTGTCTCCATTTAGGGGAATGGTCTAGATACTATCTTGAGGTCACTCCCAGCCTCACAGTTCTATGACGCTATTTTATTATTTAACATTTTATTTCAGGGAGCACTCAGTGTGCCAATCAGTGCAGTGTTCATAATGAAACATGCAATAGTTATATGACTATATATTGGATCCTTAATTTTGTATTCAATATCCTGATAAGTAAAGCTAAAATGTTTGCAACTTTAGAGGCCTATGATTAGTTAAAAAGGAAATGAAGCCATTGCAGTAATTAATGAAATAATACAAAAGGAGTAGAGAGCTCCAGCATGTAAAATTGATCTTTGTATGGATCTTGCCTACTGTTATATTTATCTATCGGTAGATGATCCAGAGTTCTTCTTTTGAGTAGAAGCCTGATCCATAGACGATTGATGTCAATAGTAAGACTCCTATTGTCTTCAGGAAGCTTTGGAACAGGTCCTACGAGAGGATAAGGCACCAAAAATGCAGCAAGAGTTGGGGAAATTGTGCAACAGAGACCTGATGTGTGGGAGTCTTTTGACTGACTTCAGTGGCAGTTGGGTTGAACTCTAAGTGCACATATATGTGATGGGTGATACTGTCCTGTCTGTTAAACTTTATCGCTTAAGAGTTTTTCTTGAACTGATAAGACAGAATTAGAGAAGAACAAAGTGATCAGTAAACTAATTTAGAAAGATTTGTAGAATATTTACAAGATAATACAATAAATAAATAGCAATAAAATGGAGAAGGCTGCTGCTGCCAATATATTGATTATAGCAATGATCAGCATCTTTAACTTTGCCAAGAACTAAAGTGCACAGATTAGATAGACTCAAGTCTATCTAATCAGGTCAGCAATCTCTGAACAGTTACTCCAAAGTGAATGAGGTAAATACTTTCCTGTGATGTATAGTCCATGAAGTGAACACCACTTTTGTAGGCCAGTTGGTTAATGATCCTGACAGAATGAGGTACATAATCATCTGAAAGGTACAAAGAATGAGAGAATATGATGCTGTGCTGCTGTTTGAGGAAAAACAGATGCTTTACCTCCAGTCAGACTCCTTTTGGTCATCTGAAGTCTGAGAAGATAACTGTATTTTTTTTAGCTTTGGGGTTTTTGTATTGTATGTTGGAGTGGATATAAAGAGACCAGAAACAGAAATATCAAAATATGCAGAAAGGGCTGTTTTCAGGTTGTTTTTGGCAAAGCCAAAATATAGTAGGAACAGCTTCTCCTAAAATACTTCAAAATTAGGTTTCTCATGAGACGATAGTTTATTCCTACCTTTTAGGTAAAGCAGAGTCTATTCTTGGGTATCATTTTGAACTTTTTTGATCATCCTTCTAGCACAGATGATCTCTGTAAGTTTGATCTTATGAGATTTGCAGTTTCCAGACCAAAGATGTTTGGATAAGTTTTTAAATAAACTTCTGTCCTGAACTCTTCTGTACAACCAAACATTAGAAAGTTTGCCAACCACTATTTGAATGCTGGTTGTAAGCATTAGCTGATGAACTGATATTCAGACTGATTACTATAATTCTGAAACCAGCTGTGTGCTCTGTGTTACAGGGGGGCAGCAAAGTTGACAACACGCTCATAAGCAGTCAAGAGAAGCAAAAACATCAATAGAGACATAGAGAACAAGAACAATTCGCATATCCTGGCATATGTGGTCAGTATTTAATATTTTAGTGCCTGAAGGGAGGCAGCATGGTCTAATGGCTAGGACATTGTTACATTGGATAAGTCACTTTAGCTCTTTGTGCCTCAATTTTTAATATCCCCATAAGGTGATAGTGGCACTAACATTCATTTGTGAAGGGCTTTAAGATCTCTGGATAAAAATAGCTTTATGAGAGAATTATTGTTGTTTGTGTCATAGAGTTAACAATTTCTCCTTGAAATGTTTGCTGAATGGACTCACCTTATTTCTACTTGACTTTTATTGACGTTATAAAATTCCTTACTTTTTCAGAATGTTTTGGTCCATAGTTGGAATACCTGAAATGAGGGACAGTCTTGTTGGAGATATGGTGATCATTTCAAACCAGAACTTTTATGTAGAAAGGCTTTTTACTGGGAAAACTGGACTTAATTGCCTTTTTTTTAAATGAGGGCCTGATTTATATCCAATTTTAAAGCAGTGCTAATGGATTTGCTTGAGGTTACTTAGTGAATGAGTGGTTGGAATGAGATTTCCATCAAGGATTCTCCTGACTACACTTCCACATTTTTAACAAGTTTTGTTAACTGTGTGGAACATCAAACTTCTTTATGAAAAGTTCTATAAATTCTCCATTTCACTTTCAGAAACCCGTGTATGGTAGTAAGACACAGAAGGCCTCCAAGGATTAGCACATAAAGCACTGGGAGGTAGACTTTTGTCTTGTTTGTACCATTCTTCTGACTGATCTAACAAGCTTTTAGAGCTGATCTATATGTATGCATTGAAAGAACTGTGTCACTCAGTAGACTTGCCATGAAATGCCTTGGAGGGATTCAAATACCAGTGCATATATGTGTATGATGCATCCTAGCCCACTACTTTCGAAAGGCAGCAGAGGAAAGAGACTAGAAATGTCTCAGAAGCAAGAGGAAAAAATGTGTAAAGGTTAAACTCGGTGCTAAAATCACTGACATTTGAACAGCATAGATGTAAAAGAAACATGAAAGCATAAGACATTAACTATGGGTATTGTACTGGAAATGTTATCATTTTAATGACTAATGTTGATTCACAGCATGCCTTTTTTTTCTTAAGTAACAATGCTTTTTCTTGGTGGGTATATTTATAGACAGTATATATCTAGAAACAGATAATGTACGATACATACACATCCACCCTTATGGCATGTAAAATAAATGAATGTCATGAGACCATTAATATTAGGGGGTCAGAATTAATGTGCTGCATGCAATATGTCCAAACATTATTTTTGTCCTGTGAATTATGTGCATCGTCAGCACCTAGAATATGATTGACCCTATGTAAATATCATAGATAGACTAATTGATTGTTAAAATACTTTCTACCTTATGTACACATATGGCCATTTCTCCGGTTTTCTTTCAGACTGACTGAGCATGAAATGTTTTTAAAGGAAATCAAATCAAAGAGGTTTGCAAAAGATGTGATGAGGACCTTTATGTTTGAATTTGAAAGTGATATTTGGATATGGGAATAGATTGATTTTAAAAATAGCCTAAAATCCAAGAGAATTAAGGGAAAAGGCTAATAGTGCATTGTGAAGCTTCAGCCAATACATTTCTAAATTTCATAAAATGCATTTGGACTCCCCTGTGTTAAATATTGTCCATGAGTTGCAGAAAAAAATACAACTTCCCAATACCCCATAAAATATATAGACATATACAATAAAGCTAACACTGGAGTGTTGGGAGCATCAGATTTCACTGTTTAAATCAATGACTGATGAGACTCAGTGGGTGTGTGTAGTTGTGCATTTGGCCAGTACTGAGTAGGAAAGATCAAAAAGGAAGTAAAATAAGTTCCGTTAATTTTATCTCAATCCCCAATAAACCTTTTGAAAGATCATAGAAATAATTGCCACCGTTGAGTTAACTTGGCATTATCAATGGCATTAGTAATTGGCGGGATACTTGCTAGCAACACAGATTCAAATCCCTCCTGGAACCCACTACTCCTGTGAGATACCCAACAGCATCAATAAAATGCCCTGACCACCCCTCTTATACATCCACGTGCATACACACAGGTCTGTATAACTTTTTGTAAAGATGTAAGTAAGCACCTTTTCCTGGTCTCCCAATATGTTTCTGTCTAGTCTTTAGCTTTCAGACTGTACTACATGGGGCATGTGTCCATTTGTGCTTTTTTACTGAGCTGAGCACTCTGTAAATACTTAACAAATAATTAAAACATAATTAAAACTGGGCATGCACATCTGCATGTTCCAAATCTTCCAAAAATTTGGCCACAATTATGTATTTGGAAATGCTGTTTGTGACCTTGTTTCCTTTCTTGGAGTATCATTTTTAGCCACAAAGATTGATGTCTGAAATGTATGATTTATTTTCAAAAACAAACTGCTGCATATACTTAAGGGTAATATGTACGGGCAATATTTAAGGAATAATGTATTTATATTGAAAGTATGCTTTATGGACGTGGAATAGAAATTAGTCACCAGGAGGTGATGCATCTTGGCGATGACCCATTTCAGCAAGAGGGAGCTGTAACCCCTCCCTAGTCAACTGACAAAATAATGCACGGTTCTAGTGTCTACCCTTCACAACATCCCAGAACAATCAGAGACCACAACAAACAATCAAAGGTAGAGAAGAAACCTCTACAACAAGGCTGGGGTTCACCCTGCCTGTGAATAGAAACAAAAGACTGTTTTCAATATAACAGATGACATCACAGTATTCAGTGGATGACAGATGGACTGTGCCTGCAATGGTAGTCCGAACATATGTGGCATGACCATGAGAAAAGAAGTACTTGGAAAAAACAGATGAACGGGTTACCCTATGGCTGTTCTAGTCCCAACCTTGTACAATCTATACATCAATGACCTGCCACCAACCTGGTCACGGAAGATCATCTTTGCAGATGACATCTACTGTGGGCTACAGGCTCTAACTTTCTCTGAGCTGAAGACCCTGAGTGGTGATGATGCAAAGCTGGCCAACTACTGCAAGACATGGCACCTTCAGCCTAGCACCAACAAGACAATCTCTAGCACAATCCACCTCCACCATGCCAATGCTAAAAGGGAACTAAACATCATAATGAATGGCCAGAGGCTGAAACATGAAGCATACCCAGTTTACTTAGGTGTGACCCTTGACCAAACACTGACATACAAAAGCCAGTTAGCAGCAAAGGTCAAAGCATGCAACAACCATCTTAGCAAACTGGCAGGTTCTTCATGGGGAGTCGATGCTCCAACCCTAAGGACCACATCCCTTGCTATCTCATACTCAGTAGCAGAGTACTGTGTGCCAGTATAGCGTGGTTTGGTACACACCAAACTTGTTAATGTGCAACTCAACTCAACAATGCACATCATCACAGGAACTATCTAACCGATTCATCTTCCATGGCTTCCAGTTCTGAGTCACACTTCTCTGCCTTTCATCGGGGGGGGGGGGGGGGGAGATTGCAGCTGGCAAGTTGCTTGAGAAGGCACGTGCCATCCCAAGCTTGCCCTTGTTCACCTACTTGTTTAGCCCACTAGCTACACATCTTTCATCCACTATGGTCAAGGCTGCCACACCAGATGTGACAGCGAAGTCCCAGTGGCAGGAAGACTGGTGCTTAAAATCAACAACACATCAGTTCCTTGTCACAGACCCTACAGTTTGCCCGCCCGGCTTTGACCTGCCATATTGTCAGTGGGCCCTCCTTAACCAATTCCAGACTGGGCAAGGCTTTGTGCAGTCAGCCAGCACCATTGGGGTCTTTGAGATAATCCAAATTGCAGCTGTGGCACAGATCAAACAATGATGCACATTGTTGAGGAGTGGCCTCAAATCAGAGTGGGCTCTGAGAGCTCCATTTAGCCACTAAGAACGCTATTGCTTGGCTTGGCGAATATGCAAGCGCTAAATAAATAAATAATAAGGAGAGTGTAGGGAAAGGCACTCTAGATCCATTCACTGGTGAAAACTGCTGGTGGCGGATGGTGAAAGGGTAGTTTTTGATGCAGGTTTGGATCCTGGTTCTTGAGAAACCATCCAACACTCAACAAACTAAACTTTGGCGGGTCAGGGGGAGAAATCTACTTGATTAGACAGAAAATGTAACTGACGGCTTCCCCCCGGGGTGACATTTGGAACTGGGGTACCACTGAGCCCTTCAGGAGTTTCCAGATATGTTGTAGGGAGAGTGAGATCCCCTCATGATGTCATTGTCCCCCTTATATATTTTCTTCCCAGTTGCTGGAAAGCTCTTTTGCCAAGGCTGGCTCCAAGTTTTTTGCCGCCCCTTCCCCGCCCCATTCCAACTCCTTCCCCAAATCCCCAGCCCCGCCTCCTCCCCCAGGCTTGTCTGGGAGGGAGGGGGGAGAAGCGGAGCAGTGGCGGGCTTGGGGGAGGAGGCAGAGGTGAGCTGGGGGGGGGAGCGGTTCCTCTGTCTCCCCAGGGTTACTTCCTGAGGCCCTCCCCGTGCCCCCCCACCACCGCAGCTCACCTCCGCTCAGGGCTGGCTCCCGGCTTTTTGCGCCCCAAGCAACAACAACAACAACAAAAAAAGGGAGCTGGAATGCCGCCCCTTGGAAAGTGCTGCCCCAAGCACGTGCTTGGAGTGCTGGTGCCTAGAGCCGGCCCTGTCTTTTGCTGTGACCTGGGTCAAACAGTTACCATTGTGCAGTGCTATACAAGAGAGGTTTCTATTGTACACAATTCCTGGGGTAATCCTTGTGCTTGTGTGCATTTCCTCAATAAGCCATTAACATTGTTTGGCCTTTTTACTATTGTAGCTGAAAGGCTGCTTGTGGGTGTTTTCAACCTCACATGTTTCAGTAACACATACATAGCCAAACTTCAGAACTTCACATACGATGGTAGCACATACAATCCAACGAGATATTAATGTCTAGCAGATCACTTTTGGAGTGATACTGCACAAGGCATACTTTATACAAAACATATCCTAATTACATGACAGTGGTGAATATTGGGGTGCCAGGGTGTCACAGTAACTATTGATAAGTATAGACCCAGATTCACGGTTTATGATTTTGGTATGCGTTGTAACCATTTATTTCCATCACTCTCTCCTTTTTCTAGTTAAATCTTTATTCTCTCTTATTTTACTTCCATGTAATTGTAAGTGCTCACAAGTACTGTGTGGCTTACAGGACTGATGGTTTAAGATAAAACTGGTAAACTGGGGTACACAGGTGCAGAGGATATGGAATTGCTCTAAGTATCCAGGGTCAGGCTGGATATCATAGGGGTATGATTCAAAGGGACTCGGGGACTGCGGTGCATCTGTTACTAACCTGAAACGGGAAGGAAGGGCTGGCATAAGCCCTCAGGAGAGTGCTTGAGTGGCTGAAAGCCTGGCAGTGCCAGGGAGATGACACCCAACTACCGCAAGAAAGGCTCCCTCTTGCTAGAGGCAGGCGATAACAAGGTGACCCAGAGTCCTGGGTACCCTGAGAACTGTCACACCGCCTCTTTCTGAATTCGTCAGGTAAGTATTTCCATCCTAACATCTGACACATTTGGGTTCCGAAACAGTTTCAAATATCATGCTGTTCATTAGCTGGAATTCAATTTCCGGTGCCTCTTCACTACTGTTTTGTTTCGGTGCATAGTGTGTGCATATTCATTAGAAACAACAATAATAAAGTTTTGCTACAAAAGAAGGGTGTGTAAATAAAAGCTGCCTGGGGCAGAGCTGTGTTTTGGACAGTTATATAACTATGTACACTGTTCTTCAGTTAAACCATATAAAAAAAGTAGATTTACCATAGCAACTGAAGCAAGTCTGTGTTACATTTTAAATCCCTGAGATACTCGGATCCTTACTAAGAAAACACACAGGAATAAAATGTGAACTTGTGTGCCTTCCCCATGTTTGAAGGGAAGACCTTGTTTCTTATTTCCATGCCAGTATTTAATGCTCCTTTTGTTATCAGAGCTGTTTTGTTCTCTGTGCATTGTTACACTTGCACTCGTCCTTTGCCTGAGATGCAAGAGGCAGCTGAAATGTGTTCTGTTCTGAGACATTGTGGTGCTGCTGTGAGACTGCAGCAAATGGTGGCTATTAAGCTATTGTGATTTTTTTTTTCTTTTGATGGAGTGCTTGGATAAATTCCACATGTGAACATACAGGCAAACATACAGGCATCTATAGGCAAAACAATTCTGTCACTCCATGCCTATTTTACATAAAACTATACATTGTGCTTGCCTGAATCCTAGTCACAAAAAGGTATGTAATTGTCTGAGGGATTTTATTTTTCTTCCCCGTTTTCTCATTAGTTCTCTCTGGATTAGAGGATACAACATGTCTATACATAAAAGATTCATAACAAAATTATTTTTAAAAGTCCACGTCAATGTATGTATTTGTATCAGTAGGGGAAGACAAGAGAGGTGTTGGTTGATCCATTAGTGCCTTACGCATTTCTGTCCTTTAAGGGTAGTAAATTGGGATTTTATTCCACTTTTTGATGGGAACCATTTTCCTCTGTCCGATCTGTCCCTGCTCTTGGTGGAGTAATTACAAATCCTCTTATCAAGACAATCTGGAGAATAAACTAGCTTTTCTCCCCACACTATTTTTGCTACCTTTTGTCTGAATCTCTTCTGGAGAATGGGGCTCTCACAGTAACATGCCCAGCTCTTAAGCCAGGATCGATAGCATGTAATAAATATTTTGCATCTCTTTTCTGGAGACTCAGAGCCCTTGACAAAATTTAAAGGAGTCTTACAACAACCCTAGGAAGGATGGAAGTGTGTAATCTGAGGTATAGAGAGTTTGTGCCTGCCAAACGTCACACAGTGACTAGTTGACAGAGCAGCGTATAGGCTCACTGCTGTTTGAGGTGTTAACCTGATTCTGGCATGGTACTCCAGGTCTTGATGCATAAGCATCTTTTACAAAACGTGTCCCTGTGACCCTTATGGAAACTCTACCCCTCACCCATATCTTTATCAGATGTTCTTAATTCATTGCCAAGGCTGCCTCAGTACAACTCACGTTATGTTCTAGGATTTGAAGTGATGTCTGCTCTGCACAAAACTTCAGTCTATTGATGGCAACGGGGGTTGCATATTCTTATCTGAGGATAGAACTTGGCTTTTGGCTAGAACCTCACCATGCTTGATTAGCATGGGGGCATGACACTGTTACTAGAACACGTCAAAAATTTTCGGATGGAATGTTCATAAGAAAATGCTGTTTTGTCTAAATCAAAACTCTACGCTGTAATGTGTTGATTTGATACATTTTTGTTTAAAAACATTTTAAATGAAGCATTGCAACAAGATCTGCTTTGGCCTTATCCAAATGGAACATTTCAGTTTCTTTCATATTGAAATGACTTTTTGTTTTGAAACTTATTATATATTATATAAAAAGTTACAAATGTAATTCTGATTTCTATCAAAATGAAATGTTTTGATTGACCAAAATTTAATTTTATGGGAAATGTCAAAAAAAGTTTTCATTTTGATTTGGAAAGAGAATAAATTTTGAAATCTCAGAATTTCCTGCAGAACAAAAATTCTCAGTTCTAACTAGCTCTTATTGTTACCTATCAGATGTCTTCTCCAGTGGCATAACTCAGAAATCTATCCAGTGTTGCTCCCATTAATCACTTCCACAGTAGCATCTCCAGCTTTTGTTAAAGTTAAGCAAAACCAACAAATGAAATATGAATTTTCAGTAGCTTACATACAGCTGGAATTCAAAAACAATTACTACTTTCCTTCCTTTTCTCATCTTGGAATTCATCCTGCAGTGGCAATTTGAAATTTACCATTCAGACATTTAACATTCTTCAAGGAGAACATTATCATTTGAAAACCTTATTAAGAGAAATATCTGTGCTAAAAACTGGAGCTATCTTTTTGTAAGGAGACCTCAGTCATTTACATTTCAGTTCAGCTTCCCATCTTCTGCTAAATAACTCTGACATATTCTTCAGATGCAAATTATTTTCTGAAAGTTACCCAAATTAGATATTTGCCTAAAAGAGTTTTAATGTGACAACTCGGGCATCCTTTTCTATCCCCTCATTGCACCTTTTCAGGAAATGCAGACTGTAGATTTAATGGGATTTCAGTATTGAAAATAATGACTTCTGCCAGTTAGTAGAGACAGGTGAACCTCAAAAGAGAGAAGCACCCCAAAATCTGAAACTGACACCCTAAGAGTTTTTTTTCCCCCATGGTGCTCTCAGATACTTTGGTGATGAGCACTATTGTAAAAACCTAGGAAGATAGCACCTCCAAAAGTACCTAACCAGGGTAGGCATCTAATTCTCATTAACTTCAATGGGCGTTAGATCCCTAACCTGCTTAGTGTAAATTCCACTAGGTACCTCTCTGCATCTTTAGATGGCTAAATAGCTATGTAAATCGGGCCCTTATTTATTATTATTATTATTTAATATCTATATTGCAGGAGTGTTCAGAATGACCAGTCAGGATCCTGGCCTCCTTGTGGCATGCACTGTGCACCTGCAGGTGCATGTGCAGAGGCTCTGTCTCGAAAATTTTGCAGTCTATGAACGTTTGAACTAAGCTCTAGGACTTGCATCATTTGGAATAGAAGTCTTGGGAGAATAGACTTCCTTGTAAAATTTCAAGTTCCTCTTGATTCTGATTGGTCAGCAAAAGCCTTTCTTGTGACACATCAGCACTTCCAGTGCTGACCAGACCCCCAAATTGGGTAAAGATGTAAAATAATGGGGGTAACTGGAAGAGAGGAATTTAACCACATTTTTTTGAAGTGTCTGCATTCAGTTTGGGGCAAAGGATTTGTGTGATGGGGAGGTGGTTCTTAGTTGGTCTGAACTGTTTTTTCACTCCATACCAGTTAAAGGGTCTATTTTGAAAATGGGCAAGGGGAAAAAGGCACAAAGCAGACACAATTTAATACCATATTTTTGTGTGTTGTGATATGCACACTGAAAATCATGTACTGTCAGTCTAGGTGACTAACTTTAGATTAAGAAAAGTAACAAAGAGAGAGAGCAAGTATAAAATAGCTGAGTGAGGAAGTAGAGTATGTCACTTTGTAAGCTCTTGTACTGCCTCATAGCCCTGTCCCTCCCCACCCCAACACATGTGTAGACAGATTTTAAATTTAAGGTGCAGAACACAGAAAACAGTATCCTAGTTACTGTGGTGGGGTGCATAGACTCTACATGGACGAGAAAGGTGTCAGAGAGACCATGGTGGCAGGACTAGCTCCACCACTCCAGCCCTGTCAATCTTGCATGATAAGGAGGAGGCCTATAAAAGGGAGCAAACTGCAGTGTGTGGAGGAGGAGCAGGAGCGCCCTAAAAAGCAGAATGAGGAGCCAGGACACCTTCCCTGCCACCCTGAGGAGAGTACAGTGGGCTGCCAAGGGAAAATGGACAGGCATGTAAGGTCTGAGGTCTTCTTCTGCAGTAAAAACAGCAGCCATGAGCTAAGTTGCAGAGAGTCACATCCTCACGTTCCATGTAAATTGCATCAAAACAATGTAATATCGGGCTGTTAAAAAGGCACTCCTGTCCTAATGGTAGCCGCCAACACCAGATAAAGTTTTCTTTAACCATCTTAAGATCTGTTTCTTTGTTTGATAGCATTCTGTCTGACAAGAAACCACTGAACAGTTGTGACTGTGAAATCTATACTTCCATTGTTTTGCCTTTATGGTCTCTGCTTCTCTACTGTTTATCTGTATGGTCTCTGTCTGGTTCTTTAATTATTTGTGTGTTGTATAACTAATTTTGCAAGATTTAAATCAACTAAGGTAATCAGGTATAATTGTTTAAATAATTGATTCATAATGTGCTAGGAATGATTACAGAATTGTTTTGTAACGGGCTAGAACTGGAGAAAAATACTGTTTTATAGTACTTTAGTTTAAAATGATTGGTTAAGGTATAGCTACATAGGACCCAAGTTTTAACTATATAAATTGGGGTCCAAAAGGAAGTTCTTTGGAACCTAACTCCAGGACACAGCCCAAAATCAGAGCTGTCAGACCTCAAAACCCTGCCGACCATACTGTGCAGAAGCTGGAGCCCTGGATGATCTAATCTTGATTAGCCCTCAAGAAAAGTTCATCTCCCTTATTGGGAGTGGTGAGCATTGTATGCTTAGCATGCGTATTCTATTTTGGTAACTGTTAATGAATAGAGGTTAAGGAGATAACTGTGTAAGGCTCTTTCACTGGTAAAAGGGCCCAGAGACCTGCAGAGCCCTGAGTCCACTGGGAATGGATGTTAGCCCAGAGCCCACAGAGGGGAAAAGTTGGGTCCCTTACTACCTCAGTAGTTAAAAGAGAGGGTGGGGGGGTGACAGCCCTAAATTGTGCGGGTTACAAAGCGGAGCCTGACTCCAAGGCCCAGCTAGAGCAATTTCCACAAAACTCACTATGTTGGTGCTGGATCTCTGGCAGCACTGTAGACTTGCAACCCCCTGGGGCTACAGGGAGGGATTATGCCCAAATGCATCAGCGTTAATTTTGACCCCCCCCCCCCCCAAAGAGGCTTAAGAAGGCCCACAAATGGCAGAGCATCCCCTTGGCAAATAGTAAGGAAGTGGGGCCTGTGTTGGAACCACCCAGTGGGGACAACTGGGTGTGGTCAGGTTCTCCCACCCTTGGAGGGGGGAACTATTGAAGATTCTGTCACAGTTACTCCCATAGCCGTTTGGGTGAGTGCTTGAATATCGGTTTAATATTGTACAGTATTGCTTAATCTCTGCAACTATACTGAGCAGCAGACTTAGAATGAAAAGTTTCTGCAACCTAAACTTAGTGCCAATTAAGAGACATGAGGCAACATCTTCAAAGGCATCTGCATGACCTAGGAGCCTAAGTCCCATTTTCAAAAGTGACTTTGGGGCTTAGGAACTCAAGTGCCACTAAGTATGCAGAATGCACTAGATACCAACACAGAATCCCACGGCTCTAGTCTAGTCAGGAGTTAAATTTGCTTTGAGTTGGTGGGGGTCCTTCTAAGATAGGTTGCTCGTGAGTGGCCACTTAACAGGAGCTCAAAGCCAGTACAGTAACTAATTCATGTATAAATGCACATACTGCATACAAAATTTAAAAATGCACACACCCATAATATTTGTTTACATATGAACTTCCTTGGAAGATGTATAGGAACATAGAATTGGTGTGTTTTGAGTATGCCAGAAATCAGACTTATTTTAGATTAGTTTTGTATTCACCATGTAGTTTCATTAAAAAAGTGGTGAGGAAGTCTGTATTTCATGACCCGACCAGGCTGCATGCAATCCATGGGTTATATGTTGTTGTTCTCCCAGTTCATTAGAGCTGGCTGGAAAACTGAATTTCTCATCCATGGAAAATTTTGATTTTTTTTTTTTTTTTTTTGGCAAAAATAAACAAACTATCTTTCTGAATTGGGATAAAATGTAGGAAAAACTGATTTTTTTCATAGAAGAGAAAATTCCATTTGGGGAGAATAGAAACTGAATTTTTGGGTGTTCTCCTGGGTGCCCAACTCCCTGGGCAGCTGCCTCCCAGAGGCTACTTGACTTCATAGGGACCTGGCTACTGGGGGAGTCAGGAAGACCCAGGAGGCATCTGCCTGGGGAGTCAGGGAACCAGCTCAACAAACAGCTGTCTCCCCTTGCTGCCTGAATCCACGGGGAACAGGGAGCTGCCCAAGGAGCTGGGCAGCCCAGGGTATCAGCTTCCCAAAGAGTCAGAAAGCTGGGCAAGCCCAGGTTGGCCAACCTGCCTGACTGGTTTCCGTCAAAAGTTTTGACAAAATTGACACATTCCCATAGAGTGTTTTGATTCTGTCAAATCAGCATTTCCTGACAGAAAAGTGTTCCACTGTAAAAGCTTCAGCCAGTTCTGCACTTAGGTGGTTTTGATAAACAATTACTATCATTTAACTACTTTTGTGATCATCTGCGTCTTGTACTAATTCTTAGGTGCCTCATAGGTACACTGTTGTGGTACACTTTGAGGTTGTGCGAGAGGACAGCAGCTTGTTCTCTGCTGGCAAAGGAAGAACCCCAAAGTGCAGAGCTAGGGTTTGATTTAGATAAATATTCTCATGACCATGATGACCTCTTGCATCTGCAAACTTAGGCTGTAAAGCTAGTAAGAAAAAGCTTTCTTGTGACATTTCCAGCTGGGCCTACACAATTGGGTGGAGGACAGGATCCTGAACATTGCAGAACCTTATAAAGATTGAGTTCTGTTCTGGAAATAGATGTTGATTTTGGGATAGGGAAGGGTGGCTTTTTTCCCTAGAGAAAGATCAGGCCAAGACACAGGATATAAGATCCCCTGAACTTTCATAAAGTTTTAATCGAGATGTGAACTTTGCAGTTAGGAAAGCCCTATAACTTTTTCCATGTGAACATCCGCTATACGTCATCTCCACTTTTTGTGTTGCAGTTTACCTAAAATCTTTGTAATGATTTCAGAAGATCCTAAGGCCCCCCATTTATGGTATGTTAGCTTATTTGACACAACTGACTAATTGGTGTGACTTTCCTAGATTAGCCCATTGGAGTTTTACATAGTTTGCTGTTGTAATGTAGTTAAGCCAAAGTTCTTCATCAGGAAAGCATGGGATGAAATTTTGAGGTTCAGACATGTACCATATGCTACAACACAGATTACAGCAAAGCAATAGTGTTTTAATTCATTTTGCTTTACTTCCATTCATGGATTGGAATGCTGAACATGTTTCAGCTTTAAATGCTTTAGAGGTAGACAGGTTGGATTTTCATTACTTCTAAAAATGTAGTTTGTTTCTTTCTTTTACTGGAATGAGAGGCTTTAAAACCTATGTGCTGTAAAGCTGGCAGACTCCTAAAAGTTCTCTACCAGTTCACCCAGCTCAGTGAAAGAGCAGATATCTTCAAGCTTGTTTAACTTTTGTTCCTAGGCTCATAATTAAAGATACTCAAATGCTTCTGCTTTCAAACAGGTCACATCTGATTTAATCTAAAACATTCCCTTGGTCTTTTCTTAACCTGGCCTTGTCCTCCCCCCCACCCCCCCACACACTCTGCCATTATGAAAGCTGAAAACAAAATAGTGATTATTAATCATTCATGACTTAAAAATCCATAGGCGTCTACATCTAGATTTCTAATCCTGGTAACAGAAAATATTATTTCCATCACTCTCATTCAAGACTATTTCCTTCTTATCTTTAAAAATATTGTAATAGTAATAGTCTTTATGATATGGGTGTCCCTCTGTATTAGATTTAATAGGTTTGTGGTATGCACTCTTCAAGTTAGGTCATCCATCTTTAGATACTGACTTGGCCCCTATTATGTGAGCACATCATTCTTTAGTGTATTTATACTCACAAGAGGTAGGGAGTTCTATTATTCCCATTCTACAGATGGAGAACCAAGGCACAGAAATACTAAAGGCCAAATTTTTAAAGGTATTAGATGCCTAAAGAAGCAAATAGGCACTTAGTGGGATTTTCAGGTGTGTTCAGGGACCCAACTCCCATTTAAATTGATTGATTTCAGTGGGAGTTAGGCATGCTTATCTGCATCTACAGGTACCTAAATACCTCTGTAAATGTGGTCCTAATTGATTTGCTCATGGTCACACAGGAAGTGTGCGGCAGAGCAGGGGCTTGAACCCAGAGCTCCCAAGTCCAATGCTAGCATCCTATTCACTTCCTCTCTGAGAGTCTGTTCCAGTAACAATAAGTTTATTTTGATTATTAGGTGTCATCTGCTAGGACAGTGACCTTGCCAAGTCTTTTCCCTCATTCTTGTGCCCTAAGGCTATCAGCAACAAATAGTAATAATAACAAATTAGATGTAATGACACAGTCATAGGCTGCTTTCATTGGTGTGTTAACTGGACCTGTCAACTTTTCCCTTTGCAACTGTTTGTTTTTAATCTGACCATATATCACTGATATCTAACACTTGCAAAAAACAAACAAACAAACAAAAAAAACAAATATCTTTCCATATTTAATGTTCCTATTACCCCATCTAAAAACTATCCTATTCATTAGAAATCATTCAAGCCCTTGCTCATGCAACCCCCTCGTCTTCTCACTGTCCACATAAAAAATACTCTTACTCATATCACACAAAGACATCTGCACAACTTTACATTTCTACTCAACCTCTTTTTCCTTAACTTGAAACGTTAAACCAAAGTACTGAAATTTGCTGCAAGGAAAGTAATGATGCTCAAAAAGGAATTCAGTGCAACAGGAAAGAACCATTTTAATTAGCTGACATAATTGCATTGTTTAGGTTTCTTTTAAAAATCAATGAAGTGGCTGAAAATGATTTTACTAATGTTTTCATGCCCTTAAAGCCCTCACTAGGCAGCCTTCACTCTCCCACCCTTTTGAAATTATTATAAAGACAATCATTAATGGGAAGGGGGTAAACATAACCCTTCTCCAGCGGAGTAAGAGGTAGGAGGGCTGCATGCTATGGGTGTGCCTTCAGTGGTGACAAAAACAGGTTTCAAAGCTGGTCACAAAGCAAAATCCTCTCCCTGTCTCTTATCTTCTTGTGTTTCTTATTCTTTCTGAGCTTGAGTAGGCCAGGAAGATATGCCACAAGCGCACTTCTCTCCTCCCCCAATCTTCCACTCCCTGGCTCCTCAGTACAGACCACCACTGATCTCTTCACCAGTTTAGTAGAAGTATTTTGTGCCTGCTTGTGCTCAGTCAGGCACAAATACTCAAACCAAAACAAAAAAATTCCCAACCCAAGCCATTTCCCATGGGTCCTTCTGCCCCTATATCTCCTGACAATGTAGCACACACATTATGATATCTAATGTTTTTAGGCATATATAATTCATGCTTGTCATTGACTACAATGATTATTTTAGATATGTAAAATCTAATAAACATTCTGAGAAGGTACAGTTTAAAATAACCAAAAAACTGGGCCCCATCCTCCCATAGTGGTAATGCAGTAACCCAAAATCCAACCACTTATAAGCATTGTGATGGGACATGCCTCTATCCCACTGATAGAAAGGTTAATGAGCATACCTGTGCATAGGCAGTGCCAATAAGGTACATCTACACAACATGCTCTACCTGCAGATGGGGAGCTTTAAAAAGCTGAAGCTTCCTACAGGGATGGGGAGTTTGCCCAGGAAGAGAGGCTGCCAATGCGCTCCAGTAGCAAGGGGAGCCCAGCCTTGGGTAGTAGCTGGTCTTTCTTCTCTCTCTGCTCCTTGTTTGGCTGCACACTGACACTGCAAGCTTGATATGGGTAAAGGGCCTGGAAGGCTGCTCTCACCTGTGGTGGGAATGCCTCCAGGGTCTAGAGGTAATTGGATCAAAAAGGATCCTGGGAGTGAGCTGGACTTCTGCCTGGAACTGTGAGATTGCCCCAGGATTGGGAGGCTCCTGTAGGAGACCCAAGGGCAGCTCCATCCCGTGTGGAAATTGACTGCCCCTCATTGACTAGTGGTTTATACTAACCCGAACCACTCTCCACTCACCACCAATGATACCCGAACCTATTAATCTTACAGGACTGGAGATGACTCAACACCTCTGAGTGGATTGTTGGTACAGCTGTGGAAATGGCAGAAGTCTTTAATACGACTGACCAGAAAGGTTGATTTCTATGCTCTATACAATACAATTGTAGATGTTGAAAACTAAAGAGAAAAGAGGAAACTTGCCAATTATTCATAGGAAAGGGATTCTTCTTTTTATTGAGAAGAGAAGTAGCATCTATCTCTTCTGGCTGAGGTTAGTGACAGAATGTGAGAGGCACTGCCTACTACTACTGCTAATGTTGCTATCCATTCCACCATGCCCCACATATGCCTTCTCTTGCCAAGCTTGTAACAACAACAGAAACTGACTGGCTTTTGCGCTTGCTCTGAAAATCAATGATGGTTTAGGTTTCTTTGTTGCTGGCACAGAACACATTGCAACGATACTGCTCTTCTCTTTTGCCCCTCCTTTCACTTCTCTGTCTTCTCCTGGGTGGCTGAGAGCGTAGGCCCTGATTCTGCAGTTATTATACATGTGCTTAACATTACACACACGAGTAGTTCCATTGAAAGTTTATCTTACGCTACATGGACATAGAAGACAGAAAGATGAAGACTGACCGATGCTGTAATAGGATTTTTTAAAATACATCATGAATTCAATCCTGCAGCCCTTACTCAGGCAAAATACCATTAACTTAATTCAGTGAATGAAGAATGGATTAAGCTTCAATGATCAGGTCTTCAGAACCAAGCAGAAAACTCCACGGTCCCTGAGACTTCACCCTATGGGAAAACTTCTGCTCAAGACCTTCCTTGATGTCCTGTCCCAAACAAACAATACAGAAAAAAGTACTCAATATTTTTTTTCTTTTCAGGTCCAGACCAAACACCAAAAGATCTCCATTGCTATTTCCAAATGTACAGAATACCCATTGCCATAGCAGCTAAATCGCAGCTTTTGGCAGTAAAACTTATTTTCTTGAGTCATGCACCTCAGTTCTTTCTTTCCAAGCTCTTCATTGCTGTGTCTGAATATTGCTGATCACATGTCAGTCAGTGAAAATGTAAATGGAACTTACCCTTTGACTTTCAATTCCTTCCCATCTTCTTATGCAAATTTTTTTTGTTTTTATTAAGTGCAAAACAGCATCACTGGCTTTAATAAAAAAAAAAAAAAATCCCAACCCGCACCTTCCCCCACGCCCCTTTGGCGTCAGTTGGGAGGTGCGGGGGGAAGCTGTGCTAGTGGAATTTCAGGCTTTTAACTTAAAAAGCCAAAATGCAAACATTTCTGTTAATATGTGAAATGGGCTATATAGTGGTAGCAGCAATCAATAAAAATATTCCTTCCGAGAAACCACTAACAGACAATTTGGAGGATCAAGAGGTAAACAGTAAGAAATAGCCAATCTATTGTATGAAAAAACGTGCCAGTTCTGTAATGAAGAATCTCATTGCTAAGGAGATTCACTCTAGGAGGCTTAATGTGTGTATTCTTAGGAAGATGAAATCAAGAGAGGAACTCAAGAAGCAGCAAATCAAATGATACCTTCTGTAAACCGTGTACTTTGTTCCTTGGTTTTTGGGGATGCAGAGACATGAAACTTTTTTTTAAAAGAAAAGGGACCCTGGCAGCTCTGGTCAGCACTGCTGACCGGGCCGTTAAAAGTCCAATTAGCGGGCTGGCAGGCTCCCTACCCGACTCTGTGCAGCTCCCTGGAAGGGGCAACATGTCCCTCAGCT
Source organism: Trachemys scripta elegans (assembly GCF_013100865.1). Taxonomy (NCBI): domain Eukaryota; kingdom Metazoa; phylum Chordata; order Testudines; family Emydidae; genus Trachemys; species Trachemys scripta. The sequence goes on from NC_048302.1 coordinate 109,762,233, forward strand.
CCTAGGAGGAGGGACAGCTGGGGGCTCCGTGCATTACCCCCACCCGAGCGCCGCCTCTTCAGCTCCCATTGGCCAGGAACTGCGGCCAGTGGGAGATGTGGAGGCAGTGCCTGCAGGTGGAGGCAGAATGCACAGCTGCCTGGCTGCACCTCTGCCTAGGAGCCAAGGGACATGTCACCACTTCCGGGGAGCCCCCGGAAGTGAAGTGCCACCTGGAGCCGTCACCCCCTACCCTCCCACACCCCAACTCCTTGCTCCAGCCCTGAGCCCCCTCTCACACCCAAACTCCCTCCCAGAGCCCACGCTTCACACCCCCTTCTGCACCCCTGCCCTAGCCCTGAGCCCCCTCCCGCACCCAAACTCCCTCCGGGAGCCTGCACCCCTGCCCAGCCCAGAGCCCCCTACTACACCTGAAGCCTCTCATTTCTGGCCCCACCCTGGAGCCTTCACCCCCAGCTGGAGCCCTCACCCCCTCCTGCACGGCAATCCCCTGCCCCAGCCTCGTGAAAGTGAGAGAGTGAGGGTGGGGGAGAGCAAGTGATGGAGGGGGGATGGAATGAGCGGGGTATGAGGCCTCAGAGAAGGGATGAGACAAGGGTGTTCAGTTTTGTGCAATTAGAAAGTTTGCAACCCTACAAATGCTTATTATGCAAAAGTGAGAGAGAAGTCCACCTTAATGGTAAAGTTGGTTTCTGGTTGATACATATCTCTCATCTTAGAGTTTGAAACAGGCATTTTACCTTTTGGATCTCAGTATTAGTTAAATGTCACCAGTCAACTTCTTCAGGATCGATAACACTTATGGAACAATTACAATTTCTGCTGTGCTTGGCAGGCCAGATAGTTGATTAGTCCATCAGATATGAATTGCTTCTGATTTTGTCTATACAGTTGCAACAGGAAAACACATAGAAAATGGCCTCTTTCCAGGCTTGGATTACTTCTGCTTCATCAACTGGAATCTGTATTCCAAATGTGTACCTCGAACTTTTATCAGGCTATATCTTGGAAGTGATCTTCTAAAACTTCGACACTTTCTAGTGTTCATAGTTTTCTTTGGTTGACTGTCATCAGGAAAGAGCTATGAAAGCAAGTAATGAATGAGAAGAGTGAAGGATGGTCTAGGCTTTATTATTTTACTAGTAATTATTATTTGTAGTATAGTAGTACCTAGCAGCCCCAGCTAGGTCAGGCATCCATTGGATTAGGTGCTGTATTGACGTATAGCAATAGTAAAAGACTGTCCTGCCCCAAAGAGCTTACTGTGTTATCTCTGAATTTACCTCCAAATTTCATTCCATCAGAAGGAATAATGGAATAACTGGACTTCAAATGTGGTTGAAATGAATTTGTCCCAGTAACACTGTTTCTGCATAGACACAGTTGGCAGGAATCAGAAATTACAGTAAGGAAGCTTACCCAATAGAGGTTAATTAAGCAGAAAGGAAGCAAAATACTCTCCCTAAAATTTTAATATATGAGGATTTCCAGGGTTTCCACTTTCTGCTCATGAATGCAGTGTCATGTCATACTCAGAATCCCAACTGGTCTGAATGGTGTGCAAGGCTTTTTACTAGAAGCAAGAAGACTCGTGAAAGCTTTTGAGGAGTAACTAAAACAGGCTCATGCCTTGTGTACTGTATTTAACAAGCTAATTAGTTGACATTCATTTTCAAGTATGCTGTTCACAGTCAAGTTAAGGTAATGTGCAACACGCATTATGCTGCCCTGATTCTGACTACTTTGGTTTATTGCTACTACTCTGAGGCATGAATAACGCATATTTAAACCCTGAGAGGTGTTGCAAGTATTAAGCAAGCATCCATTCCCAGCTCTGTCTGACTCTTGAGTTCTCTGCAATTTAAATCTCTCCACTGTAGTGAGCATATCCAGTTAAACAGTCAACTGTACTCTGATGCTATTATCTAGGAAAATGTCTTCCCTTGGCTTTCTCTCTTCTCTCCCTTCTTCACCCTTATCAAAAATACCGCCCCCTCCATTTTTTTAAAGGAATTGTTGCTCAGATACTTGCAGGCTATTTGCTTCCGTTTAATTTTAATAATAAATTAATTGGATTTTAGTAGAAACCCTATATCATGATTTATTTTATATTATTTATTTGTATTTATGTAGCATTTTGTTAAGTCTCCGTAGTTACAGGTAGCTACTAAGCTAGTCTAGTGAGTCATTTTCCTTACACTGACTCCCACTGATCTAATTCCCTTGGTACATATCCACTTATTTAAGCAGACAGGCAATATCGCGAGAAATCATATCTCATTATTTCCCTTTGCTCAAATATGTGAATATTTCAAAGATGGAGCTGAATCAAAAGAAAAAACTAGCCCCTGGTGGGGTCAGTTGGCCAGGGCAGCTGCAGGCAAGCACACAGGTGAAAGTGAGTTTTAATCATGCAGTTTGATGCAAAACTCTTATAAACTAGGCTTGGTTCAGAATGCAAACAGAAATGTGATGAAGAAAATGTCCGCATTAGTGAATTCACACCTACACAATCCCTTGAGCATGATTTGCCTATGTGATCAGAAATGGAGCACTGAAATCATGGTAACCTCTCAACTCTAGTGGAGGAGGCAGAAGCCATACTTGACTTAATATTTAGAGGCAGCTAAACTAAATAGACATTATTAGTAGTTGGCATTTGGCTGATAACTTATTCATCGTGGACATTTGAGGACCTCACATTTCCCCCCTCAGCATTTAGAAGGCATGTAACTGGATCAAGTAGAATTTTATTTCTGGAATGTTCAAATGTGGGTTGTAGTGGCATTTTGTTGTTCAGAAATCAAACGCCAGCACTGTACAAAGTGTAAAGGAATGCATGTAAATGCTGGAGATCAAAGAGTTAGTCTTCTATGGGGATTATCTAATGTCACAACTTTCTTCCCCACTTATCTTTACAGCATCATCCTCAATATAGTGGAATTTCTTTTTATATTCGTTGATATACTAGAATGCACTTGCATTTCCTCCAAGTCTGCAGAGTTGTCTGCCATTATGGATTCCTAAAGAACCCAGAGGGACAGCTTCAGGTAAACCATGGTGTTTTTTCAGTAGACTAAAATGCATAAAAACTTTGAGATAAATGAAATTCCAGTTGCAGAACTGAAAAAAGAAAATCCTGACCTCACATGCTTCCTCTTCTAAATAGCATTGTGTTGCTTCATTCTGGCTTTTACCTTAAGGGAAAACCACATCTAGTTTGGTAAAATGCTCAGCTTTATGGCTTTTCAGACCAACAGATAAAGCCACAATCTCTTGGTATATGATTATTGGAAAGATTTATTCTGCAGGTTATATTGACCTATGTAGTAATTTACAATCTATTTTTTAAAAAATCTCATAGTTTAAAAAAAACGGCTAAAATTGCATTAAAATATTTATTGCACGTACTTTGCCAATATTTGAGAAAAGTTTCAGTGATTTGGTCACTCAACTGTGTTTGCTGGTAAGCAGTAGCAGGGCAGGTGGATTAATTCCTTGCTATCTGCAGGTCATTGGGTGACCAGCATTCTGAGGCGCTGTCCTAAAATCTCCTGCAGGTAGTTTGGCATGTCTCTACTAATCATTGTGCCTGAACAACCTTGCTCTCACATGGCTCACACACCCACATGCTGTCACAGCCTCAATTTTTAAATAAAAAGAAGCTGACAGCAATAAGGAATTTAAAAAAAAATGTCTATTAGAAGAAGGAATTGTGTGCAACTATCTTGGAAGGAACTGAGTTTGCTTGGAGGGAGCAGTGGAGAGGATTCAATCTCCCTTTCTTTCTTAAATACATGACTTGCTGCTGCTAAACAATGAACTTGGATTAGACTGGTATTTCTCCTTATAGCCCTTTCCTATTGTCAGATCTTTTTCTGGGGAAATGATGGGGAACAGGAGAAAGCCTTCTGCCTCATTTCATGTGTTATTATTTTATTGGGTGGAGGTCAGAGGTTTTCCTTGCCTGGGGGAAAATAATCCTCATCAAGGAAACAAACACTATATAGCTGATGGGTGAACCTCAGAGTCAGCCTGGATAGCTATAGACTGGTCTGGATGTTTGTGAGAAGAATGAGCTTCTTCCACCTTTGTTGTTGAGAGCTTCTCCCTCTGCTCTGGTGCCAGGTTTGTGCAGCCCTCTGCCCCCATCTGCAGGAATCATTATTAGGGAGGCTCTACAGCCCAACTTCCTCTTGGCAGCAACCTTCTCCACAGTGGAAGTGCCACTCAGCTTACTACTGGAGAAGTCTTCGTGGCCTTGTTATCATCCTCCACTCCAGGACTCTTTCAGGGGGAAGTTCTGAACCTTCCACTCCAATGACATTTTTCTTAGGGTGTTGTGACGTTATTGATATAATCTGGGACCACATAGAACATGGTTGCAACCAAAGTCCTGTAGTGGCACCAAATCTTGTATAAAGGGGGTCAAATGAGGTATCTAAAACAAGGTTATGGTTTGCTGGTTATGATTATGCTGTCTATATGTGTGTATCAATTTTGTAGTTGAAGTTATGAATATTAGCTCTATACTGTCTGTATTTCAAACTTATGCTATGCTTCTGGGAAACATCCCAGACAAGTTGGTGTTAGCTCTGCCTAGCCTGCTTGATGGCCCATTAAGGACCATCAGCTATACAATTGACCCATTGAGAGAAGGCAAATACGCCTTGCAATTCAGCAAAGTATGCAGGGACTGGCCCATGTGACTCCAGACTCCATTTTGCTGTAATTTTCCACAGTAAGGACAAAGAGGTGTTCTTACACCTGGAAAGGACTATAAAAGGCTGATGCCTCTCCTTCATCTGGTCTTCAATCCTGCTTCATACCTCTGGAGGAACTTTGCTATAAACTGAAGCTCTGAACAAAGGACTGATGACCCATCACAGCTGGGGATAGGCTGACCAGATCACAGAAATGAAATATAGGGACGTGGGGGAGGCCAGAACAAAAAAAAAAAAAACTGTTTCGCAGGGGCCGGGGAAATTAGCAGGCCCTGGCCGCACCACGGCAGCACTGCGGCCCTCCCCGGGCACATGCGGTGCGCCCCGCCGCTGGTGCACAGCCGAGCGGGAGAGGCGCGGGGCTCCGGACCCCAGCAGTGATGGGGGTGAGCGGCTTGGGGCCGCATGAGCGGGCTATATAAAGTTTATCGGCTCGGGGGGGACCCCAGCCAGCTCCTCGCTCCTGTAGGGGGGTAGCGTCCCCGCCCCGCTTCAGCATGTTCTGCTGGCCGCCTCAGGCCAGATAAGGAGCCGAGTTTCCCACTCCCCCCTCGTCCTCGCTCCTCAGCTGAGCGGCATTCCTCCTCCCTCCCAGGCTTGCAGCTGTAATGGCGGCGCAAGCCTGGAGGGAGGGGGTGGTGGCGCGGCTTCCAGTTCCTGGAGCTGCTGGTGAGTACGAGGAGCTCCGGCACCGGGTGGGCAAAGGGGGCTGCTCCCCCAGGAGGGGGTGAGGGGGTGACTCGGCTTCTTAGCTGAGGAGCCAAGATGATGGGGGAAAGGGGGGGCTCCTTACCTGGCCTGCGGCGGCCAGTGGAACATGCTGAAGCGGGGCGCGGGGCAGGGACGCTACCTCCCTAGGGGGCGAGGAACCGGCCAGGGTCCCTCACGAGCCGATAAACTTTACATGGCCCGCTCATGCGGCCCCGAGCTGCTCTCCCCTGCCACTGCTGGGGTCCGGAGCCCTGGAGCCCCCCCCATCTCCCTCCTGGGGGAGCAGTCCCCTTGTCAGCCCCCCTTGCCCGCCCAGTGCCGGAGTTTGCACTCACCAGCAGCTCCAGGAACTGGGAGGGAGGAGGAATGCCGCGTGCTTGGGGAAGAGGTGGGACCAGGGCGGGGATTTGGGGAGGGATCCAATAGGGGAAGGAGGGGGCGGAGTCGGGGCGGGGGTGGCAAGAGTCCCTCTGGGAGGGCAAAATTGCTTGTTTGTCCAGTGTCCCGACATGGGTCGTGATGTGGGACAAACAAATATCGGGACAGTCCCGATAAAATCGGGATTTCTGGTCATCCTAGCTGGGGATGTATTCCAGAGACTTGATTTTGAACCTGCAGTGATGAAATAAACTGCTACAAGCCTGAACCAAGAACTTTGCCATTACTGTATGTAATTGATTCCATTTAACGAATTCTAGCTCTCATCTCTATCTTTTTCCTTTTATGAATAGACCTTTAGATTTTAGATTCTAAAGGATTGGCAACAGCGTGATTTGTGGATAAAATCTGATTTGTATATTGACCTGGGTCTGGGGCTTGATCCTTTGGGATCAGGAGAACCTTTTTTCTTTTTAATACGGTATTGGTTTTCATAACCATTTGTCCCCATAATGAGTGGTACTGGTGGTGATACTGGGAAACTGGAGTGTCTAAGGGAATTGCTTGTATGACTTGTGGTTAGCCAGTGGGGTGAGACCAAAGTCCTTTGTCTGGCTGGTTTGGTTTGCTTTAGAGGTGGAAAAACCCCAGCCTAGGGTTGTAACTGCCCTGTTGGAGCAATTTGTCCTGAATTGGCACTCTCAGTTGGGTCCCGCCAGAACCGCATCGTTACAGGTGTGACATGTCCATGGTCATCCCATTGCCTCCCCCATTTCCTGGAAGCTTTGTTTTTTGGAAAAGGTTGTATACTGTTCATAATCCTCCCCCAGCACTGTTCTTAAGGCAGAGGATTCGGAATTGTTCATGCCTGACTCCCCCATAACCTTCTTCCAGTAAATGTGCTTTCTGCGGCAAATTCTGCATTGCTGCCAAGTGCTTCCTTTCCACCAATGTATTGGCGGGGAAGCTGAAAGCACTAATCCTTACCTGTGTAAGATGTAGACAAATTCTGCCCCCAGTTGCATGCACATGACTTACTAGCATAAGAACATAAGAGCAGCCATACTGGGTCAGACCAAAGGTCCTTCTATCTCAGTATCCTGTCTTCTGACAGTGGCCAATGCCAGGTGCTTCAGTCATCAAGTGACCCATCCGGTGTCGCTCATTCCCAGCTTCTGGGAAACACGGAATTCTAGCAATTATACATGAAGTTATTGAAAGTGCTTCATGAAATTCCATTGGCTTCAGCCAAAATGTATGAGGGTTTCTTATACAATAGATTTCCTCTGAGATCAAAACTGTGTACAACTACCTTCATTACTAAATAAAAAACACTTTAAAATTCAGTATAAAGGAAGGTATATCAGTTCAAAATGTAGGGGCTAAATTAGTGGCTCTTAAAGTTTTTCAGATAATGGACCATTTCTTAGGATAGAGAATCTGTTTTGGACACGCACACCTTCCCACCCCTCATCCTTTAGCACCTAAGGTTTAGCTCATATTAAGACACTGTTACAGAAACTCAATGAAAATAAACTCGCTTTAATCCTAGGGGTGCAGCTGTCTGTTTGCATCCTCTCATTTTGTGTCTTTGCTGCTTATTTTACTTACCTGGGTGTAGGACTTCACACTTTTTCGTGCTGAATCTCCTCGTTGTCTGCAGCCCCACCTTGTTGTTTTATAGTTTTAGATCTGTCCTACGCTGTCTGTGTACAATTATTGAGTCAACCACAAATTTGAAATGTGGTTAACTGTACAGCAAAGGCCCAGCGAAGGGAGTCCTTGAAGGGTGCAGAATGATGCTTGCTTTTTTTTCCACACCAACCAAACCTCTGGAAACGGTAAAAGGATCCTGACCGGTGTAACTGCTTGAAGGTGACAGACACTTCAGCACTGAAGAAGACCTGAAGAGCTCTTCGTAGCTCAGAAGCTCCTCTCTTTCACCAACATAGGTTGGTCCAGTAAAAGATATTAACTTCACCTACCTTGTCTCTCTAACTTCAACACTGTGACAGAAGCAGCTCCTCAGACCACCAGTGCTTCATGCACCACAGTTTGAGAACCACTGGTCTAACTTAAATGAACTATAGCAAGAAAATTCAAACTTAAAGTCAATGCTTTTTATTCTTAGCATACCTTTTTGGCCTGGATTTTACAGGCATCAGTGAAAACCGATAAATATCTACACATCTGGTATAATACCAGGTGTCAACAGGACCAGTTAGGCATGAAGGCTTCCTCTTGTTTCTGAAAATCCTAAGTGTTGATGGGCATTAAGCCATTCATTGTCCTGAAACGTGTTTAGTATTTAATAGATATACTGCATTTTACTGTTTTGACTCTGCCAGTATGTCAACCTTCCCTTTGATATTCCAGGAATGATGCTCATTTGTGGCTACTTGCTGAGGCCAAGGAGGAAGGATGAGTATCTTTCTTTGGGAAGATGCGGTGATCAACACCATCACCTGTACTCACTTCCTTCTTCGTGTTTTGGCTTCTTCCCTGGTGTGTGCGTTCCACAGCCTGATGGTAACCCAAATGAGACTGATAGGGGATTTTAGATTCCACAGACAATAGTAATCTTAATCAAAACAAGATTTATCAAAACCAGAGAGAAAATGGAATTAAAACAAAAGAAACAGTTGACTATATACACTTATCAGTTAAACCAGATGAGGCATTTTCAGTTTAGTTATAGGGGGGGGGGGGGGGGGGGAGAGAGAAAAGTGAATCACTTACATCCCTCGTGAGCCAATTCCTTCTCTCTGAGTACTCTGGTCCAGCTGTCAGCATCCTTTCCTGTCCAGAGACCAACAACTCCTTTTTTCAATTAGGAAAGCTCTCTTATCAAGTCCACCCTGATGTAGGGCTACTACCCCTTACTTTCCAAAATACTCTTTTTTTTTCCCCCTTCAGTTATCTACACACACAGTATGGTTTGGACTCACTGTTTTCTTTAGGACATGGACCATTGAGGATATCAAGATCCTTTAGTGATGATTAATAGCAATCCTTCAAAGGCTTTAGGGCCTAGCCCACATATCCTCTTTCAGAGACTTCTTTGGCTATCTGTATCAATTTTAGGTAAGGCCTCTTGTTAAAACCTTCTGAACAATGTTTGTACAAAATAGGCAGGTCCCAGTCCCTCCATCACAGATGCATACTATGAAATATAGATAATGAATATGTAAGCAGAGTCAGGATGAGCTCTACCCTGACATCTGGTGGTGAATTATGGCGAGTGTGGAAAAGAACTCCAGGGGCTGATCTTGTTTGCATAGGCACACCCACTCGCCTGGCATGAAACAACAGCAACTCAAAGTGGTTACTTTGGCTGGTGTGGGATCCCCAGTTTCTTTGTTATTGGGGCAGGAAGAATAAAGTTTTGTTACCCTGATTCTGTGAATCAAGGGCAGTGAACCTGTTGTATGACAGAAGGACTGAGTGAGTCCTTCACCATTACCTAAGTAGCACTTGCTTGACAAGGGGCATGGGTTACAAAACCCAGTGAATGGAGAGAGGATGGGGACAGGTATTTGTACCTGATGGTATGGGCCCTCTCTGTGAGGGGTTGAAACACCAATTGCACTATCTCCTCTCTCCACTGTTGAATATCAGAGCTAACTTTGATTCCATTAGAAGTCTAGTTACAAACTGCTGAACTGAATTCACTTTGGGCCAATGGTACACTAGCACTGGGGCTCCCCTACTATGAGCTGAAATTGCTAAGAGCTGAAATCACTGAGGCTGTGTTAACTAGTGGGGGAGCCTGAAGCTATAATGCTAAGCGGCTGGTGGAGCAGCTAGCAGAGTGGAGCCTTGCGGGACGGTTGGAGTGGAGCTGAGCGACTCACAGGTCGGTGAGTGGAGCGGAGCGGAGCGGCTGGAGGAGCAGAGCGGAGCCTTGTGGGAGCGGCCCAAGGGACGACTGAAGTGGAGCAGAGCTGAGCGGCTCACAGGTCGGTGAGCAGAGTGGAGCAGCTGCCAGAGCAGTTTGTGGGACGGCGGGAGCAGCCCACGGGACAGCTGGTGGAGTGGAGCGGCTCGTGGTGAAGGCTGCGGCGGAACCCCCGTTGGCCTCGGATCACGTAAGGTGCCCCTTAACGCCCTGTGTGCTTCCCCTCCCCCCCCCGAACTCTGGGGCTGCACTGACCAGGGACAGAGACTTTGGGGGGGGTTGTTGGACTTTTGGGACTTTGGTGATCCTTGGGTTGCTGGTTTCAAGAACCCAGGGGAAAGGACACAGCCCAACTTGCTGGGGTGGGTTTCTTTTTGCTCATGGTTTGTGTTCTGAATCCTGTTTGTGATGTTTTTTTTCCAATTTAATGCTGATGTCGTTTACCTCATGTTATTAAACATTTTTTGTTACACTCAGACTCCGTGCTTGCGAGAGGGGAAGTATTGCCTCTTAGAGGCACCCAGGGGGTGGTATGTAATTGTCCCAGGTCACTGGGTGGGGGCTCGAGCCGGTTTTGCATTGCGTTATTGAAGCGGAACCCCTAGATACAGAACCCGGCCCTTGTTGCTGCCAACTTAGATGGGCAGAAGGGTTACAAATATTTAGCATTAGGCATTTTTCATTGCAAATTACCTTTTCTTAAATCTATTGCTCACAAGAATGTATCAATAATGGCCAAAATAAAGAGACTCCTAGGAACCAATCCTGGAACCAGTTATTCCTGCGTAGAACTTCAGTTGTTGCTCATTGACTTCAGTTGTTGTGCTGCTGCTCAGACGACTTGCTTCTATTACATTTTCAGCAGGGTCACAACTATAGTTTATTCATGTATCATATACCAAAGAGGAAGACAATGGACTGAGACACGTGAGATCTGAATTCAACTGTGAGCTCCACCTTAGATTCGCTGTGTGATGCTAGGATCTTACTCTCTCTGTGCCTCAGTTCCCCATCCTCTAAAATAAGATACTAATAGTCCTTATCTCCCACCCTTTGCATCTTGTCTGTTTAGACTGTAAGCTCTTCTGTGCCAGGACACTTTCATTGTGTGTTTGTATTGTGCCTAGCCCAATGAAGTTCTAATGTCAGGTGGGGCTTCTATATAATATGCTTGGCTTAGCAGTTGGCATATGTGCATGTGAATGTAAAATTAACTTAACCCCTTATCTCCATGTTTCATCTACATAACAATTCATGTGTCTATGAGAAACAAAGTTCTCTAAATTAGGCCAAACTTTCCTGCAGCCTCTCCTAAAATAACATTGCTTTTTTATGTCTCTATCTTCTAGTGTGGAAGAATCGTCTGATTATTTGCAAAAGTGCTTCACATGTATGTATTTAACTGATACTTGTGGAAAAAGTAAAAAAAAAAAAAAAAAAAAAAAAAACTTCTGCCTTTTCCCAGCTGTCATAGTTCTGTAAACCTCTTGGGCATCATATCAAAAATACTAACATTTAATATATTGAATCATTTGGTATACCATATTTGAAACCTTGTTGGTAAATATCTCCTCTCTAATTAATTAGTGATATAGTATATGGGCCAGCCAAAGTCATAATTTTCTAGTGGCTGCTATTCTATTAAAATGCATTTCTGAAGTTGTCAGAGAAAGAGGGCTCCTGCTAACAGCAATGAGCTGTTCTGCCCATATTGTACTCAACTGTCTGTCTTTCCATGTTGCAGAAATGTTGTCAAACTACAGAATTACTTTTGGTTTACTATACAGAAAGTAGGTGTGGAAAGTTATGCAACTTTATTTAGTACAGTATCCTTCATACAAGTTACATTCCAGAAAGCCTGACACATGAAATAGCACTATGTTTGGCTGGTTTAAATATGGTTAGTAATTAATGAGTTACAGCAAAACTTCTTATCAGCAATATTTTGTCTGTTACAGATAGAGATGAATTAATGTCTTGGTGATACGAGTTTGACAGTAAAGATGTTTATTTGTGTCTTGAAATACAGCCCTTGCTACATCTTCACTCTTCCCGTTTCCTTCCCCCCACCTCCCACCCCCTCCTATTTCCCAGATACCAATCAAATTACCCATAGGTTTTGTACTTTGAATTTAGGAAAATATCTCTCTTCCATCTCCTTCCCCCAACCCCTCGCCTTCCAAAAAGCTGAAAAATTATGACTACCCTTGAGAGGTGCACTAAGGTGTTTTCATTCAGTCATCAGTGTCCACGCTACAGCGTGAAGGAGCATGCATAAGAAGGAAAATTAAAGTAGTAAAAGGGAAATTCTTTAACAGCTCAGATGTGTCTCATCTCACTTCAATAAAGCACTTCATAGTCAGATTAGATGAGTAACAGTGCACCCATTTCTCTGAAAATGTAAACACCTACATGTTTTTTGTATTTGATAGTGGTAGGGTCTGGCAATATAATTCATACAGTTCCTGGAACTGCCTCTCTCTATATGTGTGCCTTATATTGGCATCCATTTTATTATTTGTATTTCAGGAGTATTTAGAGGCTCTAACAGCGCTTAGGCTACGTTGTGTTAAGAACTGTTTGTAACGCTGCCACCCTGGTCGGGTTGTCTGCATTAGGGAGAAAATCTGGGATCTTTGCATCTTAATACATAAGCCTCTACTGCCTGAGCTAAAAGAGACAGTTCTCTTAGCCCAGGCTGTAGCAGGCTCATCAATGTTTAGTTGCCTAGCCACCACTAGAGAGGGACAGAGTGCTACGCTGAGCAGGCATGGCTTACATGGATATACACACGAGACAAGAGCTTACAATCTGAATGGAAATCACTGGGGAATTCTGCTCAAAAATATGTGGCTTGCTATGGTCCCATGTTTGTCACAAATATGACACACACATAAAAACATATTTTCAATTCTCTCTTCCCCACAAAAATATCTGAGTAAAAGGCAGTTTGGCAAGCCAAAAATGGCCTATTTCCATCCATGAATTTCCTCCCTCTTCCAATGGGAAATGCTACGTGCAGCCTGGGTCTCAAATAGGTAGCTAAAAAAATTAAGTAGGGGAACATCATACTGTCTGAAACCTGCTTCTGTCCCCTTGAAGAACGCCACTAGACAGCCAGGGAGATGGGAAGGTAGAAGTGGTCTGCAGTGTTTCTGTGGATTCTGGTTTACTTCAGAATGCTGGCTAATGCTGGCCCAAAATTTCAATTATCTTTATTTACCCTCTCTATTGTTACATTTTGCTGCATGAGATTGTGGCGGCATTGTTTTAAGTGCCAACAGTTCATATAAATATTGGCCCCTTCCACAGGAAGAACCAGGTACTTGCGGTAAAATGTAGTTGTTAAAGATACTCATGAGACAAATGGAAATTTTAAGCATGATCATTGTACCTGTATTCAGTGTGCCTAAAGAGCACATTTTATGTTCTGGTTACATAGTCATCCTTGTGAAGATCAAAGGAGGACTCATTTAGAAATATCACGTGCATATGCTTTATATAGTCATGTTCATCAATGGCAACTTTAAATTCTATCTCCTCTATTGTCTTTTGTAAAGGTACATGACGTTATGACTTTGCTGTCAGTGCAGCTTGTATTGTTTTGGTGAAATGCAGTTGATGCCTAACATGCATTTACAGACCTTTCAAAGAATGTTATAGTTGCATTTTTTCTTCCTTGTTGTTTTAGAAGATATGTGATTCCGTCTATCACTGCTGCAACTTGTGATGTGGTAGTACAATGAAATATGAGGCCAGTGCAACTAAATACCTTCTTTTGTTATGTTGTGTGAAGGATATGCTACTTCTTTGATATTAGTGCGCTATTAATGTTTTAGATATATAAAAATAAAGTCAATGATCACTGTTCCTTGTCTGAGCAAGTAGTGCCAGACTGCTCTTCTAGCCTAAATAAGCAGTCTTGTGAGGTCTGTGGAAGAAAACCATTTGGAAAAAATAACCAAACATATCCTCTTTGTGTGCACAAGTTGTCAGACAGCACACGTGAATGAAGAAGTCTTCACCCATTCCATAGCTCAGGGTGGCCAAACTTATAGGTCCTCTGAGCCGCATATGACAATCTTCAGAAGTTTGAGGGCCAGGGTGTGCCTGATGGGGCTTCAGCCCCGTGGGGCACACCTGCTGGGGTTTGGGGCTTCAGCCCCACTCCTGCTGACGCCCTGAGCCCCGTCAGGCATGGCTCGCTGGGGTGAAGCCCCAAAACCCCCCTTGCCAGTGGGCAGAAGCCAGAGAAGACACATGGGGGTGCATATGCGGTGACATGCCCTCCAGATTTTTGCCAGGGTTTGCTGGCCCCACTCAGTCACATGATGTTGCAGGGCCCCCTCCCTGCACAGCAGCTGCTGGAGCCGGCAAGCTGAGAGATGCAGCTCTGGGGAAAGGCTGCAGCAAGCTGCAGGGAGAACCCTCCTTTTGTGGCTGCCTCTCCCCACAGAGCTAACACCTGGGAGCTTTAATATGGGGCCACTGAGGGTAAGAGCAGGGACACACCTACGGGGGCATGACTCAAACTGTTGGGGGGGGTGAACCCTTACATTGTTTCCCCCAATTCTCAGCAGGCATCTGTTGTCTCTGGCAGAAGCCTCTAGCCCCACCACCCCACTGCAGGGCAGACGCCCCAAGTTCCCTCCTCCCCCCTACCCCAGTCTGTTAGACAGAGAATGTGGGGTGGGGGTGGGGGAGGTTCCATGAGCCACACTTCAGCTGTAAAAGAGCTGCATGCGGATCATGAGCTGCAGTTTGACCAACGTTGCCATAGCTGTTCAGTTCACTGCACCCTTTGGTTATCTAACAGGTGGTACATAGACGCATGATGGGGACAAGTGAACTGGTTTGGATAAAATAGGAAGCCCCCTCATCTTTCAGCCAGAACTCAGATCAAATACAAACTGAAAATTATTTGAGATTGGGAAAAAATGTAGTTAACACTCTATCCTTTATCCATTGGCATTGTTTTGAATTTTGACATGTCCCTGGGCTTCCTAATTCCATCTGGGACCAGAAAGTGAACTAGGAGTAATCTTGTGAGTAAAGGAATGGTTGGTCTGTCCTGATTTCCAGCCCATGGATTAGAGCTGAGAGAACTAATTGGTAATTTTATACATATATTTGTTCCTGTTCATGAATTATCTTCAAGCAGCTTGCAAACATCACAAATTAATTCATTGTTCAAAATTATCTGGTGAATAATATTTTGGTCCATAGAGCTCAAGCTGGTCCTATGCAAACACTGGGTGTTAGAAATTTAAAAGATTTTTGGTTTGACCAGAAACAGATCACATAATATTGTTCCTATTTTCTGATTGCAGGACTGTAACTCTTAGAATCAGTTTACTCAAATTTGAAATTGCTATCCGGGAATATTACCCAATATTATCTTGCAATTTGCTGTAGCTTTGAATACTTCTGCTAGTGCACATGTTGCTATAACATTTTGGATGGTGAAAACGATGGAGCATGAAAACAGCCGAGTAAAATTTAAAATGTTTGCGTGAATATTCACAAATGTCCCCTTACCCCCCAAGTATTTGCTTAGCTCTACTTTGGATAAACAGCCAATTAAACTGATCCCAAACGGAATCTTTCGAGATTTTCACAGACAAAATGAAGTACACTTTACACTTCACAACCATGTCAATGCAAAATATCTCTATATTCATGTTCTGGTAACCTATATATTTCCCAATGGAACATTCTGAAGTAAAACTATCCAACAGATATAAAAGCAATGTTATAAAATAGCCATAAATTAAAAAGAGTCAAGATAAATACCAGATAAATTCTTGATTTGATCATGAAGAGCACAGCAATAAAAGGTAACAGAGAGGCCCAAATTCTGCCCTTGGCTATTGCACTTGAAACTACTGTTGACTTTGAGAGTTGTACAGTTTGTGCCTACATAAGAGTAGAATTATCCTCGATCCGACTGGAGAATAAAATCATACCTAACCTGTAGCTGGTATCCTGTCTTAATTTAGGCATTGTAGCCAGAATAGTTAGCATCTGAAATTTAACCATTGTATCTGGACTAATTGGTATACATAAAAATATTATACCCAGATAATCTTTCTCCTTCTGTTGACTGGAGTGTTTTTGTTTTACTGTTAGACGGTAAAAGTCCTTGGTGGGTAGTACAGCAGGCTAGTGTATTAGACACACTAATATATTCAAGTGGGATTTAGCATAAAATGTGGTGTGCTACATACACTGTATAATAGCTTTCCTTCAAAGTCAACATTTGCCACATTACCACACACAGTAGAAATGGAGATGAAGATGACATGGTATTTCTCTACATTTAATATAGTGGGGAAATAGGGATAACTCATGCCTCTGCTTGGTAACTGGCAAATATTTTTCTTAATGGCATTGCTATATACCTAAGAACAGGAAACATTTAATTCTGATAACATAATGAATATAACATGTGGCATTGCAATGTAACCATCCCCTTTATTCTCAATGTTGTATGTACATACACAACAGCAGATTTTTTTAGAGCATGACATTTTGAAAATTCCAGTAGATTCCTAGTGAAAAAGTGCATGTTGTACATTTATATAAACTACAGTACAACACACCTATTTGTACTGATAAATACACATGTAAACAAACTACTAGAGAAGTTCTAATGGCTATGCCTCATTTGCCTGCATACTTCTGAGCATTAAAGAGAATTCAGCTTAATTTTCTCACAGCCTCTATTTTAATCTCTGTCCCAGTTTTCCAAAGCCCATCTCTGCTTATGTAAATGTAACATGATCTGAGCTGCATGGGATAATCTTGATGGGAGAATAGTTTATATCATTTTAAATGAGTGAGATGCTTTGTGACATTCTTGTTTAAGTGGCATGAAAATCTGAAGTTAAGTGCTGTGTAAACGAGGGCAGAATAGAGCCCTTTGTATCTCATTTCTAACCTGTTACAGGATCATCTAGAGCTATCACCACATAAATCCCCTGAGGCTGTGCATCTCCAAGTCTCACTCTTACTATGCTGTTCCCTGATCACAATGGAAATCCACTCAATTGAGATTGAATCTCAGGGAAGTCTCACCAATACTCTCTTTCTAAATCTGAAACATCATCTCCTTATGGCCCCTTTTTAAATACACTATGGTTTTCTGACAGTATTTCTGCTGAAACACCACAGAGTCTGTTTTTATGTGTGTGCTAGAGTATTTAACAGGTTTCAGAGTAGCAGCCGTGTTAGTCTAAGGGGAGACAGGAGCATCTAGTAATCAGACTAGGGAACAGTTAGCTGGGACTCCAGAGTTAGAGTATATTCCCAGCTCTGTCTGTCACTGATTCATTGTGTGACCTCAAGCAAATCGTAACCTCTCTCTGCCTGTTTACTCATCTACAAAATTGGTAAAGTTTGTAAACATTTTCACATTGTGAGATCTCAAGTGCAAGGCACTATACAGCCCCAAACTGAAATACACTATTGTTTGTATAGGCACCTCCTAACTCAGAATGAATTCTTATGCCAAACTAAAAAAAAATTGCAAGTTGCTTGCAAAGAGAGAGAGACTCCTACAAACTAGAATTTTAAAGTTAAAAAAAAAGGGAAGCAGTAAACTGTAGTACTATTCTTCAGTGTGTAATCTGCACACTGAAATGTAAATAGGGGGTCAGGCTCTCCTATGGCCATGTGACCCTCTCAGCAGGAAAAGGGGAAGGGGGCGCGGAGGGAGGAGGGGAAGGGGGCGCGGAGGGAGGGAATGCATAGAGACATGTACAAGGATATTCATGAACTGGGAACTTCTGCAGCAAAAATAGCTTTCCTGCACAGTCAATGGTGCATAGCATTCTGTTTAAAAACCCTTATTAAATTAAGAGGAGCTCTCTGCAGCCACCAGGCTTTGCTGCTGTGTTTGTACTTCCATAATGTTGTTGAGAATACTGGAACTTAATATCAACATGAAGGTTTAGAAAAATCCAATAACATTCAGATACTACTTGATTGCTGAAGGAGCAGAGATATGGAACATGAAAACTTAGTATGTCTCACCTGAGGAAGTACCAGCTCTTCTGCTTCTCTTTGTTCATTTTATAAAAATGTCTCTCATGCATTCTTTTGTCACCACAAGACAGAGGGATTGGCAGCCAGGCACTCCTCAGTATGTTAATTACCTAAGCTTTCCTGATGGTAAAAATCAGTAGGCTTCCTTGGCTTTTCCCTCTTTTTTTTTCCTTCTCAGATCAGAATACAAGTCCATCCCACCTACTGTAGTAATATTATCAGTCTGTGTATTAATACAATGTATTTGTTCATTCATAAACATATTCATTTCATCACTGCTGTACTCACCTTACTCCTGAATGTCTCTGAATGGATTTTGTGCCGTTAAAGCAACATTTTTGCTTTGCAGAATTCCTGTGACATGACAAAAACCCTATTTATTTAAACCCTAATGTGGTACAATGCCTTCCATCCCAAATATCAACTCTTATATAACCTTGAGATGGCCATTCATTCTTTCCCTGCAGAAGTTCGGGGAAAAAGGCACAGTGCCCCTCTAAATCACAAATGAAATAAGTTTGTTGGCTTGAATAGTATTTCTCCTTGCAACCCCCCACACATTTCAATGCATTCCATTAGTCATTGTTCAAATGAGGCTGCTCTCTGACCCCGGGGGAGAGGAGGAGGGAGCTTGGGGTTTAAACGCATTTGCTGATCAGTACATAGAGGGACATTGTTCTTCATTTTTTGCATGTCCTGTTTTCGGGGGGGGAGGGGGAAGGAGGGAGGGACAAACAAACCTAGTTTCCAGTACCACAATGTTTCAGTATTTGGGCACACTGTATGTTTGATGCAGCTAATTTAAATAAATGATTTTCACATATAAGCAATTAAACCTATAATTAGCACTGTTTGACTGAACTAATCTGCTAATATCCTAACACACACTTATTTTTGCAGACATTTTTAAAGGGAGAGAATAAATATTTCAGAGGAATTCCAAGTAATGCAATATAAAAACATAATGTATTTTAATTTCCATGAATCAAAGCAGCAACAACAAGAAGATAAAGCCCTATTTAGACCAATATTTTTCTTTCAGCTTTTGCAGGGAATGTGAAATTATGCATACTCCCGTCCTCTGAATTAAAAGAAAAAGTCTGCAATAACCAAAAGCACCAAATCTTTTTAAAGTAAATGTTAAGCTTTTACACTACTGTGTTTTTAAAAATACCCCAAAGCCCTTTTATGAGATCTATTAGCTCACTGTATTTTGAAACGTGGACACACATCTAATCCAGTGGTAGTAGAAGTGACTGAGTCATACCCCAAGAGTTTGCCTCTTACTGGCTGAATTTTAGCCTGTCTGCACAAGATAGAAATTTATTAGGAGAAAATTATTCTGGTGTCCGCTGACAACAACATTCCTGATAAAAATCTTGTTCTGAGAGCAGTCTAACAAGCTACAGTACATTTGTTGGCTGTTTTTGTTCCTTGGACTCATCTTTTAATTTTAGCTCTGTTGTTTTACTGCTGTATATTTACATTTAGAGCCAGACGTGATTTGGGAGGGATGGGGAGTGGGGAAGGTGGGAGGGGAAAAGAGGATAAAGTTTAAGTGACAGCCTCTTTTTTTCTGCATTTAAAATCCAGAGGGAAAAATCCTCATCGTATTTTTGTGTCAAAAGCTGGAACTGGTCAATTACCTGTTTGTGCCACATTGAAATCTGTGTTCATAGGAGTCCCTCAGAACAAAAAACATGTAATTTTGTTAGATTTTGATACATCTGTTTATCAGCTCTGAAATCAGTAGATTTTACAGCCCTACTTAGGGAACATGGGAATAACATCATATTGGTGTTTTATCATTTTGTTTCTCAAACTATATTCAATTTGTTTCTAGAACAGACAATGTAACCCAGCCTGGCAGCCCTCGGGCCATTCAGTTCTATTGGGGGCCCACACCAGTCCCTTTACACAACTCTCTGGGGAAGAGGATTCACAACTTACTTCCCTCTGACCAAGTGCCCAAGCAGGTTACCCACTCCTAATTCCACCTCATTTAAGGCTGGGAGTCAGGTTCCTTCTTTCCAAGGCTTCCCAACTATTTTTTCCACAGGATCCCTTATTCAGTTTCTTGAATGCTCAAAGAAAGAATCACTTTTTTTTAAGTGCTTGAAGCTGCTTTCTGTGGCAGCCCCAAATTTTTTTGTTGCAGAAGTTGGAAGATGTGTATGAATGAGGGAGAGGGTTGGAGGAGAAAAGAAGATGATATTGTGGTGAAGGTAATACACTGAGACATAGGAGACCTGGAACTTGGTTCTCTCCCTGTCTCTGCTGCACATGTCCTACGTGATGTTTCTCAAAAGGGTGATTATTAACCGTGTATCCTCATTTTCTGGGTGCCCAACTTCAGACACCTGGGGCCTGATTTTTAGAAGTGTTGAACATTCTCACTGCAGCTGAAATCTACGGGGGCTGCAGATACTCAACATCTCTGAAAAATCAGGCCCTAAGTATCTCATATTGGTGAAAACTTGCAAATTTTAGCCTTAATCTCCCTGAGCCTCAGTTCCCCATTAGTAAAATGGGGATAATTATACTTTGGTACCTCAGCACGGACTTGTAAGGGTTTTTTTGTGGGGTCTAGATGCTATGTTGAGTTCACTAGAACAATCTATGAGGAAATTGGTAATTCTGTATCCAGTGTGGGGTTTGGTTGATGTTTAGTGAATAAGGCATAACAAGGCTAGTATGTCTCAAAAATTGGCCGAGAGATTCCCAATTATGCATGTCCCCGCCTGAGCACCTGCTTCTACTTCCAGTCATCAGTGGGAGGGTGGGAGAGTCACTCTTAGCCACATATACATAGTGAGACTGCTAGGTATTGCTTTAAAATTCTAAACCACAGAAACGCGAGGAGTCTTTCAGAACTCAAACCATGTAAGTCCTGCCCTAGGGCATATAGCTCTCACAGCCACAAAGCTATGGCTAGAACAGTGCTATATATACAGTCACTTGAGTGAAATCTCTATGTCCATTGTCAGGTTGGGGACCATGCTTTAGGTCAGGGGTTCTCAAAATGGGGGTTGTGACCCCTCGGGGGGTCCTGAGCAGTCAGACTCCAACCCCAAACCCCGCTTTGCCTCCAGCATTTATAATAATGTTAAATATAAAAACTGTTTTTAATTTATAAAGGGGACACACTCAGAGGCTTGCAATGTAAAAGGGGTCATTAGTTCAAAAGTTTGAGAACCACTGATCTAGGTGGAGTCTTTATGGTCAGGGAGCATGTTATGTAGAAGGCAGAGGGAAAACTGAAGGACCCTAATAACTATCTTTTTAATGTAGTTTTTGTATGTAATTATATACATATAATATCAAATAATGGTTGTATTGATTGTGTATATATTCCAACAAACAAATCTTTGGTAACCATTAAGGTTGCTTAGGTGAAAAACCTCCTAATGCAATCTCTTAAAAGTCTAGAAATATCCAATTAAAGTAGATTTCTTTAACGTACCTATTTCCCACAAATCACATTAACTATCATTCTGTCAAAACTACTGTGTGAAAATCTGACCTGGGTCAGCAAAAATTATCCTTGTCATAAATTTTCTACTTAGTGTCCTGTTTGGTCTAGAAATTCTAAATTCTACTTTAAAGAAATGGTATTTTCAAAACTATATTGTTGTTGTTCCTATTAATTAATTCCATTGGAGAGCTGAAAACCAATAACAGCTATATTTTGGGGTGGGTATGTTGTATACCACAGTTTGATTTTGATAATTACATTTCAGTACTGTCAGCATGCTTCAGTATATTTCATTGCACTGTATCGACACAGATAAAAACAGAATGAAAATATTTAATTCTGAAGAGTTCACAGAAATTGAATAAGTAACTTTAATTGCCTAACTTTTTGACTTTGATTTTTTGAAGGTAGGGGTTTTGTATGTAATATAGGTTATAATTAGATTTTAAAGGCCTACGCTAATACCTTCAGAAACTGAAGACAGAAAAGAACAGAGAGAGAGGGAGAGGCAAGATAGCCAACCAGAAACCTGTAAGCACAGCATGACCCTGGAAAAAGCTAGAGAGAGAGCGCTTTTGGGTCTGGTGTTGGATAAAGAGGTTTGCAGGCTGTAAGGTAAGAAAATGCTCCTTTTGTTCCCAATTCCTTCTGCATTCAGAGAGACAGGACTTTGTATGTTCATTGTACATAAACAAGATTCCATCACAGAAAATGCCTGGCTCCATCAATTTCTACTTCCAACTGGAACATCCCAAGGTCCCGAACTTGACTAGTCACTCAGGTTGAAAAGAAACAACAATGTAATAGAACCAACATTTTTTTAAAAATGGGTGCTTAAAGTTAAGCTCCTAAATCTATATTTAGACATGTGTATAAGAGGCCTGATTTTGAAAGGTGTTTAGCACTCAGAGCTGAATAAAAAACGGGCTGTTAAATACAGGCTGTTGTCTGTAGGATCCCTGCCTGATTTGCTGTAGCGGTTGGGAAAATAAAAGTACTTAGTTTCAAAATTGTAAAAATGAACAAAATGTGTGACTTTTAGATACTATGCATGTAAAATGGCAACAGTATATACAGTATGTTTGCATCACGCAGCATGGCAGTTGTTCTTCTAGTTATTAGCTAGAGAAGCTCCTAGCAAACACAAACTGCACTGTACGATTTTTCCTTTTTGGTTTCATATAACATATTGACCTCTGCAACCTAAGTAAATCCAAACACTTCAGCATGACCATAGAAGCCACCCTCTGCAGACATTTGCCCTGCAGTGGATTGGAGACAGCTGATACAGAGGGATATGGAATCAGAAGAAATTGATATTGGGAGCTAAATTTGCGTCCATATCCTCAGATTGCATAGTTTACAAATGTAATGGCATTATGACCTTAGCCACTGGCATGTAAACTGGGGTTGATTTGCAACAGTCAGCTGAAAAATGCTTTAGGCCCCTGAGTTATTATAGCTTTTTAAATTTATCCAATATAATGTGCTTTTATTGATTTGATGCTGAAATTACCATTTGAGTTTGGTGTTCATTGTAAACCCTGGTTTTCAGCAACGAGAAGGAAACCTGAAAAGGCTGGACTGTGGATTCTGGGAACCATTCAAAACTTTGGATGCTTGTTTGAAGCTCATTAGAACTTTTTGGAATCTCATTCTGCATATTAGTTCTAGGAATTTCTTGAAAACAGGTTTTTTTGTGTGTCTTCTGCAGCTTCCAATTCTGGTCCAAGACAGAGGTCAGAACTAAAGTTTAAAATCTGAGTTTCAACATTTCAGAACCTGGGCATAGGTGGAGCTTGATTCAAGGTCTGTTCCAAAAATGGGGGAAGGTTCAAGGATGGGCTGACTCTAATTTTATCTCCATCAATTCACCCAGCCCTATTATTCAGTAGCAGTGGAGTTTCATATCCTATTTGACTGAAATGTGATGTTACAATTGCTAGAGTAAATATGTATTTGAATGAAAAATGACTTAAATCTAAATGGTCAGATTTTGATCCAGGTTTCCCTAGGAATTCTCTGACTTCAACAACCTTATTCTAGACTTATACATGTGAATCTGATATCAAAATTTGGTCCAAAAGTGTTTGTATAGTGATGCTTTAATAGAAAATAGCAATAATATATCCTAAAATTTGTCTTCCCTTTTCCCTCTGCCAAAATAAATAAATATCTCTCCCCCCCGCCCCAAAGCATAAAGCCTTTTTGGCTGTCTGGATTAATTTAAATATAATACCCCCATCACTGATCTCATGTCTCTCCCACCCTGCTGGTTTCCAACAGGCTCCCCCTTACCTTTGCTGATCTCTCACAAAATCCTTGGCAGAGCATCAGCAGCTCTGATCATTTCCTCTGGGCTGGTTGCCATTGCCATATTTTATATACTTCAGGGTTTCCATGGGGTTGCAGATGCACAATGCGTCATTGGAGTGTTATGACCAAACAAGGCTTGAGCACTGCAGCTTACCCAGCATTTTGCCAGACTTGCTGTGAGACCCTCTCATGGGCTCGGGGTGGGGAGAGATAAGCAAAGGTTTGTGGTAGGTTGGGGAAGAGTGCTGGAAGCAAAACAGACCTTGGGTGGGGGAAAGAACAAAGTATTGTATATGGGGGAAAATACACAGGGTGGCAGGGGAGGGATTAGTGATTGCATTGGAAAATATCTAAAATAGAAAGAGATAAGAATGCAATTGATTTGGTTCGGGATGTGATGTATCAGGTAAGGAACAGATTATAGCTGGAGAGAGAGGAAGAAAGGTGAGGGATGGATAGAGCAGAGGGCGAGGAGAAGGCTATAGTTGGAGTGGGAGAAAGACAGGGTAGAGAGAGGTTGTAGAGAGGGTTGATGGTGAGGAGGAGACTTTACATAGGATAAAGTGAAATAAGCATCTGTTCTTGTAGAGGTTTAACTGAACTGGACTGTACCTCAAACCTTTTGGGAACAGTCCTCCCCTAATTACAATGCCATTACTATGTGAGATTATGATGCAAAAGCAATGTACTACAAGTCTCAGTGAGCCCATTACTATGCTTCTATGATGTTATGATATGAAAAGGGAAAATTATTTCAGTACAGTATTTCTATGGTTGTTCCTCTGTGATGTTGACAGTGAGTCATGTTACATTATATGTATGACATACATTCCCAATCCCACACAAAATAATTCATTAATTTAGATTTAAGGTTGCTAGACTGCATACTGTAAAAAGCTAAGAATCAGCTAGTTAAGTCACTCAGCACCCTCTCTATGTTCCATACATTAGTCCCATCCTCAGGCTCAATTAACCCCTCCTTTAATTACCTATAGTGATATCTCAATGAACACAGTCATGGGAAGAATGGTTGTGAGGGAGGGATGGGGCTAATGGACAGAGAATGCAAGTGGAATGGTGGAGGAGAAAGTCTTCGTTATCCACCTCCAAGCTGTCCAAGGCTAAGTGGGAGGTCCTAGCCTTCTGCAGCAGAAGTTCATGTCTGATGGACCTGCTCATGGCTTTACCTTTAGTCCAGTGGCTCTCAACCTTTCCAGATGACTGTACCCCATTCAGGAGTCTGATTTGTCTTGTGTACCCCTAAGTTTCACCTCTCTTAAAAAATACTTCCTTCCAAAATCAGACATAAAAATACAAAAGTGTCACAGCACACTATTACTGAAAAGTTGCTTACTTTCTCATTTTTACCATATAATTATAAAATAAATCAATTGGAATATAAATATTGTACTTACATTTCAGTGTATAGTACATAGAGCAGTATAAACAATCATTGTTGGTATGACATTTTAGTTTATACTGACTTGGCCAGTGCTTTTTATGTAGTCTGTTGTAAAACTAGGCAGATCTCTAGATGAGTTGATGTACCCCTTGAAAGATCTCTGCATACCCCCAGGGGTACACATACCCTGGGTTGAGAACCACTGCTCTAGGGGACCACAGAAGTTCACTAGAGGGAGTCTGGCTTTAGCGCTGCCTCTCAGAACTGCAAACAGTATTTCCAGCCACAAACATTTGAAGATAGTGAGTCAGGCCCCCCAAAATCATGAGATTTAAAAAGGAAGTGGATTCTTTATATTTTCCTTCTGACTTTTGGGTGCACTTAAGTGACTTTTTTCAAGCTTTTCTATGAGGGTTAGAAATGTTTTTTTGTTTTGTTTTGTTTTGTTTTTAAAAGAAAGCTGAGAGTCTAATATAATCACATGATTCTGTGGGCTGGGGCTTTAAGGAAAAACATCAAATAGTGCAAGACTCATGATAAAATTGCAACAGCTAGCAACTCCTCTCCATTCTTCTTGCCTCTTGTTAGTGATAGAGATGGTGAGAGGGAGGGGATGGGGATGTAGAGATTTCCAGCTGAAAATACCTCAGGAGCAGAAGTATGAGCTTTAAGTTATGGGTGCCTGACAACTTGGGCTCCCCCTCCCCTTCCTGCCCTTTGAACACTTTTTGTTATTAGGGGCTATAAGGGTCATAGGAGCAGGGAGAGTTGTTATGGGAGATACAAACACCTATACAAGCTGTCTGCTGTAGCCTTGGAAAAGCAGTTCCATAAGTTTTCCTGCTGTCTCCATTCATCTGAATGAGGGAATTACTGTGAGCTTTAATTTTAATATTTCAAAAGTAGCCACTGTTTGAGATTTTGTCAGGGTGTGTAGGAGGTTTGGAGTCTCTGAGGACCAGGGTTGTTTAGCTGGGGGGAGCAGCCAATAAATAAAATTAAAAATGAAAGATTGGTCCAGGCAAGATTTTTATAAGGGAACATTAAAAAATGTTTCCTCTGTAAAAGTTAGTAAATATGGAGGCTAAATGTGGGATTAAAAAGCCTAAACAAAAACACTTTGATTTTCAACAGGACTTGTGTTCCTGAGTCACTTACGCACTTAGAAATCCTATCCTAAATTCACTTAATCGAAGTGTGAAATGGGAGGATTTTGGTCCTGCTGTAAGGGCAAGTCTCAATACAACTTTAATGGTGGACATACCATTACCTCCTCTGTTCTAGCTGCTGTATAGCATATATTTATATAATGATGTCTAAATATATATCTATATAAAAGAAAAACATCATAAACTATAGGAAAAAAGTGAAGGTTGTACTGAAGAATATTTGTTGCTTATCCTGTTAATGTAAAATTGCATTCTGTTTTTTTTAATTATTATTAATAAACTTTGTAACTGGTTTAAGATCTGTTCCTTGATTCTCCCCCAAAACTTTCCCCTACCTCCCAAACCATTCAAGGTTTAAATTTAAAACTACAGAATAAATCACATTCTTGATTAAAATTGCAGAACTGTAACTCAGCCCTAGAATTAAAGTGTTGCATCGCATATGTTCCCATATCAGGTGGTCTCAGAACAGTGGGAAGTGTTGTGCTGTAGTTTCTAGCTAACCTACAGAAAGGTTGAGCTATGGGTCCTGTGGCAGCTTTGACGACTACTTTTGCTTTTGTAAGTTAAGACAAAGGCCTTTACTGTTAATGTAATGCCTTTTCATTGTTGTTGTCCCCTCTGCCTTTCTCTTTTTATGGGAGTCACATCTCCGGTCTGGTTTAGTATGATCCACTACTGAAATCTGGGCGATACTTATCAGGACCCTTGCTCTAAAAAGACATGAATGAGGCACTCATCTGTGCCAGTTATCTGGGCATGCTATCACTTCGGAGAGGATGTAACAGAGACACGGCATTGTTTGGATAGAGGTAATTGGAATGTCATTTCCTAGTGTAAGCAAAATATATACCAAATATAATATGCAGCCTAGAGAAAATAAGGCTTTATTAGCTATATATTTTGCTTTGAGTCTCTTTTGCTGTGTAAAACATCATCCAAGAAAAGAAGAGATCCATAGGCAGCCTTCTGCCCTTATGAGGTGGAACATATCACTCCTGCAACATAATCAGACTCCAAAAGTGAAAAGCCTTGTTATCTCAGTCCTATCTCAGCAGCTGTACAAGATCTTGCCAGCACCGATGCAATCTAGCTCATACAGTAAGCTTTCACCTACTGTCATATGCTGAAAGTTGAGCACTGGATGAGGCCTTTAACAGGTAAATAGGCACTGGGGTGGCATGGTGGTAGAATGTAGACAATGGTTTTAGTAATTATTCATTTATTGTGTGATGTTATGATTAATCAATATGTTATATATATTCATTGCATATTAATTAGAGTTAATTTGTAGGATTATTAAAGTATAAGATTGATCAGTATTTAGAGGAACTAAGTATTAAACACGAGTAAGACAAGCTGAAATGCAAGAACTTGTAGGTTGAGGTCTGCAAGACTTTAGCTTAGCTGTCTTAGGCCTTGGAGACAAGAAATGATGACATAAGTGGCTGGAAAACAACCTGATGCCCTAAAATTATGGGAATTAGAGGTTCCAACTGGTAAGATTGTGAAAAATTACCCAGAAGATTAATATTAGATCATAAAAATACTGTAAAGGAGCATCTGTCTCCGACGTGTATCTTAACCACAGGATACAGGTTGTGCGTCAATGCTAATGAGAATAAAGAGAACTTATACAGTCTATAGAAAATTAGGGTCCCTTAAGTATCCAGAGGACAAAGAGCAATAAGAGAAAAGAGGGTTGACACTTTTGTGGACATGTGCAGAATGTAGGTATAGACAGAATCACATTATAAAAAGGGGATGTCAAGAATGGGAAAATTGAGCTCCCTATGGGAGACTCCAGCAGGAACCATCCCTCTACTGATGATCAAGCCATGAGAGACCCATCAGACCTTAACACTGTTATTACAGATGTGAATATAACTATATTTGTAACTTGTGCATAGGTCTGTGTAGAATTTCTATATGCTTCGGTAATCATAACTTTAGCTGTAACTTTAATAAAACTTGTAAAACAGTGTAGAGTAGACCTTGTACTTGTGAATGTCTGTATGGTCACTACCTTTGGTCTTTGTGTTTCTAGAGTCTCTAATTCTGAAGCAAGTAGCAGAGGTGATTTTCACTTTGTTAACCTTGAAACTGTAGCCACCAGAGCTGAACCCACAGTGGTGTAATACTACATAACAAAATTCTTCTTATCTCACACTTCAGCTCCCTTCCCCCTGAATTCCTGTTACATTTCTGTTATAATCAGGCTGTGCCTTCCCATATTTGGGAAGGATGGGTAGGTGAAAGGATTGCTTAAACTGTGCCTGTGAGTTAGGTTATATCTTTGGTATAAGTGTATGGAGTGAAGTAGATTTTGTTAATTCCTGCTCGGGACTGAGGGAAGCTCAAGAACTTTGCGGCTGAGCTGAGAGATTGCAAGGGGCACACGTTCTAGAAAGCTGCCCATTAAAGTTGAGTGATTATGCCACCTGCATTTTGCTTCTGTGCTTGCTTTAACGTGTTCAGGTTCCCCGTAAGGGAAATTGATGTGCCAGAGTAAACTTGGATTTCCCTGGTCCTTGGTTCTGTGCTGATTTACCTGACTTCCATCTTCCCTGTTTCCTTCGCCTCCTCCACCCCTCTCTGGCTTTTCTGCCAATCTGCCAATATTAAAAACCGCAAAACTTCCCTTTTTGTCTGCTGTTCCAGGCTGTTCACTTCCTCAGCTGCTGGGTGAGGTTGCAGGAGGCCAGTGACTGAAATTCCCTCCTCTCTCTCTTCCCTGCCTGACTGCTCAGCATTCACTACTCTCTGCATGATTCGCCTCAGGGGAGAAGCCAGTGGAACTAAGCAAGTTGAACAGCCACCGAGAAAAGGGTGGAGGAGTCTCAACTGGTTCAGTAACAACAACACCAGTGACATCAACCCGGAACCCAACTTCTTGACCCTGGTGCAGTCACGCTCTCAGTAGGTGGAGGGTAGGGTTACCATATTTTGAGTGTCCAAAAAGAGGACACTCCACAGGGCCCCGGCCCTGCCCCCAGCCCCGCCCCCGCCCCAACTCCACCCCTTCCCCAAAGTCCCCGCCCCAACTCCGCCCTCTCCCCTGCTTCCCGCGAACATTTGATTCGGGAAGCCTGAAGCAGGCAGCAGTTAAGCTTGGGGGGTGGGGAGGAGGCGCAGTCCAGCACTGCCGGCCCCGCACCGCCGGGCCTGGCCCAGCCCCGCACCCCCGGACCAGCCCCCGGCCGAGCACCCCCGGCCCAGCACCTCCCTATTTTCCCGGACGTGTTCGGCTTTTTGAGATTTCCCCCCGGACGGGGATTTGAGGCCCAAAAAGCCGGACATGTCCGGGAAAATCCGGACGTATGGTAACCCTAGTGGAGGGTGGGGAGAAAGGAAGCAGAGAGGTCTGTCTTGAGGGAGGGATGGAGCCCAATGCTGGGGAGAGAAGGAGAGAAGAGACTGGTGAGGATGCTGTGAAGGAAGGTGCAAAGAGAAGGCGAGAACATTGGAGTAGTTGGAAGAGATGGGGGGTAAGGTGGGGAATGGGGTAGGAGAGGTGCTCCTTAGAACAAGAGAGAGAGCCAGTCCCTGAAGATGCTGAAGTTTGGAGAACAGGCTTGACGGCTACCCTGAGAGTCACAACACAGCAAATGGCTGTGCATGCATACAGTACATACATTAAATATTAGGCTTTTTATCAGTCAATGTAGGCAGGTTGGCTCTGCAAAAGGGCAAATGTTCTGGGTAAAATGATGATCCCATTGTAGTCAATGGCAAAACTCCCATTAATTTCAATGGGGCCAGCACTTCACTCCGTTTACCCATTCTCCACTCCCTTGAACCTTGTGTAGCCACTTACCTTGCATAGTCATCTGCTTTTTATATCCACTTTACTCTCACATTACCCAGGGGCAACCCAACGGGGAATCAGGCCTTCCTGAATATACTGCCCTCCCAGAGTGGAACAATATAGTAAGGTGGCTGCGGTCTTGGTCAGCTCACTGAGAACAGAACTGAGGCTTCCAGAGCTTAAAGCATAAAACTCCACAGCTTGAGCTAAGGATCCATACTGTAGCTGAGAGCTGTAATAGACCCATGTTTTCTGTTCATGTGGCACAGGGGAGGGACGCGTAATGCACACTGAATAGTGGGTTACAACAGCTTCATTGGAGAGGGGAGAACTTAATCTATCGGTATTTTTAGAGGACCCGTCATAGTAGCACCTCACTATCATTTGTTCCACTTTGCATCTGTCCCATTTTTCCTCCCCACCCTACTTGCAGTAGTTTCTGCACATGTACAATCTATGTAAACCTGACAGTTTGCCTGTTCAGAAATCTGTAGGCTTGCTGAAAGCTTTCTTCAGTTGAGCATTCATCAATTTGCGTAGCAAAATTTCGACTCCTTTTCTATTATCATATCAACAAAGGCCTTGTCTACATAGGGGAATTTAAAAAATAAATCCCACTGGTGCTATTACTGGTTCACAGGCATTTCTAGTGCAGACATGCCCAACCAGGGCTGGATTAAGGCATAGGAATGGACCTATGGCCCCAACTCTTGAAGTCATGTAATGGTATCAGAATCTCATCTAAGAATATGTTTGTGTGTTTCTAGCAATGATGTATGTGAAAAGAACCCTTGTAATGTGACCGGAATGTAACTGATATAGCTAAGTCTGCCCGAGTCTACAGAAAGCCTGAAACAATAACTTGAGAGGTGTGAGCTACCTCATTCTTTGTAATGCATTGTTAACTCGGACACCCGTTCCTTCATGAAGGCCCCTATTCATTTTTTTCCCTCTTTTACAAAAGTTTCTTGCACTGTTCTAATGGTGAGAGAACATAATCCTTAATAACAGAAAATCTCATTCATACCAATAGAAATTAAAGTGTACGCTAGATGAGCCAGGCAAACGTTTTGTAACAATTTAGCTATTTTTCTGTTCACAAATGGTTTGTGAATTTTATTGTTTGTGCAATTTATTTTGAATATATTCACTATTTAATATGATTTAATTTATGCAACTTTCAGCTTCTGGATTATTTATAAACTGTTTGCAAGTAGCTAATCTCACCTGTGTAACCTATCTATTTATAGGGCCCCTGTCACTGTAGTAACTGATGGCAGTATTCAATATTGAAACAGTCAAAATTCAATATTTGAGCTGCGCGACTGGCTAGCTACTATAGGTAATGTGGCATTGTTTCTGTTTACAGACTTCTTAGGCTATAAGCAAATTTCCTGTAGCCACGAAACACACTTCATTTTGTGATTGTATGAATGTTCTCGGTAAACTAATTTTGGACCTGTAGCCGAAATTCATTTAATAAAAAATAGGGCTGTCAAGTGATTAAAAAAATTAATTGTGATTAATCGTGTTGTTAAACAATAACAGAATATCATTTATATAAATATTTTTGGATGTTTTCCACATTTTCAAATATATTGATTTCAATTATAACACAGAATACAAAGTGTACAGAGCTAACATTTATTTTGTATTATAAATATTTGCACTGTAAAAATAAAAGAAATAGTATTTTTCAATTAATTTAATACAAGTACTGTAGTGCAATCTCTTTATCATGAAAGTTGAACTTAAAAATGTAAAGTTATGTACCAAAAATAACTGAATTCAAAAATAAAACAATGTAAAAGTTTAGCGCCTACAAGTCCACTCAGTCCTACTGCTTGTTCAGCCAATCACTCAGACAAACAAGTCTGTTTACATTTGTAGGCGATAATGCTGCCTGCTTCTTGTTTACAATGTAACCTGAAAGTGAGAACAGGCATTTTCATGGCACTGTTGTAGCTGACATTGTAAGATATTTATGTACCAGATGTGCTAAAGATTCATATGTCCCTTCATGCTTCAACCACTATTCCAGATGACATGCATCCATGCTGATGATGGGTTCTGCTCGATAACAATCCAAAGCAGTATAGACCGATGCATGTTCATTTTCATCATCTCAGTCAGATGTCATCCAGCTGAAGGTTGAATTTCTTTTTTGGTGGTTCGGATTCTGTAGTTTCCGCATCAGAGTGTTGCTCTTTTAAGATTTCTGAAACCATGCTCTACACCCTGTCCTTCTCAGATTTTGGAAGGCACTTCAGATTCTTAAATCTTGGGATGAGTGCTGTAGCTATCTTTAGAAATCTCACTTTGGTACTTTCTTTGCGTTTTGTCAAATCTGCAGTGAAAGTGTTCTTATAACCAACAACATGCTGGGTCATCATCCAAGAGTGCTATAACATGAAATATATGGCAGAATGCAGGTAAAACACTGAGCAGGAGACACATAATTCTCCTCCAAGGAGTTCAGTCATAAATTTAATTAATGCATTATTTTTTTAATGAGTGTCATCAGCATGGAAGCATGTCCTCTGGAATGGTAGCCAAAGCATGAAGAGGCATACGAATGTTTAGCATATCTGGCACGTAAATACCTTGCAATACTGGCTACAAAAGTGCCAGGCGAACGTCTGTTCTCACTTTCAGGTGTTATTGTAAATAAGAAGAGGGAAGCATTATCTCCTGTAAATGTAAACAAACTTGTTTCTCTTAGCAATTGGCTGCATAAGAAGTAGGACTGAGTGGACTTGTAGGCTCTAAAGTTTTACATTGTTTTAGAGTGCAGTTATGTAACAAAAAAATTACATTTGTAAGTTGTGCTTTCACGATAAAGAGATTGCACTATGAGGTGAACTGAAAAACGTTATTTCTTTTATCATTTTTACAGAGCAAATATTTGTAATAAAAATATTATATAAAGTGAGCACTGTACACTTTATATTCTGTGTTGTAATTGAAAGTGAAATATATTTGAGAATGTAGAAAAACATCCAAAATATTTAATAAATTTCAATTGGTATTCTATTGTTTAACAGTACAATTGGAACTGTGATTAATCACAATTAATTTTTTAAATTGTGATTAATTTTTTTTTAGTTAATCGCATGAGTTAACTGTGATTAATTGACAGCCCTAATAAACAACTTTGCCACCATTTCTTTTCCTGTGGGGAAGACTTCCACCTTTCTTTTGTTTATATAAAAGTGTAACGGGTCACTTTGGTTCAGTCCTTCCTGTAAATTAATATTCACAAGACTTCTGTTTTCAGGTACCCGTAGTTACACTATCTTCATTTGCCATACATCTTTAGCTAAAGGAGAACAGCTCTTGTTCCTCCTTCCTTCAATTACAAACCACCTTAAATAAACTTTTGTGTACTAACAAACTGACTTGTTTGCTGCATACCAAGCAGAGATACATCAGACTTATTTACAATGATGTCACTTTGTGGTGTTACTACCAACCAGTTATTTAAAAAAAAAAAAAAAATTAGTGCAACCTTTAGAGCTACTTAGATTGTCAGCTCCTGAAGGCAGGGACACCTTCTTACTCTAACGTATACAGACCAGTGCAGTGCTAGATAATGACTATTAATAATTTCAGAAGTCTAGTTGTGGTATGGAAGGTGTGTCTGTGTGTGGTGCAGAACAGCTCCTGTTCCACTGCAGTCTATGCAGGAACACGATCAGCAACTGGCAGGGTAGAAACATAACTCCCCCAGGCTTCTAATAATAGCAACAACCAGAAGGCTGCAAAAGACCACGTGTGAGAGCACAAACATCAGGGATGGATGAATGAACTGTTCCCGTTCACCCCTTCTCTTTCCCGGTTTTTGTCCTGAAGAAAGTTCTTCCTTGATGCTTCTTGGCCAATGTATCAGTTGTTATATTGTAATAAATCTTGGATACTATGCAGTTGTCATCACATTGCACAACAAAGACTACTCAGAACTTTTGGCGGTAGTGAGGAATATAACGGAGACCCTCAAACTTCAAAAAACAGGTTTCTACTGTTTGAACTAAAGGAAAAGATAGGGGCTATGACATACAGTGGAGCAGTTCTGATTCCATCCAGCAGAGGGCAGTAGTATACATACACACTAGGCAGCACATTGCTATACTGTGGCTCCTCTGAATATTTGAAATCCATTCTTTAGTTTATCAGTACACTTTCCCTAGCGAACAAGAAAGGTGCCTTTGTCCCCTCTTGCCAGCTTTTACAATTCTCATCTTCTACACAATTCAGTTTTTTTTTTCAGGCCATGCCTATATCCCAGTAAATCTGGGGCCTCCCTTACTTCACTATTATTTCCTTTCTTGCATTAATTTAACTTTCGCACTTCTGCTTTTTAAGCATCTAACTGGTTGAGGTAACTTAAACTCTTTAGTATGTGGTAATGGAGACCAAGAAATCTCAATTCTAGACACTTTGAAAGTAGATGGGGCTCTGCCCTGGGGACGGATGGACACACACACACACCCCCGTACTGTGCGTTCGCTCTCTTTCAATCACATACATTCACGTGCAGATGTTCATCTTCAGGATTGGGGAAACTGGCTGCTTTCTTTCTCATGTCTGCCTATGCCCTCTCTCTCTGCTGCAGAAAACCCATTTTCCAGATTAAGGAGTGTCTTAGTTTTCTGAAGTCTCAGTTCAGAGGTTAGTTCAGACCAGGGAGCTTCTCTCACTAACTGCTTTTTCTGAGGTATTATTTAGTTTGTAATCAGTCCAGGAGGAAGTGCTAGCTGAACGCCCCCTAACTGTCAGTCATTCGCAGATCTGCAGAACTTTTAAAGAGACAAGATCCCAGCAGATACCTCTCAAAATGACTGACAGTCCCAGTAACTCTATTTTTTCTTCATTTTGTGTTTTAATTTAATGGTTTAAGCATGATGTTAGTCAGGATGAGAACATGCAAGTGGAAAAGCAATGAGAGGTTGTAGTGGCAGATAACCAGCCTGGGATTTAATTGCTGCAGTTGGATTATGGGGTTTTATAATCTATCAATAAATCAGTGGGTGGTTAATCTATCAATAAATCAGTGTAATTAAAAATTACACATTTCTGCCCATCATTAGAGCTCTATGCATAAGCTCTCTCCCTATTAAGGTTCTCAGTAAAGCAAAACATGATACTTATTCATCTTCCGTATTTTTTTGCAGAAACAAGCAACATTTAAAATGGTCATTTTGCTGCAAAATGCGATTTTGTGAAATGGTGAATTTTGGACTGGGCAGAAATTCCTGAAAATTGATAAATTTTGCCCCATGTGTGAAGTTCAACCTTTTAACCATGAAACGTAGTGCACACTGTCAGTGGAGCTGGCAATTTTTTTATTTTTTTTTGGCTCTGGATTTAATTTTCAAATAAAGTGCAGTTCTATTTAGGAGAAACATCTGAAGGGCAGGTTAAAAACCCTCCAGCTCAGAATGTGGTGAAGATCCTATGTGTTGGTCAATTTGATATGAAAATTGTGGGGAAACATGACAGACTTTCAATTAGTTGAGGTTTTTGATTACATGGGGTTTGTTAAACAGGTTTTCCTACAGAAGGGAAAAATCAGTTGTGTATGTAAATGGTTGAAGAGCTAAAACTGTTATTTTTTCTGGACATCTGTGTCACCGTGGTTTTAGGCTCTGGGTTAGGTTGTTGGGATTTGCTACAATACAATATGGATCGCTAGAGAAGTATAGAGTAGAACCTCAAAGTTACAAACACCAGAGTTACGGACTTACTGGTCAACCGGACACCCTGTGGAACCAGAAGTAATCAATCAGGCAGCAGCGGAGACAACAAACCAAAACCAAAAAATTAACCTGCAAGTATTGTACTGCCTCAGAACTTTAGCCCTGGGGCTTAGGGCTTCAGTGGGGGAGGCGGAGGTTTGGGGCTGCAGCCACAGGGTGTGTGTGTGTGGGGGGGGGGGGGTCAGGGCTCTGGGCAGGGGATTGAGGGCTCGGGGCTTCTGACCCTTGGAAGCACTGGGGCTCAGGGCTTTAGACCATGGGGAGCACTGGGGCTCGAGGCTTCAGCCCCGTGACTCTGTTCCTGGCTTCAGCCCCGCGGGGGGCGCTGGGGTTTGGAGCTTTAGCTACGAGGGGAGCGCCAGTTTCAGCCCCAGCGCTCCTCCCATTGCTAAAGCCTCGAACTCTGGTGTTCTCCCCCCCACTGAAACTGGGAGTGGAGCGGTGGGGAACCCTGAGCTCTGGCACCCCCTGCAGGGCAGAAGCCGAAAACAGAGCTGGGGGGCTGAAGTCCTGAGCCCTAGCACTTCCCCCAGGTCTAAAGCCCTGAGCCCCCCTACCTGAAGCCCTGCCTGTCCTCCCCTCTTTCCACCCCTTCCCCATGGCTGCAGCCCCACCACCCAGTGTCTGAAGTCCGTAATGTCTTATTCAGAGTTATGGAACATTTCAGAGATACGAACAACCTCCATTCCCGAGGTGTTCCTAACTCTGAGGTTCTACCGTAGTTAAAAACCCTGTATCATGGCTGCATCCACTTTATACATTTACCACACTTACTTAAGCTTGTCTACATGGTGTGCTACTCTGCAGAAAAGGGATGTACATTCTAGTACACACTAACCTGTTGCATGCTAACTGGTCTATGTGGACACTGCTGGTGTGCACTGAAAATTTCCTAGTGCGCATTAATGTAGTACTGTTTGAAATGGGACTATATCAGTGTGCATTAGGGAAGTTTTCGTGTGCGCCAGCAGCATGCATATGGGCCAGTTAGTGCACAACATGCTAGTGCACACTAGAATTTACACCCTTTTAGTGCAGACTAATACACTGTGTAGACAAGTTCTTAGTTGTGTACCAGTTGAATGTTATATGGTAATGTCACTGTCATTGTAGCACAATTGAATCAGACTTTGTTTGTATAATATCAATGTGGTCCTTGCCAGTTGATCAGCATTTTCTGGAAATTATATCATAGATACAATATAGATATCTAGTGAATATTAAAAGAGGGCGTAAAATACCCATTGTCTCCATATATTGTCTGCCAGTCCTTATGCATAGTGACAGAAAGTTTGTGGGAAGTCCACAAACCAACTCAATAGGCAACATGTTATAGAATCTCAAAAAATGTATGGAAAATTTTCTGCTAAACATCATTATTACTGATACATCCAAGATGATTCCTATTTCACCCCTCCTTGACTGATGATAATCTGAAACTTTTATAATTAATCCTGAAACTGAGGTTCACTGACAAAAGTTGGCAAAGTATAGTCCATGTCAAAGTTCTAGTGAACCTAGGACCAGTTGATAGCATTGGGTGAAGCTAAAATATTTCCTGCAGTTATAAACAGGAAACCAGCCAAAATGTGACTGCTTGTGCCTCAGTTTCCCCATCTGTGAAATGGGGAATAATACTACTTACCTGTCTTTGCAAAGCACTGAGCGACGTATGCATGAAAAGCAGTATGAAAATGTTCATATTGTCATTAACTTGTTCATATTAGCTAAATCCATCCCTGGTGTAACGCCACTGACTTGAATGAAATTACACCAGAGATTAATTCAGCCCTGTTTATTATAATTTTTACAATTTTTCTGTGCTGTAAATCTGCATGGTGCTTTACAGAAATATAAAAAGACACAGTCCTTGCCTTAACAATCTTTTTACAGGGGTATTAAAAACTTCCCTCCCAAAAACTTTTAATCTCCCATGTAGTAGATTATAACCCATTTCAGTTTTCTATATATTAAACACTTTTTAATCCACACACTACAGGTTCCAGAACTTTCATATGAATTTAATAGTCAGATTTCACCCTTCACTTTTAAGAGGTGATTCCTCCTCCCCCGCTGCCCCATGGGCAGTTTTCGATTTCTTCCATTTATAATATACTGCAATTGGTCAAAGATTTATGTACTTAAACAGTCTTGGAAAATATCTGAATCTATTATTTTAAAATAATCCATTAGATTATCTATAATAATTTATTGTTTAACAGATTTTTTCAGCAGTTATTTTATATAGCCCCCCTTACCTTTAAACACCACCCCTAAGTTCTTTGCTTTTTGTATCTTTCTGGGAGGTTTATGTTATTAGCATTTGAGTGTTCTCTGTTGCGTGAAGTGTATTACTGAGATTATTTCTCTGTGCAAATTCTCTCTCCACAATATTTTTTAGCCTCTGATGAAACAGTGAGCCAAACCCCCTTACAATCCTTTAACTGTTGGTTTGAAATGTAAAAACAAAAAACGTGCAGAAGAGTAATAGGCTGTTGAAACCACTGTAGATAAACACAAACACTTGGAACTGCCAGATCTCTGGTCTCCTAGAAGTGACTCACCGGGCTCCAAATGCATGTTGTTGTTGTGGCCTTTGTTTATGTATTTTGTAGTCATCAAATTTCTGATATTATACAAGAGTGGTCTTCTGAGAGGGTGATTGGCTCAGGCAGCAGTTAAACCACCTATATGCTAACAAGCCTTTGCTACCAGGTTCCTAAGGGGTCCTGGCTGGGAAAAATTAAAACCAAACCTTAGACCTCTGTCAGACTGAGAAGAAAATTATATTTTTGAACTAGTCTACAGTGTGGACAGGAAATGACCCCTTCACAAACTGCTTCTTTAAAAACAAGCTGTGGTGCCTGAAGCTATCCAGTCTCTCTCTGGAGCTTGTGCTCTCTCTCTCTCTCTCTCTCTCTCTCTCTCGCTCTCCCCCCCTTCTCTCTCTCTGTCTCCTGCTATAGAAGGGCTTCAACAGCAGTTTCCAGCCAGTGTGTTCTCTCTCTCTCTGTGTGTGTGTGTGTGTGTGTGTGTGCGTCTGTCTGTGTGTATGTGTGTGTGTGTGTCTCTGTGTGTGCCTGCCTGCTGCTACTTTGTACTGTGAAGAACACACAGCCCATGTGCTCTGTATGGATGTTGATGATACTCTGTGTAGCTTGATTCTCTGCAAGCAGGCAAGATGTCCAGCACACCACATGACCCTTTCTATTCTTCTCCTTTTGGCCCATTTTATAGGAGACACTCACCATACATGGTGCAACCAGAGTACCGAATCTATGAAATGAACAAGAGGCTGCAGTCTCGTACAGAGGTAAGTCCCTCAGCCTTGTTTTACTGTGCATGGACTGTGATAGGTTTCAGGCTGAATTCCGTCTGAAGCGTCCCATTAGACAGCACAATATATATAGGAATGAACACCCTAATTGATTTAGTAGTTTAATTGGGTAATCCTCATTATATTTTCATGCAAAGCAACTCTTTGAGTAGATACCAGTTGAGGCTGAAATCTTGAAATTACAGTACAGCACTTCAGGTTTGATGCCATTCTGAGGAAAATTTCTTTTCCTCAGTGTGTTTGCTCAGGATCTGTCCTGTTGGCATTTACAGCTATAATATTGCAAAGTATTCCTTGATCAATTGCACTAAACTAATGCTTCTCCTTTGCAGAGGAGTTGACCTGTATTTGTTTTTCAAAGTCTTAACATTAAATATGAAAGATAGCAGCAAACAGAAGCAGAGTTTTAAAAAACTTATTCCAGAGCTGCACTTAAAGAACACATGTGCGTAACAAACAGATAGTGAAATAGGTGCATGGTTAGAAAATAGTTGCCTTTAGCAAGACAAACGATCAGTTCATGACTTTATCATGTACTTGTCAGAATACCTAAAAACGTACTGTTTGTAATGCTTTGTGTAGTCTGCTACTGCTTTGTACATCTTGAATTGTACATGGAGATCAGCTCCCTTAAAGAATATGCTAAATGAAAAGAAGTAGTAGAAATACTTTAAATACTTTTTGATTTAAAAATCCTGGGCTGCCACTTGCAATTTAAATATTTAATGAAGCAAGACTTTTGGTCTATTGGAGTGAAAAGTGTGTGGACTGGATCAGGCTGCATTTCTGCCCATGTGTCTGTGCAGCACACATGCTTCCTGCTGCAGTTTTTCCAAAGTAGTTTACTGTGGATGCACTGAAAACACTTTAAGAAGTATAAATCTTGTAGAATGAATAGCCTTCTGTCGAGTGCAAGTGTCTGGTGAATTTGTGTCGAGCCCCAGTGAAGGATTTTGGTGGATTTTAAGATGAATTTATTTGTTGTACTATAATTCTTTAAGGGAACACGAGGTTATCATAAAATAAAACACACATGCCTGAATTGTCAGCTAACCCATAGAGAATTCATGACGTTTAATGTATATGATACAGCTAACAAGATGTGACCTGCTTTCTGATTGGTTAACTGCTAGAGAGTGACTGATTTCCTAACGTTGCTATTTTCTAAACATATTATTGGTCTGTATATGTTAAATATAGTTGATAGTAGCTGAAAATTTAAAGAAGCTCATTGCTTCCATAGTCACGTTAAGTATTCTCAGTTTTGCCTTAGGTCGTTAGCTGCTGGCAGTGACTGATACTTGGGTGTGGAAGGTGTTGTGTTTTGTTTGTTCTTTGCAGCTCTGTGACTTGCATTCCTATACAAATTAATGTAACAATTATAGTGTCTTACAACTGAGCAGGAAAGAGAACGTGCTATCAAATGATCACTTTGGGATTATTTTGTAGAAATTATTTTGAAAAGCTGTATATGTGACTGGCAATTCAACCTTTTTGTGTCAATGCTATTTTCAATATTTTAAATATGCCCTTTTTTCTGATTAGACCTAAGTTACAAATTTTCCACTGCCAAAACTTTTTGGAGGACTTGTAGAAAGACTTTCCCCTGTAGCCTTGCTGACGTGAGTTGAGCCAAACGTAGGCTCTAGTGCATTTCATTAAAATTTTGCTCCACATACACTCTGAGGAGGAAGGGGTAATTTACCCCTCTTTGCTGTTACCCTCATGGATTTCAGCGGGCTATAACAAACAGAGTTCAGATAATGAAAAGTGCACCCTTGTGAATTTTTCTTTTCTCAGTGTAAAAATACTTTTGCCTTGTGATTGTTCAATGTTAAAATTCTTCTTTTCTTTTCTTTCTGAGTTCCTGAAGCCTGGACCATGGCATTGCTCCTTGTTGAGACAGATATGATTCTCTAACTATCTTCAGCGCCATCACCCATAATTGTGTTAGAGCAGCTTCC
This sequence comes from Trachemys scripta elegans, assembly GCF_013100865.1. Taxonomy (NCBI): domain Eukaryota; kingdom Metazoa; phylum Chordata; order Testudines; family Emydidae; genus Trachemys; species Trachemys scripta. Next base: position 109,803,217 of record NC_048302.1, read on the forward strand.
TTAATACAAAATTTAGTTCCTTGGACATTTTGACGTTTACGGTGGCTAGATGTGGAAAGATTGTGATGAAGCATTCCCAAATTTGTCAAATTGCAGGTGGAGAGTGGAAGTTTCACACTCATTTTCACATTTATAAGCCCATCTGCGATTTGTAGCTGTGGAGTTCTAGAGTTTTATTAGGACCAGCCTCGGATATCTTACATCCTGATCAGTGGAGCCTTGTAGGTTATGGAAGGAATGTGCTTGGGCTTTGAGGGATATGGGCTCACTAAATAAGCATTTTTCCTCAGGCAGTCTTTGGAATAATATAGGTGATGGCCTCTGATGGTGGCTGCTTGCATACACTCAACCCCACAAGGTAGGTAGCACAAGTAAAGCAGCTTAAGGGGAAAGCCGTTATAAAGAGAATCTCCAAAAGGGAGGAATGGGAGGGAGTGGGGGAGATTTCTGGGACTTCTTTTGGACCTACTTTGGACAAGGCCAATGGAAAGCAAGGATGCCTGAAGGGTGGAACCACACCTCGGAACAAAACTCCACGACCTCACACTTACAGCCTTCGACAAACATTTATCATGGTTGTCTCGTGATGCACAACAATAACTCTCTTAGTAAATCCTTTAGAGTCCAACTACAGCCTTCCTCTACAGCTGAGGAAGGTCCAAGATAGAGGGTCATGGGACAGTCTCTTATATGCTTCCCCTCCCCCATATGCTGCAGAGTCCAGCTTTGCAGTGATCCCCTGTACATTACTGTGAGTATGTTCAGGTTGTCCAAGAAAGAGTGGGGTGGGATCAGTGGATCTGCCACTACTTAGTTCAGCCATTGCTGCATCCTCCTCTCCTTCCCCCTGGGAGGCAGGACCTACTATCTCCTTAGGGATGCAGATGTGTCCAAGAGTGGGATACAGCTGTTCTGAGGCCTTAGGGCAGGCCTTATAAAGCCTTTTGCATCAAGCCTTATTGGTTTGGCATGGGGTGGGGATAAAGAATAACCTCTAATGAAGCATGTGTAGCTGTAGCTCAACATGCTAAGCAAATGAAGCTAAGCAAAATGCAATTTAGACACAGCTTCCAGGTTTCTGTTTTTCTTACGTATGTTTTCTTTAGGGATAAGTGATAGCTATGGGTGAAGAACTGATAACTCTAAACCGCGCTAGGCATAGCACACTCTTCTGCACTTCAAGTCCCCGTCCCACTCCCAGTGCTTTCAGTGCTCCTACAATTGGCTTTTAAATCCTGGGTCTGCCCTAAGCAAAGTCAAGCCCAATCACATGATGGTTTTGTGATATAGAGATAATTGTCCGGTGACTAAAGGTTGTCACTACCAAACTCATTCTTACTTATGTGATTTTTAACTGTGCTAGAGCCCAGGTTGTTAATCAGCCTTCAGCCATACTTCAGGCTCTTTAAAGGTTACGAGGAAAAAGTCAGATCACACAGAAGTTTGATACGGTGGTTCTTTTCCTTTAAAAATGTAAATTAATACACCAATTCTTAATTCCACTTGGGGAGTCAAATGTCCTTCCAGCATACATGATTTTAATAAGTAAAAATAAGTTTTTTTTCTTTAAAATGTTTAAGTAACGTTGGCTGACAGAAATAAGGATAAACGCCATTTAATTTTTATCCCAGTTAACTGAAGTTCTTGGTTTATAAAAATGCAGCTATTTTCTTGCTGTGTGTGTGGCCATGGGACTTCTTTCCTGTACATCCATACTCCATTTATCTGAAAGTTTTGGATATCTGTATTAGTTTAACATACTTAGAAAATAAATCTGTTGTAGCAATGTAAGAAGTCTTTCGTGTGTAGTGTAAAGTATTGGTAAATTAGCTTAGATTTCTCCCTTCTCCATGGAGCTTCCAACATAAAAGAAACAACCTCTCACCTTCTTTGATGCTGCAATTCGTATTTTATTAGAAGTTTTTATCATTGAAAAATATTTTAAAATAAAGAGATAACACAAATGAAAAAGTTTGAAATATCCACTGATACTACAACATGCTTCAGATAGATCACTTATAGCTGCTGACAGTTTAGAGTTCGATCAATTTCTTTATCGTCAATATGCAATGAAATATGTCAACTTTTCCCCTTGTTTCTAGGTTCCCTTGTATTTCTGGAAGTTGTTTGTATTCAAATCGTCCAGCAGTCTATATGTTTGTCTCTATCTCAAGTGGTGATATTTTTCATTAACTATTATGTCCTATATGCAACAAATTACTTCTTACCTGGCTCAGAAAACAGTGTTATAGAAGTGACTGGGGAAGTAGTTTAGAATAATATGATTCTTTCTTTAAAATCAAAACAAAGCAATCAAATCATATTACCTTTTATTAATCTGTACAGGAAATTTCACAGTGAAGAATATCAATAAAAGAAAATAAATAGTGATTTAAAATCAGCTGCTTAAACATACTGGAAACTTATTTACACAGATATTAAGCCAAATATTTAAAGCAAAACAAAACAGTCCCCCTACACCCCATACATAAATGGAAGTCTCTCTCTCTCTCTCTCTCTTTTTTCCCTTCTAGCTTATTTCCTCAGATTACTGTTTTATGAAATCATCTTTTTTTCTCCTTTCTGACACATTTTTGAATATATTAATCATAAAATTCTGTGTTGTGACATCACATTTGTTCACATAGCAACTTGATATCACAAACAGATCTCTGGTACTATGTATCTAATAAGTCTGAGTTTGTTTCAGATGAGGTTGTGTTTTGTGGTGGGGAGAACCCCAAAATGCTTTGAGACACTGACTCTTGTTCTTAAGAATTTATGAGAATGTTACCCTCAAATATTCTAATACTCAACAAGGTACTTTAAAAGACCATTCTGAAAGCATGTTTGTCTGAAAGTAAAGGTCACTTTTAAAAGAAGACCCCACAAGCCCCTTTAGACTGACATGGACTTTGAAAATTAATTCAAGAGTTTTTGTACTGATTGTATTTTTTTTACTGATTTCTTTTTCTCTTTAAAAAAAAAAAAAATTCTGTTAAGGCTGTTTTCAATTAAAATTGCTACAAACTAACAATATTTATGAGGCTAGAAAAAAATCAGTTCACTTCCTTTCCATACTGATTCTTAGCTTACAATCAGTGAGGACTTGCTGCTTGTTTGTTTTTCTTGAGCTATAATATAGAACATAAACTATATACTTGACAAACACAGAATGTCTTATTTGATTTTGGTGGGGAAAAAAAATCAATGTGAATTTTAAGGGAAGCACTCTTCTGTAAACCTCCTCCTTAAATCGCAAAGATCCTTACCAGCTCATGGTTTATAAAGAACATAAAGAATGTTTTGAGCAAAAAAAGCAACACAAATAGTTCAAAACTCAGTCTTCTTCACATCTTCAGATTGGATGTAGACACAATTTACGGTGCAGATCTTATCTGAAAAGCAAAAGCTCTTTTTATTGTGAGGAGAACTGAGATCATATGTGACGGACCCAATCCTGTGCTCATATTTCAGTGGGAGTTTTGCCTGCAGTAGGACTGCTAGATCAGACCTAAAAAATACCCAATTTGGTTTAGATGCATGCGGTGCATTAGCTTCCATTGTGTGTATCACTAAAAATGTCTAAGGGTGGCCTTCTGAAGAAATTAAAACATATTTACTAGACACTTTACTTTGTAGGGTATATTTTTTGTGTTCTTTTGCCAAAAATTGCATGTGTGTCATGCACCAAGCATTCCAACTGTGCTGATTTTTCCCAGCTCAACCCCTATGCTGGGTATGTTTGCACAGAGTACTCCTGTTTGTGTGAAGGCTGAGTTCTCCCTTCTTCAGGACAGATTGTAGCCTGCCTGAAGACAGGGAGTGGTGATCTGGGAAGAGAAGGCCTGCCCAAGGTGGGGCAATCGTGAGTCCCCCACTACCCCCAAAAGAAGACTTTTGTAAATGGCTCCTGCCATCTCGAAGAAGGGCAGAGCCATAGTGCAGGGCCAGGGCCACCAGGACCCCATGTAGTGGGTGCCTCACCCAGTTTCCCTCTTTTCGAGTCAGTCACTGCTCCAGAGGCCTGATTTATTAACAAAAAGGTAATTACAAAGCACTAGTATATGAAACCCCTGTTTAAGCTTTGTCCTTAGGCTTGACTACTCCTAGGATTTTTTCACTCTAGCTAAGCCTTCACTATGAGTTTGGTTGCTCCTAGGGTTTCTTCCCTCAGAACTTGTCTGCCTTGTGCCAGTGCACTGTTCCCCCCACCTGACCACCATTATATTCAGGTTGCTGTCTAATGAGCCACACCTGGATAAGCCTGCTACAATGTGTGAGTAAAAATCAAGAAAATGTATTTGGCCTGTACGTAAGGGTGTAACTTTCAGCTCAGGTAGACGACTGCTAGCTTTCATTGAGCTAACACGCTAAGAATAGAAGTGTAGAATCATAGAATATCAGGGTTTGAAGAGACCTCAGGAGGTCATAGTCCAACCCCCTGCTCAAAGCAGGACCCAGTCCCCAACTAAATCATCCCAGCCAGGGCTTTGTCAAGCCTGACCTTAAAAACCTTTAAGGATGGAGATTCCACCACCTCCCTAGGTAACCCATTCCAGTGCTTCACCACCCTCCTAGTAAAAAAGTTTTTCCTAATATCCAACCTAAACCTCCCCCACTGCAACTTGAGACCATTACTCCTTGTTCTGTCATCTGCTACCACTGAGAACAGTCTAGATCCATCCTCTTTGGAACCCCCTTTCAGGTAGTTGAAAGCAGTTATCAAATCCCCCCTCATTCTTCTCTTCTGCAAACTAAACAATCCCAGTTCTCTCAGCCTCTCCTCATAAGTCATGTGCTCCAGCCCCCTAATAATTTTTGTTGCCCTCTGCTGGACTCTTTCCAATTTTTCCATATCCTTTGTATAGTATGGGGCCCAAATCTGGACACAGTACTCCAGATGAGGCTTCACCAATGCCGAATAGAGGGGAATGATCACGTCCCTCGATCTGCTGGCAATGCCCCTACTTATATGCCCAAAATGCCGTTAGCCTTCTTGGCAACAAGGGCACACTGTTGACTTATATCCAGCTTTTTGTTCACTGGAAACCCTAGGGCCTCTTCTGCAGAACTGCTGCCTAGCCATTCGGTCCCTAGTCTGTAGCAGTGCATGGGCTTCTTTCGTCCTAAGTGCAGGACTCTGCACTTTTCCTTGTTGAACCTCATCAGATTTCTTTTGGCCCAATCCTCTAATTTGTCTAGATCCATCTGTATCCTATCCCTAGCCTCCAGCATATCTACCACTCCTCCCAGTTTAATGTCATCTGCAAACTTGCGGAGGGTGCAGTCCATGCCATCCTCCAGATCATTAATGAAGATATTGAACAAAACCGGCCCCAGGACTGACCCTTGAGGCACTCCACGTGTAGCTACGGTGGAATGGGCATACGGTCAGGCTTAGCAGTACAATCCTGTCTGGGAGCCTTGGTATGTACTCACGCGAGCTAGGACCTCCCACAGCCTATAAAACCGCAGCTACACTTCTATCTTTTGCGTGCTAGCTTGATCAAAGATAGAGCACATATGTCTACCTGAGCTGGAAATGACCCCTCCAGCTCCAGTGTAGACTTAGCCTTTGCCTAACAGTCTTATATATAAGACTGAAATAAAAAAGGACTGAGGATCAGGTAGGATTACTAATTCGAATCTGTCCGAACCTTTTTTTAAGGAAAAAAAATGTAATCTCTTGTTACAGTTTTGAGATCCAACCACACACACATGAGATACAGTATCTGTCCTGATCCCATCAGTTACAGAAATACTAGCTGCAGACTACAGCATCCTTCCCACTACAAAAGGAACTACATTGGTTAGTAAATTATGACCTTACCCATTGTACCTAGGGGAGAAAGAGAATATGAGTGAATATCATGTGTATGCAACTGGGTATATTTGGAATTCTTTACTTAGGACAGACCCAAGACTGAAATTCTATTTGTAGGTCCCATTTATTATTTGTTTTTTTTGAAAAATGCAAGAAGCGGTTGCAATACTTGGAGCTGCAATGCTGCATCACATAAATGATGGATTCCTGTTTGGTTAAAACTTCAGTCTTCAGTTAGACATTTTTAGCTTTCAAACACTTGTTTTTCTAACTACATTTCTAATAAAGTTATTTTCTACAGTAATAAAAAAATTCTCTGCCAAAACTCTGGGTTAAGACAGAGTTACAGTTGTAATTTTACTGTATGTATGTTTACCATATTCATTGTACATTATGGGATGCTTGTAACAGGTGTTACGGTTCACACATTAGCATATTTCACCTTTTTATCAGCGAAAGAGCTTCTACTCTTGTTCTTCTTAACAAGAGTTCCATATATTCTGATTGCAAATGAACATTTGAAATGTTTACTTAACTATGGTATATAAAATTCAATATGTGCACATGTGCCTGCGCGCACCCACACACCCATATATATGGGAAAAAAGTCTTAAAAAACATAAAAGCAAAAGAGGGCAACCTTTTATCCCCCGCCAAAATTCAGGTTACATCACTTCTTACTTTATTCCTTAAGAAGCTAGGGAACAACACCAAATTTCCACATCCGATTTCTTTGTTGTGATATGGAACCTTTCAGATTATCTGAGACTGGACAGAACAGATATGTGAGCTTGATTTTTCCATTGCCTTGCAACATATATGCTATTTTACAGCTGAGCAAAGTGAGTGTGAAATGCTACCTAATCAGAATGTAGCATTCTACACTCAGGCTATGTCTACACTACCGCGGTTAAGTCAACCTACGCTACGCAACTCCAGCTACGTGAATAAGGTAGCTGGAGTCAACGTACCTTAGGTCGAGTTACCACGGGGTCGACCGGAGAAACTCTCCCATTGACTTACCTTACTCATCTCGTCGGGGGTATTGACTGGAAAGTGATCTGCTGTTGATTTGCCAGGTCTTCACTAGACCCACTAAATCGACCACCGGTGGATCAATCTCAGAGCGTCGATCCCGGCTGTAGTGTAGACATAGCCTCAGTTTGTGCAAGTGTAAAATACTACACAGGATTGTAAGGCAATAGAAAATCTGGCCCACTGCATCTTACTTGTCCAGTTCCACATAATCTGAATGGCATGTGCATTTTAGACCAGTGTCACTCAGTCTTCCATAGTACTTATATAAGGCTTCAATATCAGAAGTGGTTTTATAATATTCCAGCTAGCATCACAATAATATTGTGACTGAGATCACTAGTAAGTAAAAGCACTGGAATAAAGTAATTTACTTTTGTAATGGATGTGTTCATATGTGAATTCTGCTTGTCAGATGGTTCAGAATTGTCACGGACCCACTTCCCTCTTAATAAAGAAAACACTTTTAATCATCCATCCTTCCTCAGCCGCTATTCCTCACCACCAAACCAAAGAGGCTCGCACAGGGATATGCAGCCCTATACCTGCATTTGTCACCCTACCTGCTTACTTCACTGAATGAAGGTAATAAATAGCCCTGTCAATTGTCCCTAGTCTGTATCACAAGAGTATCAGTTAACCCTTAGGGTAATTAGCTAATAATGTTGTTGACGTGATTTGAAGTATCATTTTTAGCAATTAGGAGTTCAGATATGATGCACTGCAATTATTATATAGTGCATCTATCTGTTTTACATAGCAATAATTACCATGTAGGTAATGCTTTGTGGGATACTTGGCATTATGCACTGAATGGAATCCTGCATGTAATCATGAACAGCGTGCCAACAAGCTATGGTAATAACCCTTTGATTGCCATGCCTTATGCACATCCGTGATTATTATTACAAAGGATAGGCCCATTATGAAGAATGTGCTGGCATAAGTTGCAGGCAGAACTAATACAGTAGATAACAGCTCAGTATTAGAGTGTAACAAATACTGCAGTAAAAATGGTCATGATTATTCACTTGAATTTAAAAATGAATCCATGCCCTTTATGAGTTTGCTTTCTGTTAACATTGAACAGTTGAGTTTCACTCTCATGAATACTTGGAGAAAGTAAATTTTAATCTATCCTTCTCAAATATTCAGCCAGGAAGTTACCTGTTTGATATGAGATAGGATGCTACTTGACCCATCAAGGGGACAATTTCCAAAAAACCCTTGCCAGAGCCCAGGCACAGAGCAGTTAAACAAGCCAGGCAAGGATCTTCCTGCCACCTCCATAACTAGATCTGTGCATACATATGAAGCTGTTTAGTGTCAATGACTGGTGATGGTGGAAAATTAGAGACTAGTGAATGCCATGTACCTGTGTATTTTATGTGGGATGGGACACTGCTTGACATGCAATTACTTCATATGGCTGTAACAAGAAAAAGTTAGACTGAAGCATTTCAAAGCTCCAGTGACTTTTTAAGCCTTCATCATAATTATAAGTGTTATGGTCATCCAGCCAGGGAACAGAAACCGTACATGTGGCTTGTATGACCAATCACAAGTTGAATTTTGAATATAGACTATTGTGTACTTACAGCAAACTGGTGATAAATCCAGTGAGTTAAAAAGAAAAAAAACTAGCAAAAATTAGTCTAAAATGTGAATAATTAATACATTCCAGGAAGTTGTCTGTTCACAGAATTGCTGTGAGCAGAAAGAGGTTCAATTCATCAAGTCTGTTTTTTGCTATGACTAGCTCAGCTCTTTTCAATACCTCTTAGCACACTGACTGGGTTAATAATGTAAAGTAAAATGATTGGTCAAGAAGCCAGCATACTAAGCATATTGCTTGTGAGACAGCTAAGATATTTAACACCCACAAAAACAGCCAGCCTGAAACAACCAGGCTGGACTTTGATGGACTGACTTTCACCCAAAGGACTGCAGAATGTGCACTTCTAAATATGCAGCACAGCACAGACATCCTAGTACTGAGCTGTGTTAGCACTGGTATGTAACCTAAAGCCACAACCTGCGTGTCTAGACTGTCAAGAGTCCTACCAGTTGAGCCACCATGACACCTTGTGGCTTATTAAGTAAAATACGTATTTTTTTGAAAATAACAGCTAAAACTTAGAGCTTATTTTGGATATTGACAAATACCATGGGATACAATTGTCTATTGGTTTAAATACGTTTACTGGTTTAGTGTATTATGCTGGAGTAGCTAAATTAAACAGTGATGATTTGGTTTTAACTGTGCTAAAGTCCCTAGAATGAATTTGTCAAAGTATTGTAATGTACTTTATAAGTGTCACAGCATACATGCCATTTCACTAAACTTGACCCTTTGATCTTATATTCATACTCCTGGTATCACCTCATCATTCAGATTAAATACTGAAACGTTGTGTAGCTGCAGAGCAGGACCAACTAATTTTGTAACTAAGATTTAGGCTAACCCCAAAAACCCCTAAAAATGAGGAGAATATTTGTTGGCTGTGGAAAATGGCTACAAACTAGCAGAGTTAAATGAAAGTGACTAAAATGTGCTAAGCAATAGACAATAGACACAAAACCCTTTACACCAAAATCGGGGTAGAAAATTGATCATGGTCTTGGATTGTGGATAATTCATTACCTATTATTCTTAATGTGAATTTTCTCGTAATTTTTTTTCTGAAAAATTCTTTCTGGAACTGAAATTGGGTAGGTGATCAATGATGTACCATGCTGAGATACTCAGACAGAGCTTTATGTCCGTAATGAATCAGGATCTTACAGTATAAGATGCCATCCTCCATCACCTACTTATTAAATTTGCAAACAAGTGGCTGAGACCGCAGCATATCATGCTGAGAAATATTGTCTCATGGTTTTCTTGTCCCTCTATCTGTCCTTGTATCCATCTGTTGTCTCTTGTCTTATACTTAGGTATGTTCTCAAAGCAAATGCTGTGCATGGGCTATACTACCCAAGCTAGATTGACTTCAGCTAGCACAGGTAACAACAGCAGTGAAGACAGGGCAGCGTGGGCTTCAGAACTGATAAGAACATAATAACAGCCATACTGGATCAGACCAACGGTCCATCTAGCCCAGTATCATGTCTTCCAACAATGGCCAATGCCAGGTGCCCCAGAGGGAGTGAACCGAACAGGGAATCATCAAGTGATCCATCTCCTGTCACCCATTCCCAGCTTCTGGCAAACAGAGGTTAGGGACACTGTCCCTGCCCATCTTGGCTAATAGCATTGATGGACCTATCCTCAATGATAGTACAAACCTGGCACAGACCCTGGGTACATATTCTGCTTGCTAACCCTCACTGAAGCCCGTGCTGTGGTGTCTTCACTACTGTTGTTACCTGCACTTGCTGGATTCAAGCCTGTGCGCAAACAAGCCCATGCACAGCATTTATTGTGTAGACACACTCTTAGATCATAAAAAGTGTTTGGGGGCAGGGACTGACTCTTTGCCCTGTACAGTGCCTAGCATGATGGGGTCCTGATCCATGTCTGGGGTTCTGAGGCACAAAGAAGTAATACAAATAATGAATAATAATAGGATCATAGACAATACTAGAAGGTAGGATTTTATATGCTGGTTTAAATCAGATTCTAAGTATTTCACTTTGGTTTTAATCCCACAAATCAAAAAGATTTAATTTATATTTTATATGTTTGTCCATCAGAAATTTGACTTTGATTAGAAAATACCACAAATTATTATTTGTTAATAGCATCAAATAATTGTAATCTTCCAAGAAAATTACAATGATTTGATGCCATTAACACCTGTTGTTCTAATACATAGTGGCCATATTTTTGCTTTCCATTACACCCAGGCTATTCTAGTGGCTTTGCTATGATTGCACAAATATAGAAAAGGACAGCATTTATCCAACTATATTGTAATCTGATGTCTGTTGTTAAATGCACCATGATTTTCATAGAATATCAGGGTTGGAAGGGACCTTAGGAGGTCATCTAGTCCAACCCACTGCTCAAAGGGGGACCAATCCCCAGACAGATTTTTGCCCCAGATCCCTAAGTGGCCTTCTTGAGGATTGAACCCACAACCCTGTGTTTAGCAGGCTAATGCTCAAATCACTGAGATATCCCTCCCCCTGTGAGTCTAAAGTAGTCTCATGCCGGTTAAAGGGATTCCTTCCAAGTCTCTGTTCTTATAGTAGCAGAAAGTTTAACCTTCAACCATAGGTGCTGGAACTAAGGGTGCTACCTCCTGGCTTGAAGTGGTTTCCATCATTTACAGAGTTTACAGTTTGGTTCAATGGCTTTCAGCACCCGCACCATACAAATTGTTCCAGCACCCCTGCCTTCGGCTCCATATGAAAAGGATTTTCTTTTTGACAATATCTAGTGTTGTGGTCTGTGTTTTATATCACTAGGGTGTTGGGAGGAAATGCAGTAAACTCTTGCAACATGCATAAATACAGAGGTAGAGATCAGTGCTGGAGATCCTCCTGGACCTAGGGGACAGAGGAGACACATTGCTTTTTAACCTCTGCATTCAACTGATCTAATTAACCACTGTGTGTCCAGTATAAACATTTAAAAAACCCTATTGGCTTATCAAACACAACTCTCAGTATCAAGCAGATGTGTGTTCGGTTTTGCTTTTTAATAGACATCTGTATTTATAGACAAATGAATAGAATAGGTCTAAATATTTTAGTCTTGAGCAAAGGTGCTATTTTAAATGTCATTTTGAACATAAATTGGACTACCTTAAGCAAAACATAAATCATCTCTGGTGTGTTACACATGCAAAAATAGTAGCAATATTATGGTGATACTTTTCTGAGTGCAGGTACAGTAGCTGTATCTTAGCTGTTGCCACATTATACACTAAATGTTACAGAAGCTGCTATAAGTTGCAAAGAACCATTTCCCTCTGGGGCAGAAGTGACAGAGGGTTATACATTGGTCAAGAAGGTAAGGGATCATAGAGGTTTAAAACTACTCAAATGATCTCTGCTCCATTTCATTATGCTACATCCTCCTGCAATACAAATAAGATGGAATGAATTTCAATAAAGAACAGGAGCAGTTCACTGTAGTGCTGATTGGCTAGGCCCATTACAGCTAAGGAGCTGTGGCTCTATTCCTAATAATAAATTAGAATATGAATATTAACACACATTCTTGAATATCTGTGTGGCAGGGATGAAGAGATGTTTTCTACATCGATGCCCTTCTAGTGGTGGAAAAATTTGGCAGCTATAATTATTACAACCCAGAGTTCCTCCACCTTTGCCTAGAGCGGCATCTAAGAATGTGTTTTGTTTTTTTTTAAAGGATAGTGGAGGGAGATCTGATAACTAGTACCACTTCCATGTTTGAGGTAGGTAGAAGGTAGATGCCTTTTAAAAACAATTTTTATGTTTGGAGAAAAAAATGCCTTCACTAAACTTACTGAAACATCGAGGGTGGCCTATTACAAATACAATTAAGTGTGTGTGCATGTGTACAAACATGCACGCACCTGCACACACATGCACAAACACACACGCACCTACCTATATATTCAGGCGCGCGTGCGCACACACACACACCTACCTACCTACCTATATATTCAGGGTACTTATCAGGAAGTGTATGAAAATACTAGGTCCATGAGAACTTGGATAAACCTACCTGCTGTGCACACTTTCCTTAATAAAATAACTTCTATTAGCTTGCAAACCCAGAGCAAGATTATGAGAGGCAACAGAAAAATATAAATTGAGAAAGCTCAGTTCAATATTCTCCATTTCTTTACTGAGAAACTGAAGCCAGAGGTACACATGAAAAGAAATAACATAGTGTCTGGTAATTCAGCAGCTTTTCTATCATTTTTAACTTGCTTTTTACCACAAACCTAGTGGCAATATGTGCTGGAACTAGGGGTGCTGGGCATGCTGCTGCATCCCCTGGCTTGAAGTGGTTTCCATTCTAGACAGGGTTTACAGTTTAGTTCAATGGCTATCAGCACCCCCCACTATACAAATTGTTCCAACACCCCTGCTAGTGGCCTGAATTTCAGTGAGAGCCTGATGTCTGTACTGCCTCTGCGGAGCAAATCCTGGTTCCACTGAACATTTTGCCACTCACATCAATGGGACCAGGATTTGGCTCTGTCTGTGGAACTTGCATTGAAGCCCCTGGGAAACTGTGGTAAAGTAGCTGCAGCATTGGGCTCTATGTTTGTTCAAGAAAAAAAGAAAAGAACCCCACCCCCACCTATCTGGGCCTCAATTTTCAAAAGGGGTATATTCAGCCTTTCTGAAAAGCAGGCCTGTGATGGGGCAGCCCCACCCCACACTAGCCCCAGCGGCATCAGACCAGTAGCTCTGACAGAGGAAGTCCTGCCCTGTTCGTACTGGGCATGCTCCAAGTGCTCTGGGAGTATAAAAGGAGGGAATTCAGCTCAGTGTGGGCTGGTGGCCGCAGAGGAAGGACCTAACTGGGAAGCGCCTGTGGAAGACCAGCCAACACTCTGGAAGCTGCTGAGCTCGGAGGCTTCTACAGGCCGGCACGAACCCCTACTGCAGGAGGAACCAGGGGAGGCAATGGACCTGGAGACCCGCAGAGAACCTTGGGATTCGTGGGAGACCCCAACTTCCAAGCCAGTAGGAAGTGACCTGTGGCGGGAGGGGTGACAGACTGGTACCCTGCCCCAGTGAGCCTCAGCGTGTTTCAGTAGGACCCCCCTCCACCCTGCTGAGCCAGTAGTAAGGTCCTACTGCCCTGCAACGAGGGCTACTTCTATGAAGTCTGGCCACTAGGCCGTGCTGCCCTGTAATGAAGCAATGGGCGACAAAAATGATTAGGGGGCTGGAGCACATGACTTATGAGGAGAGGCTGAGGGAACTGGGATTGTTTAGTCTGCAGAAGAGAAGAATGAGGGGGGATTTGATAGCTGCTTTCAACTACCTGAAAGGGGGTTCCAAAGAGGATGGATCTAGACTGTTCTCAGTGGTAGCAGATGACAGAACAAGGAGTAATGGTCTCAAGTTGCAGTGGGGGAGGTTTAGGTTTGATATTAGGAAAAAAATTTTCACTAGGAGGGTGGTGAAGCACTGGAATGGGTTACCTAGGGAGGTGGTGGAATCTCCTTCCTTAGAGGTTTTTAAGGTCAGGCTTGACAAAGCCCTGGCTGGGATGATTGAGTTGGGATTAGGTCCTGCTTTGAGCAGGGGGTTGGACTAGATGACCTCCTGAGGTCCCTTCCAACCCTGATACCCTGTGTTTCTATGAAGGGTGTAAACCCTCACACAGCCCATTAAAGTGTCTCAAATTGGGCACCAAAAGTTGAGGCACCTGAAGTCGTAAATTACAATGTTGTCCTTAGTCTGACAGCTGTGCAAAATTACATGTACCAGGTTTTATAGGTACATGAATTTTCCACATACAATTTCACACACATCACAAATATAGAAAGCTTGGTTAACAACAGCCAGCCTCACTATCAGAGAATATTGGATAGCAAAGCATACCACGTAAGGGGGATGAAGTTTCACTAACTCACAAGCTTAACCAGATAGAGAAATGTATGGCACATAAATTATTTAGCAAAATGCTGCTTGGTCTTCGACAAGAAATAGGATGAAGTAACTCATCCACCCAGCTTCGTCCATGCAATTAATCAAATGGGACATTGAAGGCTACATTGTTAGCTATGTTCATAGATTACAATTTTTTCAAGATTCACTCTTAGATTTATTCTCAGTTTGCATCAGAAATTAGACACTTGTAGTTAATATTTTTCAACATTTTTCAGACAGCAGCTAGCCTCTGGTACTTGGCTGTGAGGGAAAAGGAGAGGATTAAATGAAATTCATAGCCTTTTACTGTGTGTTCGGGCTGAGACTGGCAGCATGTGTGGTTTGTGGCTGGTGAATTGGCAAGCTTACAGCCTCCATACGATGTCAAGTGTGCATGTCGTGGATTTGTGCAAGCTAAACATCAGCTTTAAAAAAAACAACCCCCAGCTTGCTCTTATTTAGGAGGCTATGTACTCCGTCTAAAAAGGGAGAGGAAAATAATCAAGCTGATGGTTACTATTACAGACTGGTATTGCTTGTAAGCAGGGCCTCAACTGCTGGGTTCAGCAGCTATCTCATAGTTGTGTTTACTGAAAAGTGTTTTACTTGTTAGCTATAATAAACAACACCACACTGGCTCAATGAGAGAAAATGGCTTCATTGGGTTTTGTGGTGCATTTGTGCAACTAGCAAATGCAATGGATGAAATTCCAGCCACACTGAATCAATGACGAATCAAGATCTCACCCCATTTATTTATCTTAAAACATGGATTCTGTTAGTTCAATAATTGTACACCTTTATAGCTCCAGTAGTGGAGCATTAGGAAAATAAGAATGAAATAAATTCCTCTAGAAAATTACAATGAACACTGATGTCTTTTTATTGTACCTTTCTCACACACAAACCACCTTGATGCATGTAATACCCCTGGAAGCTTCTCGGGCTACAAAATAAATGTCCAAAAATCTAATCCTAATGGTACTCTGATATTTCAACTTTGTGAATTTTCTTACAACTCCATTTGAAATTTCCAAACAATTGATCCTTTTGGGCATAAAATTCATCCCTGATCTTTTAAAAAATAGTCTTCATCAACACAAATTCTCTCATTAACAAAACCTGTAGGGACTAAAATAACTGGGACTTTTATTTATGGGTTGCATGTGAATATTGAAAATGAATATTCCTTCTTGCCTGCTGTGCTCTGAATATGATTCCATTAAAAAATCCTGCTCAGATCTTCCACAATATAAACTACTGTTTAGTAACCTAATTTGGGCTAGCAATTCTGCAGGAGACAGTCATAATTTTAAGGAAGTCACAGGAAAATGGAGGACTCTGTCTTTTGGACATCAATCTCCATTACCTCTCAGCTCATGAGATATGACCAGATAATTCCCAAAGATTGTAAAGGTTTCAGAGTAGCAGCTGTGTTAGTCTGTATCCGCAAAAAGAACAGGAGTACTTGTGGCACCTTAGAGACTAACAAATTCGGATATGCATCCGAAGAAGTGGGCTGTAGTCCACGAAAGCTTATGCTCTAATAAAGATTGTAAACTCTCACTTTCCCTTATGGTGTCTTGTAGCTCACTGTTGCATTTTTTCAGCTGTTTACACACTGTACCTCTAAGAAGAAACCCTGTTTTCAGTATCCATTCTTAAATGAATCAGTGGTGTCTGAGAATCCTCTCCATTGTTCTTTGCAAAAGGAAACTTTTCCAGTCACCTTCAGCAATCCCATAATATTCTTCATGTGGGCAAACTTTTTGCAAAAGGAAACACTGTTACTGGACTTTTTCTTAGTTAAAGGAAAGATCTTAACTGTGGTGCAGTAAGTGTTGCTTAGTTCAATTAATTGAACTATATAACTCTGCTCCACAGCATGGAACTTTCTAGAACACCCCAAAAAGACATGATTAATATGTTTGGGGCTAAACTTTGCTTTTTGCAGGCAATGTCCCTTAGGAACAGGGGACTGGAAGAGCCCTCTTGGGTGATCAAGTCCAGTCCCTGCTATCTCAGGACACCCTGTCATATAATCCCATTAGTAAATTGATCAAACTCCACCTTAAAACTAATTAGGTTCTTTGCCCCCTCTACTCCTATTAGAAGACTGTTCCAGAGCTTCATTCATCTGATGGATGGAAACCTTTTAATTTCCAGCCTAAGTTTGCTACAGCCTGAAATGTTCTGCTTGAACACAGAATTCATTCTTTCTGGAAAAGGATGGTGCAGAGCATAGCTAAATGTTGTATTAATCAAGAACTTGTGGAGACCCTTTAATCTGGGCGAAAGAAGACCCTATATCAATTCACAGCTGTAGGGGCCTACTGCTGACCTCTCCCTGAGCATGTATAACAAAACACGACTGCATATGTGCAGACATCTTAATCATCAGCATGTTTTGCAACTGGGATTTGCAGCATCAAAAGGACAAGCTGAAGGAATAACTGTTAGCTGTCAGTGAGTAACACTCTTATCCTCACTGGGACCAGTCACTAGAGGGGGGCAGGATTTCACACATTAACCCAGTGAATTACAAATGTATTAGAGTAAGATAGTAAATGATGACTGGTGGAGAAGGGAATCGATTACAAGGTAGCAGTTCTAAAGATTTCTTCAGCTGAGGTTAAGTCCCTTCCAGCCCCCAAAAAGGCCCTTGTAGAATGTGTCCTGATTTTTGGAAATAGGGTTGCCAGGCATCTGGTTTTCGACCAGAGCGCCTGGTCAAAAAGGGACCCTGGTGGCTCCGGTCAGCACTGCTGACTGGGCTAAGTCTGGTCAGTAGTACAGTGAGGTTAAGGCAGGCTTTCTGACAGCCCTGCCTCTGCCTGGCTCTTGGAAGCGGCGGCATGTCCCTGCAGCCCCTAGGCACAGGGGCGATCAGGGAAGCTCCGTGCACTGCCCCCCGCCCAGGGGCAGCACCTGCAGATGGATACAGCATGTGGAGCCATCTGGCCACGCCTCCATCTAGGGAGCCAGACATGCCAACTCTTCCGGGAGCTGCGCGGAGCTAGGGCAGGCAGGGAGCCGACCTTAGCCCCGCTGCACCACCGACTGGAAGCCACCTGAGGTAAGCACTGCCTGACTGGAGCCTGCAGCCCAAACCCCCTCTCCCACCCCAAACCCCTGCCCCAGTCCTTAGCCCACTCCCACACCCCAAGCCCCTCATCCCTGGCTCCACCTCAGAGCCTGTACCCTCAGCCAGAGGTCTCACCCCCTTCTGCACCCCAACCCCCTGTCCCAGCCCAGAGCCCCTTCCCACACCCTGAACCCCTCATTTCCTGCCCCACCCCACACTCCCTTCTGTATCCCAACTCCCTACCCCAGCCCACTGAATATGAGTGAGTGTGGGAGATAGTGAGCGGCAGAGGGAGGGGGGATGGAGTGAGTGGGTGGCAGGGCCTCAGAGAAAGGGCAGGGCAGGGGGTAGGGCAAGGGTATTTGGTTTTGTGCGATCAGAAAGCTGGCAACCCTATTTGGAAATGGCTTGCTGATTTTAATGTAGACTTAGTTTAACATCACATCTGGAAATTATTAATTGTAAGTCCTTTGACCGTTGGCAATTTGGGTGAAGTGAAGGGGAAAAGGGATGTACATTTGCAGCATTTTGGTCCATTTGATGTGTATTTTCAACGTTCTTTTCAGCAGCAGGTTTGTTCCAAAGTTCCTTTTCCTTGTGTTTTAAAGGTAGGTTGACACTTGGAGCTGGGAGTCTAGTTCTCAGCTCAAGGAGACACCTAAGCTGGGGCTGATTGAACTAGTGCACTAAAACTAGAGTGTAGCCATCATGGCCCCAGAGGCAGGAAGGGCTAGCCACCCCAAGTCCATACTCATCTGAGACTCCAGGCATGTTCTCAGGATGGCTAGCACCTCCTGCTGCTTGTGCCACCGTGGCTACCCTGTATTTTTGGCATGCTATGTCCCCTCAAGCTGGGAATTGCACTCCCAGCTCATAGTATAGACAGTACCTTAGATTCAGGAAAATAGAAGAATAGACTTGCCAGGGATTAGTGAAAAAGAGAATTGGCTTTTGGCGTAAAGGAAGGAAATGTTTCAGGAGTCATTTGTCATCAAATTACAATGTTGATCTTCCTTGGCCAGAATGATGGGCTTAAATACCCTTTTTTGTACATAAAATGTTTGACCAAAATACGGTGAAAGAGAGGTTTCTGGGACAGAAGACAAACTCTTTAGAATGGTGTTTTGAGGGCCAAGTTCAAGATTGGACAATGCTATCATCTAATTAAGATGATTTACTTAATAAACCTTAGTTATCCTGGTGAAC
Source organism: Trachemys scripta elegans (assembly GCF_013100865.1). Lineage (NCBI taxonomy): Eukaryota > Metazoa > Chordata > Testudines > Emydidae > Trachemys > Trachemys scripta. The sequence goes on from NC_048302.1 coordinate 109,821,921, forward strand.
TGCACTAAAAATTTGCCTAGGACTTATCTAGTTTCTTATATTAGAATAACAAGGCAGTGGAAAACTGTTATATTCTAATATCAACAAATGTACACCTGGACCACAATAGCTCAAATGTCCATGCATATTTCCCTTGAGATGTGGCCACAAACCTATATAAAGACACGTGAAGTCCCAGCACCAACACTTTTTAGATATATAAACAAAACCAGGTTAACCCTCTCCTCCATACTGCATTCCTAATCTCGTGTCCTAATAGCAGTAAAATTCAGTTCCACAGCCCAGACTAATGACTGAAAACAGTAAACCTATCCCTAAAGAGACATTAGAGGTCAAATTTTCTGCTGGTGTAAATTGGCACTGAAGTCAATGGAGCTCCACCAAATTATACTAACTGAACATCTGGTCCTCTATTATTTATATAGGAAAAACATTAAACCTACCCCCACCTCCATAAAAGTAGATTGCTAGAGATCACTGCACTGAAACTGCACTAGCCAAGTATTGACTTAAAGATCAGTCACAACATCCCTACCAAATGTGTTTCCATTTGTCGTCCATCTCCCAGGAATAGAGATACAAGTACCTTATGGAGTGACAGCACTGGAGGCCATAGACCTCAATGCAGATGGAATGGACTTGGGGATGTGTTAGTGATAAATGAAGTGGTTAGGATGATCTGGTTAATGATGGATCTCAAAGTCTTGTCTCTAGAAACGTTCATGTCTTGCAGGAGGTAGCCCCTTGAAAGAGCAGCTGTGAAAAAATATGTGGCAGATGGCTCTGCAAACATCACCTTATAGATTGCCTTCAAATGTCTGTGCTTCTGCCAGTGCCTCCTGCTTCATCATTCCCTGGGTATCCTCCCCCATCTCCAAAACTTGTCTCTTCACCTTATCCCTTAGGGTGTGTCTTCACTGCAGAGTTAGCCTGGGTGATAGGCACTCAGGCCTGAGCACCTAGGTTAGCCTGGCCTGGGTGTGAACAGCCTCACCCATAGACTGTAAGGCCAGACGGGGACCATCATGATCATCTAGTCTGACCAACTGCATATTGAAGGCCAAAGAACCTCACCCACCCACTCCTGTAATAGACTCCTAAGCTCTCACTGAGTTACTGAAGTCCTCAAATCATGATTTAAAGACTTCAAGTTACGGAGAATCCACCATTTACACTAATTTAAACCATGCTGCAGAAGAAGGCAAAAAAATCAAACAAACAAACAAAAAAACCCAACAACCCCAGGGTCTCTGCCAGTCTGACCTGGGGGGAAATTCCTTTCTGACGCCAAATATGGCAGCAAGTTGGACCCTGAGCATTTCAGCAAGACTCAAAAGCTAGAACACCATGAAAGAATGTTCTGTAGAATTCAGAACTCAGAGCCCTCCCCATCTAGTGTCCCATTACTGGCTATGGGGAATATTTGCTACTAGCAGTTGCTGGTCAGCTAAATGTCATTGTAGGCAGTCTCATCATACCCTCCCCTCCATAAACTTATCAAGCTCAGTCTTGAAGCCAGTTAGGTTTTTTGCCCCCACTACTCCCCTTGGAAGGCTTCATTTCTCTGATAGTTAGAAACCATCTAATTTCAACCCTACATTTGTTGATGGACAGTTTATATCCATTTGTTCTTGTCAGCATTGATGCTTAACTTAAATAACTCCTCTTCCTGCCTAGTATTTATCCCTCTGATCTATTTATAGAGAGCAATCATATCTCCCTTCAGCCATCATTTGACTCTTTGAGTCTCCTTTCATAAAGGTAGGTTTTCCATTCCTCTAATCATCCTAGTAGCCCCTCTCTGCACCTGTTCCAAATTGAATTCATTTTTCTGAAACATGAAAGACCAGAATTGCACACAGTATTACAGATGAGGTCTCACCAATGCCTTATATAATGGTATTAATACTTCCCTATCTCTAAATACCTTGCCTGATGTATCCTAAGATCGCATTAGCCTTTTTCATGGCTGTATCACATTGGTGGCTCATAGTTGTCCTGTGATACACCCAGGTCTTTCTCCTCCACTGTTGCTTTCAACTGATAAGTCCCCAGTTTATAGCAAAAATTCTTGTTGTTAGTCCCTAAGTGCATAATGTTGCATTTTGCACTGTTAAATTTCATCCTGTTTCTATTACTGCAGTTATCAAGGTCATCCAGATCTTCTTGTATGATACAATATTCCAGTCCTCCATATTGACAATACCTTCTGACTTTGTCTCATTTGCAAATTTTATTAGCACACTCCCAGTTTAGTTTTACAAAGGTCAGTAATAAAAATGTTAAATAAGATTAGTCCCAAAACCATTCCCTGAGGAATCCACTAGTAACGAATCTCCAGCCTGACAGTTAACCTTTCAATATGACCTGTTGCAGTCTCCCTTTTAACCACTTCCTTATCCACCTTTCAATTTTCATATTAATCCCCATCTTCTCCAATTTAACTAATAATTTCTCATGTGGAACTGTATCAAATGCCTTGCTGAAATCCGGGTAGGTTAGATCTACTGCATTTCCTTTGTCTAAATAATCAGTTATCTCCTCAAAGAAAGAGATCAGTTTGGTCTGGCACAATCTACCTTGTATAAAACCATGTTGTATTTTATCCTGAGCCTGACCATCTACACTGCTGTTTTTCGCTCCATAGCATGTTTTTCGCTCCTATGAGCCTGAGTCAGTTGACCCGGGCTCTTAGACTCGCTACTGTGAGTGTTTTTTTCAGGGTAGAACATACCCTAAGATTCTTTCTGATTCAGGTGTTGGAGAACTTGTCTGTTCTTCTGGGCACATGGGGGAATTGTGGGAAGGCACTGGAGAACTATCAGCACTTGAGTTCTCTCTGAAAAGTGGATGAATAACTGGACTGAGTGAAAGCAGAACCCAGGCTCTAAGACATAGGTAGCTTGGGTTGAAAGTACCATTTAACTCAGGTGAGAGGTTTTGGTGTGAAGATGGGAGGGGATTGGGGCAACACCTGAGTACTGCTGAGTTAGCCTGGACTTTTAAAGACATACTCTTACATTGGGAATGCCCACCCACTTGGTGTTGCATGTCCCCACTCTGTCTTCCTTAGATCCCTCCATGAAAAACACTTCTTCCATTAGGCTTGTTAGTATTAAGTATTTTAAAAGTGCTAAGCTGAAAAACTTTAAAACAAAAGATATTACTATATATTGATGTGTGTCTACTTCCTGGTCATGTAGTGTTTAATTGTTGTTGTCTAGGTTTGACACATTAATTTCTTTGGGAAAGCATCAGTGTCCTCAAAGAAGGAATGAAAAGAGATGCTGTTGGTTGTTTCTGGGCAGGTATTTTCCCTGTGCTTTGGACTTAGTTTTGTTCCTCTGGAATTTCATGAGAGCTGACTGTCTTTTTAACTGTAATGTCAAGAATTCCATAGGCAACAATTTACCGTGCCTAGAAATGGCAGATTCTGAATTTTAGAGGAACTTCTGTTTGAGCTGGACATGTTATGTCTTGAATTTTTTAATTCCTCTTTATTTCTTGGACCTTTTGGTGTTTCTTTGTGGGACAAGTGGGGAAGAAAAGGATGAATATGAGGAAGAGGAATTTGTACAGTAGAAAGCACAAGACCAAGAATTTTGATTGCTAATTCTTCTTTAGGAATTAACATTAAATCTCACTAGCAAGATCAGACAATTCTCTGGTCAATAAGGTCCCCCAGGAAGTTTTGAAGAGAGTCATCGGTGAGTATCGTGTCCCTGTTTGACTATTTCTAGCGATGCACCATTTTATTACCCATTTTTGAAACCACCGCAAAAGAAACTACTCCATTAGACCCTTGACAGGGACTTCTTACCGTATCCAGGTGATAGAATGCTGAATCACTGACCACAGAATCACAGAAGCAGAGCTTTCTGGCAGGATCCTGGACACTGTTAAGCCTTTTCCTTTATATCCTCTCCAGAGGCCATGACTAACAACTCCGTACTATCGTGTTGCCAAACAAAGAGAAGAGACCTACAAGTAGCTGCTTTTTCCAGATGTGGTATGAAGAAGAAATAAAGAAGCTCATTAGTTCTGGTTGGTTATGCTGAAAAACACTTTCTAAAGTTAAAATTGCAGACTTTTAGTCCATAATATGCACTGGCATCTGTTTGGAATGTGATATTTAAAACAAAAAACAAAAAAAAACCCTGTTATTACAATGTGAAAATGGGTTGACACACATGAACAAGAACATTTTATTTGAGATTCCTTAATATTCAGGTCCACATTTACATCATAATGGATTAACATGACAATTTTTGTGATGACTCCAAAGAAGTTATTGTGAAATATTGTATTGACAATCTGCACTCACTGATCTAGAAGGGTCTTGCAGACACCTGGTATCCCCTTGTCAAAATTCTGCTAGCAAACTGAGGGAAATGCTAAGGTGATTTCCTGGTCTTGGATGCAGTTCACTTTCCTTCTGGATACTGCTAAATCAGTGTTTCCCAAACTTGGGACACTGCTTATGTAGGGAAAGTCCCTGGCGGGCTGGGCCGGTTTGTTTACCTGCCGCGTCTGCAGGTCCGGCCGATCGTGGATCCCACTGGCCATGGTTCGCTGCTCTGGGTTAATGGGAGCAGCTGAAGTGGCGCGGGCCGAGGGATATGCTGGCTGCCGCTTCCAGCAGCTCCCATTGGCCTGGACCAGCGAACCGCAGCCAGTGGGAGCCACGATCGGCCGGACCCGCAGACGCGGCAGGTAAACAAACCGGCCCGGCCCGCCAGGGACTTTCCCTACACAAGCAGTGTCCCAAGTTTGGGAAACACTGTGCTAAATCTCGTCCCTCCTAGAGATGACCAGGGATCCTAATTTTCTGTGATAAAAAACCCTCCAAATTCTCATATTAAAAAAACGTGTTTTTCTGCAATTAAAATGGAATGCTGATCTTTAGTTTCTTTTGCCACAAAATATAAGGTGTCAGTTGAACACAATTTTTTATTGATGTAATTACACTTTTTAAGCAAGTTCGAAGCCTACCAGTGCCATCAATCATTATATTAAAATAAAATTAATAGAATTGCAGTTTTTATATTTTACATATACCAGATATTTCTACGTCTGTATTCTGTATTTTCAGAAAAAAAATTAAATGTACAAAAATGCTGTAATGATCCAGTCAGAGTGCATTTTTTTTTTACTATTGTCGATGGACCTGCTGTCTCAGCCTCTTGTTTTCATTTCTTTTCATTCAATTTGTTTAGCGCTTTCCATGTGTTCCACAATTGTCTGCCTTCGAACTTAATCTACAGCCTTGCTGCATACAGAACAGCACGTTACCATCAATGTGAAATTTTTCCTTGCCGAACTCAGTGATGTGGTCTTTATGGGTGATTTTTAATGTTTTTTCAACATTTTTTTTTTCATAACTTTAATTACTCATGCCTGGAGGCTGAAGTGAAATCTGAGATGCATTAAAACACGAACCTCTGTATGCCGTTAAGTAACCTCGGTACGCCGGAAGCAGTTTATTGGAATTTGTTTAGTTATGTAAATTTAAAGCACATTCAAAAATCAACCACAAGATGGGGGGGTTGTGCTCATTGAATAAAAGACACTGGTACTTTCAGTAAAATTTAATTTTTTTTTTTTAATTTTTTCACAAAATGTAAAAACTAAAAATTCTCTGGTAAATATGCGAATTCCATGTTTTTCCTTGGCAAATGAATTTCTAGGATCTCTGGAAATGATTTATATACGTGCAAAAAATTATTTTGAAGAGAAAATGTTTATGCCTTTAGAGTGGACAAGAAATTATCAAAATGGTGGTGCCTTATTTCTTGGTTATGGGCCAGGAGAAAAAAAAATTGTTTAAATGAAAAAGAAAATGTGTAGATTTCCCATACCCTCACTGCTTTATTGACACATTGGAGCCCATTGTCTACAAGGTTTATCAAAGGACAACTTTTTGCCCATGAATTTCACAAATAATTCCTTAGTGTTCACCTAGCTCCAATACAGACTTTATATTTCATGTATTTTAACTGGATTTTAATAAATGGTGCCCACACAGAGTCAGATTGACAATAATCCATAGTGTCTGTCTGAAATAGTTAAGGGTCCAATTTAAACAGTCAGCTTTAAATTTCTTTCCAGGAGTTTGCCCAGGAAACGTTTTTTGCATGTGCACAAATACATGCAAATGGGACAGTGAGGACCTGTCTACTTAACTTTTGTGTTTGCAAATGCCCTTTGTGTTCAAATGGGGGGGTGGGGGGGGAAGGGGGAGAGGAGGAGGGGGGTTGTGCATGGACAAGTCTCAAGGCTGAGTTAAGTCCTCTGAAAATTTGGGTCTATGGAGTTTGGATTAAAACTATTCTTTAACTTGCTTTGCTGAGTCTCATGCAGTTCATATCAGGTCCCAGTGGATTTCCATATCTGATGGTATTTATTGTTGGGTCATCCATTGTTCTTAGGCTTTCTGAAAAAGGACCCATAGCAGCAATTCATTCACAACTTTGAATTTCCTAGCTTTTGTTGATGTCATGTTAATTTTAATGCAATTTTTGTGTGTCAGATCATTTTTATGGAGTCTGCATTTCAATATCAAAGTAGAATCTCTCTCTCTCTCTCTCTCTCTCTCTCTCTCTGTATTACCCTGAAAATCATGTAAATTAAAGTTGGGATGATATAAATCAAGAATTTGGCATTAACGAAGTGCCCTGAATACTCCAATGTCTATTGTGAACATTGATTAGTGAATCATAACCCAAATCTTTTTATCTAGGGCACCTTTTGACTTTCTTTGTGAGCGCATTGCTATCTAGTGATCTTCAGAGGAATAAAGCTGCTTAACTGTTGAAAAAGGATAATGCCATTGAGGCTAAATGCTTCACTAATAGCTATGGGCACACTACTGACTGATGCTATATTTTATCAATGGTGTGGTACTGTACAAAGAGGAAAGGAAGGATAGGTACTCATCCCAATATGTAGGGACAAAAACCTTTAGCTAACAGCTCTTTACCTGTGTAGCTGCAGCAATTCTAGACTTTTATTTGCAAACTATAAATAAAGAGAAAACACTACTGTAAATAACTAACTGAAATTTCAAATACTGAAAATCCCTCATTCTGTGAATGTGATGAATGAACAAGTTTTTAAAATAACTGTGGCAAAGCGTGTGTGCTAGCAATGTACCTTGTGTTAAACTAGCCAGAGTAGAATAGCATACAGGGATAAAAATTTAACTCAAAAGCTTTTGTCATTGATGTGTGTTTATATGTGGTGCCATCTCCTCTGCACTGATTTGCCTGCCTGCAAATAACTATCCATCAGGCAGTGCAGAGGTAATACAAATGTGCATGTTTGTCTTACATGCACACAATTCTTGTGACTGCACCAGAAAAAAATCTTCCCCAAATCCCAACACCCTGTTTCTGTTGCTGGCAAGCCAGCCAGCATTCAGAAAAACAGTTAGCCTTTTGACAAAGTAACAACCTTGGGTTTAGAAGAATTTTTTGGAATTGGGCAGAAGTGTTGTGTTAACAAAGGTCACCTGTAAAGATTAGACCGGGAACAGTTAGTTTTACTTGACCGAATTTTAGATGTGTGTGTGCAACTCCCACTGTCTTCAATGGGTATCATGTTTGTGTATCTAGGTGTGATGGGGTGTCCACTCCCCAGCAGAGGGCTGCAGGGGAAGTAGTCTGCAATCACTCCTTGGGAGAAGGGAGATATGTTTGGGGCTACAGAATCTGGGAAGAAGCCAAAGGTAGGAGTAGTATATTGTAAGTCCTTGGGAGGAGGGAGTTTGGACTGGTAAACCCAGAGGAGGGGGCCAGAAGATAGAGAAGGGAAATAGGAAAGAGTCCAGGAAAATGGCAAAAGGGTCTGGGAGAAAGTAGACCATAGTTGCTAGATATATGGTCCCTGAGCTGGAACCTGGAGTAGCAGTTGGACCCAGGTTTCCCTATAAGCTACTGGGAAAGTGGCACAGGACCTCGTGGTTTCTGGAGCAGAAGAATGTTTGAAAAGGTATGTGGACAGCTGATGCCATGTGACTTTGGTACCCCAGAAGGGGAGGGACTCTAGTGACCTGGCCAGAGAGCCAAGTCAAAAAGAGGTAGCACCCGGCATCTGGGGGTGGGTGGGTGGTGCAGGGCGCAAGGAAGGTGGGCATCAGACCTGAGTGGAGCTAATCCCCAGATGAGTTACCAGGAGGCGCCAAACAATGAGTGAACCCTGTGACATGAGGGCAGAAACCATCACATTGTATGAAAATTGTCAGTGACTATCTTCAAGGAGTTTAATATAGAGCATAACTAGAAGAAAATACAAATAAACTGACATTCTATAAACAAATTTAATGCTTTAAGACTAATATAACAATACATGTTTGAAAGAAGGTAAGTATGGCAGAGAATATGGTCTAGAGTTGAATGTGGACAAGACATATGACATAGGTGATATACAAGGATTGTGATATGCAAGGATCCTGAGGAAAATATGCAAGATTTCAATGAATGACAGCTGCATGACAAGTGATAAATTATTGCTACTTACAATCTTCTAGAACGATGCTTTCTATGCTGAAGCTCCAGAACAGCAAGAGTGAAAGAGACATTCTGGAAGAATAAACATCTGATGAGAAGGGACATAAATCTGAAGACTAAATTCCAGCTCTTAAAAATTGTTTACTGAAATAATGGTGAATGCTCCCACTAATCTGGCGAAGAGGAGCAACTGAAAACCTATCCTATAAAAATCATTATTTTTAGGGCCTGTGAAGTCCTGCCAATTGAAGCCACTGTGATGTCCTAAAATGCATTATTCTGTGAATGAACAGAATCAGCGCCAGAAAACTGCTGCTATGTGGAGCGCCCCGCCTCCCTGATTCAAACACTTAAATCAAGATCCAAAAGTTGTATTTGGGACCATCTCTACTGGCAAGAATACTTTTAAAGTTTAGTTTTTAGCCTTTTTGTGCGCTTCCAAATGCCCTGATCCTACATAGAGATCCAACTCTGAACCCTACTGAATCCCTCTAAATGTCTGACCTGACTGAACCCATTGCAAGGCTGGCGCCTGAGTGCCAGAAACAGGTGGTTGTTCCAGTAAAACGAGTTTCCATTGGTTTTTTTCTTATCTGCAAATAATCTTCTGTGAACACTTCCCCTTTTTGTACCTCACACTCACATGCATGCAATATTCTGCTGTTTTAAATGAGATCAGCAATAGCAGGAATGAAGTCTGCTGGTTGGAAGAAAGAGAAACTCTTCTGAAACTGATGGGTTTTAAACATGTGGGCACACGCTTCACCCTTTGCGCTCCTTGAATACTCTAGCAAACACCTCAAATTTCTCATTTATGAGATGGCAGATCTCTATCATCTTCCTGAGACCATCCTAATCTACCTATCTAGGATCTTCTATTTGCCTCCATCCACGTTGTATCTGAGCACTTGCCAAGCATAAGAACAACAATGATATCTCTGTTTTCCTTCCTTGTGAGGGTTGGAAATGGTTGGTTTGTTCTTTCCTAGCAAGGTAACTTAAACTGAGTTGACCAGCTAGGTTTACAATAATATATTACAGTTCCAAAAGGTGGGTTGATTTCATACATTTTTTTTTCCCCTGCTTGGAGGTGATTGTGCACTTGCATGCCAACTTGTCTTCATGGTCATTTGCAGAACTATAAAATGTAGAGGAAGGTTAGATGTGGTGGATTGCAGAAATGATGCTGGAAGGAGGTGGAATGTCCCATGTAACAGACTGATAACAAGTTGGCTTTGTGATACAGATGGATAAAGGGGCCTTAAAAGCATGAAATCAGATCTACTGAGGGGAAAGGATTTTTTTGCAGCTTCAAGAACTCTTGCATTTCTGGTGTGAAGCCCCATGGAAATCATGAGAGAGATTGTGCTCCTGACATTCTGACCTAGCTTGACTCCTCATCTGACTTGTAGTTCCTGACCTCCAGGTTGTCTCCTGCTTCAAGCTGGTTCAGGATACCAGGGGGTCAGATTCTTGGTTCTGATCTCCAGTTTGTCTCCTGCTTCTGACCTCCTGCTGTCCTGAGTCAGCCCCCTCTTGATTCCTGTCTCACGACTGTGGACTCCAGCTATGACTACTAGGTCTAGCTACCCACAACTCGGCTGTGACAGTGTCCTTTCTACTAGGGCTTTGTGAGGATCTCTGCCTCTTTTCTATTACCTTGTGACAGCACAGAGAGGAGCAGCAGGGGACAGAGAGGTTGGCATTGACAGGCTCAGTCCCAGTTTACAGAACTGGAGAATTGTGGGGAACAGAGTGGAATCATGCTACAATTCATTTGCAAATTTAACACCATTAATTTGAGCTTGACTAGGGACTGGAAGTGGCTGCCTCACTACAAAAGCAATTTCCCCTCTCTTGGTATTGACACCTGCTCATCAATTATTGGGAGTGGACCACATCCACCCTGACTGAATTGGCCTGGTCAACACTAGTTCTCCACTGGTAAGGTAACTCCCTTCTCTTTATGTGCCAGTATATTTATGCCTGCATCTGTAATTTTCACTCCATGCATCTGAAGAAGTGGGTTTTTTGCCCACAAAAGTTTATGTCCAAATAAATCTGTTAGTCTTCAAGGTGTCACTGGACTCCTCGTTTTTATGGATTTACCTTGTAACTGCTGAATACAATGTTGCATCAAATGTGTTACAATCGGCAGGTATGTGGTTAGATCAGGATATGCTCCATACCCCTGTATGTTTACTTTTGTAAATCTCTTTGCAGTGTATGGAATAGCAGGTTTTTATATTTGGCCTTTGACAGAATAATGTTCCCCTGTGATCTGTCACCACCCTGAGCTACAAGGATAGTAGGATCACTAAGCATAACATAGCCGTGTTAGGCATAATATTTCCAGATCATTCATCTATATTGAGTAATGCTATTGGAGTCCAATGCAGTGATTATTTGCCGTACTGTACAGACAGCTGCCAGGACATTGCCCTTACAGCAGCAACTGGTAAATGGCTAAAAATATTAAGGTGCCAAATCTGCCCTTGGGTAAATACATGGGGCTTGTCTCACTTTAAGAGGGACTCCTGCATGTGTATCCAAGGGCACAACTTGTCCCTTTGTATTTAGAATGCTGCTTGACCTAAGTGTGTTTGCTTCAGTAAGTTTGAAAAAAACTTTCCAGCCAGCCCTATGTCACTTGCGATTTGGAATGAATGGATTGGGCCTCTGACCCCCTCCCCCCTTCTGTTTGTTCTTGTTTGGTTTCTCTCGGCCTTGGTTCACAGAAACTGATTCCCTCAGTCGCTGTCAGCTAGCAGGATGCCTGGTAGTAGCCAGGAGATTGATAGCTCCTTCACTAAACTTGCATTGCCTTTCTACATCCCCTTCCTTTTCCTTGTTCCTTTTCCTTTTCCCCTGGATGGCACAGTGCTGTCCAAACTATGTCTCTTTAGCATTGCTGTGACTTTAAAAATACTTCAAAATTACTCCATTTTGGGGGTCCGGTGGTGTGAAAGGGCAGTTACAGGCTTTTCTGTTCCTCTTATTTTCTTCTGCAGTTTTAATTTCCTGGAGTTCCCGTGGGAAAGAGAGAAACTTTAGCAACTGACTCAGTCAGCCTTGCTATGGCTGGGAGCACTATTTTGGGAACTTGCACACAATATGCAATTCACTCCCCAGCCTGGGGATTGTGTGCACCCACAATGTGTGCGCAGTAGTGTCAGCATTTCCATTATAATGCCTGTCATTGAGTGTCTTATAATTCAGCTATTTTGATTCAGACTGGTCTGAAATTTTTATTCCATAGTCAAAATAACGAAGGGAATGAAATACCCCAGCTCAGTCTGTGCCCTGCCACCCCGGCATAGTGTGGCTGCTGGTGCTATCTAATAGACGAGGGGTTGGCAACCTTTCAGAAGTGGTGTGCCGAGTTTTCATTTATTCACTTTAATTTAAGGTTTTGCGTGCCAGTAACTCGTTTTAACGTTTTTAGAAGGTCTCTTTCTATAAGTCTATAATATATAACTAAACTATTGTTGAATGTAAAGTAAATAAGGTTTTTAAAATGTTTAAGAAACTTCATTTAAAATTAAATTAAAATGCAGATCTTATCAGTTTAGTGTGATCCTTGCCCTTACTTTTCCTTGCTGAGTTTTCCAATGTCTGGCACGTATTTGGATACTTTAAGCTGCACACAGGCTTCTGAGTGATCAGTTGTTAATCGGCTCTGAAAGGGACAGAGGACAGATTTCATGTGTGAAAATACCTGTTCACACAGGTATGTGGATCCAAATGCTGAAAACATTGCAAACGCAATTTTCTTCAAACAGTTAAAATTCACTGTCAGGGACGCTCAGCAGGTCAGAACAGAGGCCCCATGATCTCTCTCGGTAGCTTCAAGTGCACGCTGCAGCTCTCCAACTTTGATGCCCACAATTCTGAGCTTTTTAACTGAATGAGCTGCATTTCAAAATCTTCAACACCCATCCACTGAAATACAGACAAATCCAAGTCGCGTTTGTTGAACTTTTCAGGTTTAATTAGAAAATAAAGCATTGGACCAAATCACTGGAAATCTGTCAGAAAATTCTGATTCCTGTTCTTGCATGTACATTCTAATCTCAACGTCAAACACAGTGTGCTCTTCTACGTGGCATGATAGTGATGTAAGCAGCAAATCAGGACTTAAAAATATCCCAGCACAATGGCGCTGGAACAATTTTTAAGATGGGGGTGATGAGCTGCGCCCCCTCTTGCCCGTCTGCACCCTTCACTGCCCCAGCCGGGGTAAGTGAGCCACAGCTGGGGGTGGCTGCAGAGCCCCAGGCTGGCAGCCAGGACCCCAGGCCGGTAGAGAGCCCCCCCCCAGACCGGTGGCCAGGACCTGGGGCTGGCAGCAGGCTGAGCGGGGTCAGCAGATGGACCCCGGCTGGCAGGGGGCTGGAAGCCGATACCCCAGGCAGCAGCGGAGTCCCTGGGACCGGTGGCCAGGACCCGGGCAGTGTGAGTGCCCTGAAAATCAGCTTGCGTGCTACCTTTGGCACGTGTGCCATAGATTGCCTACCCCTGTAATACACACTGCCCCAAGTCAGTCTATTTTGTAGGGTTTTTTCCTTCTCTGGGTGCTGTCTGATGGGCTTTGTGCCTTGATGGGGTGCTCTGAGAAGCCCACCTTGGGGAGAATTTCTCATTTTGTAACTTTCAAGCCTGCTCTTTGTAGCTCAAGGAGACACCAGTCTCCATGCTGTTTTTCTTTTTATTCTACTTATGGTCCATGTATTCACCCTGTCAACAAAGCACAACATATAAAGTTAGGGAAAGAGTTCCCAAAAATGCCCGACTGAGGTACAGCACAAAGAGATCTTCTTCTCTGTTTCACTCTCTGCCATAGTCTCCCTTAGCAGCTGTCAGACAAAATAAATAAGTAAATAAATTGCATTGGAGCTGGTTATTGCATCTGGTGCCAATTTTCAACCAATTATCCCAGCTTTCTATGCTCTTGGGGGGGGGGGGAGGGCTACTTGATTGTTTTGATACAAAACTTGACACTTCTACTAATAAAATCTGTCAGACAGAAAATCAGCTGAAAACTGTGGTGATACCATGCAGATAGAGAGGAGTCATCTTTGGGCTAGGCCTTTGACCATGCTCTGTTCCCATGTTGGCTGAGCGGTGGTGCAAAGGGGATGGAAAGCCAGGTTAAACAGCTAGGGGCAGATCTCCCTGTGTTGCATAAAGCCAGCGTAAATAACTCTACATCAGTGGCTCTCAACCTTTCCAATCTACTGTACCCCTTGCAGAAGTCTGATTTGTCTTGCGTACCCCATGTTTCACCTCACTTAAACAACTAGCTTACAAAATCAGACATACAATACAAAAGTGTCACAACACACTATTGCTGAAAAATTGCTTACTTTCTCATTTTTACCATATAATTATAAAATAAATCAATTGGAATATAAATATTTTACTTACATGTCCGTGTATAGTATGTAGAGCAGGATAAACAAGTCATTGTCTGTATGAAATTTTTGTTTGTACAGAGTTTGCTAGTGCTTTTTACATAGCGGGTTGTAAAACTAGACAAATCTCTAGATGAGTTGATGTATTCCCTGGAAGACTTCTGAGTACCCCCAAGGGCACATATTCCCCTGGTTGAGAACCACTGCTCAACGCCACCTACTTCTGGCTGCCCTTTGCATAGGGGGGAGACGGGAATGTGTTGAGGGTGAGAGAAGTGTGGCAATCCTGAACCGACTTGTGAACAGCTCTTAAGATATTGCTGCTGGCACAAATTGGAAGCTGCTACAACTTGCTCTGGGGCTAAACTGGCCTCTGTATACCTCCAAAATCAATTGGAGGAAAGCCCTAGGTTCCTCTCCTATCCTCTCAGGTGTGCTGAACACTGCTGTGTGACCCATGGAAGGGGTCTGTCCCTTTTGGCTTTGGAAGCCAAGAATGAAAGTAGCAAGATGTCAACTGGTGTCTCTGTTACACCAGATAGAGACTCTAGAAACTATTAGCAAAATCTCTAATATCTGCCTTTGATATCTAGGGGGGAGGAGCAAAGCAAATAGTTCTGCTTAGTTTTAATAATTTAAGCAAAATGCAGATAAATATGTGACTTTGTGTTAAAATTTCATTAAGATCAGTAATGGGGTGCAGGCTGTAGCTCATTTCATGTGAAATGATACACCGAGAGAGAGAAAGAGACACACAAAAACACACCTTTCCTGGGGTTTGGTTTATTTAACACAGGGGTTCTCAAACTGGGGGTTGGGACCCCTCAGGGGGTCGTGAGGTTATTATGTGGGGGTCATGAGCTGTTAGCCTCCACTCTAAACCCCGCTCTGCCTCTAGCATTTATAATGGTGTTAAATATATAAAAAAGTGTTTTTAATTTATAAGGGGGGTCACACTCAGAGGCTTGCTATGTGAAAGGGGTCACCAGTACAAAAGTTTGAGAATCACTAATTTAACAGCAAAGCAGTTCCAAAATACTACTACATGGAAACGCCAGCCTAAGTTTTCTTGTCAGGCATGACTGTCCCTATGGTTACTTTAACCCAATTTAACCCTTCCCCCCAGGGTTGGCTGCTCTGAGGCTCCCTCCCTGCAGGACTTTTAGGACTATTCCAACCTCCCTTGTACCTGGGTGGAGTAACTAGCCAGCTGCACAAGTAGTCAGTCAGAAAAACTCACTATAGCATTTCCTAGCTGGAACACCACCTGCTAACAGGCCGGAACACTGTTAGCCTACTGCTGTATGTGACGTTTTGCTAGTTTTAAAATTAGCCTCTATAATATACAAAGGACTGGGAAAAGGTGGAAGGATAGCTGTAACATGAGTTTATCTTAATGTGTGTCAACAGAGTAGACCAATGCTGGTGCCATTCTCATGCTGTTGAATAAGAATACAGTGTACATTTATGGAGAGCATGGACTTAATAAGGAATGTTTAATATTAATCTGGTACCTTCAGGACTAAATGCCAATTTTAGGAGTCTAGATGCTGAAGTGAGAGGCTTAGTTTAGGCACCTTCATTTGAAAACTGAGTTCCTCAAGTATACAATTCATGTACTCTGACAATTGCTGATCTCTAGCAAAAATACTCTTATACAAGAATAAATACAAAGATGAGCAGGGGAATATTTTTGAAAACTTATTAGCGCCTTCAAATAAAAATCAATGCACAGGATTACTGAAAACAAAATGATCTCTGATACTCACCCTTGGCTCAGGAGATGCAAGTTGCTCTCTGTGGCCCTGGTTTTGATGTCGGTGATCCATTCTGAGATGCACATGACAGACTTTATTTCTATCAAAATTCTAGAAATTACTGATTTGCAGGTTGGCATAATTCTGTGTCACTATCTCCTCATTTCAGAATGTGATAATATTAATGAAACGATGCAACATCAGGTACTGATTCAATGCCAGCTCCACTACACAACCCCATTGGGAAGGAAATCTTTTCTGAACCCCCTCTTCTGGCCTTCAAACAACCCCCAAGCTCATCATCAGAAGCCAGCACCCCACAGACCAGGACACACCAACTCAAAGTGGCACCAGACCCTGCCAGAACAACAGATGCAAAACCTGTAGACACACCTCCACTGCTACAGTGATCAGCACCCCCCACAACACACCTTTCAAGATCCATGGGTCCTACACATGCCTATCACAAGATGTGGTACCTCATCCAGTGCATTAAATGCCCCAATAAGCACTATGTGGGTGGAACCAGACAATCACTACACTTTCTTAAGGCTTCACTGTGAGTGGTCCCTTAAAATATGTGCTAACTACTTATGCTAAACTCTGTTTGATCTTGTATTTAGCTGTGACACTCTTAGTACCTTTCCCAGACCTGAAGAAGAGGTCTGTGTAGCTTGAAAGCTTGTCTATCTCACCCACAGAAGTTGGTCCAATAAAAGATATTACCTCACCCACTTTTTCTCTCTAATATCCTGGGACCGACATGGCTACAACTACACTGCATAGAACTACTGGAGAAAACAGTCATAACAGCACTGAAATATTGAGTCTGTTCTTGCTAACAAGGCAATTTTTTTACAAACTAAAGAAAGATGTCTAATGCTGGATCTGTTATGGTGCTGAAGTGTGCTGGAAATCCTCTCTACTCAGCGCACCTGACCTTGTTGTATATTGCAAATCAGTGGCGAAATATATAGCTGAAATACTATTCAGGGTTCCACATTGATTTTTCCCATATTTCAGTCATACAAAATAAAATAAACAAAGATTGATTAGCTTCTTGAGTCTGTAGTGATATTTCATCTATGAGGTTAGAGAGAGCATGCCTCAAAATTTTTTAACCTAATTAATATGTTCAGTTACATAACTTGACCTTTGTGTCTTTAGATATTTGTAACAACTTTCCTATACGTTACTTATTGCTTTTCAGATATTCTCTGTAGGGTGAAATCTTCCCTTATGCAGAGAGCTAGCACAAGGCCACTATATACCAATTAAAGTTACTTAAGCTCTGTTTGGAGGACTTGTGTGGTGCATAGGCTTTGTCCTGGCTCTCTGGCACAGGGACGAACTTCACCCTGTGATGAATGCTTCAGACAGTTTCTAGTTAAATGGTGCAGTTTTGTTCCTCAGTGAAATTGAGCTGGTAGGATACCCCTGGACCCAAAACTTAAATGGGATTTTTGGTGTTTAAAAACATTATTACAAAACATACAATTATTTAAAATAAGAATTCCAGGACTATCTCAGAGTTGGCAACACTGTATAGTACTATCTACACAACAAGGGTTCATGAAAGATGCTTTTTAATTTAAGAATGCAAAGTGGGGTATGTATATTGACGCAGTTTTCACAAGTCAATAAATATTGTATCAAGTCCTGCCTGGAAAGAGGATGTTGCAGAAATAAATATGACACGATGCGATAATGTAAAAAGAAAAAAGTCAGAACAATACATTAATGTTCTGGCCATCAGGAAACACTGACAATGCTCCCACCTTTTTCCTGTGACTTACCCAGAGTTCCTTCCAGGCAACACAGATAACTGATCACGCTGTGGACTGAATTCTGTGCCAACTGAAAATAGAATAATTTTTGGTACATTTGTATCTGATTAAGTAATGGATCTGAGGAACACCCTTTCCAGGCAGCTTTAAACCACTTCTATGCAGAGTAAATAAAACCTTTCTTTCCAATTCATCAGATTGGTAAAAATGTTGTTGCATCTGGAGACAGGCACCAAGAATTATTTCACTCTTGCAAATATATATTTTAACAATTTAGAGTGAATAAAAAGGTCCTTTATTGCTGCTGTATTCAAGAAAGAACATGTATAGTTATTTTTATTCTTTTAAATGACTCAAAGTATATTTTTAAACAAATGGGTTTAACTGTTAATGGCTAGAGGACTGCATACTGCAGGTAAATGGTCTAATTTCATACAAGGATTTTAGTATATATGTAACCCACTGGTGAATGTTTGTTACAGGTCTCCCCTCCATACACAGTCCACAGAGGAAATGAGCTTCATACAAACCCCTCAGAGAGCCTTGGCTCTTCAGTTCAAGCTGTAGGAGATCATCCATTTAGCTCTCTTGGTTCCTGGCTCAAGCCTTGATGTGTCAGCCAAGAATGGTGGCTGCAGTGTAGTTGTAGCCATGTTGGTCCCAGGTGAGGTAATATTTTTATTGAACCAACTTCTGTGGGTGAGAGCCACACACTCTGTGTGCCTGTCTCTCTCATCAACAAAAGTTGGTTCAATAAAAGATATGAGCTAACCCACCTTGTCTCTCTAAGAGTGATGGCAGTTGGATATATCCAGGAATGCTATTTGGGTGAAAATCCCCCCATACCTGCAGTCCCTGAAGGGCCCTGATAGTGTTCCATTATGGCACAACTGCATCATGGGATTGGAGGGGGCTACTGTGTAGGCATGCAAGTAAACTCCCACTGGTGACGGAACAGGGCTCCATATAATGGGTTAGTAATGGAAAGGAATTTGGGATCATGGTCAAAAATTTTGTGGATCCCCACTATGTGTCTCCAGCAACCATACACTCTCAGGTGGGGAGAGCTGTCTCAAACTCTGCCTACAGTTGGGGTGGATTCTGTTTTACCTCTCATCTTAATTCTGAACCACTGAGCCCATTTCCTCAGGTATTTCCCAGAGTTGTGGAATTTTTCACCTTTTATTTAACAATCAAACATTTTTTCTAACCAGCTGCTAATGAAGACATAGGCTAGGTCTACACTACCCACCTGAATCGGCAGGTAGAAATTGATCTCTCGGGGATCGAATTATCATGTCTTGTCGGGACGCAACAATCGATCCCCGAATCGACGCGCTTACTCCACCAGCGGAGGTAGGAGTAAGCGCCGTCGACAGGGAGCCGCGGAGGTCGATTTTGCCGCCATCCTCACAGCGGGGTAAGTCGGCTCCGATACGTCGAATTCAGCTACGCTATTCGCGTAGCTGAATTTATGTATCTTAAATCGACCCTCCCTGTAGTGAAGACCTGCCCTATAAGTTTTATCCTCCACAGTTATTTACATGCAGAGTAAAACCAAAAGTTTCACTAAATGAAGACTGCTTCCTTTTCTCCATTTCCCAAATCCTGCCCAACTTGTTTACATAAAACCTAGATAGATATTTATAAAATATCCTGGGCACAGTGACTAGTGGTGTTTTACAATAATTGGAAGAGATTGTGAGATTTAACTATTAATGACATAGTTTGGCACCTTTGTGCCTAACAGTTCATAGCGTTCCACTGTTCACATAGGAAAATTAATAAAGTTAATTTTTTGCATGGATTTAAAACGAACGTTATATTTGACTTGGAGTTGCATGAAAAAAGAACTCAGAAAGCCCTGAAAATAGTGGCTGTCCAGTAAGGAGACTTTAGAATATGTTAATTTCATATATATATTGTGACTTTAAAAACAGGTTCATTACCATCTTATAAAACATTTTTAATAAGCCAGGCCAATGATGACGACCCTTGATGTTACAGTATCTCATCTGTTTTCATACTGTGTCCATCACTGTGGTATCTAGCCACTTGCCATCTAGGTGGATCCCTAAACATGTTACAAGCTTTACTATGGTAACTGATTGCATGAACTATAGGCTAAACCCTGCTTAAAGAGAACTTGCGGAGAGTGTGTGTGTGTGTGTGTGTGTGTGTGTGTGTGTGTGAGAGGGGGTGTCCTTCACACACCCAGACATGCAGAGGCAAAAGGCATCAGTGCTGCTTTGCCATTGGGCTGTAGAAGTAACTTCTGTTCCTTGTCTGTTTCTGTTTCTATGGGATAGTTGATCTGTTTAGTCATGGTCCATCTCTTAGAAATTAGTCCTACTCCCATTGAAGTCAATGCCAAAGCTCCCACTGATTTCATTGGGACAGGATTAGGCCCTCTATCTATCCCAACCCAACTTCTTCTCCATGTATGCTGCCTCAGAGAATGTCCTTTGGAGCGACCTCTCTGTGGCATGCTTTTTGACTCGAACATCTGGTTCCCATCATAATAAACCTACAAGCCAAAAGGACTGACTGACTGTATTTATCTTTTTCTTTTTTAAAGGGGGGATTTAATGTTTTATTAAGTTTTTAATAATTAATCGTCAAAAAGTGCAACAAAAATAGCTGGAAAGCTGAAGCAAATTTGTGAGCCATTGAAGTAAAGAGATGCAAATAGAAGCAAAGCCTGTATTCTACCTTCAGCTATCGGTATAAAACTCATCAAAGTAAACCTGTTTTATTTAGACATCTGGAAAATGTACTTTGACAAACATCCACTTGATGACTGTCAGTGTCTTATAAAGAGACTTTGATATCAAAGATCCTCAGAAACTGTCAGAATAAATCAGATCTTCTTTATGACAGAGAAATCTTTCCTAGCCATGATTTGTATTGTCTGGTTGATATGTTTTTAGCATCTTAATACAAAGGACTATTTTGCAAATATTTTTTGCACATTTTTATGCAAAATAATATGATCTTACTAATGAGGCATTTCAGGTAGTTAAGCAACCTGGAAAAGCAGAATCTGTGTAGCTGCTTTTATCAATATTCATACATGTAATCTCCCAGGTTTTTTAATGTATAAATACTTACTAGCTTTATATTTGCCATGTATTTACACAGGCAAAGTCCTCTATTGAAAAGTCCTTTCAAACTCACAGAGAGAAGAACTGTAATGCCATATTATAAAAGATGTTATCTTGCATTGAGGCTAGTGAAATCTATACCTCAAATGTTAAAATCTATTAGGAACAGGTAAAAAATATAATAGGCTAAAACATGTAACCAAATCTTCCTTCAAATATCAGCAGTCTCCAGAGAGTGAGCATTCTTCACCTTAAATCAGAAAGAGATAATTAGTCACTGAACTATACAAAGCTAGTCATCTGTGTATGACTATGCCCATTCAAAATTGCAGCATGCTTTTTCTTACTTAACTTTTTTTTTAATCTAGAAAAGAAGGCATTGCCTTGTGATGGGATTGGAGAAGCTGAACCCATTAAAATGGAAAGGAGACAATAATGCCTTGTAATGACGCTCCTCTTTGAAAAATGGAATCTCTCTACTGCT
Organism: Trachemys scripta elegans; assembly: GCF_013100865.1. Lineage (NCBI taxonomy): Eukaryota > Metazoa > Chordata > Testudines > Emydidae > Trachemys > Trachemys scripta. Next base: position 109,842,974 of record NC_048302.1, read on the forward strand.
TTATATTTACAATGTTGTGGAAACATTAACTATTTAATTCTCACAACAGTGAGATGACATAGGTACGGGATTATTTGCAAATTGCCAGGAAATTAGTCTTTTAGTTTACACAGGGCAAGACAACAAGATACCAGCAGAGCTATCATCAGAACCAAAGAGTTCCTATCTCTCAGCTCCAGACAAGCTCCCTCTCAGAAAATAAGAGGAGTTGGAGCGGGATGTCACATAGACCTGAGTAACAGGGTTCTGGAAGCGTGTAACAGTTTGTCATCTGGGGGAGTGAGGAACCATAATACTATTGTTTGAAACTTCCAACAGCTCTTAGTAAGGTATTATGACAACATATCATTGGTACAGAACCATGTGGAGAAATCCCAGTTGCAATTGGATGCATTAATTAGATGCAGTTTCTGAATGGTGGAATTCACACCATTCACACAGGGATTCTTAGAGCCTCATGGACACAGACGGTATTCTGACTACCCCCACTTACCAGTGGCTGTCACTCTCTTGAATTGTGTTTGATAGTACTGCCTCCAAGTGGTGCTTTCAGAAATTAGCACCAAAACACAAATCCGATGATGTCCTTGGGTAGTTCGTATTTGGGGGTGGGGGAGGGCGGAAAAGAGAGATACTATCAGTTTCCAGAGGGTGGTCATAGTTCTAGATTACTCCCAGAAATGGCATCTCTTTCAGGAATCACTTCAGTCTTGACTGCTGCTATAATCCTATTCTCCAAAGTATCATTGCCTTGAGGATGTATTTCTAAATGTGAAAGCATGACATTGCATCAATCCCTTCTAACTACATTGTGACGCCTACACCCTTTTTCCTTGTATCCGACTTACATACTATAAGTAGATGAGATTTTTGTTGATTTCTGCACTTGAACCTATATTAGAGGCTGCAGAAAGATAGTGAGGTATTTCAATATATTCCCATCGTTGTATGGGAATAATTTGTTTGCAGGAATGCATTCTGTTGGGAGATGGAAAACAAGAATCTTGTAACAGATTGTGTTACTAAATCTAGGCTTCCTTTGGTGTGGATATCCTGTATGGAGTCAGGAAGGTACTGGAGGGGACGGGATACATTGTGCCTGCAGGGGTTGTAGATCTAGAAATGGATAATGGAGGAAGGCTTTTTGTAGTCTTAAGGAAAATGTTAGTCTCCTTTCGCTTTCATATACAATTTTTGTTAAACAAATATCAATCAATCAATACTTAGTAAACAGCCCTGCCAAGGAAATACAGTATTTTCAGGTTTATTTTGTTTGCTGCAAAGTTTCAAAAAGTTCAGTCAGCCTTATCTCAAAATAAAGTCACTGATTACAGTTCACTCATTACACGCTGGATGGTTAATATTCATTTCTAAAACACTGTGCTATTTTAGAACAATTGCTCATGATACAGATAATTCCATGGTCTGGATATTTCCCTTATTTAAGGATGACTGTTCTGGGATTTGTATGTACTAGCTTATTTTGACACATCCAGTACTGGCCAAAGGTTGAATACTGAACTGGATGGATTGCTAATCTGTTTGGATTTGAAGTTATGTATGTTATGTATGTGTGTATGTTCCTATGTAAAGGACCAACAGGCTTACGGCCTAATGAATTAGAACATGGTTATTTAACTTTCAAAATCCTCTTTTTCTTGGTGGTCTGTAGGGGTTTTAACTTGCTTTGGGCCAATCTGAACCAGAGTGCCAGTGGTGGTACACGATTCCTTGCTCTGGGCCTTTGACTTTGAATCAGAGGCTGAAGGATCAAGTGTTTTTCCTTGGGACAAGCCACTGCCATTTGGATTTGTAGAGCATCATAGGTGTGCATGATGCTTACAGAGTTGCTTGAAGAAATACTCCAATTAATCGTCAATTTAGATTTACCTGAATTAAGACAAGGTTTATTTAACAAAGAAAATAGAGAATCAATGGAAATAAAAGTAAATTACAAAACTTCATACCGCTATGTAAGATTGCCTGACACCTCTCTGGGTAGGCAACAAAGTTTTTAGATTTGCAGGAAAATTTTAAGCAAAAAACCTTGTTTCCTAGCATTTTCTTCTGGGTAATGTTCCCTTTTTTTCTTATCCAGGTCCCATGCCTGTCAATGTTTGAGCTCTCTTAAACAGCCTGACTGACCTTTCCTATTCCTGGCAATGTGCTCCCCTTCTCTGGGAAGACTTCCAACCACCTTGCTGGAATTTGGTTTAGTATTCTTCTTTCCACTAAATGACAACCATTAAACCTCCTGTTCTCTGGAGAAAACTAGCTTCCTCAGCTAGTCATTAAACCACCTTCCCGGAAACTGGGCTCCTCACCTAATATCTTATCAGCTAGGCATTGCTTTTTCCCAGCTAGTCCTTTGTTGGAATCAGTACCCCAATACACACCTGAAATGACCTCCATCTGAGTAGACATGCTGTCAGCACTTTAACCAGGAAGTAGAGGAGTTTTTAAATTAGTGCTGGGGGAAAGCTGACAGGTGTGGAGGAGCACACAGTTCAGATAGAGACATCCTATAGGGGAGTGATCTACAAACAGGGATTCTCTATATCCTAGGAAAGAGGAGAGGATAGATGTTGATAAAGTACAGGTAGGAACTGAAGAGAAATGGTCAAATGAAAGAGTCCCATACAATTATATCACATGAAGGCAGACAGCTAAAAAGAGGCACATTTTATAAGTGCTTGTATGTAAATGCTATAAGTCTAAATACTTATAAGATGGGTGAACTTGAGTGCCTGCTATTAAATGAGGATATTGCTATAATAGGCATCACAGAAACTTGGTGGAATGATGATAGCCAATGGGACACTGTAATATCAGGGTACAAAATATATCGGAATGACAGAATAGATTGTTCTGGTGTGGGAATGGCACTATATGTGAAAGAAAGCATAGAGTCAAGTACAAATTTTAAATGAAACAAACTGTACTATACAATCTCTATGGATAGAAATTCCATGCTTGAATAATGAGAGTATATTAGTATGAACATACTGCCGACTGCATCCGAAGAAGTGGGCTGTAGTCCACGAAAGCTTATGCTCTAATAAATTTGTTAGTCTCTAAGGTGCCACAAGTACTCCTGTTCTTTTTGCTGACCAGGATGGTGATTGTGAAGTGCTCAGGGAGATTAGAGAGGCTATAAAAATAGAAAGCTCAGTAATGATAGGGGATTTCAACTATCCCCATATTGACTGGGTACATGTCACTTCATGATGGCATGCAAAAATAAAGTTTCTAGACACCATTAATGACTGCTTCTTGTAGCAGCTTGTCCTGGAACCCACAAGGGGAGAAGTAATTCTTTATCTACTCCTAAGTGTAGCACAGGGATTTGGTCCAAGAGGTGAGTATAGCTTGAACCACTCTGTAACAGTCACTATAATGTAATTAAATTTAACATTCTTGTCACAGGGAAAATACCAGAGAAGCCCACCACAGTATCATTTAACTTCAGAAAAGGGAACTACACAAAAATGAGGAAGCTAGTTCAAACGGAAATTAAAAGGAACATTCACAAGAATGAAATGCCTGCAAGCTTCATAGAAGCTTTTAAAAAACACCATAATAGTGGCTCAAATTAGATTTATACCCCAACTTAAAAAGACTAAGAGGACCAAAAAAAGTCACCATGGCTAAACAACAGAGTTAAAGAAGCAGTTAGAGGCAAAAAGGCATCCTTTAAAAATTGGAAGTCAGATCCTACGGAGGAAAATAGAAAGGAGCATAAACTCTGGCAAGACAAGTGTAAAGTATAATTAGGCAGGCCAAAGAAGAATTTGAAGTGCAACTAGAAAAAGACTCCAAAACTAACAGTATTTTTTTTTTCAAGTACATCAGAAGCAGGGAATCTCACAAACAATCCACTAGGCAATTGAGGTGTTAAAGGGGCACTCAAGAAAGACAAGGCCATCGCGAAGAAGCTAAGAAACCTCTGCTCAAGAAACCTTCGGCAGAGGATTGCAGAGTATCTCCACAAACGTTTCCTAGAGATCTCTATGGAGGATTCCTGGGACATCCCGGTGTGCATAAACTAACTTTTCTGCAGGGCCCCTTCTGCCTTGCTGCACAGGGGAATGAGAAACAGATTCAAACTGTACCTGTGTTGGTTATTTCAGTCCCTCTTCTGCTCTGAGTAAAATAAGCAGAGCATTACCTCATGTCTCCCTAGATCATCAAAGTACAATGAGCACTTACTGGAGCTTCCATCCCCTGCTTCAGGCATGCCAGAGCAGGAGTGCTGGGACTGGTTAGACCCCTCAGAGTTAAAAAGCAATCCTGGTTCGCTAGGCCGCCAGGCGTACCTGCTGCTTGTCTTCCTCCCAACTCCACTTCCTCATCCACCACATCGTACTTAGGGTTCATTCCGCTGGCCGTGGTCTCCAGCCCCCGGCAAAGTATCCCTGGGGCTCTCAGCAGTGGAGGTGGGGTCACTGCCAAGGATGGCGTGCAGCTCCTTGTAGAAGTGACCAGACCGATGATTGGCCTCCCTTGCCTGCTGGTACACACTCTTCAGCTCCTGGATCTCTGCACAGCGCTGCCGCATGTCCCTATTATGCCCCTTCTCTGTGTCATGAGCAATCTGCCTGTAGGTATCAAAGTTCCTGTGGCTGGAGCGGAGCTGTGACTGCACTGCCTTCTCTCCCCACAGACCCAACAGATTCAGCAACTCTAGTGTATTCCAGGTAGGAGTGTGTTTGCTGCAGGGAGTTGGCCTGGTCATTTGGGCAGTTGCTATGTGAGCACTCCACAACAAGCAAACAGGAAGAGGAATTTCAAAAATTCCTGGGGCTTTAAAGGGTGAGGGGCACATGCCTGTGTACCTGGCTGCAGGGCAGTGAAGTTCAAACTGGTGACAAGAGCGGTCACGATGCGCATTGTGAGACATCTCATGGAGGCCACTTAGGGCAACACAAGCAGCGCAGCATCTACACTGACACTGCATCGCTCCAACTACGTTGCCCTAAGCGCTATGCATCTCATTGAGGTGGTTTGATTAAGTCAGCGTAGCAGGAGAGTTTAGTTGGCAGTAGGAACATTGCCATGTGTACGCCTCCATAGTTAGGTCGACGTAAGGTTCCTTATGTCAACTTACCTGTGTAGTGTAAACATGGCCTTAATGAATTCTTTGCTTAAGCCTTCACTGCATAGGATGTGAGGGAGATTCCCACACTTGTGCCATTCTTTTTAGGTGACAAATCTGAGGAACTGACCCAAATCAAGATGTCAGTAAAGGAGGTTTTGGAACAATTTGATATATTAAACAGTAATAAGTCACCAGGACGAGATTGTGTTCATTTAAGAGTTCTGAAGGAACCCAAATATGATTTTTCAGATCTATGAACTGTGATATGTAAACTATTGCTTAAATGAGCTTCTGTACCAGATGACTGGAGGATAGCTAATGTGATGCCAATTTTTAAAAAAGGCTCCAGAGAAGATCCTGGCAATTACAGGCTGGTAAACCTAATGTCAGTACCAGGCAAATTGAATGAAACTATACTAAAGAACAGAATTATTAGCCACTGTGACAGACCCAGACCAGTGGGGTACAGGAGTCTGGTAAAGGGCAAATATACTGGTCACTGGATGAGTAGTTTTCTGTTCCCTGAGTGAGCAGGGGCTGCACTAGAGTAATCAGGAACCTGCTAGAACCAGTTAAGGCAGGCAGGCTAATTAGGACACCTGGAGCCAATTAAGAAGCTGCTAGAATCAATTAAGGCAGACTAATCAGGGCACTTGGGTTTTAAAAGGAGCTCACTTCAGTTTGTGGTGTGAGTGTGAGGAGCTGGGAGCAAGAGGCGCAAGGAGCTGAGAGGGCGTGCTGCTGCTGGAGGACGGAGGAGCACAAGCGTTATCAGACACCAGGAGGAAGGTCCTGTGGTGAGAATAAGGAAGGTGTTTGGAGGAGGCTATGGGGAAGTAGCCCAGGGAGTTGTAGCTGTCATAAAGCTGTTACAGGAGGCACTATAGACAGCTGCAGTCCACAGGGCCCTGGGCTGGAACCTGGGGTAGAGGGCGGGCCTGGGTTCCCCCCAAACCTCCCAATTGACCTGGACTGTGGGTTCTTCCAGAGGGGAAGGTCTCTGGGCTGTTCCCCAACTCACATGGTGAATCTCTGAGGCAAGAAAATCCGCCAATAAGCGCAGGACCCACCAAGATAGAGGAGGAACTTTGTCACACCACATAGATGAATATGATTTGTTGTGGAAGAGTCAACATGTCTTTTATAAAGGAAAATCATAATTCACCAATCTACTAAAATTCTTTGAGGGATCAACAAACATGTGGACAAGAGTAATCTAGTGGATATGGTGTAGTTGGCCTTTCAGAAAGCCTTGGGCAAGGTTCCTTACCAAAAACTCTTAAGCAAAGTAAGCAGTCGTGGGGTAAGAGGGAAGGTTCTCTCATGGATTAGTAACTGCTTAAAAGACAGGAAACAAAGGGTAGGAATAAATGGTTAGTTTTCAGAATTGAGAAAGGTAAATAGCAATGTACCCCAGGGATCTATACGGGACTGGTGCTGTTCAATATATTCATAAATGATCTGGAAAAAGGGGTAAACAGTGAAGTGGCAAAGTTTGCAGATGATACAAATTACTCAAGATAGTTAAGTCCAAAGAGGTACAAAGGATCTCACAAAATTGAGTGACTGGCCAACAAAATGGCAGATGAAATTCAATGCTGACAAATGCAAAGTAATACATGTTGGAAAACATAATCCCACCTATACATACAAAATGATGGAGTCTAAATTAGCTATTACCAGTCAAAACAGATCTTGGAGTCACTGGATAGTTCTCTGAAAACATCTGCTCAGTGTTCAGTGGCAGTCAAAAAAGCTAACAGAATGTTGGGAACTATTAGGAAAGGATAGATAATAAGACAGAAAATATCAAAATGTCCCTATATAAATCTACTTGGTATACCCACACCTTGAATACTGCATGCAGTTCTGGTCACAAAAAAGATATAATAGAAATTGAAAGTACAGAAAAGGGCAACAAAAATGATTAGGCATATATAAAAGCTTTCATATGAGGAGAGATTAAAAAGATTGGGACTGTTCAGCTTGGAAAAGAGACAACTAAGGAGGTCTATAAAATCATGAATGGTGTAGAGAAAGTGAATAAGGAAGTGTTATTTACCCCTTCATATAACACACACGAACCAGGGGTCACCCAATGAAATTAATAGGCAGCAGGTTTAATACAAACGAAAGGAAGTACCACTTCACACAACACATAGTGAACCTGTGGAACTTGTTGCCAGGGGATGTTGTGAAGGCCAAAACTATAACCAGATTTTAAAAAGAACTAGATAAATTAATGGATGATAGGTCCATCAGTGGCTATTAGCCAGCATGGTTAGGTATGCAACCCCTCTGGGTGTCCCTCTGGGTGTCCCTAGGCCTCTGACTACCAGATGTTGGGACTGGATGAAAAGGAATGGATCACATGATGATTGCCCTGTTCTGTTCATTCCCTTTTAAGCATCTGGCATTGGCCACTGTCAGAATACAGCATACTGGGCTAGATGGACTATTGGTCTTACCCAATTAGTGGCAGTGTCGGTGCATTGCTTATGTTGCCCTAAGTAGCCTCTAGGAGGTGTCCCACAATGCTCATCATGACCACGCTGGTCACCAGTTTGAACTCCGCTGCCCTGCAGCCAGGTACACAGGCAGGTTCTTGTGTTCTTATATAAAAATATGGCAAAATCAGATTTGATTCACTGAAGATGGCAATTTGGAGAGTCACAAGTGATGTTTAAATCCATGGTTTACAAATACTGTACATTACTTTTCTTTATTGCAACTGGAATGAAAAGAATTGTCATTTTGTTTCCATTCTTCTAAGAAATTGTCATCAGGCATTTTGTTTTGACAAAGAAGCCCTGATAAACTAAGTCATTAAATAGTGATATTTACACTAGGTGTCTCCCTCCCGCCCTTCTTCCTCTCTCTTTTGTCCCTGTTGGTAACCTTTCTGATGCTTTCAGTGGTTATGACTCTTCCATCTAGCAACCTCCCACTTACCTGAGCGAGGCCAAGAAACAATTATAGTTTCCACTTAGACCTTGTTGGTAACACAAAGATTTAAACTCTCAATCTCTGAACTGTAATAAAATGACTGCTGCTTCATGCTTTGCGTTGACATATCTGTCTCCCCAAATATAGGGTTTTAAAAGGGTGTACTAGAATAATAAAGGTTTAATTTCAAAAAGAAGTGAAAGGAGTATAAAACATGAATATTATTTGTAGCCGAAGAGTCCCAGGCATAGACCAGGTCCCCATTGTGCTAGGCATTGCACAAACAGAATGAAAAGTTGTTCCGTGCCCCAAACATCTTACAATTAAGTATAAGATAAGAGACACCAGATGGATACAGACAAATGGGGACACAAGGAACAATGACCTCGCAACACATTAAGTAGTGGGGGCCATAGTGTGGCTTGTAGGAAAAGTGTGTGACCCCTTTAAGGACTAGAGCAGGGGTCGGCAACCTTTCAGATGTGGTGTGCCGAGTCTTCATTTATTCACTCTAATTTAAGGTTTCGTGTGCCAGTAATACATTTTAACGTTTTTAGAAGGTCTTTCTATAAGTCTATAATATATAACTAAACTATTGTTGTATGTAAAGTAAATAAGGTTTTTAAAATGTTTAAGAAGCTTCATTTAAAATTAAATTAAAATGCAGAGCCCCCGGTACCGGTGGCCAGGACCCAGGCAGTGTGAGTGCCACTGAAAATCAGCTCACGTGCCGCCTTTGGCACGCTTGCCATAGGTTGCCTACCCCTGGGCTAGAGAGTTAGAGTGACTGACTGTGGCAGCTTCAGAGTTGATGAGCATGGGGACGCTGACCCATCTCTCCCCAGATGACCAGGAGGGAGGCTATTTAGGATCATACGGGCGCAGGAAAAGCCCTCTTTTACCTGGACCAGGTGGGGCAGCACCCGCCCTCCCACCCATGGGAGTTGTTAAATACCAGGTTTTGTCATGATCCGTTGTGGGCATAGCACTAGTTGCTCCTTTCCCGGGGGGCTGGGAAGGACTTCTTCCCGCACTACTAGATTGGCCAAGAGGAGGTGGATTTTTTTCTGGCTTCCCCATAGCGGGTTGGAGGCAAACATGGAACGGGAGATAGGCTATGATGTCACAATTCATGTGCGCGTGGGGCAGATGTCCAGTGTGGGTACTCCGTACGGAAGGGATATGGTGATCTGATAAAATGGATTGGTAAAGAAGTTAAAGGAGATATTCTTTAAAGCAGCAGAAACAAGAGGTTCGGGGCTCCTATGACTGGTATGGCAGGGAGCCAACCTCCCTCCTTTATAGCCCCCCCCCTTAACCTTCATGATGTGGCAGGGTCACAGCCAATGGGTTAGCTGGGGACCAGGATGAGTAAAGGAGGAGGGCTGACAGCATCTGCCCCTCAGGTATTTGGAAATGATTATGGAATTCCCTGCACTGTACACATTTATCTGCCGGGTACTCCCAAGCATTTAGGAATAAAGCTGCTACCTAACTAAACAGCATCCAATGTCTCCTGTCCTCCTTCCAGCATAGCTGGACAATGAGACAATATTGGACAGTGGAATTGCCTGGGTATGTTTCAGAAGTGGATGAGATCATTGTGAATGCATATTTTAGTTCTGTGCATTCTTTCTTAGGCTCCTTCAGAGGCTTTTTAATTCAAAACCTTGTCCAGGAGTTTTGGGGTCTTTGTTTATTAGCTTGTATAGAAAAAAAATTGTTGCAAAAGCTAGTAGTTTATACATTACTAAAATTCATTGGGTTTTTCCTGGGGTGTGACTGATGCATGAGAAAGTTTAAGTGACTTACCTAAGGCAGTCACTGGCCCAGCTTGGATTAAAACTCAGGGCCTTTGCTATAACCCCTAGACAGAAGTTCCCTTTGGTATAGGGATTGGAGAAAGCACAAAAAGCCTATGCTCTCCTCTCCCTCCTTGTGTACGAGCATCCACAGTCTCAATCCTTGTGACTCATAGCATGTGAAGCTTGGGTCCACAGAACATAAGCAGCTCTGCTAAACTCCCCAAAGCCAAAGCATGCAGCAGTAAGGCTGGACTCCCCACAGTCCCCTCCCTTTCTACACCAGTTCGCAGCACAGGTTTGATGCTGGGAGACCACACAGGGAACCCTGTGAAATAGTTCAGCATCTAGCTATTTTATTCCTTTCCCAGCATTCTAGTTGCCTTAGCCCTGGAGCAGAAACCATGCCTCCAGGACCTACTGCTGCTACAGCCGAACTCCTCTGCACTGCCATGTTCCAAGCAGGGTATGGAGTGAAAAGCCGCAATAGAGCCCTTGGTATTGTCATCTCATACTTGCCATGTTTTTTCATTTATAAGGAATTTCTTTTTGCACACAGAGTCTATCCATGACAGCGAATGCTTTACTTCCATTTTCACGGTAACAATGCTGTAGCAAACGGCAGCTTAGAATTTTGAGCTGTAGAATTTGCACCAGAGTCTTGCACAGGGAGTGGGGATTTGCCATTTTTTCACTTTAGAAAGTATTGGGAGCTGTTGGGAATTTCCTAGTTCTACTGGGAAATTTCACATCACCACAATTTGCAGCATTGTGAAAATTTGCAAAACCTTATTATTGTACTGAATAGGAAGCAAAAGTTACTAGTTTTTATAAAATGTTCAGTGTGATGGATTGGAGAAGTTGTTACATATTCCTACCCACCAACCAAACATTCCCAAGTGGGATAAATCTATTTAAATTGCACAGGAAGCTGAGAAACCTTGAATACTCAAAGCTAAAGGATTATGCATATTCTGAGAAACTACACTTAAAAATTCAGTTTTCTTAATATTTAAAAAGACAGTGAGAGGGTATCATGCATATTTACATCTAAACCTAAACTATTCTTCCAATTTCAATAAATAATAAAATTTTGTTATGCTTTTTTAATAACTTTGCATCTGTCCTGAGTTCATGCACTAGACTTTTAATTAACAATTAAAAATTATATATTAAGGATTTATAGTCAGTACAGCTGCAAGTATCTACTAGGGTTGCCAACTTTCTAATGGCGCCAAACCAAACACCCTTGACCCGCCCCTACCCCGCTCCTTCCCTGAGGCCCACTCCTACCCTGTCCCCACTCACTCCAGCCCCTCTTCCTCAGTCGATCGCTCTACCCCACGCTCACTCACTTTCACTGGGCTGGGGCAGGGAGTTGGAGTGCAGGAGGGGGTGAGGGCTCCACCTGGCGATGCAAGTTCTGGGGCCAGAAATGAGGGGTTCAGGGTGTGGGAGGGGGCTCTGGGCTGGTGCCAAGGGGTTTGGAGTGCGGGAGCAGGCTGGGGCAGGGGGTTGGGGTGCAGGAGGGAGTGCAGGCTCTGTGGTGGGACTGGGGATGAGGGGTTTGGGGTATGGAAGGGGGCTCTGGGCTGGGGCATGGGGGTGGGGTGCAGCAGGAGGTTTGGGGGGTGGGGTCCAGGAGGGAGTTTGGGTGTGGGAGGGGTTCCAACCTGGGGCAGGGTGTTGCAGTGTAGGAGGGGGTTTGGGGTGTGGGCTTACCTCAGGTGCGGCGCTTACCTCAGGTGGCTCCCAGTTGGCGGTGCAGCAGGACTAATGCAGGCTCCCTGCCTGTCCTGGCTCCATGCTGCTCCTGGAAGCGGCCAGCATGTCCGGCCCCTAGGCAGAGGGACCAGGCAGCTCTGCACAGTGTGCGCTGCCTGTGGCCGCAGGTGCCACCCCCGCAGCTCCCATTGGCCATGGTTCCTGGCCAATGGGAGTTGCGGAGCCGCCGTTGGGGGCAGGGGCAGCGCGTGGAGCTTCCCTGATCGCCCCTGTGCCTTGGGGCTGCAGAGACATACCAGCCGCTTCCGGGAGCTGCGCAGAGCCAGGGCAGGCAGGGAGCCTGCCTTTGCCCTTCTGTGCCGTCGACCGGTCTTTTAACGCCACAGTCAGCAGTGCTGATTGGAGTTGCCAGGGTCCCTTTTCGACCGGACGTTCCGGTCAAAAACCGGACGCCTGGCAACCCTAGTATCTATGAGTCCAAAGTACTATCGCTCTAGATTCTGATTAGGTCTTTGCTAGCTTTAGACTTTAGGCTAGCTGTACGTGGACATGAAGTTAATACAAGGTCTATAGGACTGTCTACAATAAATGTGTATTTTAAGGTAAATTAATATTGGTAATAGACAAAAGTATAGATATAACAAAGAGTATAAGTGACCCTCAACAACATAAAAGAAGTGGATACAGTGCACAGTAAAACTTGAACTTATCACCTCTCATCCAAATCTATATAATTCTGTACTTCAGGATGACAAAGAAACAGTATTTTATCAGAACAGTGTGTTCTGAATTCAACCGTATTTATAATGTTCCAAACCAAAGGCTGTATCCTTGCTCTCTTTAAGTGATGTTTTCCTGAACATTTTTCTGTTCTCAAATGCTGAAGCAATAGCTAGTTATGCCTGAGTTGAATTTTAACAATGTAATGACTGGGTACTTTTTCTCTGAAAGTTAAGCAAATATTCCATAATGTTCCAGTGTATTTGATGTGCCAACTAAGAGAATTTCATCGGTTTAGGGTGTATAAAAAGCAGAGTGTATTTTATGGATTTTAGGTTTAAGAATGAAGAAGTGTACAAAAATGGAATGTTGTTCTCTATTCCGTTTGCAAGGTGTTGAGCACTCTCAACATCCAGTGACTTCAATGGGGGTTGAGGGTGTTTAGCACCTCACAGGAGACCTTTAGTGCCTTACAGGATTGGACCCATTGTGCCCTTAATAGTACAATTTCCTGTCCACAGATGCACTTTAGACTATATATTCTGATGAAGTCTGAAACAAAAATCAGGTGGTACCACAGATGAGCAATAAAGCATCAGACAATAATTGTTCATTGACTTAAATTGTGAACAGAATTTAGCGCAATTTATGTACTAGTTCTCCTCTATAATCCCTCATCTTTATAAAATAAACCCAGTAAATAGCATTTGCTCATTTTCTTTTTATCCTTCTAAAATGATAAATATATTTTAGTAATAAGAAAATGCACTCTGAATAGCAGCCTACAAGAGGTTAGAATAGGGCCCCAAAATTTCCCTTAAAATCCTGCAGAATGGATTTGCCAATTACAAAAAAAAAAAAAAAAGTGTTAGATCTCTGAATTTAGGAAGGGAATGTCTGATCACTGTGAAGAGCAAAGCACAATTAAAAATGCTACTGCTTTTAGGGTTGTTTTTTTTTTTTAAATCCCCAGTCTTTCTGAATTAATATGTATATAGACCCCACATAAACTTGTGTTAGTATTCCAGAGATTGTGTGGGCATGATTATATGGGTCACCTGATGATGTGTAGAGCGAGACACACACACACACACACGTTTTAAAACTGGGTATTTTAAAATCAAATATATTGGTCTAATGAAGTACACGGTATTCCAACAGTAAGGATTGTCTATTGGGGTTTCTTTCCACAGTTAAATATATTTAGGGTGACCAGATAGCAAGTGTGAAAAATCGGGACAGCAGGTGAGGGATAATAGGAGCCCATATATTTAAAAAAGGCCCCAAATATTGGGACTGTCCCTATAAAATTGGGACATCTGGTCACCCTAGATATATTTTAAAAGGACTCTTGTTTGGGAATGTTTGCATACTAGAGTTCCTCACAGTAACACAATGTGTGTAAGTGATCATAAAAGCATTTATTTATTCTCATTATTAGAAAATTCTTAGGATTTTTTTCCCCTGCTTTGGACAGTGTGTTTGCGGTTTTGATCAGAGAACACATTTTCTTGACTCTCTCTCTCTCTCTCTGTTCCCTTTCTGGCTTTGACTCTCCCCTAGGGCAAAATAGTGATTCTGCTGCTGAACACCAGGAAGAATGTTAAATAAACAGCAAAAAATAAAAACACAGCAGGACTGACTCACTGATAGGAATATGACTGTTGCACACATGAGTAAACTCTGCCAAAATCTGTGTTACTGCATATTGGACTGAGTCATGTATTCGCACATATGGAAAAAAGATTAATTCTTTCCTTGTCAAAGATGCTTTGTGTAGTCTCCAAAACTAATGGAGATGTGATCATGTACAGTTGTTATTTTCTTAAATAATTGCAGTTTCTGCAGTCACTGTGTGGGTACTATAGGTGACTTTTTATGGAATCACCCTAAATATGTGTATTAGAAAGAGAATTAGTAGAAAGTCTTGAATTGCGTGCCATGATCATTCTTTTTTGCTGTCTTCATGGCAGCTAACACTTAATAGTGCGATTTCTATGGCAAATCTATTTAATCTATTTCAAAATCCGTGCAGCCATAGGGTCAAATGGGTACCACTTTTGTACATAGCGTATATTTCATATACAGGAAACTTGAGGAGATTTAACATTTCTATGTAATAAACTTTAGGAGTACTTTTTCTTATATGGGTCCATGGTAGTACTTCAATTAAAAGACATCTGGAGAGTTGTATGCTAAAGAATGTAGTTTTGGAAGAGGAGAATATGTTTTCTAGCTTTGCAGAATAGTGCTTTGTTCTTATGTATCACTTTGCTGTGCTTTTGCAATGCTCCTTTAAAATGTATGCATCAGGGTTTTAAATCAGTGTGTATTTGATCTTCCCAAACTTCTCTGAGTGACGTGAATTCTGAAAATCTGTGCCTTTGGCTCCTATTGGTGCATTTCTTTTTGTTACAACAGGCCCAATAGAAAATACTAATGCCGGTGTTCCTCATCATTTGACTGCAGAAAGCATAAAATAAACCCAGAAAATAGCATTTGCTCCTTTTCTTTTGTCATATGTGATAACAATGTCATGAGTGTATCCCCTGTTTAGTTTCTTATTAGAATTTAATAACTTTTACTTTTAAAACTTGCATCCAAGTTTTACACTTATATTGTACTAGCTTGATAAAAATACTACTTGCAGTTATCATAAAGACTGATCAGTCCATTACTGTGAGCTTCTGAATAAAGTGAATGAGTAAACATTTATGCAAATCTGATTATGTTGAATTTGTACATTCACAATGCCATAGATTACTAATAATTATTGGTGCCCTTTTAAGGTATCTTGAAATTAACACCAATATTAACCATGGTCAAGTGGCAGGTCAAAAACTCTTACATCTACCTGAATTAACTGTTCTTATTTTAGACTCACTGTTTTAGGGAAAAGTAAGGGAAATGTTACACTTGATACTGCAAGTTTCTTCTCACGTAGCTTTTTATTTTTAAAAAGGCTGCATGCAATGGCTTTGTTCTGATTTAGTTAATGTTCATCATATTCAGAAGAGTAAAATTACTGAGGTGAGCTCTATTACTGTAATAGAGGTCTTGAGAAATGAAATCTTAGAAACATTCTAATGCATCTCAGCAGAACATCTTACCTCTGAATTTTTTGCTAGTGTATGCAGAACATGTATGTGGCATTGGGGGCTTAATGGATATATGCAAGTATAGTTCCCTCCATGCTCCTAACAAAGCAAAAGGACACTGGAAATAGTTCCAATTTCCCCCTACTTGGGATTTTCCTTTTAATGCAAATGTAACCCACACACCTCCTGGGTGTGGTGTTCTGTCCCATCTACTGGCACCAAGACCACTTAGGGCTTCTCTACACCACGCAGCTTTTAGCAACAGCCTTGTTGCTAAAAGTCAGAGTGTGTAAACTCTCTTTGTCCGTACTCTGTCTGCACTTTTGCCAACAAAATACTTCCAGCCCTGCGAGCGGTGTTAGCTTTGTCGGCAGGAGAGTGTTCACATTGCCACTTGCGTTGGCAAAACTTTTGTCTTTCACTGGGGGGGTTTAAGTACTCATGAAAGACAAAAGTTTTGTTGACAACTTGGCAGTGTAGACATACCCCTAGAGAGAGAGATTAATGAGTTTGCTCTACAGCCTTAGCTAACAGCTACCTGGCTTTTAGTTCATGCGGTAGAGGCTCATGCAGTAAGCTCCAGACGTCCCTGGTTCAATCCTGCCTGCCAACGACCGGTGTCTGTCGGCGTTACACAAACTTAAACACCAACCCTGTAATCCTTAGTGTCATAGTCTTCCCATGCTTGGGTTTTCTTTCTTTTTGATGGACATTTCTATGGCTGAAGTTCTGTTGATATGAAAGTTTGCAGAAATCGGTTGTTGGGCCCTCTGCCAAGATTACGTTAATCATTAAACAAAATTCAATTTGCAACTAAACAAAACTTGTTTTGGGTGGAAATTATTTATAAAGGTTACATGAACCAATCAGGGAACATAAACAATGTCATGTGGCATAGCTGACCAATTTGTACAGCTCAAATGTTGAACTGGGTATATTGAATTCTTAAGGGAATATTCCCCAGGAACAGTTTGTGTGTATTATAGGCTGAGATTTGTTCACATATACCATTGTACAACTTTGAATAGCAAATTCATAAGAATGGCAGCCTATTTGCAGACAGTTGCAAACAGGAGAAAGGGCTGATTTCTCCAGATAAATGGTTCCCTATTTGCCCCATTGTATGGTATTAGTTAGTAATAAGATGCATTTTAGTAACAGTTTGTCAGTTTTCATATTGTGTTACTTCCTCTGGTGAGGATATTCACTCCCATTAGACCTTCATTGGTTTCTGTGCCTTGCGGTGTCATTATGGTGACAGTCGCTTTGAACACATACTCAGCTCTCCTGTTGTGTCTGAGCAGTGGGACAGCAGCGAATCTTCTAGGGTTGCTTCCCAGACAGAGCTGTTTTCTGGGGTCTTATCCTTATTTTGAATGAGATTCTTCCCATGAGGCAGCATATAAATGTTTTTAAAAATCAAAACAGTAAATGTGTGTTTTCTACACAGCTATTGTAATAGATGTTTCAGAGCATATCTAAAGCCTTACACTGACCTTTCCATACTACGATACACCTAAACAGCTGTTATGATTGAGCCTTTAAATCAGTCAAGCTTAGTACAGTATTTAATCAATCTAGAATTACAGCAGAGTTTTGTAGTTCAAATGTCAGTCTTTACACCTTGTAAGCTTTTTCCATTTGTATTTAACTCAGGTAACTTTTCTGAGAGAAAACTGTTTAAGCTTATAGAAAATAGCACATTTTCTTAGCCATTTGTTGACAGTGAGATTAACTTAATTTATTACAAATAGCATAGAATGAAGGTTTATCTTCTAACCATTAGAGTCAAGGTTTATGTTAGGCTTCATAAAAATGCTGAAGAAACATTGTATAGCCACGTATGAAAGTCTGCAAGCACGAGCCTTGTGCACTAGAGTGAAGCAAGAGGAATTTTAGTGTATGTGATGGATATTGCCACTTGCATAACAATTCACCTCCCTCTGTTGCTAGTGAATATTCATATTCCCATAGTAGGGCTCTTTGTATTTACAGTCCTATCGAAGCGTTGAGATGGCATTCAAGCCCTCTAGCGTTTTATTAGGGTAGATATGTCATTTGCTTTTTTATTCTAAACATTCCTAAATAGCCAAACTAAGATTAGCCAAACTAAGATTCCTCTTGCACCGCTCGGACAACTCCCTCTGAAATTGTAAATATAAAATTGTGGTGACTCCTATTTATTTTGTTGCTCATGCCAAATCACCTTTACTGGCCTGGCTTATAATGGGAGAGGGGGTCCCTTTTGGGTGAACAACTGGGAAGGTGCCACAGATCTCTTGTGGTCTGCAGTGTAGACCTCAGTAGAGTATTAGAATAAATCGTTCATAATATTTATGTATTCTGTATATGTATGGGAATGAGCATTACACAGAGAATAAATATTAATGATATGGGCTACAATTCCATTTAGGGGTTCTAATGACTATCTCTCAGGGGATTATAGCCTGCGATTGAAAAGTTATTGACTTGTTACTTCATATGAAATCAATCATTCTGGTACCGGGCTGCATGCCCTGTACGGCTTACAGTACCCTGGACTTTGCTGCCTGTTATACCTACCTTCCTCTCCACTCTCACCCCTTTCCCTGCTGCTACTGCATTTTCTTTCCCTGTGCTGCAATCTCCATTGTCTTGCACTGGAGCAGCGCTCACCTTCCACTCCAGTGGCTGTGCCTTTTCTGCCAGAGCAGCTCTCACCTCCTGCTCCAGCAGTCTCATCTTCCCTGTGGGAGGGTCTGTTGCCTCCCTCTTGAGTTGTTTCCTCTTTCCTGCTGTTCTGCCTTTCCATTTCAGCAGCTCTCCACCTTGGCAGGTTAAATCACATTCATGGATTGCAAGCAGGTTTTAGCATGGGTTGCCGTGTATTATGTTACATTACACCATAGTTACTCATGCTGTATTACTGCATTTCAAACAGATGTAAATAGTTTGTGTTCTTTGAAAAGGAATCAAACCTGCACACATGGCCTTTATCAACCAGCTTGTTCTTGTACAGTTAGCTCTACTCTGTCTGTGCAAACATTACTTTTAAGTGATCAGTCAGCATAATTAGGCAAGACTGTACTTTAGAAGCACAAGTTAGTTTCCTCTTCATCTCAGTTGGAAAACAGGACACAAACATCAGGGATCACACTACAGCAGGTTAGATGCTGTAGACTTATACAGCAGATACAGTACCTGTAATCAACATGCTTCTTTCCAAATCATAGTTAATGCCTTAGCAAGCCCTTGTCAAATTACACCGCTGTGCACAGCAAGAGCTACATACACAAATATGTAAATAACATTTTGTTACTCTTCTGGCAAGTCATCACATTAATGATACTGACGACATAACCACAGAAATAACGTATTGGTGAATGTGCATTAACACAGATGAGGACTAGCTGGTGGGATCAGGAAGGCTTAAGATCTCAGTGGCGCTGGAAGCAGGGAAGGGTTGAAGCTCCTGTGTGTTTGTGCAGGAAATATAGATCTTTGGATTTGAGGGTGATATTTTATCAGAAAAGAAGAGCTGAGTTGCAAGGGGCTTAAGGGTGCAACCCTGAAAACTACACAGTCTTCTCCAGAGGGACCGCAGAGTAGTGATTCAAAGCTTACAGGCAGACACCCACTAAACAGCGGACAGGGAATGTTTAGTGACCCTCCATTGCTATTTTTATTGTGTATTAATATTCATGTATACACAAATACAGAGGCTTTTGCATAGGGTTCTATTGTAAATTAGCATCTCAATGCATGAACAAAAGATGACTTCCCTACATAGTGTCGCCTCTCTAGAGAATATACAGTCACTCTTCCTGTAACATCCAGATTCAAGTTACAGAACTACCACATTATTCCGTTTACTTATCCAAACCCTTTTCCCTTTTATCCAGTGCAAATCTCATTGCTACACATTTGTGTTGGAGATCTAGGAGGGAGATTTTCAAAGTAATAAATGAGAGTTAAATGCCCAACTCCCTTTGAATTTCAATGGGATTCAGGTACCTAAATTCCTTGGGCTCTTTTGTAAATCCCAACCCTAGGGCCAGATGGTTGCCCTTTTGCTGCATGTAGTCACTGAATAGAATTTATAGGAATGCTTATAATTAATACATACAGGCAATGTTAATAGTCCTCTTTCTACAATTCTGTCTTAATTTTTCAGTGTGACGTAATTAAAATCGCTGTTTGATTTTATTCCCAGTCTCTATTAACATTCATTTCTAAGTTTTGTTACGTTTTCATGTACTTATTTTGCATCATAAAACACAACAGCCATTACACTTTGTAAATGGCTTATGACTTGAAACACCCACATGCCACTTGGTAATGTGTCATTTTGTGTTTTGGAGGTGGCCAGGTTTGCTTGTTTTGTCAGGCAGCATTTAAACTAAAATGCCACAGATCGCAAAATAAGTGTGTGATGTCTTTTTAATGCTCCCGAGCCAAGGTAATTTGAATCAGCCAGCTGAAATGCGTAGTTTATGTATCTTGTAGAGATGATGTTGATATTAGAGATGGTGAATCAGAAAACCAGGTAGTAAGCCAAACACCTGACTACTTTGTCAACAAAAGAACATAAGAATGGCCTTACTGCTCAGACCAATGGTTCATCTAGCACAGTACCCTCTCTTCCAACAATGGGAACGTACCGAACAGAGCAATTATTGAGTGATACGTTCCCTGTCATCCAGTCCCAGCATCTGGTAGTCTGAGGCTTAGGGACATCCAGAGCATGGGGTTACATCCCTGACCATCGTCCTTATTAGCCATTGATGGACCTATCCTCCATGAACTTATTCTTTTTTGAACCCAGTTATACTGTTGGCCTTCACAACATCCCCTGGCAACAAGTTCCTCAGGTTGACTGTGCATTGTGTGAAGAAGTACTTCCTTTTGTTTTCTTTAAACCTGCTGCCTATTAATTTCATTGGGTGGCCCTTGCTTCTTGGGTTATGTGAAGGGGTAACTAACACTTCCTTGTTCACGTTCTCTACACCATTCATGATTTTATAGACCTGTGTCATATCCCCCCTTAGTCATCTCTTTTCCAAGCTGAACAGTCCCAGTCTTTTTAATTTCTCCTCATATGGAAGCTGTTCCGTACTCTTAATCATTTTTGTTGCCCTTTTCTGAACCTTTTCCCAATTCTAATATATCTTTTTTGAGATGGGGTGACCAGAACTGCATGCAATATTCAAGGTCTGGACATATTATGGATTTAAATGGTGGCATTATGACATTTTCTGCCTTATTATCTATCCCATTCCTAATATTCTGTTAGCTTTTTTGACTGCCTTACACATTGAGCAGATGTTTTCAAAGAACTATATGTGATGATTCTATCACTATCACTTTGTATGGATAATGGGGATTGTTTTCCAATGTGTATTACTTTGCATGCTCTGACACTCAGCTAGTGCTTTTCAAACCCAGAGGAAGACAGTTTCCCCCTTCCTGCCAGGGACAGCATTAGGATTTTTGGAAGAGTGAACCAGATGATTCTCTGTGGTTCTCTTTAAACCTTTTTGCCCCCAGCACATCAACTGACAGACTAATTTTTTTTTTTAAAAAAGCACCTGTTTGGGGTAGGGATGAGTTTTCTTTGGGCTTTCACCAGCTGCTTCTGATGCACGATGAGGGAATGCAATTACTTGTGCTGAAGTCTGTACCTATTTGCCAATATTTATAAATGTTTACAAGAGACTGGCTTTCAAATAAACTGGGCCCTCTGAGAGTGCCAGGCTCCCATCTGCTGGCTAATTTGATGTCAAGGTGAATTTTAGGTTATTTTCCCTGCAATTTTCTCTAATAATTTATCACTAATATTTCTTTTATTACTTATTTTGGTAATGCCTAGCAGCCCATCTGAGATCAGGGTCTCATTGTGCTAGGTGCTGTACAAACTCACAGTGAAAGACACTTCCTGCCCCAAAGAGGTTATGATCTAAACAGACAAGACCTACAGAGGTGGAGAAAAGGGAAGCATTATCCCTATTTTACAGATAAGAGGTAGAGAGAGCGGCTGAGGCTGATCTTGCAAGGTGCTGAACATTCTGCCTCCAGTACAGCAGAGCATTAAGCAAGTGCATAGTCCCACTGAGGTCAGTGGTTTACACTTTGAAGGTTATTTTTCAAAGCAGAAAAGGTTGGAAATGTACCTTAAAAAAATAAGTTGAAATTAACTGTCCAGCTAACGGCTCAGGTGGAGGGAGAGGCTATGCACCTTTGCACCCTTCTGATCCTGAGTTGCTCTGTAGCCCCCAGCATAAGTTAAACAATCTGGGGATCTGTCTAAGTTATGGCAGCCTTCCTGTGCTGTCCTACAAGCTGCAGTGCTGGCTGGAGACTCTGCCTATGCCAGGACCTGGTCCTGACCATGATGTTCTCCCTATGCCAGGGCTTATGAGGGCATCCTCCGAAAGCAGCTTTACAGCCATCTATTGCCGTGCCTATACTGAGGGAATTCTCCCATAGCCAGGCCTGGGGCTTTTAGGGCTCTTTTACACTGCTCCTGCTCTTTTCTTGGTGACATATAGTGGCAGGAGAGGGTGAAACTCTCACCCAGAGTGTCCAAAAAATTGGACTGATGTATATTAGTAAAATTGAGCTAAAATCTTTCACATACAAGTGCTAGACCAATGTAAGTTAGAAAGGCATGAATTTATTTACTTATTTCACAGTTAAAAACTATTTACAAAATCACAAGAACTGAGGACAATTCAATCCAAAACTTTACATGTATCCCCAATAGAGAACTATGTAAGAATGTGAAAGTTCTTTCTTTTATTTCCTCCTTTCCGAAATGAAAATATGATTGGCGAGAGAGTTCCACCATCTATGAGTGGAGGATTATGGATGGAAGCATAGCCCCTTCTGCCCAGCAGAGCCAGTATCCAAAGCTTATAAACTACAGATGCCTTTGGTCGAACAGAGGCCTGGATAAGGTGAAGACTCTGGATTTTGGAGTGAAAATAGTAGTGGTGCAGATCAAAATTATGTTTAGGAGTCTCCTTTTTACTCTCCACAAAAGCTGTGAGCGTAAAATTCTCTATGAGCCTGGTTAAAGAAACTGAGGTGACGCTGGCATCAAAGATGCTAGCAGCACCTTTCATCATACAGAGAAATTTGAGAACCCATCAGCACTACAAATACAGGTGGCTGGTCATAACACAGGTCCAATTTGTAGAGTAAATGAAACATATTTAGTAACTAGGCTTAAAGCCTTGGTTGTGGTTAGGATCCCATCTACCCTGCAAATTGTAATCACTTTGACAGTGACTGTAGGTTCATCTGATTCCTCTTTGGTCCTGCTTTTATTCTCTGACCCTATGTGGTGCTGAAAGAATCAAACAGTCTTTTAAAAAAAAGATACTGTGTTGTAACCATGAAAGGCTTTTGGCTTCTTGAACGGAACGAAAGCAATCTCACCTTGAGTTCTGTAAACTACTTTTATAGAGTTAAAACCCATGTTTTTGCTTGTAACAAGGAACCAGGTTATGTTTAAACACCCAGAAGGAATCTGGAAGACAGAAATTTTTCCTGATATCTTGTCATTCACTCAAATGGCCAGTGATAATTAGACACTGGAGATCAGCTGTGCCAGTGCTGACGTTATTTAAAAAGTAACATATCTGAAAACTGAGCATCAGTGGCTCTTCTCTGGAGAGTCTGGGTGGTGCTCCATTCTAATATAGTATACACTGTACTTAAAATTACTGTGATGAACTGCACTGAAATATCCTCAGTCCAGTTCCCTCCTTCCCCAAAAATTACAGTGTTGAATTGTATTTGTTGGTGAGGAATCCACGAAATGCTAGGCATTCCCTCATCCCACTTCAGTGCCATTCTCAAAATCCTAACCACTTCTGTTGGTTAGCTGTCCACCACTGACCTCCACTTCTTAGCCATCCTTTCTACTCTACTGTGTCCCACATTAGTCTTTCAGATTGGAACAAGATGAAGAAAGAGTAGTAGATGTGATATTATAAATAGGGGAAAAGGGAGGAATCAGAACTAACAAGATACTTAAGTAGCCTGAAAAACCAATCTTTATTTATTATAGCCCTTGCACTTCCTCCTGTGCCATTATTAATCCCTTGGTCTGTTTTCTTATTATTCATACTTGGGACTTCTGATTTTTGGTTTTAACTGTTAAACACCAATAAAACACTCCTGATTTATAGAAAGAAAGAAGGAAATTCGTGTTTATCCAATGAACACTGAAAGAACACCAGAAATGGATACTTGTATCTTAGGGCTTATCTACATGGAGCAGTAATGTAGACTGCAGAGGTGTGGTTCATAAAGTGCTCTGGTTGGTCTGTGTATACCCTGCTGGTGCACACCAAGAGTTGCCTAGCACTTTAACACAGTGCTGTTTGAAACAGTACTATGCTAAAGGGCACTAGGGAGCATTACAAAGAGATTACTCATTACAGTGTATATAACTGTAATGAATAATTACATAATATACATTATTCATTACTGTACATACAAAGAGCAAGGTCCAGCTTAACCACTTCCTCCCACAATTTTTGGACTTCTACATAAAACTCAAAAATTGTTAAAAATACCCCCCACCCCTTTGAAACTAATAAGGCCCCCCCAAACAAAGGCTTATACTGTACAGTCCTTGGGGCTGAGACCCATCCTCTTGTATTTTTTGTAAAGTACCATGCATATTTGTGGCGTGTATGAATAATAGTAACCTAGCAAACAGAGGCTTGGACCACCCACAAGCCAATATTCTCTCTTGATTTCAGATTTTGCCACCCACACTGCCACAGCACATTTAACTTGCAAGAAGTGCCATTTTGCACTGTCTTCAGAATGTTTAGACACTGAACTGCTAAGAGGAGAGTTAGTTGGTTCATTCATCTGTTCAGCCTGTGCTACCTTTTTCATTGTTTGACCCAATCTCTCCCCTATCCCTCTCATAGGACACACAACACTGCATACAGACAAGGGGTATACAAAAGGCCTAGTTGTAGTATTAGGCTGAATTCAGTACATCTGAAAATGGTATTCAATGAAAGCTAAATTGGAAGCTAAACGTTGATTTGAGCAGTACATAATAAAGTCATACATATTATAGTTTATCATTAATTGCAGCAGGAGGTTGTAAAAAGGTTGTAGAGATAAGGAGGTTATACAAGGCACTGGTGAGACCTCATCTGGAATACTATGTGCAGTTCTGTTCTCCCATGTTTAAGAAGGATGAATTCAAACTGGAACTGGTACAGAGAAGGGCTACTAGGATGATCTGAGGAATGAAAAACCTGTCTTATGAAAGGAGACTCAAAGAACTTGGCTTGTTTAGCCTAACCAAAAGAAGGCTGAGGGGAGATATGATTGCTCTCTATAAATATATCAGAGGGATAAATACCAGGGAGGGAGAGGAATTATTTAAGCTCAGTACTGATGTGGACACAAGAACAAATGGATATAAACTGGCCATCAAAGTTTAGACTTGAAATTAGACGAAGGTTTCTAACCATCAGAGGAGTGAAGTTCTGGAACAGCCTTCCAAAGGGAGCAGTGGGGGCAAAAGACCTATCTGGCTTCAAGACTAAGCTTGATAAGTTTATGGAGGGGATGGTATGATGGGATAGTCTAATTTTGGCAATTAATTGATCTTTGACCATTAGCGGTAAATATGTCCAATGGCCTGTGATGGGATGTTAGATGGGGTGGGATCTGAGTTACTACAGAGAATTCTTTCCTGGGTGTCTGGCTGGTGAGTCTTGACCACATGCTCAGGGTTTAGCTGATCACCGCATCTGGGGTCAGGAAGGAATTTTCCTCCAGGGCAGATTGGCAGAGGCCTGGGGGAGAGGGTTCGCCTTCCTCTGCAGCGTGGGACATGGGTCACTTGCTGGAGGATTCTCTGCACTTTGAAGACTTTAAACCATTATTTGAGGACTTCAATAGCTCAGACATAAGTTAGGTGTTTATTACAGGAGTGGGTGGGTGAGACTCTATGGCCTGCGTTGTGCAGGAGGTCAGACTAGACGATCATAATGTTCCCTTCTGACATTAAAGTCTATGACTCTAAAAACAATACCAATAATTAGTCAACCTCCTAACCTCACAAAACAAAATCTATTAGCTATATTAGCCTTCACAGTGTATTTTATTGATATGTTCCTATGGTCCTCCTCACACATTTTGAAATTAGAACTGCAGTTACTACCTTGATGATGGTCTGTATAAATAGAATACTGCATTTGGCTGGAGTAGTTGCACTGGAGTCTCAGTGCATCCTTAATTACAATTAAAAAGACTTTACCACTCACTCCTAAAAAAATGTTTTATCGGTTCAGTCTGTTCAGGAAAGAATTACTTTGTCTTTTTATGAAACAAATAACTTGTTCTTGTTTCTAAAATGTAATTATGTATTAATACCTTCTGGAAAGGTTAAAGAGTTTACTCTGGATGCTTGTATGCTTATATTCAGATGTATAAGATAGTAAGGTTATATGATTATATTCATATCCATATCTTTTAAGACAGATGACCTGATAGTGGCAAAATTATCATTTTAAAATGTAAATTGTAAGGATGAGAAATGAGGCAAATAGCCTCCCTAGAAACTAAGGTCTTGAATTAGGAAATCACCCCTATTCAGGAAAGACACTTTAAGCACATGCCTAAGTCCCATTAAAGTCAATGGAACTTAAGCACATGCTTAAACGCATGTGCGCTCTTGAATAACAGTTACCTTAGGCATGTACTTAAGTGCTTTCCTGAACTGGGGGATTAAACACCTAAGTCATCACTGCACACCCCTGTTTTATGCCAGTGCTACTACAAATGAAATTGTTTGTACTTAAGTTGATGTGAAACTAGAGCAATACAGTGGTGAAACCATGCCCCATAAGCATATCTTATATCTGCAGTTTTCCAGTGCTCATTCCTCTGTTACTGCCTGATTCTGCTCCTTTTGTAGTCAATGATAACACTCCCATTGATTTCAGTGGTCCACCTTCACTGAGGAGGAGAGTGAAAGCTGGGGGCGGGGCAGGGAGGTGGGGGGAAGGGAAGGTAGTGGAAGAGTCTAAAAGGAATTGGCCATGAGCAAGAAAGGAGAAGAAGCAGTTTGTGCCATGGAGAAGGACCAGAAGGAAGAGAAGCTCCCGCAAGCCATGCTGAAATGTGCACAACATAAGAAATGTCTGTGAGAAAGAGAGGAGAAAAAGCCACTGAGATGGCTCTGACACAGCTACTTCTAGGAAGGGAATGACACCACTTCCTTGCTTCAAAAAGTATGCATGAAAAAAATGAGGCTAAAGCTTACTATCAGCATTTTGAGCAAAATTCAGCCAAAAGTCTATGACAAGTAAGATTTCAGTACATCCCTGCTACACACCTGTCCTGTGACCAGGAGGGGCCTCCTAACCTGGAGCCTGGTATACGTTACTGTTGGTCCACTTTACCACAAAGCTGTAAGTAATCAAAGATGTAAGGTTGCTCCATAACTTGCCATGGTTTTCATTTTGAGCCTGACCCTATAAATATATATATATATTTTTTTTTAATGATTTTTTTAGGCTAATCCATAAATTATTGATATTTCAAAGGATTCTGCAGTGCTTCGGAAGTATTTACGTGACACCAGTACAGCTCATGTGCATATGAACACCAGACTGGCTTCATACTAGGAACTGATGAGGAGATTTTTTTTTTTTAAACTGCATAAAAGGCTTTTTCAAAGTCGTTTTACAGAACAGCCTGCAGTGGTTTTCTTATGAAGGGACTGTTAGCTGACTGAGTCTATGCAGAAGCATTTCCTGGATAAATTTTGGTTTTGAAACACAGTAGTAGAAACCCTCCAAGGAAATTAAACACCAAATAAAAATGTGAAGTCATTTTAAATTCACACTAGCACCCGACTATCGTCACAAAAAATTCACGTATTAGGCTGAAATTCCATCCCAAACTCTTCCTGCACTGCCACGGTGTTACAGGGACCTCTGAACAGTGAGTTATCTAAAACAACACATCAAGCTGGAGCTTCCTTCTATTCAAAACTGAGGCAGCTGTTGGCAGCCTCTTTGTTGTTAGAGGCCTACAGCTTTGAATTCACTCTTCCACTATTGGTCCAAATTAACCCAAATTTGCTATGTTGTAATGCAGGCTGGCATCTCTTTTTTCAGGCTTCTGGGGAGGAAAGGGTGTTCTGAAAACTTTCGGGAACTTTCGTTTTTTTTTTTTTTTTCCATTTTCTTGTTTGTAGCAGGGTGGTTGTACATTTGACATTTGTCTATGATGCCTAGAGCTCTGGACAGCCGTTATGTATCCTGTAAATAAAATATAGTCTGTAATGCCTAGGCACAATGGAGTGAGTTACTAATACTTAGTATTTATATGGCACTTTGCATGTTTGGCGCTCTGTTAAATGTATTTATTAACCCTACAATATAGTGATTTACTAAACATAAACAACATGATGAGCCAAATTCATTCCTGGTGTAACGGAATTAAATCAGGAAAGAGTTTGAACAAATATTTTTAGAACCTTTATTTCCTTTGCTAACTAAAAAGGTATAAAATTGTAAATACTGGGCCAGATTACAAGCTGGTGTAAACAGGAACCCCACAGAACAAACACTATAATGCTAATGGCTAACATTTTACCTCAAAGCTCTTTCATCTTGTAGCTCTGCACCGACAGTGGTTCCAATTCTGATTTTATTTACTCATGTGTAACGCCATTAACTTCAGTGGAAGCGGAGGTTGCTCAGCACCACCGGAAATCAGGCTACTTAGTTAGGCAACTAAATCCACAATTTAGGCACATAAATGCAGGTTCCCATGTTGGATGATTTTGGCCAAAATGCACCTATTGTTTAGTTGACTATTGTATGAATATTTTTAGGGTGAGACAGAATAAAATAATCGTAGAAACATGCCTTTTCACTGCCAAGAATGTGCGCAGAACCCTCTTGGCTATCAGGCACAGTTACGAACATTAAGGGCCTAGTCATTGAAATCCGCATTTTCCCATCTACTTAATGAGTATAGGACAGGCCCTGAGGAGAAGCACTGAGAAAACACTGTTTGGAACAATTCCATTTGGAAGTGATTTTGAGCTGCTCATTTAGATCATGAACTGTTTGTCAATACTGACAATTAGTGGGCCAAAGATTCCATTGACCACATGACAAGAATCAATATACACAGTACTTGTTTGTTATTTACCACAGAGTGTATTAAAGCCTGTAGATTCCCCATAAATCCTTTAAAACTGTCCTGCTATGATCCTTACTACAACATGCATTAACTCATCAATAAATCCTTTTGACAAGGGTGATATGTGAAAATCAATACCAGTTTATCAGCTAGTCCCATGTAGTGTTTCCTGCAAAGGTTTAAGACCATTTCCCAAAGCTGTGTAACTGTGACAAGGCTTAGGAGCAGATCTTGTATCAACTGTGCACACATGTACTGACCTTGATTAACACCTTTGTAAATCCCATACAAGGGAAATAAAACCACTATACATGGTTCTTATGAAGTTCATGGTTTGGAAAGTGCTACTCAATGCTTTTATTAAGACTATTATTTTCCAAAAGTGAATGAACTCTTAGTATTCCTAGAGAACAAGTTTAAGTTTTACAAAAATGTTTCCTTGTGCTGTTGGGAAACTGCTAAGTGCATCTTTGTCACTGAGCCATTTTCCATTACGTCAAAGAAATGGCAAAAGGCTAATGATGTTTACTTATTAAACCATATGAACCTTGTTGCTTTACATTGTAAAAATCCTATATTATTTAGGTATAATAAGCCTGTTTTGGCAGGTTCTATTGATGGACACTGTTTTGATTGAGACCAGAGGATTGAGACCATAACTTCCCCGTGTCCTTTGTGCAAGCTCCAAACAACCAGTTTGAAAACCCAACTAAGTTGTCAGGCTCACTAGATTTCCAGAGACCTCCTGTAATGTCTAGCTGAAGTAAGCTACTTTATTTCCTACAGTGATGTCATCTATGACAGACTTTTCTCGCATCCTCATTCAATACTTTTGGCCAGAAGTTGCACAAATTAAGTTACTTTACCAGTCAGTTGCAGTTGACCTAGAGCATCTAGAGACCTTTTGAGCCTATTGAAACAAGAAACCTTCTTGCAAATATATAAACATATCCTAAACAAAGCATATATAGAAAATAATCTTTTATTGTAAAATCTACATTTTAGCCTTTGTAGGCTAGACTCATTTCCTTATTGACACAACAAAAAAAGAGTTCAAATTCAAAAGAAGGCAAAGTATTTAACTGGTTATGTATTTTATGTCCAGGAGCATGCAAGTCACACACGAGCCTCAAAAGGATCTCAAATCCCAGACAGAGTGAAGGAGAAGAAAGCCTATTACATGGTGCTTTGGAGAACTAGCAGCAAAGTCAGCCTCAACATACACAAGCCCAGCTCCCTCTGCAATCAATGGGAGCTCGAGTTACTTATGTCAGGGTTGAATTTGGTCTCTTGTGTACAATTTTTTCTGCAAGGTCTGTGTGTGTGTGTAACAAGTTATGGCTCAATGAGAATATTTCCTGAAAAATATTCTATAGAGATACAGCCTTTAAGTGGAACTTACAACAATATCTTGGCATAGCAGGAAAGGTTTTAAGTGAATGGATACAAAAGATAGCTATGGCACTTACGATAGAAAATATTGCACTTTCAAAAAACAATATTATACCACATCTTAGCACAAAAGCCTTACTGGAAACCTCTGCTCCCTGATTACTGTGTGTCTGCCTTTGCATATTATATAGTTTTCTATTTTCTTCCGACTATCTGCCTTTCTCTCTTTCCTAGTCTCATACTTCATTCTTCTGCCCTCTTCTTCATTTCTTCTTCCTTTATATTATTCCTACTGATTAATCCTTAAGTACCCACTTACCTAAATTACTGAGTGGCAATGAAGCACAGAGACAACTCTGTAGCCCTTGTTTATTGCACTAAAGACATTTAGATAGATTTTTTGTTCTGTTTATGTACATGACATTTCTTATCCTTCAAACCTGTTAAGTGAATTTCTCATTTTTTCACCAAAGACTTCTTTATCCACTTTAATGCGTTTTCTTTTTCTAACATTAAAAGAGGAGGAGGAGGAGGAGGAGGAAACATGGTAGAATGCTGCATTCCCATCTAATTCCAATATCACGGGTTTCTCAGAACACAGGAGGACAGTTATCTGGTGTGTGCTTGGGGGACTGCAGACTGAAAGGGGAGCAAAGAATGGGAAAAAAGGGTGGAATTAAATCCACATAAACAAGTGAAAAACAATGATTCCTAAAGGAAAAATAAGTTACACTAGCTCCAGGCAACAGATAACCCAAGCTCATGCTGATCTTTGCAGCCTGGCAGGGACTTTACATAATGATGAACTTGAACAATTTCTCCAATGTATTAGGCACACATAGACTTCCCCTCTCCCCCACATCAACTATGCATATATTTACCCCCTTTTTATTTTTTTTCTTAAACAAATATCTTTGTTACGGCTAATGCAAGGAAAATCTCACTCTCCGTTTGTGTCTGAGTTCTCTTGTACTCCAGAATATTGATGAAATTCAGGATCTTGCTTCACATTTAAAGGATTGATTCTCATCAAAAACTCTTGAGCCAGAGCGAAATAGGTACTAGTATTGTTCTGTAACAGCGGGTCTGTATTTTGGACATGAAAGCTGTTTTGCTTTCCATTTTGGCACGGATTTAGAGTGTAACTTTCACCCATCTCCTATGAATGTGCAGTAAAACCAACAGCAGAGAATAGGGAAGCAGCAGTTTCAAA
The DNA here is from genome assembly GCF_013100865.1 of Trachemys scripta elegans. Classification (NCBI taxonomy): domain Eukaryota; kingdom Metazoa; phylum Chordata; order Testudines; family Emydidae; genus Trachemys; species Trachemys scripta. The sequence goes on from NC_048302.1 coordinate 109,874,150, forward strand.
CATGTCAGTGGGCAGCAACAGGACCTTAAGCATGAACAGATTTGTTGAGGCAGCTTTTGTAGCCTATTCCATAAAGGCAACCAGTTCTCAGCCTTGTGTACTATAAGCTGATGCAATCTACTAACTATCCTCTCATAAAACACCCTAGAGGCCAGTGTTATGGGAAAGAAGGACTAGGAGTATTTATTTACAGATGTAGGTTCAAAATTGACAAGGGTTCTGGCTGACCAAGGCCAGTTGTCTGACTGTTGATTTGCAAAAGATGCCTGGATGCGTCTTACTCTTACATTACAGAGGCTGCATCTACTTCGTCGATGACTAATGTGTCAAAAGGCTCAATACATATTAAGATTTGTGCCAGTCCTCTAAATGATCAGAACAAGTGATCATGCAATACCAGTAGCTGGCATATGTATACCCCAGTGAAACCCTAGTGAAATACCCATAGAGAGTGACATTGTTTGGTGATTCTTTTTTTGCAGAATACTATATGCACAAGGCACCTGTGCTGCTCCATGGAGAAAACTTTTACAAATGAGGATTCATCAGCAAAAGCCAAATATTTGTGAATTAAGGCTCAGAACGTACAATATGTTACTATATTGGAACAAATGAAGTTCTAGAGTATGCTGATGATTTGGAGAGATTTTTACAAGGTGAAATATTATTGTTATTTTAATGAGTGAGTAGATTCATGGACTTTAAGACCAGAAAGGACAATCATGATTATCTAGTCTGACCTCCTGCACATCACAGGCCACAAAACCTTGCCCACAAGCTCCTTGAGTCATTTTACAACCTCTGTTCGAGTTATTGAAGTCCTCAAATCTTTGATTTAAAGCTTCAAGTTGCAGATAATCCATCATTTACTTACAAGTTTGTATATTAATGATCAGGAAAGTAGCATTTTTACCATCAAATTTGGTTTGTCATATAAATATTGATTCGTGAACAGATTGGCTTGTTTCTGATAGATTTGTTTTTGAAAGGATGTCATGTAGCAAAAATATCCTTAATTTGTACTTTGATATAATCGATCTAATACTGCTGAAAACGAATGGGGTTACTAGCCACATAAGAAAACTGGGCTATATTCTCATCCGTTAGAAATATTAGCTATTGTTATAAGATTAGACTGCTAAAAAACCTGCAGGGGTTTTGAAATATTTCTTGAAGTTCAGTTGCTGTGTTGACAACCTTAAGAAATTCTGCCAGTCTGTGCTGGTCTCTCCTTTCTTGCTCCAGGTTCTGCTTCAAAGAAAGTTCAGCAGCAATCTGTGCATAATTTCCGTGGGAATATCTGAGCCCTGAAAGTACCAGGCTGCACACACTTAAGCAGGAAACTATGAAGGAATTTCAGAAAGGAATTATCTGTAGAGTTAAAAATTCAGGTTAGAGAGGCGGCAGGGCTTTAAACAAAAAACCAAACAAGGAAAAGGAGGGGAGAAGGTTACAGAGGTAAGGATTTGTTGGAGAGCTGGAAGGATTGATCTTTCTCCGGACCTACAATTTGACCTCCTTTCTTCAGGCTTGCTTTACTTCCCATACTGAACAGTGATGTAACATACATGTGAAATAGTTACAACATTTCACCACTATGGTCGTAGAATTTCCATGATGAGCTCAATTATTTTTATAAAGAGTTTGTAAATCCATAGGTGGACATACGTAAAGTGCTTTGGGATCTTTTTGCACCAAAGGTAGTGCTGTATAGACATCTTAGTGAATCATTATTAAAGGGATAATAAAATATACTGGAGATTTCGTTTTAGCTAGAGATGGGTTTGGGCATGTTTTGGCTTTGGCAAAACTTCCATTGTTGTGTGACAAAACCACCCTGATTTTTAATTTGTGGCATACATAGTGGGGATTATGGAATATTTTGTGCTTTTCAAGTGTTTGACAGTGTCAAACTTAAATAGTAATCTTTTCTACTTGTTATGCTTCTAGGACTTTGAAGACAATAAAATAAAGAAATTGACAAACCCTAGGCTTACCATAACTAATCTACATATTTTATATGCATACTCCTGGAAGGCACAGTACAACACCTGTCTCAACGTACTTGGGATATTGAAACGTATTCCACACTCAGGATTAAGACATGGCCCTATGTTGGAGATGTGTGGGGTTCAGGAGGGTCTGCACTTCAATAGAAGTCCTAGCAGAGATTCTGGCGCCCAGGGGATATTCTAGAATGACAGCATTGCCACCCTTTGAAAAGGTGCAATATTTGTGCCTTTTTACATCTGAACAGCTCAGATGGCTGTTGTAGAAGAGACCATGGCTAATCACTCACCCACTCTTGTCTGACGCTTTTAGGGAAACTAGCATCATAACCAATCCTAGCATGAAGTTATGGTACCCTGGTATTTTGTGCTAGACTCTGTGCATGTGTAACACCAACAGACCCCAGTCGGCGATGGGCGGGATCGAACCGGGGACCGTTGAGCTCAGTGCATGAGCCTCTACAGCATGAGCTAAAAGCCAACTGACTTTTAGCTCAGTTTGTAGAGCAGACTCATTTATCTCTCTCTAAGTGATCTCAGTGCCACTAGATGGGACAGAACACCACACCTAGAAGGTGTGTGGGTTACATGTGGGCATATGGGGAAGATTCTTTGCTTTGTCTCCTTCCCCTCTCACCTTGCAGTCGCATGCAGGGCCAATCGTAGACTGACCCTTTACGGAAGACTTGGAATCCATTTTCTTACTCGTCTGGGGATTTTAAGGTTTACCAGCAATACCGTGGGAAACAAAAGCCTGGAAAACATTAAAGTGTGATTCCACTGTGAAAATGATCTCTTGGGGTTCCATGCTTTCTGTTTCCCCAGGATTTCTATATCAAACAAGTTCAGTTTTCAAGTAGTAAAACCACCCTAATTGCCAGTCCAACAGACTCCCTCTCGTTGCTGCAAGCCCAACTATGTTTGTTCTTGCTCACACATCTTCTTTAATAAAGATTCTACAACTGGCACTTAGTTAATGCTTCTCTTTGATACCTGAGCCAGAATAGGATCTAGCTCGTTCACCTGTAGCTATATTGACTCGGCAGGGAGTAAAAAGTAGCCGAGAATGTCACTTGTGAGAGTGAGTTTACAATAAATATTTTTGCCAAAATTGAAGCTATCCTGCAACATATTCACTGTTAAAATATATTTTAAAGGATTAATAACAGATGGGTATAGACTGGTTTCAAGGGAAAACTAGCACCCCTTGTGCTGAAAAAATGACTTCCTTTGGGCAATAATGTCTTTAGCTGTATCTAGTGTCACTTTTTCACCTGCAGAATGACCTGTGGTTTTTCATCTACAAACCTCAGCTCTCTTCTGCACACATTTATAGCATTTGCCCTGATCCTTAAATGATCCTCATGATGGCAGACCAATGCAGCGTTCCAGGGTGTCTGTGCCTACAGGTCCCCACCCTGTGCTTAGCTCATTATACAGTCGAGGCCTTTGAGATCAAAATAGCACATGTCCTAAAAACCTACTGAAGTTCATTACAAACTTTATTTTCTAATCATTACCTATTTCTGATGAAAATATATTTACCTCTAAACCTGGCTAACTATCAGCAGATGTTTTTTTCCATTTAGAATAACAGTAGAGGAACATAAAGAACAGGAGTACTTGTGGCACCTTAGAGACTAACAAATTTAGAGGAGCATGTACACTCTATGGAAAGTGCAACAACTACTGTACTACAATAAAAACGAGGGTTTAATGTAGAACGAAAGCTTTGAGAGTTCTGGATTTAAAAGGTGGAGGTCCAAGTGCAACAACTGTTTCTTAATTGCTTACCAAATGTTGTAAAACGTCATTCAGTCTTTTCTAATCTGTGGTAAACTCCTGTTTATGTATTCATACATCTGTGTGAAGAAAGCAAACAAAGCAAAATCTCCTTGACTTGTAAAAAGAAAGCTCCTGTGACCTAAGGAATAAAAAATGAGACACTTTAGCTGCTACCCAGGGAACTGGCAGCTTGATCATTATTAGCTGGAATGGAATTCTACCTACAGGTCCTTAAATATAATTAATTTAAAAAATAGTATTAAAGGACCAGTGAGTGTTTAGTTAAACCCACAAAAGCTGGATATTCAGAGATAAAGTTTTTGATTCCATCTTTAATTCTTCCTGTTATGATTAGAAACTGCATTTTATATAGTCATCTACTGAGGGTCTTGGAAAAGAAGGGGATCTGACATAACTTATGATTTACATTATCTTGGCACAACGAGGTAACCTAAGAATGCTTTGATCATCAATCTTAGCTCAGAATTCCTTTGCTTTTGTGCATTTAAAACTGCCTCTTGCTACTAAGACCTATTTTAAACAAATCTGTTTCCCCATTTTTGAACATCAGCTACCATATCCATGGTTGGGTTTTGGTTTGTAAAGGCTAGGTACATGCAAGGAATGAATGTTACAGGGTATTATTTTTAAAGTCATTAGCTAGGTAGCTGGTCTCATTAGGCTCTAGTTTTGAAACTCCTTTTGGCCCTTTGTGGAAGGGACCTTTTAATATTAATGGGATATTATAAAATAAAAATAATACATAGTTAAAATGACCTGCACTGAAACTACTGACTCAATCCAGCACAGAAAACTATGCGTTCATTATATCAGAGGCATCAATAGCCACCTAATTATTACTATGCTTTGTAAACTTCACTGTTACCTCTGGCCAAATTTCAAGTTCCTCTCCAAAGCATGAGGGTGCTAGAAAATTAAAGGTTCCTAGAACTTTTTAACATGAAGAAACAACCTATTTTTCCCTAGCCTCATTCTCAGACATAGATGAACATTTTTTTTTTTTTTTTTTTTTACAGAGGGAGGGAGTGAGGAATCAGCCTGAGACAGACATTCAATAAGGAAAATTTCAGTCTAAATGTTAGTTTGGTTAAGTTATGAGAAACTGAAAACAGGATCCTAAAATAGAAAGTATTGAGCAAACTTGCTAAGCTTGATCAGGTGTAAGGGGCTTTTATGTCAGGGATATGTCTTTTCCTGTGCCTGTTAAAATCAATCAAAATTTGGCCAAGTCATAAGTCTTTGTTAAATCACAATTTGCACATGCTCAGTAGACACTTCTTTGATTTTAGCAGCTAACCCCCCCAAAGATTCCATCTTCACTGAGCATGCTCAATCCTCTCATAGCTCATAGTACTAACCATAGGAACGTAAGAGTGGCCATACTGGGGGTCAGACCAATGGTTCATCTAGCCCAGCGGCACACTGTATTCAAGGTGTGGACATAGTTTTATATAGTGGCATTATGATATTTTCTGTTTTATTAGCTTTCCTTTCCTAATGGTTCCTAACATTGTTAGCTTTTTTGACTGCCACTGCAGACTGAACAGATGTTTTCAGAGAACTATCCAGAAAGACCAACATCTCTTTCTTGAATGGTAACTGCTGATTTAGACCCCATCATTTTCTATGCATAGTTGGGATTATGTCTTCAAATGTACATTACTTTACATTTATCAGCATTGAATTTCATCTGCTATTTTGTTCCCGAGTCACCCAATTTTATGAGATTCCTTTGTAACTGTTCGCAGTCTGCTTTGGACTTAACTATCTTGAGTAATTTTATATTGTCTGCAAACTATGCCACCTCACTGTTTACCCCTTTTTCCATATCATTTATGAAAACGTTGAACAGTACTGGTCCCAGTACAGATCCTTGGGGACCCTGCTATTTACCTCTCTCCACTCTGAAATCTGATCATTTATTCCTACCCTTTGTTTCCTATTTTTTAACCAGTTACTGATCCATGAGAGAACCTTCCCTCTTATCCCATGACAGCTTACTTCGCTTAAGAGCCTTTGGTGAGGGACATTTTCAAACGCTTTCTGAAAGTCCAAATACATTGTATCCACTGGATTCCCCTTGTCCACATATATGGCTCCCTCAAAGAATTCTAATAGATTGGTGAGGCATGATTTCCCTTTGCAAAAGCCATGCTTACCCTTCCTCAACAGATCATGTTGATCCATTTGTCTTATAATTCTATTCTGTACTACAGTGTCAACCAATTTGCTTGGTACTGAAGTTAGAGCCTTTTTTTAAAAAGAGGTGTTATATTAGCTACCCTCCAGGTATCTGGGACAGAGGTGGATTTAAGTGATAGGTTACATACCACAATTAGTTCGGTCGTTTCATATTTGAGTTCCTTCAGAACTCTTGGGTGAATACCATCTGGTCCTGGTGACATATTACTGTTTAATGTTTCACTTTGTTCCAAAACCTCTTCTGTTTACACCTGAATCTGGGCCATTTCCTTAGATCTGTCAGCTATATATAATGGCTCAAGTGTGAGAATCTCAAGTGTAAGAATCACATCCTCTGCAGTGTAGACCGATGCAAAGAATTCATTTACTTCTCTGCAATGGACTTGTTTTCCTTGTGGGCTCCTTTAGCACCTTGCTCATCCAGTGGCCCCACTAATTGTTTGGCCTGCTTCCATGTACTTCAATTTTTCGCTGTTAGTTTTTATGTCTTTTTCTAGTTGCTCTTCACATTCTTTTATTTGGCCTGCCTAATTATACCTTTACATTTGACTTGCTAGAGTTTATGCTCCTTTCTATTTCCTCAGTAGTATTTGAGTTCCAGTTGTTAAAGGATATTTGTTTGTCTTTAACTCCCTCTTTTACTGTGGTGTTTAGCCATTGTGGCATTTTTTTTTTTTTTTGGTCCTCTTACTGTTTTCTTTGGGGCGGAGGGGGAGGGGAGGTATAGCTTTAGTTTAAGCCATTATTGTGGTGTTTTTCAGTGGTTTCCATGCAGCTTGCAGGCATGTCACTCTAGTGACTTCCTCTTACATTCAGTTTAACTAGCTTCCTCATTTTTTGTGTAGTTCCCCTTTTTGAACTTAAAAGCTACTGTGGTGGGTTTCTCTGTGTTTTCCCCGCTACAAGAATGTGAAATTTAATTACATTATGGTTGCTATTACTGAGTGGTTCAGCCATATTCACCTCTTGAACCAGACTGCTGATGTGCTATCCCCACAGAGTGACTGAGCATGCACCATCCCCTCACAGCTCCTAGCATTGACCAGAATGCACACATGCCATCCCTACAGAGCAATGGAGTATGCACCATCCTCTCTCAGCTCCTAATGTTGACCAGAATGTGTTTGCTCCATCCCTACAGAGTGACAGATCCTGTTTGCTCCAGTCCAGGCCTACCAGGGAGAAGTCAGACTTTCTCTGTACTTCCTGTTTTGGCCTGGAGCCAGGGAATGGAACTAGAACAGGGAGCCTGTCTCTCCTTGCTCTCAGTGACCCTCCTGCTGGCAATGAGGCAGTCAAAGAGGAAGCCACCTGGAGTTGAATGCAGAGAGGACAAAAGCTGCGCCATGGAAGAGGGGAGAGAAGTAGATGGAGACAAGGCCTCTTGTGAAACTGGGGTGGGGAGGGAGAGCAACTGGGATGGGTGGTCAAAAAGTCTGGAACTGCGGGGAGAGGAGAGAACACTGGGACTGGAAGCTAAGGGGAGCATTTAACTGGTTGAGCAATGGGACTGGGACCTAGGTCTGGGACTTGGGAACACAAGGAGAATGAGATTGGAACAAGGAGCCAAGGATGGGGTGGAGACAGGAGATAGAGAGAAGCAGGTTGAAGGGTTTGGGCAGAAGCTTGAGAGGAACCGGCAAAAAAGTTTTGGAGACACTCCCTTCTGGAGTCTGGAATGGCATCTGAGTCTCAATATTCCTTTGCAATCAGCAAATATCTGTGAAACCCACTGGCAAAGTTTGTGTCTCATCTCCCTCTGGTGCACATCCACATAGAGAATGACAGCCTACTACTGCTATCTGTTGTTTCTTTAGCTCAAGTGGAGAGGTCTGTGTGGTGGATCCAAAGGTTCCAACCCTGCTGATGACCCATGTGGATGTGAATATGATGCCACATCATGGAATTTCTGTTTTTTCAGTGTTTTTTTTTTAAGTCCAATGAAATCAGACACAAAAAGTGATGTTAAAAGAATATTACTAAGGTTGCAAAGTCAGGAACTCTAAAGTTAGGAAATGGCAGAGTTAAGGTTGCCTGTGCAACCTTAATTTGGCCTGCTTGCTCATGTGCATTATGATGCAATCTTTAATAAGGCATCTATTTTTAACAGTAAGGGTAATTCACCATTGGAACAATTTATCAAGAGTTGTGATGGATTTTCCATCTCTGACAATTTTAAAATCAAGATTGGATGTTTTTCTAAAAGATCTGCTCTAGGAATTATTTTGGGAGATATTTCTATGGTCTATGTTATACAGGAGGTCAGACTAGATTATCTCAACGGTGCCGTCTGGCCTTCGACTCTATGAATTACATGATCACATACTATTTTTCCACAGGACTTCTGCCTCATTCAGTGCAAAGCCTGGATCTGCTCTGGGGATGAATCAGTGTTATGTAGTGAAGGAGGTTGTTTGTAGGACCCTTAACTCATTTGTTGCAGAATTTGGAAGGTGTGTAGTGAATGAGGCAGGGTATTACATGAAGAGAATGAATGATCTCATTGCTAAGGAAGAAGTGTTTTCTCTCCCTTCTTCTGCCACAGAGTTCCTGTGTGATGCTGGGCAAGTCATCTAAATGAAAATTTTCACAGGTGGCCACTAATTTGCATGTTCCTCATTTTCTGATTGCCAGACTTGAAGCCTGGAGGGTCTGATTTGCAGAATTGCTGAGCACTCACAGCTGTAACTGAAGTAAATGGGAGCTGACTTTTTAACATATAGAGTGCTATATAATGTTAAATAGTCTAAAAAATCAGGTATCTAGAATTAGGCAACCAAAATTAGTTAAAACATTTAACCTTAATTTCTCTATGCCTCAGTTTCCTATCTGTAAAATGGGGATAATAGCACCCCCTCAATTCACAAGGGTGATGTGAAGATCAAATAATTAATGTTTATGAAGCAATCAGATGCTATAATGAACACCATAGAATAGTCCATGACGAAATTCATTCTGTTTTCAGAGCAGGTTTGGAATAGTGTGCATTAGATAAGGCATGGGGACACACATGGAGAAAACAAAAATTTTGAATGGCTACTCATTAACTGAGCATCATCCATGTTGTGCACTGGATGAGGCAAGGGTTCTGTGGAAATATATTATGTAATTAAAGACTGTATCATAATGCATATGTACAAGGGGTACCTCAGTTCTGGCACTTCCTAATTTTTGAGTAGTTGATTTCGCAAATTTAATAATGTGGTTTGAAAGTGTCTGTGTGTGTGTGTGTGTGTGTGTGTGTGTGTGTGTGTGCACGTGATTGCATTTAATACTAGATATATTATTAACTACCTATCATTACGTTTTAGAGCTCAGATATTTTCAAAGTTGCAGCCCAAATGCATTCAGCGCAGGAGCCATACTTCTCCTGTCCACTCATTCGATATACATGTATGTATTTTGTGTGTGTACCTTCATACTAGGGTGGCCACTCAGGGCCAGATTTACACCTTATGCACACCTTGGCACAGCATCTTCAGCACCCCCCTCCTCTCACTCATGTGGCCCTGCTTGGAGTCCTCCTCCTCCCTTCCCATGTGGCCCTGTGGCCTCCCCTCCCCCTAGCAGCCCTGTGTGGCCTGCTCAGCCTCCTAACCTGGGTCCAAGAAGGCTACTGTGACTTTTCACTTGAGGAAAAAATGCATCCGTCACCTGCATGCCAGCTGTTTGCCTCCGCCCTCCAGACCAGTCAGCCTCAGACAGATCAGGCTGTTTTCTGTCACATCGGCCTCTGGTGGGCGAAAGGTAGAACTGCAGCACATTTTCTGCAGGAAAAAAATTCTGCCTCCCTCGGACAAGAATTCTGCGCATGCTGCAAATGTTACCTTAAGGGGAAGGGGCACGACATGAGACAAGCAGCGTGTGGGGCATCTCATCACAGGGGAGCAAAATAGCCCAAAATACTGCAACTCACAACTTCTAAAAAACCCGGCAACTAACAGCTAAAAATAGCTCAATTGGGCTAGAAAATCACACACTTGGCCACTGCCGCACTCCTAGAATGCTGGTGACCCTAGGCACGTGCCTACTGTGCCTAAATGGAAAACCGGCCCTGTGGCCACTGATGCATCCCCAGAAAATAAGACATTCCAGAACGGTGTGGGCCCATCATGGCCTGTGTGACCCCGACCCTGCCAGCATGACATGCAAGGTAATATCGGTGGGGGAGGAGCAGCGCATTCTGTAAAATGGCATCCTCCGGGATGATATTGTTGCCGGCACAGGGGCCCGAGGACAGCAACAGTGAGGTTCGTTGCCCGGAGTGCTTCACGCCAATAAACATACCGGGGTGGAGAAACAATCAAAGTTTATTTGAGATCTCAAAGTGGTGCAAGGAGACAGGCAAGTCTCAAATCGAGCACACCAGCAAAAACAGTTTCTCTCTTCTTTATACATTTTACAACTAAGCCCTCCTCTCTACCACCTCCCCTCTACTCCCCCTCCCCTCTCTACCAAAGGCATGTTTATACATTTAAGCAACTAAATCATTCTAGGGCTATAAATCTAGCTTGTTAGTAACTTCTCTCTAAACAGTTATTTGGTCCTGTTTACCCTTAGTTTATTACCCCTTCCTCAGCTAGAAACATGCAAACCTCATCATTATTGTTTGGTACCTGAAATGAGCAAGGTCGTAATTGCTAACTAGCTATTTACACATTCCAATACCTGTCCTTGGCTGTTAAGGTCGATCAGAGTTAAACATGGAAGGACAGAGTTTAAACATGGAAGAACTCTCAGGCAGGCCTAGTAACCCCAACAGTTCCCTCCTTTGAGAATACTCAACAAGCTTTTGGCTGAGTTTTCTCATATTCTGTAGACAAGATACGATTGAGTGCCATGGAGCTGGGGTTCTCAATGAGAGAGAATGCTGGGATTTCTGGGGAACGGGGGGCACACAGCTTACGGAGGAGCAATTTAAAACAAGCAATCAGGAGGAGGGTGACCAGGCACAGTACCACACCTGTGAGGAGGAGATGCACAAGGCTATTTCCCAGTCCTCCCAGGTTGGGCAACCAACTCCAAAGGGAATCAAAAACTGTGGGTTCCCTTTCCTGAGCCTTCCACTGATCAAAAGCCTGTTCGGCTGACAGGACGTGCTTGTTAATGTCCTGTGAGTTTTCTGGGACATAAGTACAACATTCACTCCCAATAAGGACACACACCCCGCCCTGGGAGGCTAAAATATAATCTAAGGCCTGTCTATTTTGCAGGGACAGCAACCGGAGCTGGTAAAGCTCTGAGTTAAGGCTTTTCTCTATGGCCAAGGTCTCATTGGCATACTTGGTGAGAAACACAGAGAGCCTACGATAAAATTGAGCCAGTCGTCCTACCCCATAGGATGGGAGAAAGATCATACCCAATCTGTCTCCTTCTGTAATGGGCTCTGGGGTGGCATACAAAGATCTACGCTGCCTGGCGTGGCCAGGGGGCAGTTTAGGGAGGACACGAAGGGGAGGGGCAAGATATCCTAGATAGCAGCTTCCATACCACTGATGCGGTAGCCACTTATAGGCAGAGGTACCGCAAATATAAAAGGAGTGGCCATTCCCTACCAAGCCATTATAACCGCTACTCCACCTATTTACTTGTCTGTCATTAAACGATCCGAACCGGGCAGTAGAGTCGGATTTGCCGTTAACATAGACAGGGATGGAAGCATCACTGTCAGGGGATAAATAATACTGACAGGTGCTATTCCCAGCAAACCAGGTGTGATTGCTGGACTTAAACTGTCGATAGCACACCAACCCAGGGGCTACTGGCCGTAACCTAATAGGGGAAGGGATATATGTTGAGTTGGCCTGCGGCTTCCAGGGGTCGTCCCTTAATGCATACTGGGACTCAATGGTACAGTTCTGTAACAAAGGGGTACCTGAGGCATTTTTCCCCCTACTGAACCATCCCCAACAGATATCTGACCAATTCTGGGGAACCACCCTCCAGGGTAACCCTGCAGCATGGTGTGGGATTTGGGAGCATACCCAGCAGTTGGAGAGGTTAAACTCTTGGGCAAAGCGAACCTTCAGGGACTCATATGTGTTTGTCTCTAAGTTAGTAGGGATTCCTTTCCATCCCGCATGTGCCTGGGGGGAAACGGGAGTTAACAAGAGGAGTATCCCTATGGCAAAGAGCACCACTATGGCAGACCCTGGATCTGAACTCATATTAGGCAGGTGATCCTAGGGCCTAACAATCACAATTCCCCAAATACCCACAAAATAACAATTACCAATAGTAAGCAGATTAAAAACAAAAGGGACCAGGCCACCAGGTTAGGCCGGCCCTGTAAAAACAAATACAACCAACGCTCAGAGGTCTCGCAGGGAGTGCGCTGTGACTGTCCAAAGAGATCACAGGGCATTCCCAGCAGACACTATTGTCGTCTGAATAACAGCTTAAGTCCCAAATCGTCGCTGGCAGTCTTCTCTGCAGGCTGGACGGTCCACCGTTCAGGAGCAGGCACTGCTTTCAGACGAGAGTGATGAATCCAGTTTTTGTGTCCCTCAACCTTTGCTGCTGTATGGGAGACCAGCAGGACGGTGTGGGGTCCCTTCCACTTCTCTTGGAGAGGCTCGTCCTTCCAGGTCCGGACGAGTACGGAATCGCCTGGCTGCAAGGAGTGAATCGGGGCATCCAGCGGGAGAGGTTGCAAATCTTTGGTATACCTGTGGAGAGAACAGAGAACAGCAGACAGAGAGCACATATACTGAGATAAGAAGCCACACCCCATTTCCCACTCCCCTGCCAGAACCGGTGTACCATTCATAGGCCATGCCCTTCCAAACATAATCTCGAAGGGACTGAGCCCTAACCTGCCCTTAGGGAGAGCGCGAATGCGGAGCAGAACAAGGGGCAAAGCATCAGGCCACTTAAGGGAAGCCTCTTGGCAAACCTTTGAGAGGTGCCGCTTAAGTGTCTGATTTGTACGCTCCACTACCCCACTGGCCTGCGGTCGCCATGGCGTGTGAAGCTTCCAGGGGATCTGTAGGGCATCCGATATCTTCTGAACGACTTGGGATGTGAAGTGTGTTCCGTTGTCAGATTCCATCCACTGGGGGAGCAATCTGAGCCTTACTCTGTGCTACTCGATATCCTCGAAGTCCAACAAAGTTCAGGAGGCTCACAGTGGCTTTAAGGCAAGAGGTTAGACCCACTGCAGCAATTAACAAGTCATCCACATATTGCAGGAGGAGGACTTTGTCCTCATTGTCCCACTCCTCCAAGTCTCTAGCCAGGGCCTGGCTGAAAAGGGTGGGGGAATTTTTAAATCCCTGAGCCAGCACTGTCCAGCAAAGCTGCTTTCTAACCCTCCTTTTGTCCTCCCATTCGAAGGAGAAAATCTCCTGAGACTGGAGGTCAACCGGAATCGTGAAGAAAGCATCCTTTAAATCCAGGACTGAAAAATGGGTGTACTGCCCCCCTATAGAGGCCAACAGTGTATACGGATTTGGAACAAGGGGGTGTAGAGTCTTAACCCGCTCATTAACTGCTCTCAGGTCCTGGACCAGCCGGTATGTGCCATTGGGCTTTTGTACAGGCAAGATAGGAGTGTTCCAAGCTGACTGGCATTCTCGAAGTACCCCACACTTTAGGAACTGGTCTATAGTTTCCTGCAATCCCTCTCTGGCTTCCCTTTTGATCGGATACTGCTTAATTCGCACTGGACCTTTTCCTGGCAAGAGCTGAACAGTAATAGGAGTATGATGGGCTGCCTTTCCTGGGATCCCTGATGCCCATACCAGAGGAAAAACCCGCTTCTCCCACTGACTCCACTCTGGGGCTTGCATGGCTGAGGGCTCAATTGCAAGTGTCATTATCCAGGCATTCTCTGGAGGTAAGGTGAGGCTTATTTCATCTTGAGTGAAATGCAGGGTGGCACCTAAGCGACAAAGCAGATCCCGTCCTAATAGTGGCGTTGGACAATCGGGGAGGTAAACCAGTCTGTGAGATAGAGTTCTGTTTCCCAAAGCACATTCCGCTGGGGCATATACTGGGCACTTAGTTCCTTTCCCTGTGGCTCCCACCACAGTGAGGGAATCTGCCACAGGCAGCTGAAGGGGTTGGTTTACAGCAGTTCGTGCAGCTCCAGAGTCTATTAAAAAGTCTATGTCTGAATCTCCCACCCACATTTTTACTCGGGGTTCCGGGGGCAGGATAGTCCGTCTCCCCTGACACCCCTATTCTTGATCCTCCGCTGCCATCATAGGGGTACCTTCCCTTTCGGGGCACTCATTTTTCCAATGTCCCTCCTTTCGGCATATGGCACACTGGTTGCGACCCAGACGCCTTTCCTGTGAGCCAGGGCGCCCACGCCCACGTCCTCTCATTCCCCGGCCCCTTCCACCTTCCTGAAATCTTCCCCTGCCACCAGCCTGTACTGCTGCAACCATCATTTTCACTTGCCTCTTTTCCTTTTCTCCCTCCCTAAGGCTGTAAGCCCTGTTTGCAGTTTCCAAAATCTGTGCCATTGTCATGCCCATCAAATCCTCCTTTTTCTGCAGTTTCCTTTTAATATCAGGGGCGGCACGGCTGGTAAAGATACCCTTTATAATTGCCTCAGTAGCCTGATCATCAGGGTTTGCATTAGTAGTTTGCCTGATGGTATCCCGAATACGCTGCAGAAAAGCAACCGGACTCTCTTTTGGCTCCTGTACTAGCTCATACGGCTTAGCCCAATTGTTATGTCGGACAGCTGAGTGTCGGAGACCATGTAATAGGAGCTCCTTGTATACAGTGAGACAGGTGAGATCTGCCGGCACGTTGGGATTCCACCGGGGGTCTGCTGTAGGGACCTGAACTGCAGCAACAGGAACGTTTGCTGCGTTTGCCTCATGTCTAAGCTGTGCCTCCTCCCGTGCCTTAGACACAACCTGATTACGCTCCACCTCAGACAGCAGGGTCCGCATAAGGACATTACAGTCATCCCAGTCAGGCTTATGGCTAGCCAGACACCCTTCAAAGACCGAGATAAACTTGCTTGGATTCGTAGAGAATTCCCCTGCCTGTGCCTTAAAAGCTGCTAGGTCCACTGGGTTAAAAGGCACATGGGTATAAACCTGCATTGTAGTGGCTGGGCGATTTTCTGTTCCAGTACGGGCTATCCGAGTCTCAGTAATCAATGGATAGAATCCCACCGAGGGGGCAATCTCTGGGACCTGAGGCACCCTATCTTTATATGGTGGGGGTGTTGGAGCCGAAGGGGACACCGACTCTGCCATTACAACCGGGGGAGGGTTCTGAGGACTAACAATAGTTACTACCGAACCTGTCGGAGTCAAATTACACTTTTGCAAAAGATCTGATCTATCTCTTAACAACATAAACAACTGTACATACATATGTTCATTCCATTTACCCGTACGCTGACAAAACAAAAGCAATTGAAGGATCGTATTATAATTAAGTGATCCCTCCGGTGGCCACCTTTCCTGGTCCTCTAGCTGATATTGAGGCCAGTCTACTGTACAGAACCTTTTAATTTACTTTTAATCAACGGATCCGATCCAAACACTTTCCAGTTCACCAGAATGCATTCTAAGGGCGTACACCTTGCCCTGCCTGCAGTACTCTATCCCTGCCCCATACTCTAGGGAGACACTGGGCGTCCCCAGGTCAAAACAGGTAAAGTCCCCACTGGACTGTTCCTACCTTATCCAAGGGTCCGGTTCTGCACCGTCGCCCGCAGCTGCTTCTCCACTAATCAAGCGCGTTGCACCGTTGTGCCCTCTGGGGTCGACCAAATCACGTCTCCGCCGAGGTCCCCGATGAAGTCACCGGTGAGCGCTGGGCGTCGGTCGTCGTCGTAATCCGTCGGCCGCCAGGAGGGATCCGGGCAAGGCTAAATTTCAGCCTCGAGCCCACCCAGGGACGCCAAGACTGTTGCCGGCACAGGGGCCCGAGGACAGCAACAGTGAGGTTCGTTGCCCGGAGTGCTTCACGCCAATAAACATACCGGGGTGGAGAAACAATCAAAGTTTATTTGAGATCTCAAAGTGGTGCAAGGAGACAGGCAAGTCTCAAATCGAGCACACCAGCAAAAACAGTTTCTCTCTTCTTTATACACTTTACAACTAAGCCCCCCCTCTCTCCCACTCTCTACCACCTCCCCTCTACTCCCCCTCCCCTCTCTACCGAAGGCATGTTTATACATTTAAGCAACTAAATCATTCTAGGGCTATAAATCTAGCTTGTTAGTAACTTCTCCCTAAACAGTTATTTGGTCCTGTTTACCCTTAGTTTATTACCCCTTCCCCAGCTAGAAACATGCAAACCTCATCATTATCGTTTGGTACCTGAAATGAACAAGGTCGTAATTGCTAACTAGCTATTTACACATTCCAATTCCTGTCCTTGGCTGTTAAGGTCGATCAGAGTTAAACATGGAAGGACAGAGTTAAAACATGGAAGAACTCTGGCTGAGGCAGGCATAGTAACCCCAACAATATTGTACAAAACCATGTCCAGTACTGAACAGGGACAAACCTTTCCAAAACTAGAACTGTCTGTCTTAAAACCAGACGTATGGCCTACCTAGCGCATACTCATGTGTGCGGCCATGCGCGCGCGCGCACACACGCACACACACACACACACACACACACACACACAAAAACAGAGTCAACTTCTATCCATAAATCAGGAAAGCACTTAGGATGTATACATACTTAAGTACTTCTGTGAAACATGGCTTAGTTAATGATCTTGAAATTGCCAAAGATCTAAAAGTTAATATTTAGGCAATACAGTTCTGTGTATTGCGATGAAAAGTGTTATAGAAATGTAAAATATTATTATTTTAAGAAATTCCTTTCTTTTTAAAACACTAGAAAAACCACTGTCCACTGAATAATTGCCTTCAAATACTTAGACCTAGATGTTGGTAAAATAATATCTAAACTCTCACGAAAACTCTGGTGTTTATAGATCAGCACCAGCTGTTCCTGTTTATATAATACTTTGTAAAAATAAAAGAATAAAAAAAAATGATTTAACAATGTGTGCCAAGTTTCAGTCCACTGCAAATATAAAACAGACAACATATTAAACTACAAAATGTAGGGTTTATCCCATTAATTCCAATAGACTGAACTGGCCTTGTGATAATGAAGTTGGTTATGATGAATCAACTCCTCCCCCCTGCCTCCTGCTCCACAACCAGCAACACAGGTACTTGTGCAAACAGCGGTAAGAATTTCTTTTTTGCTGTTCTTCTGACAGTCAAAGTGAGGACCATCGCATATACAGCATGTGTCTAGCATTAAGCCCTGTAAGGCTCTAATTTGCCTCTAAAGAGGCTAAATTCTACTTTGTTACACCAGAGTAAAATCTGGAGTGCCTCCTTTGAAATTGGTGGATTTTACTTCAGTGTAATTGGGAGCAGAATTTAGTCCCATAATATCTTTTGTGGGACTCTTTCTACTTAAATACAGGCCTCAGATCCACTGTTCAGAACATTTGCATGAGCAAAATTTTGATTGAAGAAATCTGCATAAACAGGCTGAATCCAAACTAGGTTTGTAATTTGTCAGACCATTTGCAGGCAGATTTTTATATTATTTAGCCAACTCTGCTTGTAAGGCATTGTTCCAGAAACAGCCGTTGAGTGGTGATGGATCCCTAGTACAGTGGTGGTGTAGGAAGTGGAATACCTGAGGAGTGGAATGTGCTGTCTAGCATAGAATTCTGTATGGCTTGCTTTTGTAGCATTGTTCTCACAATATTTACTGTTTAAAAGGTTTAATGTGTTTCCATATAATGTGTAACAGTCGCTGTGTAGAAAAGGCCTCCTGTCTATTGTGGAAAGGGGAAATCATCTTTTGCTTAGGAGTGGAGAAAAACACTGTACATATATGGAGGGTCTGGAAGACAATCTTCACGTTAATGTAGTTTCATATGCAATTCTTTCTGAACACCTGGAACAGAGAGACACAAAACTGTGAAATCTCTCGTAACTTTCCAGTTTGGAAATTTTCTGGAGCACCCTTGCATGCCGTTTTAGTTGTGGAAACCACTAAATAGTGCATGTTATTTTGGAATGCTATTCTTAGCTTATTTATTTATTACTTGGCAGACTCCGAGTCAGAAGGGGATAAATCTGGCCCTAGTGATAATTTTTAACAACTGCATGTTTATGCACCAGTAGGTATCGGGAGTTCAGTAATGAAAACCTGTTAGTTTGTATTACTTGTCTGTAGCTTTTCTATCAAAGCATGAAGGAAAGGGAGCTTGCCACCTTTCTTCCTTTAATGGTGGGCAGTCTGTCATTTAATTAGATAAAACAAGTGGATCTTTTTTTACTGTGGTGCCCCCAGAAATTTTTCACAGGGTACGCACATTGGAGGAGAGAGGTCTGTGCACGTTGGCCCCTACACCTTCAGTCTGGCCCTACACTCTGACACCCCCATCCCATGCCAGCCTGTAACCCTCCCACCTGTCCCCCCCATACCTTTCTGGATGAGGACCTTGCTGTTGGGCACATAGCCTACATGGTGGCAGAACTGCCAGAGCCCAGACATGGTGTAGTTGAAGTGGAAGCCATAGTGTGAATCCAGGGCTGTGGTGATGGTGGCCAGAGCAGGGGCCAACAGCTACCCGGACAGCTAGGTCTGCAGGGGCCGGGCATGGAGCATTGGGAGCGGGCTGGGCGTAGACATGTAGCCAGGCATGTTGCTGTGCTCGTGGCTGAAGCTATCCATCTGTCTCGTACCAGGCGTTGGTGCCAATGGCCATGCAAGGGCAGGAGGACATTGGGCAGGGAGCAGCAAGTGACTGGGAATGGGGCAGGAGCACTTTCCTGGCAGCCGAGCTGGGTTGCTGCCTTATGTTGCCTCGGCTTGGGGAGAGGCACTCCTAATCGGGGACAGAATCTCTTACCTTCTATGAGATTGTAGAGGGCCGCTTCTCCTTGAAGGGACAGGTGCAGCTGCCTGGGGTCTGGCTAGGCCCCTCTCTGTGTTGTGGCCTCCTTCGGCCCAGGATAGCACCAACACGAACTTGAGGAGCACACCCTGATACGCACCATGGATAATATGCGTACGACTGCAGGCATCACTCTTTTCCTATACAGATGTAAATAGCTAAAGCCCCTACTCACATCCTTGAATATCACAGAGGTAGCTGTGTTAGTCTGGATCTGTAAAAAGTAACAAAAAGTCCTTTGGCACCTTATAGACTAAGAGACTTATTGGAGCATAAGCTTTCGTGGGTGAATACCCACTTCGTCAGATGCAACGCTACGTCTGACGAGACGAAAGCTTATGCTCCAATACGTCTCTTAGTTTATAAAGTGCCCCAGGACTCTTTGTTGCTTTTTACACATCCTTGAATATAAAGCAATATAATGTTTTATATTGGGGACAGGTCATAGATGGGATCGAAAAAAGGCTTAAAGGTTTCCTAAATATTTGCTCCATTACTGAATAGGAGGTGCAGCTCTGCCACCTCAAGACAATGGAGGTAGTATGCTAAACACATCTGTCTTCCGGTTTTTTTATAAACAGGTTGGCGGTGCCTACAGACACTGGCACTATCTAGTCTGCACAGCTGAACAGCTGTGTCCCAAAGTGAACCTGTTTGGACATTAACTATTCGTTAATGTTTTAAAATCATGTACAGCAGAGGAAGGGTGGAACTTGCATCTCCTTTAATGAATTTAGACCACTATCTGTGAACACCAACACTCAAATAGAAATTTACTTGGATGAGAAAGAATAATATCAAAGAGATAACCATGATCTCACCCACTCTAAGTGAAAGATTTTCACTCTATTTAATGTGTCATCAGTGAGAAAGCTTCCAGTATTTCACAAATACTCTCTCAATGGGCTTGGAAATGAATGTGTACAGTTTAAAATGGAAAGTTATTTAATATGACCATCTCCAAGCGTTCAAAAACCAGGAGTCAGGCTCTGAAAAATCATGAGATTGGCTTAAAATTATGATTTTTTTTTTAAATTTTTATTCCATGTGCTGATTTTTTAACATGCGCTTGGGTCACATTTTTCAAACTTTTCTCTGAAACCGGAGAACACGAGGAAGGTAAAACTCCTGCACTTACTCAAGTACCAGGGTATCTTTAATACTCATCTGAAAAAGACAGGACCTTTGCTTTCAAATTCATTTCTGAAATACCAAATAAGAAACTAAATGACACAGTGCACAATTTACCATACATGGATAAAGGGTCGAGTTGCCTTGAACCTGAACTGATCCTGTGGTTCTAGGAGACTGAGCATTCCAAACATGAAGCTAGAAGTGGCAACCTATCTCCTTCAGGGCAACAACTCCAGGAACAGAAGATTATATTGGAGCATCTGACCCGTGATGTAGATTTTAGATCAGAATGGACATCCCAAACTCTTTAAATCATAGCTCTGGCTGGAAAGACATGTTTCTTATATTGAAGCATTGTTTATAGTAAGCTTCTCAGAGGCTCCTAGAAGTAGATATTTTTGTGGTTTTCATTGTTCTCACAATATTTACTGTTTAAAAGGTTTAATGTGTTTCCATATGTGTAGCAGTCGCTGTGTAGAAAAGGCCTCCTGTCCATTGCGGAAAGGGTAGTCAAAATGAATGTCAGATCTCTCTTTGTCTCTTTAGCTTATTTCACTTTAGGATAAGTTACCCCACTAAGTTTTGCTCTCTCAGAGCCTGACAGGATTGAGGCCACAAGTTTTGACCTCCTTGCATTTGTAAAAATAGTCAATTCAGACACAGAGGTGGTAGTTGGGGATTCATTAGGGTTAATAGAGAAGCTTAGTTTTTCAAGAAGGAAACTTAGATTCTTAGAGAGATGGTTACTTCATAGAGTACCACCTTGTCACCTTACATTTCTTGAGAGACATTTAGTATGCCTATGTTTGTTATCACAGGAACATTATGGAATATCATATTTCCTTTGAGTTTTGAAAGACACTGTAGTTGTCCTACCTCTGATGGTCCAATAGGTTTAAATCTTTCCATATGACATTCTTGATTGTGATTTAGGTCCTATGTAACTTAGAGAACAACTCTCTTTTCATGTCTCATCACAGCAAATGGGATCGGCTTTGGTGTTTGAGTGTACAGAACTGTACGTCTGGGGCAGGATGCTAATGTATCTCTCTTCGAACATAATCAGTATCTTTTTGTGGTTTCTATGCATTTCTCAGTGGACAGTCGCACATAACCTTCTCGGCTGGTACTAATTATTCTGTATCCTTGGAGACTTGCCAGAGGCAAAGGGATGAATGAGCATGAAGACTATACTGATAGCTTAATCCTACTGGTGGTCCCTCCAGATCAGAATGCCTGCACATTGTCAAGGCAATACAGAGAAATTTGCCATGATTCTGTACTTGTTTTGTGGATACATAGAGACTGCAGGATGGGGGTCAAAATGTGCTACTGTAGAATTTTTGCAGAGGGGTAATCAGTTCAGAAGGAGCATCAATCAGCCCAAATCTTAATCCATCCATACATTGGATACACACAAATAACACAAGTATGTAGGGACAAAATTCGAAAGGCCAAGGCACAAAACAAGATCAAACTAGCTAGAGACATAAAGGGTAACAAGAAAACATTCTACAAATACACTAGAAGCAAGAGGAAGACCAAGGATAGGGTAGTTCCGTTACTCATTCGGGGGGAGGGGAAGGGGGGAAATAACAGAAAATATGGAAATGGCAGAGGTGCCTAATGACTTCTTTGTTTCAGTTTTCACCAAGAAGGGTGGTGGTGATTGGACATCTAACATAGTGAATACCAGTGAAAATGAGGTAGGATCAGAGGCTAAAATACGGAAAGAACAAGTTAAAAATTATTTAGACAAGTTAGATGTCTTCAAATCACCAGGGCTTGATGAAATGCATTCTAGAATACTCAATGAGTTGACCGAGGAGATATCTGAGTCATTAGCAATTATCTTTGAAAAGTCATGGAAGATGTGAGACATTCCATAAGAATGGAAAAGGGCAAATATAGTGCCCATCTATAAAAAGGGAAATAAGTACAACCCGGGGAATTACAGACCAGTCAGCTTAACTTCTGTACTCGGAAAGATAATGGAGCAAATACCGGTAATTAAGCAATCAGTTTGCAAACATCTGGAAGATAATAAGGTGATAAGTAACAGCATGGATTTGTCAAGTACAAATTGTGTTAAACCAACCTGATACCGTTCTTTGACAGGGTAACAAGTCTTGTGGATAGAGAGGAAGCGGTAGACATGATATATCTTGACTTTAGTAAAGCTTTTGATACTGTCTCACATGATCTCCTCATAAACAAACTAGGGAAATCCAACCTATATGGAGCTACTATAAGTTGGGTGCGTAACTGATTGGAAAACCGTTCCCAGAGGGTAGTTATCAGTGTTTCACAATCATGCTGGAAGGGCATAATGAGTGGGGTCCCACAGGGTCCAGTTCTGTTCAATATCTTCGTCAATTATTTAGATAATGGCATAGAGAGTACACTTATAAAGTTTGTGGATGATACCAATCTGGGAGGGGTTGCAAATGCTTTGGAGGATAGAATTAAAATTCAAAATGATCTAGACAAACTGGAGAAATGGTCTGAAGTAAATAGGATGAAATTCAATAAGGACAAATTAAAAGTATTCCGCTTAGGAAGGAACAATCAGTTGCACACATACAAAATTGAAAATGGTCGCCTAGGAAGGAGTACTGTGGAAAGGATCTGAGAGTCATAGTGGACCACAAGCTAAATATGAGTCAACAGTGTAATACTGTTGCAAAAAAAGCAAACATCCTTTTGGGATGTATTAGCAGGAGTGTTCTAAGCAAGAGAGGAGAAGTAATTCTTCCGCTCTACTTCACACTGATTAAGCCTCAACTGGAGTATTGTGTCCAGTTCTGGGTGCCACATTTCAGAAAAGATGTGGACAAATTGGAGAAAGTCCAGAGAAGAGCAACAAAAATGGTTAAAGATCTAGAAAACATGACTTATGAGGGAAGATTGAAAAAATTGGGTTTGTTTAGTCTGGAAAAGAGAAGACTGAGGGGGTATGTATGTATGTGTAGGCTCTTTGAGATCAAGAGTTACTTGATCCTTGTCAGGGAGAAGATCCTCTAGGAGACTAATTTCACTATTTGAGGATCAGATTGGGGATCAAGTCGAAAGTTGGTTTGGGAGGAATTGGCTTTGAGGAAGATGGTGTCCCAAAAGTTTTGAAGAAACATCATCCAACTTTTGAAGGAACTTCCAAACCTTTTGAGGTTTTTCAGTCATTTTGTCTTGAAGGCCACACCCACACATTCTTTGTGGAATGGCAATGCACCGTACTGCTACTAAATCATTTTGATCCTCTTATTATTTAATCTTTTTATTACCATAGTGCCTAGGAGTCCCAGTCATGGACCCGGACCACATTATGCCAGTATAAATACAGAACAAAAAGACATTCCTAGCCTCCGAGAGCTTGCAATCTAAGTGCCTGGAGAGCTAGTGTGTGGCAAGCAAGGGTGTGAATCTACAGCCTGGAGTGTGCAGGCACTAATTGGCTATGTGGACCCTACTACCATGCATTAGAAGTTCCATAGTGTTTCAAACAGCTGTAGGTCAAAGTGCATTACCAAACTTTTAGTGGGCAGCAGCAGGATCTGCATGGTCTGTTAGTGCACAGCAGGCTGGTGCGCTGTAGATTTTCACCCCAGCTTGCTGTGCAGTAACTTATCATATAAACAAGAGACAACAGATGAATACAGGCAGACCTGATGGGGAATTACAAGGAAACAATGAGACAGTATTGGTCATCATGATAGGCAGTGGTCTCAGCACAGCAGCAGCCCAGCTGTTGTCAAGTTTTTGAAGGTGTCCTTGTAAAAGGAGGGTTTTGAAGTTGGACAATGAGTTAGTTTTGTGGATGTTTATGGTGAGTTCCCAAGTGCGAGGGGCAGCATGGAAAAAAAGCACAAAGGGCTTGGCTGAAAATGTAACAAGTGGGCAGTGGCAGCCTGGTGTTATTGTCTGGTTGGAGCTGCAAGTCAGCATCTCAACAGTAAATAAGAGATGATCGGTAGGTTGGGGATAGGTTGTAAAGCACCTTGAATGTGAAGAAAGTAGCTTATGTTTGCTGTGATGGAGATGGGAGAGCCAGTGAAGGGATGCAAAGAGAGGAATGACATGGTCCAAGCGATGGGCTAGGAAAATGGTCTTTGCAGCCTCAGTCTGAGTGGATATGAGCAGCACAAGATTATATTTGTGAAGGCTAGAGAAAAATGTTGCAGCAGTTGAGATGCAACATGGTAGGAACCTGGATGGAAGTGTTAGAGGTATGAGTTGATAGAAAAAGTCATATTTTAGAGATGTTACGCAGAAAGAATCTGCAAGATTTAGACACAGCCAAGATGTGACAATGTAGAGGTAGGTCCAAGTACATTCAAATAAAAAAATGACTAATGAAACATGGTGCACAGAAATATGGTAACATTTCATAATAGTATATTGTGGTGGTGTCTCTGAGCGCTTAATATCCTTTAAGGACATGTAAAGGAATTTAAAAAGCATTAGAAAGTTGGGGTGGCCAAATACAATGCACCAAAAGTAAAGAAATCTGAAGCCATTGGGCTTTACTGCTGATCTAACAGTCACACAATCTAAAATAATAGGTTTGCAGTTCACAAGAGGCTACTGCTGTGATATTTAAAATTTCATTAGATGTTCATGGGCCCATAGGTGAGGCCCCATTGGATTATCAGATGTAACATACAGAATTATTTTTTAAAATAGATTGAACTCTCGCCTCCTGTGATCCTTCCAGTGGATCATATTAGGTTTCAGTAGCAATGATGAGCTTACTGGGTGCTTTTCCTGACATTACATGGTTCACACTTGGCCTTGCTTACTTTGTTAAAATTTAGATTTAAACATTTTTTCATGTTCTCGCAGGAGGGCAATTAGTAACTAGACGTTTTTAGCAAATAACTGTTCACGTTGCTACTAGTTGAGTGCCAACAAATGAAATCTTACAAGGAGTTTTATACCTTTTGGTGGTAGTGTTACTGATAAGTGGCCACTTGGTAGGTGAGAGCTTTGTTTGTCTAGGGTTTTAGCATAATCATTGAATCACAGCTTTCTCTAATTGCTTCTGTGGCAGCCAAACTCAGTTGGATGGGATTCTATAGCAAATGGAATTCTATCACATTCAATATCGGTGTTTGCTTTATTAAATAACATTTCTCGGAGGACTTGCATAGACTTTTTCAGAGTTTTTAATTTGTTACAATATGTAATAGCTGGCTTCTGTGAAGGAATTGTTCTCCAAACAGCATTCTCTTTATTGCTACTGGTGCCTTTTTCCTTTCAATGAGGATGACAAGATAAGATATCCAATTTAAAAGAAAACTGTGCTCACTTTGCTTAGTGCAGACAGAATTTTGAAATAAAGCATTTCTTACTATGCCTAAATCTCACTATTCTTTGAAATAAAAATTTAAATTTAACAAAAAATAAAAAGTAAGTTAATAATTCAAATAAACAACTTTGTGATCACACCTCTGGCTTTCCCAATGTGTCCTGCCTTCTCTAGATCTCTGCTTTAGATGTGAAGTCTTTCAGATCAAGGTCTCTCATGTTTTTTTTTTTCTCTTTTTTTGTTTAGTTTCCAGCACATCCTTGGCAATTAGCTAATAATAATAATATTATTAATAATAACAGCAATAAAAATGTTTTGGTGGTAAGTGGTTTTCCTGTTGGTAACATCCTTTCTAAAGATCTTTAACAGGAAGTTCAGGCATGCCTGCTTTAACCAAAACTTTATAAATACATGCGACTGCTCAGATATGTTAGCTACTGTTCATTAATGCTTTCCAACATGTAAAATTTCTGAACAGTGTGCTAAGCCGAATGGGTACCACTTTCTTATGCATATCTCTCCCTTCCTGCTCCCTCACTTCCCCCAAAAAGTAGTTGCCCTTGTGTAAGCTTAACTCCTAACAATTCTTTTTTATAACACAGACATGATTGTAATATGCTTTTCCGTTTTGGATGTGTGCATTGAGGGTGATGATAGCGTTGTAGAATTGAAAGGGAATGTGTCAGTGTGTTTTATGGCTGAATGTAGTGATGGTAATGGACTAATGCTTGAAGAATGATATTGTTTGCTGTGAATGTTGGCTTGACATATGATTTCCTTGCTGTTTAGTGAGGGACTATACTTGAAAACCCCATCTCTTCAAATTATGATTTTTTTTCTTGGGAATTCCCTAGTTTTTTAAAAAAGTCTGTATGTAGGAGGCGTAGGGGCCTGGAACTGGTGAAAGGGACTAGCTAGGGAATGGGGCTGAGGAGCCAAACAGTCAGCTCTCCTTCATTAAAATGTTTCACACTGGCAGTGAAACATTTAACCAATGCTCCAAACTCTTCTATCTGCCACTCAAAGCTTTTCATGTGAAGCAGCAGGAACCTGGCAGCCTGAAGAGCTTTGAGCACCAGGAGGAGAAAATTTGAACATCATTTAAAGCTTTCTCTGCCAAGAGTGTAAAGTTTGAGAAGAGCAGATATGATTTTCACCAGCTCCCCAGTTACTCTCACCCTGTTCTTGGCTTGCTGGGCTCCCAAAACGCTCAGCCAATCTCCCTCCTCTAATTTAAGTCCTGGGTAAGCACCTACTGCTTCACCTTCAGTTTTCATCTTGTAAAATATAAGAGCATCCATTTCATGGCTGAGATTTTCAGAGCCACTTAGGGCCTTTGGATGCCCAATTCCCATTAAATTTAATTAAAATTAGGTGTCTGGGTACCATAAACAGTTTTTAAGTCTCCGCCTAAGTGTCTAAATTTTAAAGCCTATAACATTTTATAGCTGCAAAATTATACATATAAACTGCAAAACTTCACTTATAAAAACACAGACATATTATTGTTGCAAGTGCTGGGCACCCAGCTGCACCCACTGACTTTGATGGCCCAAATATTGACTCAGATGGGTACTGCTAGGTGCCCAGCACTTTTGAAAGTCAGACTATTTAGTCCGATTCCTAAATATCATAGAATTGTAAGAATGGAAGGGACCTCGAGAGGTCATCTAGTCCAGTCCCTGGCACTCATGGCAGGACTAAGTATTACCTAGACCATCCCTGGCAGGTGTTTGTCTATCCTGATATTTAAAATCTCCAATGATGGAGATTCCACAACCTCCCTCGGCAATTTATTCCAGTCCTTAACCACCCTGACGGTTAGGAAGTTTTTCCTAGTGTCCAAGATAAATATAGATTTAGAAACCTATCTTTAGGCACTATTTTTTTTTTTTAAATCTTGACCATATTTTTTTTTAAAATGAAAGCTTAGATTCTGAAATATATGTTCAGCAATGGTAATGTTTGTTGATGAAACATCATTGCAATAAGAAGAACAGGAGTACTTGTGGCACCTTAGAGACTAACAAATTTATTAGAGCATAATGATATGAAGAAGTGGGCTGTAGTCCACGAAAGCTTATGCTCTAATAAATTTGTTAGTCTCTAAGGTGCCACAAGTACTCCTGTTCTTCTTTTTGCGGATACAGACTAACATGGCTGCTACTCTGAAACCTGTCATCATTGCAATGTAGACAGAAATGGCTACAATTACTAGTGTTAATAAATAAAAAATGAACATATTAATACACATAAAATGTAGCCTGTACTTTATATTTTGGTAAAGTCAAGAAGTGAGTCAAGAATTTGCCTACCAGAGTGGGCTGAAAAAGGTGCAACTGACCAAAATATTTTTAAAGGGGCCATTTCAAAATGATTATCTCTCATTTACAAACATGTCAATTCTCAGAAAAATCATTCTGTGCTTAAAGAGCAAGTGGTGTTTATTTGGGGGAAGATACACTATGTTATTCATCTGTAACAAAGAGATTTAATTCCTGCTTTAAGTGCAACTCTCAGCACAGCTGTAACAATGAAGCTGCAGTACCACCACCTTAATATTTGTCTGCCTGCTCTTTCTGGAATTATATAATGCTCTTGTAAATTGTTTGGGTGATACCAAGCAAACAGAGCTACAATTACATCATTAGGCAACTATATATAATTTAAAAGTGAACACATGTTTGTCAACAGGCAGTAAGAAAAATAAATAATTTCTAGAACTCCTCTCTCCCTGCAGATACTGCTATAATAGAATCTCACAAATGCTGTCTCTTTCTCTGTCTGCCTTTTTGCAGATCAAGCTTCTTTAGCATATGGCTAGAGCAGTGGTTCCCAGACTTTAACAACCTGTGAACCCCTTTCACTAAAATGTCAAGTCTCACGAACCCCCTCTTAAAATTAATATTTCCAGGGATTTTCTCCTTTACCTGAGTATAAATTATAAAAGCAGTGATCTTGGAAATACACAATTTGTTTTTATGACATGCTTATTACACACTATTTATTATTATTTATCATTACAGTATTTTGATTACATTATGAAAATGGCAACACTCTTCCAAGATCTCACTTTCGTAGCTTGTATCACTTTGAATAAGCCTGTTGTAAGACAAGGCTCCTATGTTTCATCAAGGAATACCAAATGTGAAACAGCATGAAGGTATTTAAGAAGCCAACTCAAAGAGTTCCTCCTATACAAGCGTTCAGGTCTTGAGCAGTCCACGCAAACAATGCACGTTACAACAAAGCTTAAACTTGTTCTTCATAATCATTTTAAAAACAAGACTAGCCGCCTATTTAATTTTAAAAAACAGCAAAAAATATCCACCTCCCTTTCCATTTCTTATAAGGAGTCTTGAAGTTTAAATCTCCTCAGTGTGATAGATAGGCTTGCTTTGATTTGCTTAGCTCTTGGAAGTCCAGGGACTCCGGGCTGCTGGCCCTGTGCTGCCCAGGGTCCCTAGGGACAGCTCTGTCCGCCATTAGGGATTTTTTTCCTGAGAACCCCCTGTAACATTTCGTGAACCCCCAGGGGTTCACGAACCCCAGTTTGGGAACCACTGGGCTAGAGGGAACAATCCTATCCTGTAAGGGGGGTGGGACAGATAGCAATGGGTCTTTCCCATCTCTAGGGTCAATTGCTTTGGCTACACTGGCGCTGTACAGCGCTGCAACTTGCTGCACTCAGGCGTGTGAAAAAACACCCCCCTGAGCGCAGTGAGTACAGCGCTGTAAAGCGCCAGTGTAATCAGTGCCTGCAGCGCTGCACGCTCGCTTGCAGCGCTGCAAGCTATTCCCCTCGGAGAGGTGGAGTACATACAGCGCTGCGAGACCTCTCTCGCAGCGCTGGCGGCGCGACTACACTCTTTTGGAAGAAAGACTACAAATCCCTTTTGGAAGAAAGAGGTGCCTAGGATTTTGATACGTATTTTGCTGTGACTGGTGGGATGGATTTCAGCGCTTAATGAGAAGTAAAATAATAATCTTTCATTGGTTTGATTTACGGGTCATTATTTTATTGTTTATAGGCTACAGATATACACTTGGGTCCCAGTCCAGCAAAGCACTTAACCCTGTGTTTAACTTTAAGCATGTGCTTAAGTGCTTTACTGGATCAGAGTCTTATGCAAGTTTGCTCCAAGCCCTTTTAGGCTGGCAGCTCAAGAACACTCAGCTATCATATTGCTATATGTTTCCTCACCTGAAAGCCTTTTCAATCCCTTTAATTTAGTCTAAAATCATCTCAACTCTTCATTATCAAATTTCTCAGCTCACTACAATCCTGGTAGTTTGCTAATTATATAACTATCAGTAAGCTGGAACATCGGTTTTGCCATACAGGATCAGACCAGTAGTTTGTCCAGTCCAGTATCCTGTTTTATACTTTGGCTAATACAGTTGCTTTAGAGGGAGACGCAAGAAATCCTGTAGTGGGCAATTATAGAATAACCTGCACATAGGGACAGTTTTTTCCTAACTCTAAAGTTAGCTCTTGGCTCATACTCTGAAAATGGAGGGTTTATATTCCTCATAATTTTTATCCTGTCTAATGTAGTTATGCATATTCTCATTATCTACATGAAATCTAATCCTGTTTTAAATTCCACTAAACTCTTGGCCTCAAATGAAAAAGCTGTTTCTTACTTTTCAAGACGTAGCCGTTTTCTGACAAACATGCTGTTTACATGATAAGGTCTCTGGGACAGGGATCTTATCTTCACACATGTCTGCAAAGTACCTCTTGCTCTGTTGGGATTATATCAATAAATAATGTTGCTGGTGAGAATCCAGTAAGGTTCACAAAGCGAGGTTCACAAAGACTAACTCTGCTGGTTCTCCAGCATGCAGTATTTAAATGTTGTCAGTAGTAGTAATTTAGTTTCTGTAAACCCAGCTATAATGCTATAGATGAGTGGTTTTTGTGATCACTGAATTTGAGAATATTGATTCACTCTGTTCACTGACATTGATGGACCAGGTAGTTTCTGTTTACTGAAGTTGATGGGCATAGGTTTTTTCTGCTCCACTGTGACAGATGATATTAGGTAGCTTATACTCACCGATGGTGAGAGTAGGTACTGTCTGTTCAGTGAGATAGATGGAGTAGGTAGTTTCCATTTACTAAGGTAGATGCAAGTAAACAAGGTAAAAAAGAAACTGGGTCAACATATCAGAATAAAATAAGAGAACTCCATACCAGTGAGGATAATAGACAAGATAACGCACATACACTTAATATTGTATTCCATTTCTATAAACCATTCTCAAAGGCTAAGGCTATTGCATATTCTAGTGCAGAGCGCAGGAATGTAACCACAATTCATTGGGGCTAAGCACAAACCCAAGTCTATGATTTATCTGCAATAGTCATGGGTGAAGAGTGCTATTAAAGAAATTCTATACTGCTGTCAGGCAGGCAGAGGCCTCCTTTAGTCTGCTATAAAGAGGGCCAACTTCCTTAAAGTTTCAAACAACTTTGAAGAATATAGATTTATCAAATGCCATATATACCAAGTAGAGTGTGGCCAGGCCAAATGGATGCTATATGAAAGATGGAAAGATCTAGCTCTATTAACAGCTGCAAAATGATAATAATTTTAGCTCCTTACTGACCTGTCTGTCTGTCCGCTCCCCGGGAATCCAGAAATTACTATGGAGTCTAATGGTTGAGCTATCCCCAAAGGTGACCTATACCAGATACTTCAAAAAAAGGACAAAAAACATCCCATAATAATTCTGGGCAATTTTGCTAGAGAATACCATGTGGCAATGGGAGATTCCTTTTGACCCCAGCTTCCTCTGCCCTTTTTCCTTCCTTTCGTACCCATGACCCTTCTTCATAGCTGAAAAATCGCACGGAGGAATATAAATGGTGAGTTTGGATTAAATCCACAGGTAAAGTGACATACCTCATAAATTGTCAGGGTTTTATTTATTTATTTACTGCAAGAGCTACAGCATGATATTAAACATTGCAATCCAGGTATAATTACCATAGGTGGCTAATGGGTTACCCAGAGAGTGGATACTTAAGGATTCATTTCTCTTTTGCCCACAAGCTGCATTGAAATGTAAACAATGGCAAATAATAGGTTTTGGACAAGAGCTTTTTTTTCCTTTCAGTTCTGTTATTATACTAAATCAGATAGTTTGTCTCTTTCTGCTTTTCCTGACTACTAAAGTTAGCAAACCTACAGGATACATGGGTTTTTCCTCCTTCATTCTAAAGAGATGTCCTACTTGAAATATACTTAGAGTTTGTCTACATGGAGAAATTGACCAATGTAGCTGTAGCCGGTAGCGGAGTAATTATACTGTTATTGCTATGCCGGTATAGCTTCCCCATGTAGATACTCTATTCTGGAATAAAGAATAGGGATGTTGGTATCTCTATAGTTATGCAGATCAATTTCTCCCATGTATACAAGCCTTTAGCTACCTAAACATAAGTGGGGCATGCCATGAAATTGACATTAATCAATCTGTGCCTCTTACAAATCCTCCCTAATGGATTATTTTTCAGTCTACCGGATTTTTTTTGGATCAAAGAATAAATATCTGATTTCACAGCATGCCTATTTTAGAAATGCATTGTATTATATGATGGTGTCCCTTATTGCATGTCAATGTGGCATGATGTTAGAGCAATAAATCTATGACTCTTGGTTCTTCATAGCCCATGAAGAAATTATTTGTGAGAGGGGTCTCACTCACTGGTGTAATTCCATATATTTCAGTGGCGTTACTTCTGATTCAAATCATGAGTAGAAAGAATCAGGCTCTTTTTTTCTTTACATATGAGTTAGAAGGCATTTTCTCTTTGAAATTATATCTGTGTGTGCATTGGTGATGTAATCATATACTATAGTTACAATACAGATAAAACCTGGGACCGTCTTTACTCCAGAAACTAAGATGAGTTCCAAATTGGAATGTAAACAGTGATTTAATTAATTATTAACTCAGCTGAAGAAACTGATATGCTTTGGCTACTAAATAGGTTGTTGGCAAGAAATTGGAGAATATGACAAATGCCAAGTCTTCAAATCTTTGTGCCAGTTTTACATCACCTTGTTCCAGAGTTGGCATCCAGCCATGCTAGGAAGGGAACTAAAGTAAGCAATGCCATGAAAGTAAAATGATCATATGTGTGAAATAACAAATGGCAGTCATAAAGCTTTGTATTCTTATTGTTGAAGACTGTCTATAAGACACCAAAAAAAAAAAAAAAAAGAGGCTGAAAAGCAAAAGTAGCAATGAAGGCTGGTGTACTGCACCTAACAAATCATATCCAAGGAAGAAGAGAGAATGTGGGAATGATCAAATTTTCTTCTCCCTGCCAAGTCTCATCATGCATCATGGTCAACAGCTGATGCAGAATCATCTTCTACCAGACCATGTTTTATATTATTCCATTTGGCTGCATCTGAGAAAGGTGTACGACATAAAGGCCCAAGTATTAGTCTGGCAAAGTTACCAGGTATTGTTAGGACCATTGTTCTGAATGGAAGAAGAGGTTGTATCTCACCGTCAGATATACCTTTGATTGCTACATTATTTCAGATAAAGAAGGTCATTTAAGAGGTGCAGAAACCTTGGAGAAATGGTAGTAGGATTAAATTTGTGTGTGCTTTACCTAAAAGGGCCCTAAGAGGAAGAAAAGGTCCAACATCATCGTACATGTGAACTCTTGCCAAAGAGAAGCATATGAGATTTTCTTTTTGAAGTGACTTTTGCCTTATGTGCCCATCTCTGAGTGGGGCAGAGAAGGGGATTATGGGGAAAGAAGGGAATGGAGGGTAGGCAGGGAATGTTATCATGACTCTCACACATATCTTTGTTCAGGGCAAAAGAAAGAATCATGCATTGGAAACGCTTCTGGGCACAGACTGACTCTTATTTTGCATGCTGTGAAATACCAACCAAATTGTTGGCACCAAACAAATAATATAGTATTTATAGAGGCACTGGTGACTGTTCCATAGATGCAACAAAGAGTCCTGTGGCACCTTATAGATTAACAGACGTATTAGAGCATAAGCTTTCGTGGGTGAATACCCACTTGTGTCTGACGAAGTGGGTATTCACCCATAAAAGCTTATGCTTCAATACGTCTGTTAGTCTATAAAGTGCCACAGGACTCTTAGTCTGGATCTGTAAAAAGCAACAAACACATCTACCCCTATGATACTTGTTCCATAGATGTAGACTATAAGCCATATTTTGACAAACTCCACCCTGACTTTTCATAGAAAGGTGCTATTGCTATGAAAATAATTGTGATAAAGGAGACTTTTGAAATATTTTTATAAATGTAGGATAAAAACTTTTCAAATGTGGAAAGATGAGCACTTTTTGCAATGTAAAACAGAATGTTCTCAGGATTCTTTAACCACTTAAAACTTTAAAATGGAATACTCCATTAACTCCAAAGTTCAAATATAGGTATATATGTATAAACTCTTTTGCATAATATAGCTTATTAAAACTTTGGTTTGGGCATAAAAAGGTTACTAACAGTCTTTGTCATAGTAGATTGGATATTTGCCAACTACTTAACATACAATTCACCCAGAGATTTCATTTAAATGGAAAAATTCACAATGTACAACAGCCAAATGACCTTAACTCTGCCCTATATCAAAATGCAAATACGAAGTTTAACTGAATTGTATGCATTAATCATTTAGGTTTCTCTCAGAACTTTACATAAACATTCTAATATCTAAGGATCTTAAGGAAACTAGGTAGTTATGGGATAACAGGGAAGGTCTTCATGGATCAATAGCTGGTAAAAACATAGGGTAGGAATAAATGGGCAGTTTTCATAATGGAGAGTGATAACCATTGGGGTCACCCTAGGATCTGTACTAGGACTTGTGCTGTTAACATGTTCATTAATTATCTGAAAAAGGGAATGAACAGTGACACAGTTTGCAGATCATACAAAATTATTCATGATATTTAAGTTACAGGGGATGTCATAAAACTGATTGACTGGGTGACAAAATGGTAGATGAATTTCAACACTGATAAGTACAAAATAATGGACATTGAAAAAAATAATCCCAACTATACATATAATGAATGGGCTCTAAATTTGCTGTTACCACTCAAGAAAGATCTTGGAGTCATTGTGGATAGTTGTCTGAAAACTTCAGGTCAGTGGGCAGCAGTGGTCAAAAAGGCTGACAAAATGTGAGGAACTATTAGGAAAGGGATAGAAAATATCATGTCACTATGTAAATCCATGTTGCACCTACACCTTCAATACTGTGTCTAGACAGGGGTGGCTCTCTCTAAAATCACCTTGTTCTGTACACACACCCCTGAAGATCTGGTACTTACCACTGTTGGAGACAGGATGTTAGGCTAGATGGATCATTGGTGTGACACAGTTTGGCAGTTCTTATGTTCTTACTCTTATTCATACAAGTTTGGCTTTTCTTACAACTGTACACAAACAAAATCAAATAATTCAAATATCAATATTCTGTCTCAGATGTACCAATAGTAACAAAGACAGACAACAACACAATTTATACCACATTGTAAAAATATTATCCATTACAGAATATATAGATATAGATAGATATAGGTAGATATAGATAAATATATCAATTATCAACATTTGTAGTATTAAAAAACATATATGAGTCTGATCTAATTTCCAATTAAGTAAAAAGCGAGACTGCTACTGACTTTGGTGGAAGTTGTAGCAGGCCCTTAAATATTGTAGGCAGAGTTAAAGTTGGGGCAAATCCAAGGGCAGAGTTGGGTTATTAGTCAATGAGAAATTTTATGTTTCATGGTCTGCATGTGTAAATTGGGTATAAAATTGGTGTCAGAGTTTTTTGCAAATCTTATCTTCTGACTTTCATAATTTTTAAAGTTTGTCAATTTTTACAGATGTATTTAAAGTCAAATGTTCTGTTGTATTGCACTTAGAAACTTCAGCTATAGCTTTTGTGTGTGTGTTTGGGGGAGAGGGGAATTCTTTCCCTTAAGAGACAATCGTTTCCTTGTGCAGAGTTAACTTGAAAGGAAGTGAGAAGGGTACATGTTGCCAAAAGGAGTGAGGATTTACATAGTATTGAAAATAATAAGGGTCAATAAAGAATTATTGCAGGGCCATAACTAAATTTTAAACTCCCCAGGGCTCATACAGTGCTGAGCACATAGGTTGGTATTTACAATGCAGTTCTTCTCTGAAAATGACTATGTAAAAATGGTCCCTTTTCACAAGAGATGTTCTTCCTGTGAGCATTCAGAGTCACATTTACTAGCTCCAGTAACCGCTGTTTTACAATACCTTGTACACCTCTGATACATGCACAGACAACTGAGAAATGAACAGGATTCAGCTGCGTCATCAACAGATTTTTTTTTAACTAAGGGCCAGCTTGTTCCCCAGAGATTCATAGGCAGTGGGGATCCTCTATACATGTCTCCCCACTTTTTGGTCAAATGGAGGCAGCCATCTTTAGGCCACTATTTCCCCACACCCATGTCCTGGACCTGCAGAAGATTCTCTGCCAGACTGGTAATCTGAGAGTAGGGAGGAGGACTGGGGGTGCATGTCATTCCTTCTCCTGAAACTCACACTTGGAGAGAGGAATAATTAGTAAAGGTGATACAGCCTGAGGTTGTAATGACTTTGTCACAGACCTGTCCTCTGTGCTGTGGAACTCTCTTATTTAAGTGGGGAATTGCAGGTGCTGAACCCTGTAGGTCTGGAGGGAATCCCAACAATCTCCACAGTAGAAACATGTCAGCACAGCTCTACTGGGGCCACACTTACAGGAGGAAGGGAAGAGCAACAGCTTGGTAGGGAGCTGTGCGGTGGCAAAGGACCATGTACCTCCTGTGACATTTGGGCTTTAGATTCCCTGTTTCAGAGTGGGAGTAGGGAGCAAACCCCACTTCCATCCAATAGAAGAACTAGGAGAAAACCACAGGATAAAATTGTAGATATTTCACCTCACTGGAGAGGGGAAATTTGGCCTTAAGTTCCAACTGCAGAGTCAGCTCCCCTGTCCAGCAGTCCCCATTGCAGGCAAGAGGGAAGGCATTGTTTGGTCTGCAGACTACTATGGATGCAGGTATGTAAGGAGAAAAGAATCCTGCTTGACTTCCAGATCTCAGAGTGAATTTGTAGGACTGTCGGAAAAAAAAAATCTTTAAAACTGAGCCCACTTGACATGGAAATCAGTGAGAGAAAATAAAAGTGGAGCCCCACAATTCATGAACACTGTTCAGAATTGAACCACACTTCAAAATGCAATTAACAATAGGGTGGAGGTGATAAGAAGGAACAGTGACAGTCGTGACTGAGGCACATTTTGCTTCTAGGTAACATTTTGCTTCTAGAGAAGTTGTTTCTTTCACTGACCTAAATATTGGTTTCCGTTTGTCCTTTCATCCCCTTTGACCTATTCTTTAAGTTTATTTTAATGAAAATAGTTTTCCAAGTATTAATTTTTTTGTTACATTTGGTCCATTATTTCAGTTTTCTAGTGTGTGAGTGCACTATGTGAAAGGGAGGTTGCCATGGTAATTTCTCATTATTGTTGAATAGAAAAATAATTACTCTGGCAAAATCCCACGTAACCTGTCAGCGCATAAGTTAAAGATGCCTGGGGGCAGCCTTGACTTCAACATCCTTCTTTTTTTGTGGGGAAAGGGATTTTTCTTCCATTTTTTTCATAATAATTACATCCATTTTCTGCAATTTGACTGGGGATATCTCCCTTGGTTTTGTTCACCATTTGACTATGAGTGCGGATGGACCCCCTTGTGAGGAGGTTGGACAAGAGGATTAATTAGGAAAGTGTATCTAATTCTTTATGCACAATGTGTACATTCCACTGGGTGGTTGGTTTTTTTTCTTCCTGAATTTAAGTATGCAAAAAACACCAGAAAAAGACTTTGGACAGTGTTCAAACTGCAATAGAAGCTGGATGTTTTTATTTATCCTTAGAGACAATCTACAATAATGTAGTTGCTACACTTTCCTAGCCTTTAGAATTAGTGGAAATGAGAGGGAATGAAAGTATGTGCGGTTTGAACTGAAGCTCTGCTCTTTTTCCTATACTCTTCGCTTTGTTTTATGTGTGCATTACAATTGTGTGATGCTTCCCTTTCGCCTCTCTCATTGTTGGATTTTCATTAGTAGCTGTGATCATACTAAAATACAGAACTAACAGGAGCTTTTCCACTGCAGAACTGTAAATGTGATATGTGACTTTCCTTAACCCTCCATCCCCTTCTCAGGTACAAGAAACATGTGCAAAAGAATTCAGTAGAATGGGGTGGCAAGCGATTGAAAGTGGTAGCCCATAATTATTGGCTGGGCAATAAACTATTATATGTACTTATGATAGCAACCCACCAGATTGCCATGAGGGAAGCATTAGTGCTCAGAATACAGAGGGGAGCTGTTGGAAGCCCATGTGCTGTGCTGTTATGGAATATCTATCTATCTATTCCGTGCTTGTCACCGTCGCGCCTCAGCTAATAAATACAACGGTGTGTGCATGTGCACACTCCCATAAGTTACACAGCCACGCAGGAGAGAGCAGGAATCTCTCACTGACAATAGACTTTTGAAAAGTGGGGTCAGTATTTATTTATTTTAAAATCTTGTTTCATCTTTTTTGAGCGCATGACTGAATTATTTCTCAGGCCCTCCCAAACGGCTCTGTTCCTGATCACACTGCCTCCTGTTGGTGACGCTGCTAAAAGCAGGAATAAGCATTGATGAGGAACAGTGAATAATGAAGGCTGTCAGCCAGCCAAGAAAGCTCTTGTATTATCATAACAACAACTCGAATGTTATGAAGTGCTCTTATTACTTTATTAAATGTCAACAAAAAGGAGCTGTTGAAACGCAATTGAGAGCAAGCCTATAACATGGTTCTTAAGAAAAGACAGGCAGGAGGAGGAGTGTCTAAAAAGACCATGTAGTTATTTATCAGTTTGTGTATATATAATTGATATGATATATGCATATTTTACTTATATTAGCATTTTATCCCAAGTTTTATTTGTTTACTTAGATCAAGGTGATAAGTGCTTGCTGCCTGTGATACATATTTTTGAGGATATATGAGGTCTGCCTGGTGGCGCATATAGGGCGGTATGGTATGGTACACCGTACCAGTGAGGTATTTATAGCCGATATGCCGTACCGGAAAGAGACAGGAGGAGCAGAATGTGGAGCTGCTGGGCGAACCCACACCGGCAGCTCCTCCAGTGCAGCTGTACCGCCCCCAGCTCCGCTCCCAGCCCTTTCATGCAGCTGCGTCTCCTGAATTCTGTCTGGGGTCTGTACAGCAGCCCCGCCGGAGGACAGAGTTGTGGGCGGTACAGCTGCACCAGAGGAACTGCTGGCATGGGGCCGCCCAGCGGCCCCGCGTTTTGCTCCTTTTGCTGCTGTGGTTCCCTGCTCCTTTCACCACTGCGGTTCCGGAGAGCCCTGCAGTTCAGAAGTCTCCGGCGCAATGGGAGGAGGACAGAGTCCCCCCCCAGGCAACATGAAATAGATCATGGGAGAGGGAGAGGGGACAGTGCGGGACCCCAGGCTGGGGGCAGGGTGGGGTGGAGTCACATGATGAGTCACATGGGGGGGGTCACGTGGGGAGGTCATGTGTCCCTCCCCTTTAGCTGGTGCAGTGTACCAATAAAAAATTAATTAAGCTTGCACCACTGTGTCTGCCTATAGCTCACCAAATTGCATCTAGT
The DNA here is from genome assembly GCF_013100865.1 of Trachemys scripta elegans. NCBI lineage: Eukaryota > Metazoa > Chordata > Testudines > Emydidae > Trachemys > Trachemys scripta. The sequence goes on from NC_048302.1 coordinate 109,913,273, forward strand.
CACCCATTGGGTAGACTGCTGGTATGATTGTTGTAGAGTGGTTACAATACATGGGATTCCTGATTTATATTCCCAGGTTTGCCACTGAGTCACGTTGTGAGCTTCAGCAGGTCATTTAAATCTCAGTGCCTTGGTATATCCATCCATGTTGCAGATATGTCCTCCACGTTTTGGAACGAGCTGCCTAACTAGATTTTCTTTCATTTGTGTTTGTTAAACCACAAATAGTTTTCTTTCCCTACTCTTGTTGTCCTCAGAACATTAAGAGCATGTGCATCATTTATGCTGGTGTGTGTCAATGTGTGGATGGGTTTAGGCAAGGATACAGGTATGTTGTAAAAAATAAATGTTGATTGGAATCCTTGATGTATATTTTCAGCACAGAAGCCAAGATGAATGGAGACTGAACATAAGAACTACCATACTGAGTCAGACCAATGGTCTGTCTAGCCTGTATCTGTCTCCAACAGTGACTGGTACCAGAGCTTCAAGGAGAGTGCATAGATATAGGCTGTCTTCCCCTCCCAGCTTCTGGCAATCAGAGATGTAGGGTCCCCCCCAGCATGGGGTTGCATCCCTGACCATCTTGGCTAATAACAATAGATAGACCTGTCCTCTGTGTACTTATCTAGTTCTTTTTAAAAACCCACTCATACTTTTGGCCATCACACCATTCTACAGCAATGAGTTCCTTAGGGTAATTGTACATTTTGTGAAAAAATATTACCAGCTGCCTATCAATTTAATCAGGTGACCCCCTGGTTTTTGTATTGTGGAAAAAGGTAAATAACACTTCTCTATTGACTTTTCCCACACCATTCATGATTTTATAGGTCTCTTTTACATTCCCCCTTAATCATCTCTTTACTAAACTGAACAGCAGCCACCTAAATAAAGCGCTTGATTTTCAAGTTCCCATTGACTTCATGAAGAACTGTGGGTACTGAGTACCTTTGAAAATCAGAATAATTATTTAGGTGCCTAACTATAGATTTGAATGCTCAAATTTAAGCACCCACATTTGAAAAATTTTGGTTCAATTTCCAAGATCATCAACCCAGCATTAGTATTTTATTTGTAATATGCTGTATATTTTACCTTTTGTTAATAATTATTATAGTCTATTAATGTAGAGCAGTGAATGTTTCAGAAAGCAGGCGGGGGGCTTTAAATGCTGGTTTCATCTTCTGTGTCCTATTGAAAAGTAAAGAATTCTCTCAGCAAGTGCATTTAAATAACTAGCTGATATTTAATTAACCTACAGGACTGTCATAGTTATAATAAATGCATCTAAGTCCAATAGCTATTATATTTAGTTTCAAAATAACTTGTATGTAGGTGCATGCTAATAATGATCACATTACATAGGATTACAGAATAAAGTAAGGTTCCTTCTCACCCTCAAGACCAATCGTACCATATAGGTAGCACATTAAAAGAAAAAAAATATTACAGTATATTAAGTATCAAATGATTTCTAAAATTTTTTTAAGATTTAACAAAATGTGTATAAATATTCATTTGTATGGACAACACTATGTTATTTTATATGTTTGAACAGTGCCTAGCTTAATGGAAGATCTTGTAATACAAAAAATAAATTATAATTTATTAATAATATGTTATCTGTTTCCTTAAATCAGAACCAAACCCTTATATGAGTAAATTAATTTGAAATATGACCGCATGGACATCCACCCTTCCACACAGACAGATCCCAAACCAAGAATGGGGTCCTTTGAATTTCTTCTTTTAAAAGAGATTCTTTTCTTTTTGCCATATGTTAAATGAATAATCTTTCTCTTCCTAGGATAGTGACAACCTCTGGTGGGATGCCTTTGCAACTGAGTTTTTTGAAGATGATGCAACCTTAACCCTTTCATTTTGTTTGGAAGATGGACCAAAGCGATACAGTAAGAGACAAATTTATTGTTATGATTTTATGCCTTAGTTTCTGTGCATTTATTCTATAAAAGCAATACAGAACTAAGAGCTGGTGATAGTGGAATGCTTGCTACAACACGTGAAGCTACCATCAAGTTCCATAAACAAAATGCACCGGTTGGCTTTCTCAAAGAAAGAAATTTAAGTTTTGAAATTTCTGTGTACTTCTATACTTGGAATATAAGTATGTGAGATGCAAGCTGACCTGGGCAAATAATACGAAACATTCTGCTAATATTCACTGGAATTTTTAAATTTGACTTTGGCTGTGTTTGCACTTTTTATATGTTCACTTTCCATTAACTTTCAAATGATGCAGTTTTGTTGGCAAAAATATTCACAGAAAGGGAATTTTGTGGGAAATTGCAGTATTCCTGATGGAAGAGCTTCCACATTCACTCAGAGCTCAGAACAAATACCAAGAAACAGATCCTTGCCTAGTGTAAATTGGCACCACCCAATCAACATCACAGAGCTATTCTGATCTATACCAGCTGAAGATCTGCCATTGGATGTTAACTGACCAATCACAACTAAGCAACGATGCTGAAATTTAGAATATGGTCAATCAATCCATGAATAAATTTGAGTAACAAACACATCTGACAATACTATGATCCATTTGCCCATGTTCCATGAGCAGGAGAAAGGGCTAAAAGTAATCGAACAAATTGTTTCCAGTGAATTATTCACTCTACTCTAGCACCAGGCAACACAGAGATACATAAACATTGAAAAACTGCATTGCAAATTGTTTCAATCCATTCTGAGTGACCCCGGCTTCTCTGTGACAGCTTGTGCTCTGTGCTTAATGTTCTGAATCTTGCAAGGTTCTTATTTTTCTTGAGATTGACTGATTGTCAGTGTATCACTCACATACTTCTAATTCATTTTATCAATTATCTCAGGTATTTATTTGACAAGTGTTACCTTTTCTAAAGAAAAAATATAGCAGTCACGTTGAACACACATTTTGGGATTAGTGTTGACAGAATTACAGTTTCTTGCCTTTCAAAGCGAGTGATAACTCTGTAAAGGTCCTGAAATTACAGCCTGTAGCAACATTGGTAACAGCTGATCTGTCCTGATTAGGTTGAGTCAACTTGTCAGATATCAGATTTCCTAGTCGTGTTATCAGTCGAGAAGACACAGATACATCAGCCAAAAAGCAATTAATGTCCAGTTAGATCAGAGGGAGTTGTGTTTCTGGAAAACAGTACCACATATGAAATAATTTGTCACAGGGTAAAATATTCTGGTTGTCACAAACGCTTGATAATGGTTGTGCTATCTATAAGTGTGGGTAGCTCAGTGCGGGCCAGGGCTGTAATTCTCAGCATTGCTGTTGATAAATGTGATTGAAAGATCAAATTACTGTGAGTACACTTCAAACCTGTCCAGTATGCATGATTTTAAAAAAAATTGGTGACCTCTGAACAAACTATTGTTATTGTAGTTTTTGTTATGATGCTCCTTAACAATATGATTAAAGTTGATCATATAGAGGTTTTTTTCAGTACTTTTTTATTTCTCTACTTTCATTAGCAAATATTTGCATAATTCTGTCATGAAGTAATATTGATGTTTTCAGTACTAGCCCTATTTATATTCATTATTTCTGTAAAATCTCTTTTAAGTGTCTCCTGACCTGTCAAACAGCTAGGCCAGTGACTGTTCCCTAAATATTATCTGGGTTCAAGAGCAACCTTCCTGGGTGGATGGAGCATGAGTTGTCCCAGTTATGACCTTCTCAGATAGTGTATGAGAAGGAATGGGAGGAGATGGACAGGCTCTCTAGGCTCATAGTTTACTGCAGTTCTCTCTATCTAGGAATGAAGCTTCGTGTCCTGAAAAGGCTCCAGCTAGTTTAGAACAGAGCAGTCCACTTTGCCAGCAATACAAGTCATCAGGACAATTCACCACTCTTTGCAGGGACTCCCCACAGAACACAGAGTTCCGTTCAAGGTCTCTTTCCTGAATGTCAAAGCCATGTGTAGGATCAGTCCTTGTTACCTGAGACACTCTTTCTCTCAGGGACCATGACCTACTACAATAGCTTTATTCCCTGGGAACAACGAACTGTTGACTAATAGCAAGAGGCTCATATCATGGGGGACAGAACCATCATAGCAGCTGGACCAAGAGTATGGAATTTGCTGGCAGATGAAATAAAAAATGTCTAGTGACCTCACAACATTCAGAACTAAATGTGACACCTACCTCTGTCTGAGTTTTCCTTTGACAATATATCCACCTCCTCACTGGAGGGCTCCACCAGCTTTCTTCAGCTCTCTCTCTCATGTACTGCCAATCCCAAGTAATCAAAAATTATAACTCAGGCCCCAAAATCATGAGACTGTCTGAAAAATTATGATTTTCAAAAAAATACTTTTTTAAATTCTTTTTGCCTTCTGATTTTTAAACTTTTCGCACAAATGTTTTAAAGATTTTCTTGGCAATGGTGAGGGTTGTAAACTCACTTTTTAAAAAAATGGAAATTGTTCATTTAATCACATGACTCCAGGAGACTGAGGTTTTAAGAAAAACACCAAATTTGGTGAGACTCACAATTAAATCACTACAGTTGGCAACATTCCTCTCTACACTGAGAAAAGTTGCTTGCCAAGATAACACTGCCTCTCTCCAGGCCTATCGCTCTAATGGTCTGGACCACAAGTTCCAGAATTCCCTTGATCTGTGAGGAAAACCAGACTTGGCTCAGAGCTGGGAGTTGAGCTCCTCTTAAAGGCCCAGCTCAACCTGTAACACAACCTATCAGTCAGACCTGGTTTCTTCTGTCCCTTCTCATATTCTTATCATTGTAGGAGCAAGAGCCTTAGGGTACGTCTTCACTACCCTTCGGATCGGCGGGTAGTAATCGATCTATCGGGGATCGATTTATCGCGTCTCGTCTAGACGTGATAAATCGATCCCCAAATGTGCTCCCTGTCGACTCCGGAACTCCACCCGAGCGAGAGGCGGTAGCGGAGTCGACGGGGGAGCCGTGGCCATCGATCCCGCGCCGTGAGGACCCAAGGTAAATCGATCTAAGATACTTCAGCTACGCTATTCATGTAGCTGAAGTTGCATATCTTAGATTGATCCCCCTCCCCCCCCTCCAGTGTAGACCAGCCCTTAGCCTCTTTAGCTCCTGGTACAGGATTCCAGGGAGATTACCATAGTCTTTCAAACCTCATTTGGAAATGTATATTTTCTCCCTTGCATATACCCCTATCCCTCTGCTATTAATTATTATGAACTATATCCATATGTTGTTGAACTATGTGTAACATCTTGCAATTCAGTTTCAGGACAAATGCCATACAAAATTAATGTACATTGTTATGTAATAAAGGTGTGTAGGACTCCTAAGTGTATTCTGTAGACTGGCCTTTAGGCTGGAGATAGACACAGTAAGACCCCACATTCTAGTGCCTGAAGGAGAGGAAAAGCCCCCTTATACCAGTCAAAGAGATGTTACTTAATTTTAAACTGAAAGCACTGCACAGTGTTTGCTGAATTTCACTGAACAAAGTCATTGAACAAGGAAACCTGTGAAATACATTTTACAATGTAATCAAAATTGAATTTGGTTTAATTTATTACGCCCTGTTTACTGGGTCAAGACCACAATAGGATTTATGCAAGACAAGAAAATTTGCAACTTAGCCTAATAAAACAGATTTTTTTCCTGGTTGTGGATAAAACATGTGCGTTTCCTGTTAAGAGCCTTGTATCCTTGTAAAAGAGTAAATACTAGACTCTGATCCATTGTTGCCCAGGTTCTTTGTTTCTCTGAGACAAAATATTTCCAGAACAGATAAGAGAAACAAGTTTGATTGACAGCCCTTAGCAGAGTCTCATCAGCTGCTGCGCTGACAGCCTGATGATGCACACTGTGCTGATGTGGTAGGAACTGACAGTTGATTGACAGCCCAAGACTGTGGAGACAGGGAAGATGAAGCATGCTCAGTAAGAATAATGTGCAGTGTTTATGCAGCACTGCAGAAAATAGGAGCTAGAAAGTTAACTCTTTCAGAGCCAAGTGACATTGTAACACATAATAGATGTATCTGCCACTGTACCGGAATCGGACATGTCTAGGTTACTGTCTAGTTAGCTGAGAGCTCGTATTTATGGGAGAAATAGGTACTATAAGGAACACAGGGATTAGTTCTTACATTTATAGCTGTAACAAATTACCTAAATTACATTTATATTAGGTAAAGATAGACACTTCAGAGTGGGCTTATCTAAGCTTTACAATCAAAAGCTTATACATAGAAAATATTGTGGATTTCAGGCACTGTTTTATGAGCTTACATCATCGTACTGTATATATCTTTGTATAACTTTACACAGTTTAGAAAGGTAGAAATTTCAGAAAGATCAAGTTCCGCTAGATTGCTTCATGATTTCCTAGAAAAATATACTGTTTTATTAGTTTCATTGCTGTTCTAAATCTTTAGATATGTGAATATACATTCTATATTATAGCTGCTATTGTTTTTTGTGGGTGAAATATACTGTGCGCATTATGCACTGTGATTCGTTTACTTATTGTTTGGTGCATGAAATATGTTTTGTATTTTTCTCTTCATTCTGGATTTATCTTGGCATGTTGTAGAAGTGATTTTACAGTAATGTAATATGCAGCCAACAATGGACTAAATAGCACATGGTTTTGGTTTTAAAGTGATTAAGTAGGTACTGCCCATGCCTTTACAAAGAATCGTTTGTTTCTGTGTATTTTAGACCATATTTCAAATTATGCTCTTTGTGAATACATCAGACAAGCATATTACAAATGCTGCTTATATTTCTGAGCCACATTCACTCTATCATTTGCCTTGTTTATGCCCTGTGATCGTCTATTAATCTCTCAGACTTTGTTTGGATACTTTCTGGCAGTCTAACAGCAGAAGGTTGAGATGTATTGGGTGTTTTCCTCAAACAAAGTCGTGTATTTTGGGACTCTGCCCCCAGGAATACACAGTGACCATCTGTCACATTTTACTCATGTGCTCAACTGTTGTCAGAAAGATTGTTATCAGATGCTGGCACTCTGTCTTTATACCCTGTTTCATAAAACTGTTATCTGACTTCTCTCACATAATTTATAGAGAAAAAAATATATTTACCAAACGAAACAGTTTGCTGATGTTTCAAAGTATACTCTCTCTTATTCCTATTTTTTCCTAAGAAATCCCAGTCATTAAACATGATTTGATAATTCAAGTACATTGGAATACAACATCTCTCTTGTCCCTTGAGTCCATTTTCTTTTTCTTTTTACTAACCCATTTTCTTTCCCCCTCTTCCTTTGCTTGTGGGCTGAGATATTTACTAATTTCTTCAATATTCTGCAATATGTTTTAGATACCGTGTTTTGACTAGATTCCCTTAAGGCTGTGAGTATTTCTTTGGCATCACATAGGTAGAGCAGAGTGAGAATCTCTCCATTACTTTCATTGCACTTGTCCTTTGCAGTAACATTGATCAACCAGTGGCTCTTCTGATGGCCTGTCTTTGTGTTATAGGTGGCATGCATACAGTTCCATGAATGCCCTTCCTTTTGCTGATACCCCATATCTGTTAGCTCTTTTATAATTATTTATTTTTAAATCAAAAGAAGCTGTTTTTTTGAGAAATTTTTTAAAAGACCATTTTAAGCATTTTGGGTGAACCAATGTAAGATGCTTCTTTCCTCTTTCATATATTTTATAAAACTCACATTGACTTAAACTTTAGTACACATGTGAAGGTAGGAAAATGCCAGTAGGCAAAGTATTTTAGACATATCTTTGCCATTCTGATATATTACACATCTAGCATCCGTCTTATGAGATTTCCATCCTGATTTCTGGACCAATTCTATCCCTGGAAGATGGTACTTCTGAAAACAACTTCCATACTTCTAGGCAATTATTTCAAAAATGGTGATGCTGCAATTGCACAGTTATTATTTATTACTTGCCTTGCATTAACACCTAGAAAGTTGCCACTTGGGATCAGGACCCATTCTACTGGATGCTATACACACACATAATAGTAAGACACAATCCCTACCCAGAAGAATTTACAGTCTAATTTAAGATAGGACACAACATGTGAGTGCCACACACCATCAGAGAGACATAGGGAGCGAAGACAAGCTTAACAATGACAGGATCACATAGTTATTTATGGGCCTGCTCCAAAGCCCAGTGGGAAGCCTACCACTGACTTTACTGGAATTTGGGTCAGACCTTATGTCTCCAATTAGATGGTTTTCAGTCATTTCTTTCTTTTTTTAATTAACAAAAAGAGAAAATAGTGGCAGTACCTATGTTTCAGTATATTTTTTAATACAGAAACACCAAACAGGTATTAAATATAATGAATGTAATAGGCTAAATTCTCACCTTATTTACATAATAAGAGTTGCACTCGCATACTTGAGAGTGGAACTGGGCCACACATTTTTATTTTGTATAGGTCTAGGGTATCTGCCAGAGAGATCCATGTTTTAGCTGCAAATGGCATTACTGCATTAAATATCTGTTTATATTAGGTATTCTAGTTCTGATTAAAATATAAATATTAATGTACTTAAATATTTTTAAATAATTTTGGTCTCAAGTTAGTAAGATCTATTCTTTTATAGAATCACCTTCAGCCTTTAAAATAAAGCTATCAGTTACCTTTATCAAAAGATCAAACTACTTTTTGTCAGTCCCTGGGCTGGCCACATAATACAGGTTTCACTGTGTATTAATATCAATTTTTATCTATATCTTACATATCCTCAGATTGCTTACACTTGTACTAATACACATGACAAAGGACAGATTAATCAGTCCCTATAAGAAATAAGATTCAGCTTGAATCGTCAACCACAACTGAACTGTATACTTTCTAGTGGTCAAAAATATATTTTTTTCTCTGCTTGTTTGGTTTTTATTTTCCATCTTCATTTGCCTATGCTTTGTCTGGTTTTAGAAGTAGAAACACCAAATTCTATAAGAGACATAAGCAGAACCAGAAGAGGCTGGTAATCTCATTAGAGAGACTATTCTTATGAGATTTTCATCCTGATTTCTGGACCAAAGAGATTCAGATAGATACCAATCCAAACCTCTGAACGTTTTTGAGTTTTATCCAGCAGTAGTATAAACAGTAATGTTTCAGGGAATTGTGATCGCCTGCAGGCTTCAAAAAATAATTCCTTCCTCTCTCCATTATAAAGCACTGTACAACTGAACAGGTGTATTATGATATTCCCCCCCTTCCTTTTTGAAACATCAGGTGCTGATGACTCAGAATACCAGGCTAGATGGACTTGTGATCTGTTGTGGTATGACAATTTAGATAGCACGATGGATGTTTGTGTGTGTGTGTGTGTGTGTGTATATATATATATAATATATCCATTCATCCTTTAAATTGATGCTGGCAGTGCCATTGCTATCGACGGTCGGCTTCTGCATTCTATTCTATTCTATTCTATTCTATTCTATTGCTCTCATCACCAGAGTATCTGAGTGCCTTCCAGTAGTGCATTAAGCAACACGACTAATATCTGTCACTTGTTGTTTGTTCTCACATCAGGGGAAGAATTGTATGTGCAGTAGAGGGTTTGGTTTTGGTGGGATTGGTCCTCTGTTCCGGGGGAGTTCATTGACAGTGTTGGGCCGCCCCTGAGAAAGCTCTGTCTCCTGCACAGACAAGCCTATTGTAGTTCTGCTGGGCCTGACGACTAAAGCTGTCAAGCCCAATCTTCACCCTGGATTTTTAGGAGCTATCCTGGGCGCAGGCCATGGAGTATGAAGATAAGGATCAAGACTTTGAACCTGATTCCATTCTATGCAAATCCAGTGTAGGGAGTGGAGGACAGGTTTGATGTGTTTGTGGTAACCTGTGTTGCTAAGGTGACAGGCTGCAGAATTCTATACCAGTTGGAGTTTCCATATAAAAGGCTTCATGCCCAGGGATATTGCCTTGCTGTAGCTCAGAGGTGACGAAGGTATGAATAACTGAGGCAAGGCCATCATTCACTAGGATGGGACGAAATCTCCTAGCCAACCAGGATGGCGGAAAGCATTACTCATAGACGATGCTACGTGAGAGCTTAGCATCCGTAAGGAGTTCAGGAGCACTCTGAAACAATAGGTTGAATTGACCAATTGTGGATGTGTGTTTTCAGCCAAAGGAGACTGCACTGTACCTGCAACCTCTTTGAAATGCTTCCCTCTTTCCACCTCTGTCTTGATTGGGCTCAGCTTCAGACAGCTCTTCTTCATCCATGAGCTGAGCTGATCCAAGCATGGGGCCATCTTGGTGGCAGTGGTGTGATGAAGGATAAGTAGAGCTCTCTGTTGACCCAGGATATGGATAAGGAACTATTTAATGTGTTTAGAGAAGTAATTACTAATAGAAACTGTGTAATTATGGGGGACTTTAACTTCCCAGATATAGATTGGGGCACAAACGCTAGTAGTAATAATAGGGCTCAGATGTTCCTAGATGTGCTTGCTGATCAATTCCTTCATCAAGTGGTAGCTGAACCGACGAGGGGGGAGGCCATTTTAGATTTGATTCTGGTAAGTAGTGAGGACCTCGTTGAGGAAGTGGTAGTGGGGGACAATTTGGGCTCCAGTGATCATGAGCTAATTCGGTTTAAAATACATGGGAGGAGTAACAGAATTAAGTCAAAGACTAGGGTTTATAATTTTAAAAAGGCCAATTTTAACAAATTAAGGGGACTGGTAAGGGAAGTGGATTGGGCAAACGGATTAATGGGTCTAAAGGCAGAAGAAGCCTGGGATTACTTCAAGTTAAAGATGCATGAGCTGTCGGAGGCCTGCATTCCAAAAAAGGGAAAAAGATTACAAAGCAGGAGATTTAGACCGAGCTGGATGAGCGACCGACTCAAAGGGGCGATTAGGAAAAAACAGAAAGCGTACAAAGAGTGGAAGAGGGGAGGGATTAGTAAAGAAACTTACCTTACCGAAGTCAGAGAATGTAGAGATAGAGTGAGAAAGGCCAAAGGCCGTGTAGAGTTGGACCTAGCGAGGGGAATTAAAAGCAATAGTAAGAGGTTTTACAGCCATATAAATAGGAAGAAAGCAAAGAAAGAAGAAGTGGGACCGCTGAAGACTATTGCCGGAGAGGAGATTAAAGACAATCTAGGCATGGCGCAATATCTCAATGAATATTTTGCATCGGTGTTTAATGAGGCCAATGAAGGTATTAGGGATACTAGCACCACTACAGAGGGGCATTCAGGATGGGGGATTACCGTATCCGAGGTAGAAACAAAACTTGAATGCCTTAATGGGGCTAAGTCGGGGGGACCGGACGATCTTCATCCGAGAATATTGAAGGAATTGGCGCGGGAAATAGCAGGCCCATTAGCGATAATATTTAATGAATCTGTAAACTCGGGGGCGGTCCCGTTAGACTGGAGAATAGCTAATGTGGTTCCTATTTTCAAGAAAGGGGAAAAAAGTGATCCGGGTAACTACAGGCCTGTTAGTTTAACATCTGTAGTGTGCAAGGTATTAGAGAAAATTCTGAAAGAGAAACTAGTTGAGGACCTGGAGGTTAGTGGCAATTGCGATAAATTACAACATGGTTTTACGAAGGGCAGATCGTGCCAAACGAATCTGATCTCCTTCTTTGAGAAAGTAACGGATTTATTAGATAAGGGAAATGCGGTGGACCTAATATACCTGGATTTCAGTAAAGCGTTTGATACTGTACCCCATGAGGAATTATTGGTTAAACTGAAAAACATGGGGATCGATATGAAAATCCAGAGGTGGATAGGAAATTGGTTAATGGGGAGAATGCAGCGGGTCGTATTAAAGGGTGAACTGTCAGGTTGGAGGGAGGTTACTAGTGGAGTGCCTCAAGGTTCGGTTTTGGGACCCATTTTATTTAATCTATTTATAACTGACCTCGGAACCGAATGCAGGAGTAGGCTGATAAAGTTTGTGGATGATACGAAGGTGGGAGGCGTTGTAAATTCGGAGGAGGATAGGGATATCCTGCAGGGAGACTTGAACGAGCTTGTGAATTGGAGTATCAGGAATAGGATGAAATTTAATAGTAAAAAGTGTAAGGTGATGCATTTGGGGATGACTAATAAAAATTTTAGTTACAAGATGGGGACGCATTGGTTAGAAGTAACGGAAGAGGAGAAGGACCTAGGGGTCCTAGTAGACCGCAGGATGACTATGAGTCGACAATGCGACGTGGCGGTGAAAAAAGCCAATGCTGTCTTGGGATGCATTAGGCGAGGTATATCTAGTAGGGATAAGGAGGTCCTGCTTCCGTTGTACAAGGCGCTGGTGAGACCTCATTTGGAGTACTGTGTGCAGTTCTGGTCTCCCATGTTTAAAAAAGATGAACTCAAACTGGAACGGGTGCAGAGAAGGGCCACTAGGATGATCAGAGGAATGGAAAACCTGTCGTATGAAAAGAGACTAGAGGAGCTTGGGTTGTTTAGTCTGACAAAGCGAAGGCTGAGGGGGGATATGATTGCTATCTTTAAATATATTAGAGGGATTAATACGAGGGAGGGAGAAGAATTATTCCAGCTTAGTACTAATGTGGATACGAGAACGAATGGATATAAACTGGCCGTGGGGAGGTTCAGGCTTGAAATTAGACGAAGGTTTCTGACCGTCAGAGGGGTGAAATATTGGAACGGCCTTCCGAGGGAAACGGTGGGGGCGACGGACCTGTCTGGTTTTAAGATTAAGTTAGATAAATTTATGGAGGGAATGGTTTAATGGTAAAACATAGTAGTCAAGGAAAACCAAGAAATGGTAGGTAAATTGTATAATGGCTGACAGGGGTCAGGCTGGAGACTCTTGCCTATATGCTCGGGGTCTTACTGATCGCCATATTTGGGGTCGGGAAGGAATTTTCCTCCAGGGCAGATTGGCTGAGCCTCTGGAGGTTTTTCGCCTTCCTCCGCAGCATAGGGCAGGGATCTCTAGCAGGAGGGTTTCTGCCGATTGAAGTCACCTAAAACAGGATTGGGGACTTCAACAGCAGAGTCCAGGGAAGGGGTAGGGACGGTTTTATGGCCTGCAGCATGCAGGGGGTCAGACTAGATGATCATAATGGTCCCTTCTGACCTTAAAGTCTATGAGTCTATGAGTCTATGAATCTGCATATTGCTGGCACTTGAATCCATGTGGCCTGACCAGTTCACTTAGTGGCTGCATGAATATGTTGACCATTTAGTTATGTCTTTTAAAAATCCATTACTGCTTCCATTCCCTCCTAAACATTATCATATACAATCTCACATAATGCAACTCTGGCAAATGCATAAAAATATTAGAATACTGTGTGTGCTGTGAGTCAGTTTTATTTTTGTCTTTAGTGTCCTGGGCCAATTTAATAGGTCATTACTTTTTAACCTATTATCAATCTTATCCCTCCCATTCAGACCTAAGTTCCTTTGTGGCACATGGTTTGATTTACTAAAACAAGGTAAAATGAAACCATAGTTCAAGTGGTATAAACACTTTTTATGAGGAGAATGAGGAAGGAGTGATGGTTGCAACCTGCTAGAGTTAAAGCTATGTAACAGTTTCCAGTCTAGCCCCCTGTTTTCAGCTGCTCAAAAACATCTGATTTTTTTTATTTTTTTACCTTTCTGGCTGATATTTCTCATGCGCAGTTTTTTTGTTGTTGTTGGTTTTCGAAATTTTAAGAAAAAGCAGTTCAGCATTTTTCAGCGAGATTAAACGTTTGAATTTTCCGATTAAGAGAGAAATTTCTGTGATTTTTTGCCCCAAGCAGACATGTATACAAAAGAGCTTTGTGTAAGTGATGGAAATATGGCATAGAAATAGACCATATAGAAGGACCAGTGCCTTTTCTTGTTCTGGAGAAAATTAGCTTTGATTTGACAGTTATCTATATTTGAAAATCACATAGTCTGCATACACAGTAGTTTTTCTCCTAAATGTATGCTCCTAGAGACACTTGCACTGCATATGAGTGGCCAGTTATGCACTGAATTCTGTAATCCCATAGCTTAGACCAAGTCAGGACCAGTTCTCAAAAAGTTGAGGGAAATACAAAACTTGGTGAAGGGGATGCTGAATGTGCACCAGGCTGGGAACAAAGCAATTCCATGTTCTCTTCTGACTTTTTCCACTGACTGCCCATAATGATTTTCTGCATTTCACAATCATGCATGAAGAGCTATATTGGCTTCATAATGGACTGGCTAGTAACTTTGGGTTGAAGATGAGGCAAGAGATCTTGTGTATTTGATGTAGAGGTGCTGAGGCGCAGGAGCTCCAAACAATTTAGTAAGGTATGCAGGGGATGTGGAGTGGGCTTCTATGCAGCATGAGAAATGTTCAGTGACTAAGATAAGGGCCCCAGGCAGTGTGCAAGAAGAGGAGTTTGTGCTCAGGGAAATTCACTGTATTTGCATCTGGTGGCAAAGTAAGTGCTCGCAAACCAACTTAAATTGGATTAACATTTTAACCAGAATTTGTAAGGTATTAAGACAAAGGCTCCTGAGGACTTGTAAGATGCACAGAGCTAAGGCAAGAGAATGGATCATGGAGCCTGCATGAGGTATTTTCATTTTTTGGAAGCCAATAGATCTTCAAAGTCCTGGAGACCTAAGTGCCTTCTATTGAAGTTTCTTCTTTTTTCTATCTGTTCTCTTTAATAAAACCAAAACAAAAGCCTTAAGAAATGCATAATAACATAACCTGTCTGTGACGTTGCACTCGATATGCTTTATGAAAATATGCTTATGAATGTGACTGTGATATAACTGGAATATGCTTTATGAAAAAGGTCTCTTGTAAGGTATCATTACAAAGCTTATAAAGTACTGAGTGTGTTCATCCCATTTGTTTGCATGTATTATTTCTATGTCTGGAGTTAGGAAAATAAGATATAAACTTGTATCACTGAAGTAAACATATTAAGTGGAGGACATTAAGTGAAACAATCAGTTGTAAATGGCCTTAGTTACTTGAAAGCCTTCCTATGTATGTGTGGGCCAGCCCATGGGGAATGGAGACTAGGGGTCTTACAGTGACATGTGACCATGTCACCTGATAATGAAATCCATCTTAAAGCTGGTACTTTTCCATTTAGAAGGAGGGGTGGGGACCCAGAGAGACAAAAGATTCCCACCTTGTGCCAAAACTATAAAAGTGGGTGAAGCAGGACAAAAGGGGTTGCCAGTCATGAGAAAACCCCTGCTTACCACCTATGATGTCTGCTGGAACTAATAAGGACTGTACCGGGGAAAGGATTGGGCCCAGACTAGGAAGGAGCCTAGTCTGTGAAAGAAGCTTATTGGAACATCGCTGAGGGTGAGATATTATCTGTAATCAGTTTCTTAATGTATTAGGCTTAGACTTGCGTGTTTTTGCTTTATTTTGCTTGGTGACTTACTTTGTTCTGTCTGTTATTACTTGAAACCACTTAAATCCTACTTTATATACTTAATAAAATCACTTTTGTTTATTAATAAACCCAGAGTAAGTGGTTAATGCTTGGGGGAGAAAACGGCTCTGCATATCTCTCTATCGGTGTGATAGAGGGCGAACAATTTATGAATGTACCCTGTATAAGCTTTATACGGAGTAAAGATTTTCTTGGGGTTCAGGCTCTCAGAAAGGCTGAACTCTTGGTGCTGGGAAAGTCTCTGTTAACTGAGAAGCCCCTGGGCTGAGCAAATCTCAGTTTCAGTGAACTGCAGAGAGGCGTGGTCCAACTTTTGGGTCTGTGCTGGAGCTGACTGGAGTGTCTAACTCAGCAGGACGGGAGTGGACGGGCATATATTCTGGCCGGAGGGTTGTTCTAAGTGGTATTCCAGCTCATCAAGTGACAGTCTCGAGGGGAGTCTCTGTGACCAAATCCGTCAAACTGTACTTTATAGAACTCAAACAAAAGGAAATTTATCTTTTATTGGTCCTAGGGGTAACATTGTCAAAAGCACCGAAGTGACTATCACTTAGGCACTTTTGAAAATTTTATCCCAACAGCAATAAAAATATATTGGACCATTATGATATATCAGCTTAAATAAACATCAGTAAAATATTTTAAACTGCTATGAGTGTCTCTAGATTGTAGAAGGTAAATGTATATCCACATAATAGAGAAAATGGTATACTATTTTATAGTAGTAATTTGAGAAAATATAAGTGATCATAGGATTGGAAGGGACCTCCAGAAGTCATTTAGTCCAGTCCCCTGCACTCATGACAGGACTAATTATTATCTAGACCAGTGGTGGGCAACCTGCAGCCCATGGGCTGCACGCAGCCCATCAGGGTAATCCGCTGGTGGGCCATAAGACAGTGTTTACATTGACCATCCTCACGCACAGCTGTCCTCAGCTCCCAGTGGCTATGGTTCGCCGTTCCCGACTAATGGAAGTTGGGGGAAGCGGCGCGGGCCTTAGGGACATGCAGGCTGCCGCTTCCCACAGCTCCCATTGGTTGGGAATGGTGAACTGCAGCCACTGGGAGCTGTGGGCGGCCATGCCTGCGGACAGTCAATGTAAACACTGTCTCACGGCCTGCCGGCAGATTACTCTGATGGGCCGCAGGTTGCTCACCATTGATATAGGCCATCCCTGACACGTGTTTGTCTAACCTGCTCTTAAATATTTCCAATGATGGAGATTCCACAACCTTCCTAGGCAATTTATTTCAGTGCTTAACCACCCTGACAGGAAGTTTTTTCCTAATGTCCAACCTAAACCTCCCTTGCTGCAATTTATGCCCATTGCTTCTTGTCCTGTCCTCAGAGATTAAGAAGAACAATTTTTCTCCATCATCCTTGTAACAACCTTTTATGTACTTGAAAACTGTTATCATGTTGCCCCTCAGTCTTCTCTTTTCCAAACTAAACAAACCCAATTTTTTCAATCTTCCCTCATAGGTCATGTGTTCTAGACCTTTAATCATTTTTGTTGCTTTTCTCTGGACTTTCTCCAATTTGTCCACATCCTACCTGAAATGTGGCACCCAGAACTGGACATAATACTCCAGTTGAGGCCTAGTCATCGCAGAGTAGAGTGGAAGAATTACTTCTCATGTCTTGCTTACAACACTCCTGCTAATACATCCCAGAATGATGTTAGGTTTTTTTGCAACAGTGTTACACTGTTCACTCATATTTAGCCTGGGATCCACTATGACCCCCAGATCCCTTTTCACAGTACTCCTTCCTAGGCAATCATTTCTCATTTTGTATGTGTGCAACTGATCGTTCCTTCCGAAGTGGTGTACTTGCATTTATCAGGGGGTAGCCGTGTTAGTATATATCTACAAAAACAACAAGGAGTCTGGTGGCACCTTAAAGACTAACAGATTTATTTGGGCATAAGCTTTTGTGGGTAAAAACCTCACTTCTTCAGATGCATACAGTGAAAGTTACAGATGCAGGCATATGGAGAGCAGGGAGTTACTTCGCAAGTGGAGAACCAGTGTTGACAGGGCCAATTCAATCAGGGTGGATGTAGTCCACTCCCAATAATAGATGAGGAGGTGATGTGGTTGGGATTGGTTCCTGGGTTGGTGTTTCTGTGGGGTGGTGTGTAGTTCACCAGTTGCTGTTCACCACAGAAACACCAACCCAGGAACCAATCCCTGTAGCAAACCTCGTTGCCTACTCTGTCCCCATATCTACTCTGGCGACATCATCAGAGGACCCAACCACATCAGCCACACCATCAAGGGCTCATTCACTTGCACATCCACTAATGTTATATATGCCATCATGTGCCAGCAATGCCCCTCTGCCATGTACATTGGCCAAACCGGACAGTCCCTCCGCAAAAGAATAAATGGACACAAATCGGACGTCAGGAATGGTAACATACATACGCCAGTAAGTGAACACTTCAATCTCCCTGGTCATTCTATTACAGATTTAATAGTCACTATCATTGAACAAAAAAACTTCAGAAACAGACTTCAAAGAGAAACAGCAGAACTAAAATTCATTTGCAAATTCAACACCATTAATCTGGGCTTGAATAGGGACTGGGAGTGGCTGGCTCATTACAGAAGCAGCTTTTTCCTCTCCTGGAATTGACACCTCCTCATCTATTATTGGGAGTGGACTATATCCACCCTGATTGAATTGGCCCTGTCAACACTGGTTCTCCACTTGCGAAGTAACTCCCTGCTCTCCATATGTCAGTATATAATGCCTGCATCTGTAACTTTCACTCTATGCATCTGAAGAAGTGAGGTTTTTACCCACGAAAGCTTATGCCCAAATAAATCTGTTAGTCTTTAAGGTGCCACCAGACTCCTTGTTGTTTTTGTACTTTGCATTTGTCCTTATTGAATTTCATCCTATTTACTTCAGACCATTTCTCCAGTTTGTCCAGATGATTTTGAATTTTAATCCTATCCTCCAAAGCACTTGCAACCACTTCCATCTTGGTATCATTGGCAAACTTTATAAGTGTGCTCTCTATGCCATTATCTAAATCATTCATGAAGATATTGAACAGAACTGAACCCAGAACTGATCCCTGGGGGACCCCACTCTTTATGACCTTCCAGCATGATGGTGAACCACTGATAACTACTCTCTGGGAACGGTTTTCCAATCAGTTATGCACCCAACTTATAGTAGCTCCTTCTAGGTTGCATTTCCCTAGTTTGTTTATGAAAAGGTCATGTGAGACAGTATCAAAAGCTTTACTAAAGTCAAGATATACCACATCTACCGCTTCCCCCCATCCACATACCCTACGACACAGGTGATGCTGGAGGTAAAGAAAACAGGGTCCTCATGTTACGTGCTCATAGAAAGGAGGGAAAGAATAAAAGGTCAATAGTTTTTAAACTTTTCTTGTTTATTTAATTTATTTATTGTAAGGTGATGAGTCGATAAGTACAGGCTAGACGAAGTGAATGATTAAATTTAAAGGCCTTTTAGTACATACTGTAAGTGATAGTAAATAAAAAGAGTGTACAAGACTATTATTTATGGGGCTCAGGCTCAAACCACCATTTAATCCACATTATAATGAATGTATGTTTGAATTCAAAAGCTCTGAGCTGGCTGTCTATCTGTGTGTTCCACTTTTATCACCCTAATTCTAAAATAAAAGGTATCACAATTATGCAGCACTCGTAGTTTATTTTTGTGAAACTGATACAACTACCCTCCAGACCATGGCATATTTCCCCAGACTTGTTGATAGGAGGTGAACTATGGGTTTTGTATGTGTGTGTGTGTGTGGCTTTGAATTTTCAAGCACAAGTCAGTGGGATTTGAAAGGGACAACAATGAGTACCCTTTACATGCAGTTCTCAAATAATGAATTCTGATATTAGACAAAAAGAGTTGGGAGCCTGGGGCAGAAAACAGGCATCCCTGTTAAGACGGGATGCTGCTTTTCATGTACACATTAATATCTGATCTTAATATTACTCAGGAAGAAGAAAATTACATTTCCTTTACAAGCCTTTCAAAAATGCTTGTCTTTCTATGTTTTCCCCTATGTAAAATCAAATTTCTGTTTTGATTGTTTGTCGTTGTTCTGCTTTAGAAAACACTCCATTTGATATGTCAGGTTAGGTTAGTTATATTAGGAACAATGAGAATATAACCTCCCAGAAAGCCAATGATAATCAAAGCTTGGGAAAGTCTTACCTCATGCGCACAACATATTATGCCTATGCATGGTTGCGTAAAGGGGAAAAAGAGTAATCATTTTCACAAACAAGGGATGCCTAAGGTGAAAGGTTTTTACATAAGTATTCAGGAAAAGTTATCTTTGAAAACACCCTAAAAGTTGGTGTTCCATAATGCTACCTGAGAGAAGTATTTGCCCATGCAAAATTCTCTTTGAAAAGATCTATTATGCCATGTATTTGAAGTCTTACCACCATTTGTTAAAGTTAAGTGCATTTTTTCAGTTTGCTACCAAGGCATTCACAAAAGTTAAACTTTAGTACTTTTTCATATAATAACCAATTTTTTCAAGGTGACTGGCAATGATAGAGCTTGCAGATTTTCCTACATGTTTACTTTCCTGTTCAAAAACAGTCTAGGGAAGATAAATAATGTTTGATTATATATGAGTAAACCTACAATTTTACACATTGTACCTGAACATGTTTTATACAAAAACTTTAATATGCAAAACTGCATTATTCTTTTTAAATAAAGATAGGCCAAAATATCAGTAATTACAAGAGTTAGGGGGAGGGATAGCTTAGTGGTTTGAGTATTGGTCTGCTCAACCCAGAGTTGTGAGTTCAATCCTTGAGGGGGACACTTAGGGATCTGGGGCAAAATCAGTACTTGGTCCTGCTAGTGAAGGCAGGGGGTTGGACTCAATGACCTTTCAAGATCCCTTCCAGTTCTAGGAGATAGGACATCTCCATTAATTTAGTTATTATTCAGGTTCATAGCAGTGCAGCAGCTATTTTTCACTTGGAATTACCTTGTTAAAGTAATATCCAACTAGCTCTATATCTCATTTGAGAAAATGGTCAGCTCACCAAATCCAGGCAGAACTCCAGCATTGTGCTTCAAATTTTTGGTTTGGAAGATTAACTCAGTTTAAGATTTTCTGATTAGAAGTAACCAGCATCTTCTCAAAGCTCCACTGGATCCTTTGATGGTCTGTTTGATCATGCATTCTTATTCTTAGCTCCAGGCCTATACAACAACCTATGGTATGTTTAATTGGCCATATCTATCTGAGTTATATACAGTGCCCACAGGAATGGAAGAGAAGGCTACCTGTCCCTGTAAAAATAGAAAAAGTGTGTGATATTTCCCCCTTTTTTTGAGAGAGGGGGAGAGAGAGCTTTAGAATTTTATTTATCATCTTTGCCTCTGTCTCTTGTTCTCTCTGTTTTCTCACATATTTTGCGGGCTGGGGAGACTTGGTCTGTGTTGCATAGAGGCCAAATGAGACAGGCAGTAAATCTACCATCTTAACAAAACATGTAAAAGTTTCCTTGGATGATAGGATAGGACAAGAAGCAATGGGTTTAAACTGCAGCAATGGACATTTAGGTTGGAGATTAGGGGAAACTTCCTGTCAGGGTCATTATGTTTTGGAACAAATTGCATAGAAAGGTTGTAGAGTCTCCATCATTGGAGGATTTTTAAGAACAGGTTAGACAAACACCTGTCAGGAATAGTCTAGTTATTACTTAGTCCTGTCTTGAGTGTAACAGACTGGACTAGATGACATATTAAGGTGCCTTCCAGATCTACACTTCTGATTCTGTGTTTTTATATGATGCGAGAGAAGCTATAAATCATCAAAGGGAACCCCTTCTTTTCTTTGATATTTCAGAAGTAGCCAAAATCTGTTTCATAAGGTTGCTGTGAGCTATTGATGAATTTGGATCAACAGAAACCTTTCCTTAAAAGTTCCAGCTTCTTTCTTCTCTTCCTCTAGAAGAAGTCAAACTCCCTGTTCCAGATCCAGATCCTTCATGTTTCCTGCTCGGGGGCGGGGAAGGCAACAGCAGAAAAGGAATTTGTGCTGTTTCAAAACCAACCTAGATAATAGATATCATCAAAGATAGAAATAATAAATCTCAGTTAGTATCTTATTTAATGTTACAGTGCTTTTGTATGGATTCTTTTGCTGCCACAGAAGATGCAATAAGGACTTCTGAAATTTATTTCTCTTTCTAAACAACATAGAAGCTTTCATCTGTCTACCACCATTACTATTTACGATAGCAGCAGCGCTAAAGATGATCTTCCTCAAGTTTCCAGTTCATAGCATTTTCTCAAACTCTTCAAAGCTGCCAAAAGATATCTTAGACAACATATTTAATATAGGCTATTAAATGTGGCACCTTGGATTCCTCAGGACATATGTCAGGATTGGCTAAGTCCTTATTCATTTTGCCCACAGACCTCATGAGAGCTTTCTCATACTTAAAATTAACCCCTGAATTTTAGTCCATGTCAAAAGTGCAACAAAAATGATTTCTGATTGACTTAATTATCTCAAAATGATTTGCTAAAGGTGAATCTCAGTGGAAGTTTCTACCATGTGTTCTTTCCAAGAATAGGAAGCTCCCAGAAATTAGGTTTCAACTTTTCTCATTCTCCTAGTTCTTTGTCTCTGGAACCAATTTCCTTATTTGCTGTAAGAAATCCTCATTTCCTAAGAGTATGATTTTTTTAAAAGCCCCTCATGGAGTTAGGTGCTCAACTTACAAGGACTTTGAGAGGAAGGTGGGTGTCTAACTTCCTTATGTGCTTTTTAAAATCACACCCATGGACTTTAATCCTTGTCCCTTGTGCAAAGGCTAAATAATATCGGAATGAGAGAATGACCCAACACAACAGCCTGTCACTCCATCTACTACAGGGGCCTATGGCCAGTGGAACAGCATAGTAATAAACTCACTGACTTTACCTGCCACCCAGCAGTCCCTGCATGTAGCCTTGCAGCCTTCTTTACAACCTGCCCTTCCTGCCCCAGTAGAACTGTAGTGGGTCAGCTGATTCTCAGGCTTTGGACATCTGTGCAAGGATGAGAGAGATTTATCTCTAAAAATAACCTGCCTATCTTTTACCTAGACCTTTCTTTCCCGCTATGACCTTTCTGTCTCATCAAACACAAACAGGGCAAATATTATATGGGTTCTGTCGCTTGGAGTCAGAAGCGTCCTTGGAATGAATTGGAGAATACCACGTTGTGTGTTTGCCCCTATATTGGCTGAATCTCTGTACTGCGTGAAACGTACTTCCCCCTTCAGATGGCAACCTTATTGAAGCGAAGAGTTGCACTGAAGGCCACTTGCCACTTCTTTTAAGTCTGGTAGGGCCCTGGCATCCATCAGTATTATTTTTGTGTACGTAAAGAAGCATCTCCAGGCAAGCTGCCAGCTAGGAGCAGCTCTGTTGTGCAGAACTCTCTCTCTCAGAATTGTAGGGCAGCCACATACTGGAGCCTCATTTAGAAAATGTCATGGTTCATATGATTAAATTATAGAAAATACAAATGTTAACATTTTCTGCACTGCTTCTTGCAGAGCTGGGGTGTCTCTGTCTCTGCAGCAGACACCATGCAGCAGAGCTGACCTCCCACCCTAAGCTGAGCAGAACTGCTCTTGCCCCATACTACAGTGCAGGAAGTGGACGTTAATGGAGGCAAGAGCCTAGGGGCAGCCTTTTCCCTGCTGGAGCCTGCCAGGAGATTGGGAAGAATGTCGGAGGGAGCCCAGGAGATTTGGAGGAATGTGGCAGGGAGTAGGGGACTGTGGGACACTGCTGGACAAACCTCTGGGTAGTAGTGGGGTTGGAGGGGAGGGGCTGCAGGACCCTTCCAGTGTAGGGGGAAGGGCTCAAGAAGCTGGGAGGGCTCTGGACAAAGGGAAGGACAGGAGAAGAGGGGTCGGGGAACAGGGAGACCATGGCATACACTTTAGTGTGATCATATTTAATTTGCATTTAAACTTGAATTTTCATCCTGTAACTGTTACACATATTGGGGGTGGGCAGAGAGAGTTCAAAAAATAGAAAACATTAGTGTCCAAAAAACACAATCCATTAAAAAAATAAAAAAACAATATTGTGATTTTAATGGCAATCTCCTGATTTTTTTTGGTTTCTGAGTCATGGGGTATGTCCAGACTACCCTCCGTATCGGCGGGTAGCGATCGATCGATCCCCGAACGCGCTCCCCGTCGTCTCCGGAACTCCACCGGAGCGAGCGGCGGTAGCGGAGTTGACGGGGGAGCCGCGGCCGTCGATCCTGCGCCGTGAGAACCCAAGGTAAATCGATCTAAGATACTTCGACTTCAGCTACGCTATTCTCTCCCCCCTCCCCCCTCCCAGTGTAGACCAGCCCATGATTACTGATCTCTTAGGACTGGTAATGCTGCAGCAATCTGTATTATTCTGATTTCATATATGAAAAAAATGGAGACGAGTGAATCCAATGTGAAGTGACTTGCTCTTGATCTGTGAAAAAGCTGAGACTAGAACCTAGGTCTTCTGACTCTCAATCCCTGGTCCCTTAACCACAAGATCATCTTTCTTCCTCAGACCACATTTTTGGAAATTTTGGCCAAAATGTAGTCCAAGCACAAAACCATTTTTGTAGTTAACCTAGTTTTTTTTTTTTTTTTTTTTAATCTCTTTTCTTTGTTTTTGTGCTTCTCACCACTTCCTGGTTTTGCCTAATATTGGAAGTGGAGGTACTGAAATAGGACGGGCTATTCGCATAGCATTTGTAACCTAGCCAGGACCACAGAAGATATCAAAAACCTTCTGAAATGGGGTATTCATGTGAGATATCTACTCTGATTTTAAGATCAAAGTGATTTAGAAAAGCCTCAGATAGACATCCAAACGTTTGAAGGCTTATATGAACTGAATTTCTTGAGATTTGTCCATCACACACAGCAGACACACAGCAGATATTTTTCTTCTGCTGTAAATGTTGCTTGACTCCTAAGAGTTGATAGAACATTCACAGGCAAAATATCTCTTCTATGCTGCCATCATTAATCCTGAATTTTGTTCAGCAAAATACAAATTAATTTTATGTACCACAGAGCTAAAAATCAAAGGTAATAAAACCTTGCAGGTTGCTTCTAATCTTCTACAGCATGTCTGACTGCATCACATTAGAGCTGCAGAAAGGACAGTTTCCATTTCAGCACACAGACTTTCTCAGATTTTTATCATATAACCTGTTTTTGTGGGGAAATTACCATGCTCTCATTTATTTCGTCTGCAAAATTATAAAAGCAGCACAGATAAAAAAATCTGTATAATCCAATGATTCCTGTCCAATGGCTGCTGTAAGAATTTGTGCTCTTATATTGTTTCTTGAGCAAGTTTTTTCCTCTTGAATTTATAACCAAAATCTACTGAAGGTAATACTGTATTCACAGCCTATTGTAGGTGCTAAATAAAACTGCTGACTTTTGGGGAAGTTTGTGACTGAAACTACATCTCAACTACTGGAAAGAGTCTATAGGGTTTTGCTAGCTAGAAATTAGCTCATTATTTATCTCTTCAGAGTGTGAACACTAACTCTGGCAGTACAACTTGGATTGTTATGTTCACAATAGAGTGTTTTTACTTGCCACAATTCTTATTTACATTTGTGTAATGTTTTCTTTCTTTCATCTGCATTCTTTAAGATTGAGGCTGTGCTGTCTAGTGTTAGATGAGGGGAAAAGACACCCAGGAGATCTGGGCCAAGGCTTTAAAGAAGTGGGTTTCTAAAATTAGGCTCCTACCAGTATGTTTAGGCATCTAAATAACTGTCTGATTTTCAAAGCCTTTGGAAATAGAAGAAGCCTGTCTTATAAGAGGCCTTTAATATAAGAACGGTCATACTGGGTCAGACCAAAGATCCATCCAGCCCAGAATCTTGTCTTCTGACAGTGGCCAATGCCAGGTGCCCCAGAGGGAGTGAACCTAACAGGTAATGATCAAGTGATCTCTCTTCTGCCATCCATCTCCACCCTCTGACATACAGAGGCTAGGGACACCATTCCTTACCCATACTGCCTAATAGCCATTAATGGACTTAACCTCCATGAATTTATGTAGTTCTCTTATAAACCCCATTATAGTCCTAGTCTTCACAACCTCCTCAGGCAATGAGTTCCACAGGTTGACTGTGCACTGTGTGAAGAAAAACTTCCTTTTATTTGTTTTAAACCTGCTGCCCATTAATTTCATTTGGTGGCCCCTAGTTCTTATATTATGGGAACAAGTAAATAACTTTTCCTTATTCACTTTTTTCACACCACTCATGATTTTATAAACCTCCATCATATCCCCCCTTAGTCTCCTCTTTTCCAAGCTAAAAAGTCCTAGCCTCTTTAATCTCTCCTCATATGGGACCCGTTCCAAACCCCTAATCATTTTAGTAGCCCTTTTCTGAACTTTTTCTAATGCCAGTATATCTTTTTTGAGATGAGGAAACCACATCTGTATGCAGTATTCAAGATGTGGGCGTATCATGGATTTATATAAGGGCAATAAGATATTCTCAGTCTTATTCTCTATCCCTTTTTTAATGATTCCTAACATCCTGTTTGCTTTTTTGACTGCCGCTGCACACTGCGTGGACGTCTTCAAAGAACTATCCACGATGACGCCAAGATCTCTTTCCTGATTAGTTGTAGCTAAATTAGCCCCCATCATATTGTATGTATAGTTGGGGTTATTTTTTCCAATGTGCATTACTTTACATTTATCCACATTACATTTCATTTGCCATTTTGTTGCCCAATCACTTAGTTTTGTGAGATCTTTTTGAAGTTCTTCACAGTCTGCTTTGGTCATAACTATCTTGAGCAGTTTAGTATCATCTGCAAACTTTGCCACCTCACTGTTTACCCCTTTCTCCAGATCATTTATGAATAAGTTGAATAGAATTGGTCCTAGGACTGACCCTTGGGGAACACCACTAGTTACCCCTCTCCATTCTGAAAATTTACCATTTATTCCTACCCTTTGTTCCCTGTCTTTTAACCAGTTTTCAATTCATGAAAGGATCTTCCCTCTTATCCCATGGCAACTTAATTTACCTAAGAGCCTTTGGTGAGGGACCTTGTCAAAGGCTTTCTGTAAATCTAAGTACACTATGTCCACTGGATCCCCCTTGTCCACATGTTTGTTGACCCCTTCAAAGAACTCTAATAGATTAGTAAGACATGATTTCCCTTTACAGAAACCATGTTGACTTTTGCCCAACAAGTTATGTTCTTCTAGGTGTTTGACAATTTTATTCTTTACTATTGTTTCAACTAATTTGCCCGGTACTGATGTTAGACTTACCGGTCCGTAATTGCTGGGATAACCTCTAGAGCCCTTTTTAAATATTGGCGTTACATTAGCTATCTTCCAGTCATTGGGTATAAAAGCTGATTTAAAGGACAGCTTACAAACCATAGTTAATAGTTCCGCAATTTCACATTTGAGTTCTTTCAGAACTCTTGGGTGAATGCCATCTGGTCCCGGTGACTTGTTAATGTTAAGTTTATCAATTAATTCCAAAATCTCCTCTAGTGACACTTCAATCTGTGACAATTCCTCAGATTTGTCATCTACAAAGGATGGCTCAGGTTTGGGAATCTCCCTAACATCCTCAGCCGTGAAGACTGAAGCAAAGAATTCATTTAGTTTCTCTGCAATTACTTCATCGTCTTTAAGCGCTCCTTTTGTATCTCGATCATCCAGGGGCCCCACTGGTTGTTTAGCAGGCTTCCTGCTTCTGATGTACTTAAAAACCATTTTGTTTTTACCTTTTGAGTTTTTGGCTAGCTGTTCTTCAAACTCCTTTTTGGCTTTTCTTATTACATTTTTACACTTAATTTGGCAGTGTTTATACTCCTTTCTATTTACCTCACTAGGATTTGACTTCCACTTTTTAAACGATGCCTTTTTATTCTTACTGCTTTTTTTACATGGTTGCTAAGCCATGGTGGCTCTTTTTTAGATCTTTTACTGTGTTTTTTAATTTCGGGTATACCTTTAAGTTGGGCCTTTTTGAAAAGTGTCCATGCAGCTTGCAGGGATTTCACTCTAGCCACTGTACCTTTTAATTTCTGTTTAACTAACCTCCTCATTTTTGCATAGTTCCTTTCTGAAATTAAATGCCACAGTGTTGGGCTGCTGAGGTGTTCTTCCCACCACAGGAATGTTAAATGTTGTTATATTATGGTCACTATTTCCAAGCCGTCCTGTTATAGTTACCTCTTGGACCAGATCTTCGCTCCATTCAGGACTAAATCGAGAATTGCCTTTCCCCTTGTGGGTTCCTGTACCAGCTGCTCTAAGAAGCAGTCATTTAAAGTATCGAAAAATTTTGTCTCTGCATTTCGTCCTGAGGTGACATGTACCCAGTCAATATGGGGATAATTGAAATCCCCCACTATTATCGAGTTCTTTATTTTAATAGCCTCTCTAATCTCCCTTAGCATTTCATCATCACTATCACTGTCCTGGTCAGGTGATCGATAATAGATCCCTATTGTTATATTCTTATTAGAGCATGAAATTACTGTCCATAGAGATTCTATGGAACATGTGGATTCATTTAAGATTTTTACTTCATTTGATTCTACATTTTCTTTCACATATAGTGCCACTCCCCCCACCTCCCACACGACCTGTTCTGTCCTTCCGATATATTTTGTACCCCAGAATGATTGTGTCCCATTGATTGTCCCCACTCCACCAGGTTTCTGTCATACCTCTTATATCAATATCCTCCTTTATCACGAGGCACTCTAGTTCACCCATCTTATTATTTAGACTTCTAGCATTTGTGTACAAGCACTTTAAAAACTTGTCACTGTTTATTTGTCTGCCCTTTTCTGATGTGTCAGATTCTTTTTTATGTGAATGTTTCTCATCTGATCTGGCCCATACTTTATCCTCTTCCATCCTCTCCTCCTGACTAGAACCTAGAGAATCTCTATCAATAGACTCTCCTCTAAGAGAAGTCTCCATCCGATCCATGTGCTCCGCTGCAGCAATCAGCTTTTCCCCATCTCTTAGTTTAAAAACTGCTCTAGATCCACTTTGGTTTAGGTGGAGCCCATCTCTCCTGTATAGACTCCCCCTATCCCAAAAGTTTCCCCAGTTCCTAATAATTCTAAACCCCTCCTCTCTACATCATCATCTCATCCACGCATTGAGACTCTGAAGCTCTGCCTGCCTACCTGGCCCTGCGCATGGAACTGGAAGCATTTCTGAGAATGCTACCATAGAGGTCCTGGATTTCAGTCTCTTTCCTAGAAGCCTAAATTTGGCCTCCAGGACATCTCTCCTACCCTTCCCTATGTCATTGGTACCTACATGTACCATGACCACCAGCTCCACCCCAGCACTAGACGTAAGTCTAGATGCCTTGAGAGATCCGCAACCTTCACACCAGGCAGGCAAGTCACCATACGGTTCTCCTGGTCATCACAAACCCAGCTATCTATGTTTCTAATGATTGAACCTCCCATTACTAACACCTGCCTTTTCCTAATGACTGGAGTTCCCTCCCCCGGAGAGGTAACCTCAGTGCGAGAGGATATCCCAACATCATTTGGAAGGAGGGTCCCAATTATGGGAAGGTTTCCCTCTGCTCCTGTTGACTGCTCTCCTTCCCTGAGCCTTTCATCCTTAACAGCACAGGGGCTGTCTGACCAGAGGTGGGCCAAATCTACAGTGTCCCGGAAAGCCTCTCTGCCTCCCTTAGCTCTTCCAGTTCTGCCACCCTGGCGTCCAAAGCCTGTACGCGGTCTCTGAGGGCAGGAGCTCCCTGCACCGAATGCACACATATGCCACCCACCCACAGGGCAGGTAATCATACATGCTGCACTCGGCGCAATAAATTGGATAGCCCCCTCTCTGCTGCTGGGCTTCTGCCTGAATTCTCTCCTACAGGTACCTAGGTTAATGGTAGGGTTTTTGTTTAAATCAAGAAGATTTGATTATAGTTTAGGTTAAAGGTTTTAAAGAATGGCAAATGTACCTCGCCCCCTTCCCACTCCCCTTCCAAACTCCCTCTCATACCTCCCTGTTAGCAGCCCCTGGTCGCAAAGCTCCCTAGTCACTTGCTCACTGCTTTATAAAACCCTGGGCTTCCTGATAGCCCCGCCCTCTGACTAAAGCTCAGCTAATGAACAGAGGCTTCTAGATTTCAAAACTTGGTTAGAAGCTCACAGCTTCTACCAGGTAAGCTGGGATGCTTTTAACATCCCAAACACCATAGGCTTGTCAATCCATGGCCCACAACATGCAGGTAAGCACAGATCTTACAAAAAGAAAATAAACTTGAATACCTATATCCCCTGTTAAATGTCTGATCAGAAAAGAAAAAGAGCAAAACTTGTTCAGCACATTGCAGTTGTATGTCAGATTTCTAAGACCAAATTGTATGTGTTACCTGGGCATACCTGCTGTCATAATTTGGGTTGTAGAGATGAGCACTTTGGTCTCTATGAGAAACTGAGAGTTCTTTGTATCATTTCTCATTCATACCTTAGTGTGACAACTTCAGGGGCGGCTGCATCATCCTGTCCTTGTCTGTCATCTGCCTTGTAACTGTTAGATGCTCTTATCTATAGATCAGGAAAAGTAATTGAATGAATTGTAAAATAATTTTATTAACTGACACAAAAAGTCCATTCTACATCTTTTTTCCCTAGAGAAATACCATGACATTTGGGCAGATGTGAATCAAAAATGCCATACAGATAGGGCTTATGCTTTTTAGCTCTGTTGAAAAAGGAATGTGCATAGCCGTCAAAAACAGTACCAAAAAAGCTAGGCAAATAGAAGGTAGATCTATCATTTATACTGATCTGGCTTATATGTGTTCACTATTTTCTATACCTTCTGCAGTCTGGTATTTGATGGTCCAAAAGGCTTTTATCAAACGTTGAATAGACTGAAGTCCATTGAAAATTAGCCTAACACTGGATGCATTATCTTGCAATGACTCTTGAAGCATTCTTGGGCTGCTGTTTCACTTCTGGGATCACTTCAGTCTAATCAGGTGTTAGTTTAGTTTTATCTGATTATTCATTTAATAGAAATAGCCAAATAAAATAACTGACAATCTAATTTAGCTGGAGGGAGCAGAATTTGCTGGCATGCTATATTTAATTTTCCTTAATGTAGCTTTTGTTACACATCTTAGTAGTTTAAAACATGTATCCATACTCAATCAAGTTTAATTTTCCCAAACAGCTAGCTAATTCTGTCCTTCCACCAAAGAAGAGCAAGTCAGGGAGAACTGAAATTACAAGTCCTTATTTAAAAAAAAAAAAATCAGTACAAATGTAAATGGCTTCAATCAATTGAACTGATTTTATTTTTATATATCCGAATTTTCAGCCATTTGGATCTGCTGCTTCTAAAATTTTGTTACAATAATAATTTATCTGCACTTGAAGATCTTAAAAATCTAAAATCCTGATATTTTATATTTTAAAAAATCCAAACATTTTCGACTGGCAGACTCATGTAGATTTCCAATCCTTCCTCTGTTTAAAAACAATTGCTGTTGATTGGTAGTGACCTTTATATTGTAATTTTAAGCTGTTCATATTACGTAAATTGTGTGCTACCTTTGCATAATAATTGAGCTTATTAAGGAGGGACTAAATTAGTACAAGTCAAACCCTATAGTGAAATCTGTGTGATATTCCTGATGTTGTTTAATAATCATATGCTATGTGAAATGTACAGCTTCTTCTGGTATAGGAATAGCAACTATGGATGCAAGAAGCATTGTGCTAAAATCCACATTAATTAAGCAACACTTGCAACCCTGCAGGGGGGCAGAAATCCATGTATTATTATTATAAGGGAATTCTGTAATTTAGTTCTTTATTTTTTTAGGGCATACCTAAATGCATAGCTCATAACTGTAGTTGCACTTGTAAAGAAAGGTCCTTGAAAGGACAAAGACTCACAGTACAGATCTGGAGGTAAAGCATAAATCTGTTTCTATCTATATACCATTTAGCTGCAAGACAAACTATTTAGTATCTGGTTCAACTGTATAACAAGTCAGGTTGAAATCAGGCAAGTCAATATGGATAGTTTAATCTTTTACAGGGAGTTGCTTCCCATAGGGACAGGTTCCCTTTTTAAAAAAGGATTACTGTGAATTGTAATATTTTGTGCCTGACCCTGGTCTCACAGTAGTTTTACTTTGGTATAACTTTATTGGTTTGAGTGAATTTACACCTGATTTACACCAGCATGAAATTACCATTAGTCACTTTGTGTCCAAATCCTAAACCTGATTATGTAGAAAGGTTACTGACTGGGTTAAGAAAACTCATTTGGATCTGCCTAAATTTGATGATAAAATTGTTTTGTTTTCTTGGAACAATTAACATAGAACTGAAAATGGGTAGAACCGAAGTGCATACACAAAATCCGAAATGAATCTCTCCAGTGTCCATTAGGATAGTTCAGACACGAATTTATTGTCAGGACCCACTGCTGCTTCTCCTGCTCTGGAGTATACACAGGGATCTGGGCTACCTACAAAGAAGTGACAGTTGCATCCAAAAGCTATCAAAATAGGTATAGCAGTTCATTTCACAAGGTCTCTGAAATAGCTTATATGAGTGCAAATATTTGTAGGGCCTAGTCTTGGCTAGTCACTGATTTTAAACAGCCGCGCTAATGTCATATTGCCTCCCTAGGTGCTAAAAATCAATGATAATGCTAGAGTACTTTGTTCATTGTTATTTTAGAAAATCTCTAATCAAAACAAGTATAAGTGCTGATGTGTGCTCAGTGGTGGAGTTTTGTGTATTCCTTGGAAAGATGATATTCCCTGGAGAGAGAGGAAAGGATTAGAAATGATAACCACTTTTTAAATACATCAGCTTGCTCATGTGTGTGGTATTTTTTTATCAGCTTTACAGCAAAAGCTTCATTTTATTTGTGCAGGGATGTGGATAATAAGGAGAGGCCAGTGAGCTGATTTTTATAGTCCGTTTGTAGCTTAAACAAAGATCTGGGATTTTGAGGATAAAGACCAACTGAAATACAGCAGATTATGCAGCTTTATTTTTTCAAAAAATTGTTAGTTTTTTGCCATACTGCATGGTTTTCCTGAGAATGGGAAATTTTAAATAGGAATTTGTGACAGAACTTCATCAAACCCAGCTCTATGACCGTAGCCAGCACTCTTTGTATGTAAGAATGTGTCATGCATATGAACTGCTGCACTTATGATAAACAGAATTTGAACTTAGACTCTAATATTAGAAGGCACAATTTCCACTGCTAAACAAGAGGGTTTTAAAATGTTTCTGTGAAAGATATTATTTATTTCCTTCTAAATTCTTGTAGCCAAACAGGAGGTGGGCTGAGCATTAGTGTTAACTGCAAAGGTGAATAAAACCGAGGCACATTCACAGTTTCGCCATGCCACAATTCAAAAACCTGATGAAACTCAACCTACATCATCTACTGTGTAGGACAGGGATATGGAGAGATTCCAACAGCTTTTCAGTCCAAGCAGACATGGTATTTTTTTTCTTTTCCCTTTGAACTTCTGTTCAGGGGTGTTTATTTTGTAGCTGGGGTTCAGGGCACAGGGTGCTTTCTGTCCAAGCATTGCTGAGTGCAGGGCTGGCGCAACCCATTAGGCGACCTAGGCAGTCGCCTAGGGCGCTAACATTTGAGGGCGGCGACCGCGGCGGCCGGATCTTCGTCCGCCCCGGTCGTCGGCAGTATTTCGGGGGCGGGACCATCCGCTGCCTCTGTCGGGGGCAGTATTTCGGGGGTGGGACCTTCTGCCACCTAGGGCGGCAAAAAAGCTGGCAGTGCTCCTAGTTGAGTGGGAGTTGGGGTAAAGTCCCATCAGTGCTACTATATAGTTCACTGGCTACATAGTTCACAGCTCTATTTCCTGAAGGGCAGAACAAATGGCCTTCACAACTGAACAGAGGTCTCCTGCGTGGCAGTGCAGAGCAACGGTGCATGGTAGAGGAGCAATGGGCCAGACCACTTTAGTAAACATCACTGAGGTACTAGATGTGAGGGGTATAGATATTGTTTCTTTAAATGTGTAGCAGGAAGCTAGGTGGGGGCAGAGAGTGCCCATGTAAGAGTCAAGGCAGAAGCTCTACAGTGAAGGAAAGACACACAGATAGAGTAGCTTCAGAGATAATACAATTTTCCTTATTCTAATAAAGTTTCTCATTGAGTATTAGAAGAGGACTTATGCTTTTTCTTTAATTCATTACTAACTCGGTCTAAAATTTAGGTTTTACAAAATCTCAGATTGATAGTTAAATTGTTTTTAAATTCTGATGGAAACAGGGTTTTTAAAAACCTTCAGTATTTGCAACCCAAACACTGCTCCATCTTCCTAATGCAGGAGAATCTGGAAATGAAGTTGACTAGAATTTGACTAAACAAAATGAAATTGCAGTGAATTGGAGCTGCCCTATTTTTGCTGTCCAAGCTGGGAAAAGTGCAAAACGGAAATCAACATTACTGTAGGCAGTGTCTTCTAGTGGGTAGGACACTAGAATGAGATTCAGGAGACTTGTGTTCTGTTCCCAGCTCTACCCCGACCTGCTGTGTGACCTAGGGCAAATCATTTCCTTTCTCTGCGGTACTCCTTGTCTTGTCTGTTTAGATTGTAAACTCTTCTGTGTTTGTACAGTGCCTATGACAATGTTACCCCAATCATAGACTCATAGAACATCAGGGTTAAAAGGGACCTCAGGAGGTCATCTAGTCCAACCCCCTGCTCAAAGCAGGAGCAATCCCCAACTAAATCATCCCAGCCTTACCTTAAAAACCTTACCTGTGTCAAGCCTTAAAAATCTCTAAGGAAGGAGATTCCACCACCTCCCTAGGTAACGTTCCAGTGCTTCACCACCCTCCTAGTGAAAAAGTTTTTCCTAATATCCAAGCTAAACCTCCCCCACTGCAACTTGAAACCACTACTCCTTGTTCTGTCATTTGCTACCAGTGAGAACAGTCTAGATCCATCCTCTTTGGAACCCCCTTTCTGGTAGTTGAAAGCAGCTATCAAATCTCCTCTCATTCTTGTCTTCTACAGACTAAATAATCCCAGTTCCCTCAGCCTCTCCTCATAAGTAATGTGCTCCAGCCCCTTAATCATTTTTGTTGCCCTCCGCTGGACTCTCCAATTTTTCCACATCCTTCTTGTAGTGTGGGGCCCAAAACTGGATATAGTACTCCAGTGAGGCCTCACCAATGCCGAATAGAGGGGAATGATCACGTCCCTCGATCTGCTGGCAATGCTCCTACTTATACATCCCAAAATGCCGTTAGCCTCCAATCTCTGTTGGAGCATCCCCACTGCGGTAACATAAATAATAATAGTGAAAAATGTTAATATATGGTTAAATTATTTCATTTTTAGTAACACAGGCAGGAACATCTGTTTGAATAAAACAGTTTGTCTTTTGTTGTCCCTTTAATTTGTTTATATAGCTACCACTCATTTTCCAACAACTAGGCAGAGTGAAAATGGGCAAAGGCAGAACCCTCAGAAACTGAAATAAACCAAAACTGTTTAATAAGATTAAGCCCTCTGACTCTCAGTTATTTGACATGAAGAGACAAGAGCTGAATTTGTTCTAAATAGCACCAATTTTTGGGAGGCACTCTAACTTTTTTGGAGTGTGTTTGCAAAGCCATAATTTATGTTGTATCTGCAGCCCTCCTACCACTTTTTGCTGTAATCTCATCATATCTCAGATGTGAATCAGGGCTGGGCCTGACTAGTACTCTGAGAGGCCTCCAAGGAAAACTAGGGGTGAGTGACCAATCTCTGTATACACTTTTTATAAGGTACTTTGGGATCCTTTTGGGTTTAACGTGCTCTTGTTCACTGTAATAGTACAATCTAAGGGCCAGATTCTGATGTCCAAACTGATATTAGGTAGCGTCTAATTCCACATTGATTTCAGCAGGACTGTGTTTGGAATAAGTCTTATTAAGATTGAATAAGGTTATCTGACTCTCTCCCTAAATAAATTGACACTAAATCTTTCAGAATAATCTGTGCTTTACGAAGGTTCCTGCTACACACAAACAAGAACCTGTGAAGAAAATGCAATTAAAAGGTTAGCTCTTTGTAAAAAGCCATTAATGCCTATTAGATAAATGCATTTTCAAAATTGTCTAAAAGTATGCTATACTTATAGATGTTCTTTTGAGACGATACCAAGCTGTAAAGTTCAAATCACATTTGCTTCTCTTGTGGATGTTTGTTTACATAACAAAACCATTGTTACAGCCTGACCCAGTTGGCAGTCTCTGCTGAAGTGAGATCAAGGGCTGGAATTGTAGGGTGTTTTGCTAGATATTGGCAAAGATAGGTGATATGTTCATGACATGGACAGTGATTGTCCGCAACCACATTTGACTCTATTTAGTTTCATCAGTGCTAAAATCACAAAAATCTCTAACAACCTCATTTGCCATCCAGCCAATTAGGATTAAAATAGAGAAGGGTTAGCATGAAGAGCTCAGATGTTGGACAAAGACCTGCTGAATCCTATTCACAGCCATGTTTGCTGAGGGATGCATACACAACCACTCATAACACTGAATACTGATAATCAAAGTTAGAGAGACAATCCTGTAGTTACTTCTCAGGCCTGGTCTAAACTGAAAACTTAGGTCAGAATAGCTCAATGATGTGAAGAATCCACACTTCTGAGCACTGTAACTGTTGACCTAATTCCTGGTGAGGATGTAGCTACCATCACACAGGGGAGTGGTGTTCTTACAGCAATGGAAAAATCCTTTCCATTGCTGAAGGCTGCATCTACATGATGGAATTATGCCGGCATAGCTAAAAGCAATGTACTTTTGCTGCTGTAGTCACCATAGTGTAGATGTGGCCTAAGTAACCTCTGCTAATTTACAGTATGATTTGTTGAGTACCAACAACATGTTCAACGTTCTTCAAAATATTGTCCCTTCCCATGGATATTGTGATTTAAGGTTCCAATCTTGCAAGCTCATATGCCTCATATACCACAGAAGTACAAAGATCTGCTGGTGCTGCTCAGCGTGAAGAATTGAGGCCTAAATAATTTTTGATTAACTAGGGAAATGGTAGATAGTTGCTCCCTACTTGCTAATGTCAAGGAATTTTTGGAATTAACACTGTTTGTCAGTTTGTTAATTGTGATCCTTTTCTAACCTGTACTTCTTTCTTAACTGCACTTTCTAAATGTATAACAACAATTTAAACCTTTCTTTCTAAGTCTATAATGGTGACACTGTTAATTTTTAATGCTTAAGTTTATAGTTTGAAATAAGCTTTTATGACATTCTGTTACTGTACATCAATTTGACAAGAGTTTGCTATTAAAGTTAAATGTTTTAACACAACATTTATACTTGAAAACAACCTCTGTCATTCTGGGATTGTTCAGCAATAAATAAAGTAAATTTTAACTGTTGTGAAAATGGTCTGTTGCTAAATTAAACTTCTATTATACACATATTATATATTATTTCCAATCAAAAACAACAATTTATTTATATTACAAACTCTAAATTTAATTTACTGTTAAACAGTTAAGTTACAGCATTTGTGAAGCAAAGCTGCCTGTAACGTAACCACACACTGATGTGATTTCCATTTGGAATGTTTGTAATAGGCCATTATGAAAACATGCAGAGAATCCAGAGAAAAAGAGAGGTTCCAGCTCGCTTAGTTTTTATCCAGTGTCCATTTTAACCATTTGAAAATGGGATGCAATAATTTCTTCAGAATGAAAGAGGGATTGAGATGGCTTTCAGCATCTGAAAACCCACCTCAGTTCTTCTTGTTTTTGATCAATTGCCTTTAAGATACCATCTTGAAAATCATTATGCAGCAAGGCTGCTGTTGTATGTATGACCAAATACAACTGGAATGTGCTCTGTGTCTTCTTCTTAAAGATGGTCCTTATTTGAGAGAGTTTTAAATGCATAGGTGTTTTTAAATAGGCTTATGTAGACAACTGATGAGACTTTTCCTACAAAAATATAATTTACCAAGGGCTTGACCTGCAAGGAGGTGAACACTCTAGCCTTGATCTTACAAAGCACTGAAGCACAGGCTTCACTTTAACCACATATGAGTAGTCCCATTGATTTCATTGAGCACAGGACTAGAGTGCAGGATAGAGCCCCAAGTGCTGGATATCAGCAAAAATTAACTCAAAGGCTATTGAAATACAAAACCTCCCTGGGACATGACATAAATTTCATTTGAGCCCAGGAAAATGCTGGGAACTTGATTAGAGTCTCTGTTCCCAGTCATCACCCACTCCAACTTACAAACTAGAGGCCTTCAGTGATAAGTTATACTTGGTATGTGGCCTTTCATGGTAACAAAAGGGGGTTCCACTAAGTTTATTGGTGAATTCCTTGCCATTATGCAGGGATGAAGTAACATCATCAACTCGTAGTGAGGCAGCTGACGTACAGCCATGTTGACCGCTAAAGTACAGTTGATTTAAAACAAATATTAAAAAAGTAAGGCCGTATTGTTAATCAAACTGAACAGGAGCCCATGTAGTTGTTGGTGCTAGTACCCTTTTTTTTTTTTTTTAAGTTTGGTACCCAGCGGGTCACAACTGCTGTCCAGCCACTGATATGTAGAGGAGGTACATTTTTATCTTGTTGTGGATGAACCCCTAGAATTGGGAACAGAGTGGCAAGTCTGGGAAAAGCACTTACTCTCTTTTGATGTAAAATGAGGAATGTCTTCATTGATCCTGAGAATACAATATATCAGGCACATGAGCTCCCCTTCCCTTGTGATCTTTACAGTCATGATATGCTAACACAACTTCCATGGCTTGGTCATCACTTTTGCTTAGTAGGTCTGTCCTTGTAGAAGAGAGGCACATAGTTGGGCAGGCGTGGGACTAGGTATCAAAGGCTCTTCTGTTTCCAGCAGAAAGGTAGCAAAGACAGCAACTTGAAATGTTTTTGTATGAAATTATCAGCCATTTGTCTCCTCTTTGTCCTTGTCTGACTTAACATGTTTCTACCATTTCAAAGTTGTTACTGACAGAGATTTCCTGAACATATGATGAAGAACAGTGAAAGAAACAGTGACATCTCTCAAATTGGCAGAACATTTTTACTGTAGCCTTGTTGATCAGAATACTGTAGGTAACTGGTTCTAGCTAAAGACAGGATAAGGTGGGATATGGATTTGGTTTTGGCTTTGCAAAACCTCACGGATTTGCGATTTGAATACGAGTCCCAGTCTTATGGTAAAGGGAATAAAATAAATGAAAGTTTGTGGTTTTGGCCCATCTTTGGTCTACAGTTCAGCCTCATAAAAGTTATTGTGTGGGGAACACTGCTGCTTACTGCTTCTAGGGTTTTTTTTTTTTTTTTTTTTTTTTTGCTTCCTAGTGTGTCTTTCTGCTACCATTGTGTGTATGGAACAGTCAGCTGAATCTCTCCATCAGTGGTTGCATCCCTCTTCATCATTATGGTTTTTTTCATTTCAGTATTTTGTGGTTAAATAATTGACCAGACACCTGGTTCACTTCCCCAGGGAGCCTGGACCATCTTCATCTACATTTGTACTGTAAATACAGATGACCTTTCCCCAGCTCCTTTCTTTTGTCACAGGAATAAGTAATGAATGATAATATATCAGATTTACACTCAAACAACAAATGTTTGTAAAAGTGACTTTTTATTACCAAGCATAGCTTTAGCAACATTTGCTGAATTAAAAAATGTTGTCATTGCGAAGTTGATAATCAACACTTTTCCCCATCACAACAGCTGTTTAAATTCCCTTACTTCTGCCATCAACATTCTCCAGATGAAAATTTGATACTGGGTTTCTATCCCCCTTAAGATCTACTTCTGCAACAGCCACCTCTTGTGTCATTGTATCATTGAAACAAACTAGAATAATGTACAGCTTTACTGTGCTGTCGTGTGGCAAACAGCAAACGAAGCCGTTTTGTGACTCTCACTTCTAGTTTTATTTCTACATGGTGTGATACAGAATGTGTAGATTTGCACCAGATGTGCTGACAGATAAAATGGAGAATACATACTACAGCTTCAACAACTATAAACCTACCCAGCATGAGATGGCTGCATTTGTGGTTTTGATCTCTTCCTGCAGAGCGAGATTCATTCAGCAATATACACATTATTCTTGTTCTTCAAAAATAAAGTCAAAACACTTCTGGGAAAAGAGGAGCTCTTTTTTTATATTGGAGATCTTGTGTGATGTTTGCCAGTTTAGAAACAATGTGTTGTTGTGTCTGTCCCCCACCCTAAACAGTACCCCAACCACATCTGTTCATTTGATGTACGTGTAGTTAGCAGATTTACTGGGAAAGCCGTTGTGGTTATTGGCATGGGAAACAGGCATGAACCAAGTGTTTGAGATGAGCAAACTCCTTTCTAATATTGGTGAAGAAAACATTGTCTGGAGCAGGCAGGCCATATCATTTTTAACACCAGAGTTACTTCTCATTTGAAACATGCAAACAAATTGCGAGGTGCTTCTCATTCTCTTGTCCTGTGTTACTCAAGTATACATGTTGAGATCCTTGCCTCTCAGTACCATGCCATGGGTACTCCTGTAAAATATTAGTATATAATGATACAGCAGCTTATGTGATTACATTTCTCAAGTTGTATTTTTCCTCCCAAACATTCCAGAAAAGCAATCAGCCAGTTTTTATGCAGCTCTGAATCAAACAAGAATTCACCATCAAACTCTTCACCCATCCATAACCTTTAAATGTTTTAAATAAATAAATAAATAAATAAATAAAGGGATCAGTATAAAATAATTTAGTAACCCACAGAATTCATTTAGCTTAATTTATGCTAATCATGGTGTATTGGTGTTCTGGCAGATAAAATAAAGCTGGTGAAGAAGATTGCATTGAATAAGCTACAACAATTAACCCTAGAAATTATTGTGAAAATGATTTGAGCTCGATATTGAAAATAACCAGTCCACCAAATTCTGTTAACTGTCGTTGATTAAAGGGTTGATTAAATTCTTAGGTGTGTAAATACAAATTTTATGTATATTTTCATATTCATGCACATATATGATATACATTTTGTTAGGTGTGAGCATCTAGACATAAAATATACATTTTTAATGATAAAAACAAGTCTTAATGTAGGAGCAATTTAATTTTTATTGTACAATTTTTATTTTGTTTTTTATAAAGACCATTTGATTATTTCTGGCACACAAATTTAATTCAGATATTTCTGTAGGTTAGCAGGTTTGGTATAAGTGTGCATAATGTAGGTCGCAATATTAGTACAGCTTTCAGTACCATCAGAAGTAAAGAGAAAAGACGACAAAACAAGAAAGGTTATAACCATCTTTCTGGCTGTTTGATCAGGAAAGGATGATTCATGGATTCTGTCAGGTCACATCTGATAGAATTATGTCTTGGGCTCTGGGTCACAGAGGGGCCCCATGGAGCATATCGCTAACAGAAATAAATAACATGATTATCATATACAAACAACTGTCTGAGGGCTCCTTATGTACTCTTGTTTCTGTATCTGTTGATTTGGGTATAGTTGTAATTGAAGTTCTTTGGTTTCCGAGTTATCAATTCACAGAGTTTTGGATGGGCATTAGATATTAAACATAGGATTTTAAACATAAAATTTGTCCTCTCTCTGGTTGTTATGTGAAAGGCCATCATAAACAGGTAAAACTGACTACCAAACTGACTACAGAACATACAGCGAAACTGACCATATAAAAGTTCTGCACAGAGTAAACCACTGGGGGAAGGGAAAACAATTTTTTTTTCTCTAACCCATTTCTATTGCAGGTGTTATTTGTAGTAAGAATGGTTACGAAATTGAGAGGCACAATTGTAGTTTTGAAGTTGACTGTGCCCTTTTTAAGATTGCATGACGAGTTGAATGTGTATAGTGGTTTCTGTTTTAACTCCTGGTTGTCAATCACTCATAAGTTGCTGAAATGTTCACTTTTGAGCTGAAATATTTCATGCATTATATCTGCTAAAGGTGATTTTTTTTTGAAGTTTAAGTAAAAATGATTCAGCCACTTTTTAGTAAGAGGAGAGAGACGAAGTATATACTTTTCCGATTATAAAGAGAATTCTTGTGGCCTTTTTTGAATAGCTCTATAGCCAAACTGACCGCGGCCAGAAAGTCGAAATTTGGAATAGAAATGGTTCTCATTAAGGTGTTTTTGCTTTTTCTAGAGAAAATTGGTATTGATTTGACTTATATAAGCCTTTGAGCAAGCAAAAAGGCCTTTTTTCCTCCCACCAAGCTTACACAGCAGAAGGAATCACTGTGCACTTGGTTAATTTAGCTAAAAGTGAAAAGTTTAATGCAATAT
Source organism: Trachemys scripta elegans (assembly GCF_013100865.1). NCBI lineage: Eukaryota > Metazoa > Chordata > Testudines > Emydidae > Trachemys > Trachemys scripta. The sequence continues at coordinate 109,955,091 of NC_048302.1, forward strand.
ATTTCTGAATACCAGTAAATTCACAAGGGGCTGGGACCTTGTCTGGTGTGTAGGGGATGTGAAAAGAACGGCTGTAAGTTTGTAAGATGCACAGGGACTAAGCCAAGGGCTTCCTTGGAGCCCTTTCCTCAGCTCCTACAGATCTCATAATTGATACTCATAACACAAACAAACAGTGCTACCTACACACAAAGTCACGCTTCTCTGCCCCAGAGGAACATAGAGAGAAAAGAACCTTTTGTTCTAGGCGTCTTTGCTCTTTGAACTTGTGCAGAGCTTAGATGCCATTGTGATAGCACTACAGAAAATCCTGCAGACCTGTCATGCTACACATAAAGGGCCTTGTAGCAGCAATTTACCCAGTCTAGCAGCAAGGATGTTCACCGCCTCAATTTACTTTCTTTCCAGTCAATAAAAATACCTCACAAGGAAGGCATTGAAATTAACTCTTATGAGGTCTGATTCATTAACAGTCTAACTCAAAGCAAATCTTCCGTCCCTCTTGTCCGGATCCAATAGTTCCTTCCAGCCCTTCCCCAAGTCTTCACCGACCTTGCAGCCCTCCCTCCAGGGCGCTACGGTCCTTTACAGCTCTCCCCAGGTTCAAACAGTCCCTTTGCCCTGATGGCACAGGGCTAGGGTGACCATATTTCCCAAAGGGAAAACAGGACACCATGTGGGGCTAGCCCAAGGTCTCCCCCCACTGCCCTATGCAGGGCTGGCCCAAGCCGCTCACCTGAGACCCCTTTCCTGTGCATGGCTGGCATCGCTGCAACCCTAATTTTGGCATGTGTGCTTAACTGTGCAGTCTTAACATTCTCTTAGTGTAGTTTTTGTATGGAATGTGGTACATCTTAAATAGATATCCCAGTTAGGCCAAATGAAATCAATGACAGTAGCTGGAAAAACCAAGCCTGCAATGCATCACTGTAGTTGATAAATACAATTTTAGAAATGGGAGAAGATACCACAATGAAAAGACTACTAGAAAAAAAAATCTGTGAAACGCCCAGAAACCAGTAGCCTTCAGACCATAGCAAAGTGCAGCAAACTTTGGGATAGCTCAGTGGTTTGAGCATTGGCCTCCTAAACCCAGGGTTATGAGTTCAATCCTTGAGGGGGCCACTTGGGGATCTGGAGCAAAATCAGTACATGGTCCTGCCTAGTGAAGGCAGGGGGCTGGACTCGATGACCTTTCAAGGTCCCTTCCAGTTCTAGGAGATGGAATATCTCCATTAATTATTATTAAACTTTCTTTAATTGCCCAAATTGCGTTACACAAAAACAGAAAGTGTAAGTAAATAAATAAGTAGTTGATGCAATTTAAGAATAATTCTTCTCTAGTAATGAAACATAGAAGAGAAGACTTCCCACTTTGATCCATATGGAGGAATAAATAGTACCTCAGTAATGAAAGAGTTTTCCCCAAGGCAGTATGGTTTTGTTGTCATTCCCTTACTTGCTGTGGTTGTCAAGAGAGGGCAGGTTATCACCTACACACTCATGTAACTCAGTCTTGTTTGCAATGTAATTGTATATATGGCACTTTATTAAAACCCATCTTTTATTTCTCAGACTTAGAGACTAGTTCATGTGTTGATATAAAGATCTCATGCAATTCTTCACGTATTGCAGACAGCACTTCAAAAGGGTTTTATTTGGGATTGAGATTTGTTCCATTGCTGATTTGCGGTACATTGTTAATAACATGATTGCAAAATGGAACAGAACACTGAGTTTGGATCTACTTTGATTTTATTAATTTCATCCACTTCCAACTTGAAAAAATCCACAGTATTTTATCTGTGAGGAGTGTTCAGTGAGAGCGATTGTAATGTGTATTCCATAGGTCACCATGTGCTTTCATATAAGTGAAATGTACTGCATGTTTGAGATGTTGTTTTCTTTAAATTATGAACTATACTAAATAGCTTAACCGACTTTAGAACAATTAGATGCGTCTAAGATGCTAGGGTACTTCAGAAGCAGAGATAATGTGAACTCTGAGGTACTGATAATGCTATTACCACTGCTGATGTCTATATTTAGATTATAATCAGATTACACACTGAATTCTGCTGTTTGATAGTATTTTACTTGTATTTTATCATAGACCGGTCTATGATAAAACCAGGGGCTGGACTGAGCCCATGCTCAGTTACAGTGAAACACTGTACTGGTATTTCCCTGGTGGCCCCATCATCTTCTACAGAATTTAAGTTTCTAGTCCTTCTGGTTGTTAGGATAATCTTCCAAATGCAAAGTGATGGACTTTTCTCTCCCTGAGTTTACAGACGGCCTAAAATAATAGCTCTAAGAAACGTGTGAACTCTTTTATTCATCTCAGTGGGGTGTTAACTTTGATTTCAGTTGTAAGTTCGGCTTTGAGGTTGATGGTATGATAAATAGCCCTAAATTTGCAAATGAGGGAAATAATGCATGCATACTCAAAAAACAGCATTTGCACATAAAAAGGAATATTGGCATGTTTAGTTCAGGGAGCTGTGTGTGCAAATGATTGCTTGGATTTCCAGATGGGAAAGCAGGGTTTTGTGAGCACAACAGGTATGTGAGCATTTTCAAGAACACCCATTGTTATGATGACTGTTTATATAGCACCACAGATGTACACAGCACTGTGGAATGGGTAAGTGTGTCAAATAAATTAGTTGCTACCCCACAGAGCTCAGAATTTAAAAGTACATATCAGTACAATAAAAAAGAAAAGAAAACAGAGCAAAGATAGAGTGGGAAGTGATCTTCATAGGAGGAAAACTTTAGGGGGTTAGTCATCAAGAGTTTAATAAAAGAAGAATAAGGGAATGCCCTCAATATACATTAGTAGTTTACATTTATTAGTTTTGGGGTCTCTCTTAGTTATCTGAACACCTAACAGTATAATTTGCAAATCGAGATTGCTTATCTTAAATACATATTGACACAATATTTAAAATGGGAAAGATTCTCGTGGCTTGTCTAATCTGTATTGTGAAAACATGATTTTTAAAAATATTTAATGCCAATTTCAGTGCAAAGTGAGATGTAATAACCAAGTTATAACCTCCCCTGAAAAAATACGGAGTTTATGATAGTAACATGGGCAGATCTTTAACTGCTGCCATTACACTTTATAAGAACACTAGTGACCACCACTGTGATATGTATAAATTCTACATGTGCTGTGCTATTATACTCAATTTGAAGGAGGGGGGAAAAGTGATGCTGCTGTACAATTCTTCATGGCTAGCTATGGGGATAGTAAGTCACCTTAAATCCTTGCCAGTCATATAGATAGATAGTGCACTGTTTCTAAAATTTGCAAGTCAAAGGGAGACAGATCTAAATTCTTTCTGCTATGAAACCCCCACAGTCCTCTGCCTTTCAGGCAGAAGCAAAAAGGAATGGAAAATTCCAAAGTAACGAGCGTTTCGATTTTTTTTTTCTGCAGTGCTGTGCTTAGAAAAATTGCACTCTTTCTTTCTAAGTCAAGGAAGAAAAATTAAAGTTGTATGACTGTTATAAATATTACATGTTCAGGGTATCAAGAGTACCTGTAGTTCTCTGGTTTCAGAGGGTGTTTTAGAATTAACCCTTTAATGGGACTCAGGTTTGGGGGGTAAAGTATATAAACATTCACATACCATCAGTTCTTACATTGGGTGTTTTGGGATGGCTTGTCCTATCTTACAGATGCATTCATATGAGTAATAATAGTTGTTTGCATTTATAGACATCTTCCATGGGCATGATTATCCCTATTTTACAGATGTGGAAACTGAGGCAGTGAGAGGCATAATGATTTGGCCAAATGTACTTAGGAGGTCATTGGCAGAGCCAAGAACAGAACCCTAATCTCTTGAACTCAAATTGTGTGGTGATGTATACTCCCTGCAACCTTACTGCAGTAAATGGGGTGGTGGATTGTGTTCATGAGTACAGGATTTGGTCCCAGATTACGACTCCTTTGTTCTCAACACTAGTAAAATTCAGCAAATATGTTGAGACTTTAATTGAATTTCTCAGCAACTAATACCAGTTTTCAGCCCTATTTCTTAGTCACACTTAGGAACAACTTCTGATAGTTGCTGTGGGAGGAGTGCGGAAAGGGGAAATGAAGCTGTAGCAGCCAAGTTCCCTGGCTGACGCATTCTGACTGTGCAGGGCAAATAAAAGGAAAATGTCTCAGAAGTGTGAGAGATGTGTGCTCAAAACCAGCCTGTTCTACTTCAGAAAAGAGTTGTACACTTCCCTATAGAACTAACTTCCAGGCAGCAGCAGTTGCATGGAAGGCACCTGGCTATACCCTCAAACTTAGATGAGTACAACCCCTTCAGGTGATGGAATGCTACCAGGTTCCTTTTTCACTCAGGGAATGCTCAACACCAGCTTTGTGCCTGGCTCTTGGAGTAGGGACAGAGGTTCTCATTACCTTCATTCCATCCCCACCCCACCCCTAAAAACGTACACATGTAAGACTATCTGTAATTTAGCCCATACAATCAATAAAGTAATATATAATAAATTTAAAGAGGACTTCCATGCTAAACCAAAGTTGAAAACAGAATATTTATAGAAAAGTCTGTGGTGTTGGAATGTATTTTGTTGCATTTCCTTTTCTGTTATTTTAGAATTTGTTTCTGAAAAACCCATTTCTCCTTTTACATTTCTGCTTCTCCACTTGCTTGGTTCTGCTGTGACTTTACTCTCGTTGGATCAAATTTTACCCTGCCCCTGTTAACTCCCTCTTAAAGACCCACTTCGGATGTGCTACTTATGGTGAATGGCGAATTGACTTTTACATAAATTGCCTACTGTAACCTTGGTCTGCCTGTCTGTATTTTTTACAGCATAAGCTGCTTAGAGCAAAGACTGTCCTTTGGTGTTTGTAAAGTCTCTAGTAAATTGTGGGCTAGTCAGTGCTAGTGTAAATAAATAGTAGTAAATAAAAACAGTAACAATAATACATTTTCTAGTTTTTACTCAGGTAAAGCACCGAAAACTTCAATAAAAGTTGTGTGTGTTAGGGCTTCAGGATTGATCCATTGTGCCTATGGTATCGTTATCCGTTTTTATGGAAATTAATGGAGTCTCACAAATTCACCATCCTGTCTTTATTGCAGAGTCAAGTAGGAGTCAATAAGCTATGAGGAGGAGCACAATTTTGAATAATCACAAATAGCTTTAATATTTAGTAAGCAGACACAAACAAGGAGAAAACGTGTAAAGTAAACTTTTCCATCTATATGGTATTTTTTAAACGTTTCCCTAGTATGTAGACCATTCTTTAAAGTATTCACACATTGCAAAGCTATTTTTCACATCTGCAGCTCACACATGCTAAATACATCCTTGATAATAACCATATTTTCCGACTTCCAGTAAAAGTTTTGATATCCTAAAAGGGACAGGAATCCTTCTCAGTATGGATAACCCTCAGTTATTTTTCAGAGGAGTTCAGAACAATAGAAATTATGTTATAATGTTAAGCAAAAGTTTGCAATAGCACTGTTAACCAAACACATTTTAGATATGATTGCTGATGGTGAATGTATTTTTATGTGACAAATGGCTGTTACTTAATAGGAGACAAAGGAGTTTGGAGTCACTTGGAAAAATGCAATATGGAATAGATATTAACCCAGCTAAGAATGTACATGTATTTGAATGGCCAGGTGTGACTTAGTTTAGTTTAAATCTAAAGCACACCACAAAACTTAGCTACTATTGTTATGTTTGTTTGTTTTTAAATTGAATTTGAATTTGGTTTTCATAGATGTGGACTACTGCTAGAAATACATACTGTGACCAAGCTTCGTAAATAGAGGCTGTGTAAATAGAGCTCAACTCTCCCAGGGTGAAATCCTGGCCTTAGGGAAGTCAGTGGGAGTTTTGCTGTTGACTTCCGTGGAGTCAAGATTTCACCCCTGATGATTAACATCCATGCTATTCTAAACCCGGACCTTTGTTGAATGGAAAATGACAATTGGAACAAACCCTGCAACATTTAATTCAGGCAGGTTACACAAACCAGACCCTGAAGGATATGTTTGCAAGACTGGCAATGGTATGTGTGACGGGTTGGATCACAGAGACCCCCTTGGGACTGCCATCTGATGTGCTGAGACTACCTCTGAGCCCATTTTCCCTGCCAGCTTGGTTCTCCAGAACCTTGCCTTGTTTGAGCCAGACACGCTTGCCTGCTGCAAACACAGACCCAGGTCTGAACCACATCCCCTAGAAGCTGCAGGCTTAACTGAAAACGGCTTAAGAAGTGTTCCTGTCTCCAACACTCAGGTACCCAGCTTCCAATGGGGTCCAAACCCCAAATAAATCCGTTTTACCCTGTATAAAGCTTATATAGGGTAAACTCATAAATTATTCGCTCTCTATAACACTGATAGAGAGATATGCACAGCTGTTTGCCCCCCTCCTCCCGGTATTAATTCATACTGTGGGTTGGTTAATTAATAAGTAAAAAGTGATTTTTATTAAATACAAAAAGTAGGATTTAAGTGGTTCCAAGTAATAGACAGAACAAAGTGAATTACTAAGCAAAATAAAATAAAACAAGCAAGTAAGAAAGTGATTACAGATGAAATCTCAGCCTCAGAGATGTTCCAGTAAGCTCTTTTACAGACTAGCCTCCTTCTAGTCTGAGTCAAGCAATGACTCACATCCCTGTGGTTACTGTCCTTTGTTTCAGTTTCTTTCATGTATCCTTCGGGGGTGGAGAGGCTATCTCTTGAGCCTGATGAAGACAAAATGGAGAGGTCTCCCAGGGGCTTAAATAGACTTTCTCTTCTGAGTGGAGATCTTCTCCTCTCTCCTATGCAGAATCCAGCTCCAAGATGGAGTTTTGGAGTCACATGGGCAAGTCACATGTCCATGCATGACTCAGTTCCTTACAAGTGGCAGCCATTGCTTACATGCTACCTGAACATCCCCAGGTAGACTTCTTATGTGGATTGGAGTCTTCCAAGGTTCCCTTGTCTGTTAAGTGTTTCTTGACTGGGCACTTAACTTGCAAATTCCTTTCTTAAGAAGCTGACCAAATGCCTTACTAAGGCTACTTAAAATCAAACAAGTACACAGCCAATATTCATAACTTTGAATCCAAAAATGTTACTTGCATACAAATAGGATGAATATATTCAGTAGCTTATAACCTTTGCAGAGATATGTTACATGGCATATGTAGCATAAAACATATTCCAGTTATGTCATATATACATTCATAAGCCTATTTCCATAAAGCATTATAGGGTGCAATGTCACAGTATGAATCAACTCCTGCTCATTTATATGGAAGCTAAGGTTCTGGTGTTCACATCACACAAACATGATACAATTTAAAGTGTTATGAGGTTGTGCAATTGATCAGCTATAAAACTCCACCGATTCAAAATCTGGTTGTTTGCAGATTCTATCCCACTGTGGACAACCACTGAAGGTCCTCAAGCTTATGGAAATTTGAGCTCTGATGCAATTATTCTCTCTCTAACATCTGTTGTTCTCAGGGAAACACCTGAAGACCAGAGCCTATTTCTCAGCTCTGATTCTCTATCATTTTGTTTCAGGTGTGGGTTAGGGTTTAGTTACTGCCTCACTATCCACTAGGGTCTTCCAGGGTAGTAGAAAGTTCATGTTTGAAATCACTCTTATAAGGTTTGTCAACTTGTGAATTCATCATGAGCGATATAAGTTTGGTAACTGTGGCAGGCAGACCTCAGATGACATGAAAAGTCACAACCTTCATAGAATTTTTGGGGAGGGATGGTGAGAGAGAGAGAAAGATGTGCATTAAACTGCAAGCCTAGGGCACGTCTACAGTGCAAGAGAAGTCCCATAGCATATCTGCAGCAGGCTGGGATCAGCTGACTCGGGCTCATGGGGCTCGAGCTGCGAGGCTGTAAAACTGCAGTTTAGACACTCGGGCTGGATTCATCCAGTCATTAAACCTCTCAGTTTAACAGTACAGGGCAGCAGATGGAACTGTTTTTGAGTGGAGTCTGTAATTTGGGAACCCCTTGATCAAAAGGTTGAAAATTTAGATCACTGATGCTGTCCTGTGCCCCTATGTGGCACAGGAAATTTCAAAGCTGTCCAATTAACCATTTGGATTTTAGAGCACTTACATGAGTCAAGCTTTAAAGTATATAACATGGCAGGAATGGAAACCCTCTAGCCATTTTTCTGTATTGGGGTGTGCACAATGTAAAAAATGTACATTTTCTTAAATACCATTCTCAGTAAACTCAACAGATTGAGACCATTTTGACCCACATTGCATCAATAGTTTGATCTCTAGCTCGGGGGGGACCCACTTAGAAACTTTTTTAAAATGGCCATAAATCAGTCACTAACCCTATTCTGAGGCACATTAGTTCTATTTCTTTGAAATCTGATCATATCAATTTTAGAGGACTTAGAAAGTCCACCTTTAAACAGATGTCAATTAGCAACCTTAACTTTAGTGGCGCTCCTACACCAATATAATAAAAACAACACTGAATGGCTGTTAGACTGTGGTTGATGGAAGGGAGCGGATTGCCTCTCTACCATGGTAAATCTTAAAGGGTGCTGTCTGCTCTTACCACTTAACAATGCTGAAAGGAGAGTCTTTTCTCACTTTTGCTCCCTTAAGGGAGATACAGGTGCTTCCTGCTGTCTTTGAAGACCTTGATGAATTTAGGGGGCTGTTGGCTTGCCACATGTTGCCCTTCCATGAAGCCTAACCGAGTGGGTACTCTTAGGAGTAAGGGTTATTCACTGGAGTAAGGGTTGCAGGATGGGGCTCTTAAGTGCCCAGTAATGACACAAACATTTAGGATAGGGAGTAAATAATTCCAATGCAAAACAAAGGTGCAGTATTGTGCCCCTTTATCTTATATCAGAAGATTTAGATAGGATAAGTCTTTCTGGTAACATTTTGCAGAAAACCATAGTCTTTCTTAGCATGTGGGTGAAAAATTTCTGTCTTACACTACTAAACTGAAAGAAACCTATAAATACAAATGTATTCACATAGTTTGAATATACATTTCTTCAACAAATCTTTGAGAAGTGAGGTAGTCTAAAGCTGTCTACTGAAGTTCCACAATGAAGTGATAGTAATAGTCTGATAACAAAACAAAAACTGTGGTAAAGAATTGCAAGCAGCACTGAATTAAACAATTTAAACTTATATCTTAAATCATTACAGAGACACCATGGGTGAGGTAATATTTTTTATTGGATCAATTTCTGTTGGTGAGAGAGACAAGCTTTCAAGCTACACACAACTCTCCTCACCTACCTTGTCTATGTTGAATTACATTTTGTTGTCTATAGCCCAGTTCTCCAATTTATCAAGATCCCTCTGAATTTTAGCTATATCCTCCAAAGTGTAAGCAACCCGCCTAGCTTTGTGTCATTTGCAAATTTGATCAGTATGCTCTCTGTTCCTACATCCAGGTCATTAATAAAGATGTTAAACAACACCAGACCCAGAACAGATCCCTGTGGAACCCCACTTGAGACCTTCCTCCAATCTGACATCATTCCTTTAATAGTCTTTGTTTGCAGCTGTTTAACCAATTACGAATCCACTTAATCTGGTTCCACCAAGCCCACATTTCTCCAGCTTACTTATCAGAATGTCACATGGGACTGTATCCAAAGCCTTGTTGAAGTCCACGTATATTATGTCCACTGCATTCCCCTGTCCACCAAATCAGTTACCCTGTCAAAGAAGGAAATCAAGCTGGTTTGGCATGATTATTTTTAGTAAAGCCATGCTGGCTGTTAGTGATTATCCCTTCATCCTCCAGGTATTCACAAATTGAATGTTTTAGACATTGCTCTAGTAGCTTCCCAGCTATTGAAGTCAAGCTGACTGGTTTGTAGTTCCCCAGCTCCTCCTTTCCCCCCCTTTTAAAGATAGATACTACATTAGCCCTTTTCCAGTCTTCTGGAACCTCTCCTGTTATCCACGAGTTTGCAAATATTATTGCCAGTGGCTTTGAGATTTCTTCAGCTAATTCCATCAGTACCCTCGGGTGAATAGCATCAGGTCCTGCTGACTTGAATTCATTCAAAATGGTCAGAAGATCTCTGACGTGTTCTTTACTTATCCTGATCTGCATTCCTTCCCCTTTATTGTCTATGGTAATGTTGCTAATTGTCTGGTGACGTTATTTTTTGTGCGTGTAAGAAGACTGAAGGAAAATAGGCATTGAGTAGCTCTGCCTTCCTATCATCTTCTGTTGCCAGTTCACCTTCTCCATTGAGCAGCGGACTCACACCATCTCTGATCTTTCTTTCTTGTCTGACATATTTGAAGAACCCCTTCTTGTTGTCTCTAGCATTTCTTGCCAGCTGTAATTTATTCTTTGCCTTGGTTTTCCTGATTTTGTCCCTACACACTCATATTATTCCCATGTATACTTTGTTGGTGACATGCCCCTCCTTCCATGTATCCCTTTTGATTTTTAGATAACTAAAAAGCTCCTTGTGCAGCCACATTGGCCTCCTGTGGCTCTTCTTATTTTTCCTCTGTGTCGGAATAGCTTGATGTTGAGCCTCTAATATTATGTATTTTAGGAACTGCCAGGCCTCTTCAACTCCTTTTCTTCCTAATTGGTCTTTCCTTGCCTCCTATTTCTCTGAGTTGTTTGAAATCTGCCTTTCTGAAGTCCAGTGTCCTTGTTTTGCTGTTCTCATGTCCTCCTTTTCTTAGGATCTTGAATTCTTTCAGATCATGATCACTTCCTCGCAAGTTCCTGACCACCTTCAGATTTGCAACTAATTCATCCCTGTTGGTCAACAGCAGATCCAAAATGGATGAAGATCTAGCTGTTTCCTCAACTTTCTGATTCAGAAAGTTGTCCCCTACATATGCTAAGAACTTGCAGGACATATTATGTTTTCTTGTAATAGTGTTCAAACAGATATCGGGAAGTTAAAATCCTCCATTAATACTAATTCATATGTGTTAGCTATGACTCTCAGTAGCTCTGTTGCTCACTTCCTCTTGGACCTCGGAGCAAGTGTATGCATTTTTGATGTACAGTGAAACACCACCTCCTTTTTTCCCAGACCTATCCTTCTGCAACAAGCTATATCCCTCATGCTGATACTCCAATCATAGGAGTTGTCCCACCAAGTCTCTGTAATGCCAATTAAGTCATAATTTTCTTGATATACCATGATTTCTGGCCCTAGAAAACTTTGGGATACATGATACCTGCCGCATCTGAAAGTAGGAAATCATGAAGCCTTCCACTATGAAAGAACTGTGGGCACATGGGAAACACCTCACCTGTCTACTTTGGTTTCTTTGCTTCATTCTTCCTCTGCCTATCTGCAAGCATGTTTTAAGGACTGGAAAGCCCAGATACGAATGGAGCACGTCTGTAGTGACAGACATAGTTTAGTGACTAAAACACTGCAGGATTTACACTTTTTTGGGGACAGTGGGGGAGATGCAGCGTCCATTCAAAAGGCTGTAATTATTGCCTTCAGTCTGCGTAACCCTCCGGGTTCATTGCTGTCAGAACAGAGCAGCATATCCTGATGCAAATAACAGGAGAATAATTTCTTCCCTTCCCCCCACAGAAGAATGAGAGATTAATGTTTAATTGCAACCAGAATTTGTGGTTCTCACAGAATGATTCCTTTCCCTGTAAATGTCTCCATTGGTACTGATGCTGATGCTCATCTCCATATGCCCTTACAATCTGCTAACAACAGTGCCTTGCTGCATAAGCAGTTTTTGCTTTTTTTTTTTAAATAAGGAGAAGGGAAGTCTTGTGGTCCATCCCTGTAGTGTAGTTTAAGAAAGAAACCAGAATACAAGAGCAAACTAGGGCAGAGATTAGATTCCTTTAACTCCTTCATTGCTCTTGCCTCCTTTCCTTGATTTAATTTACTAATATAATTTTCAGTTGTGCATGTCTGGTACCCTTCCATTTCTCACCCTTCCTCCCTCAAACATCAAATGGCAGCCACCAAGTGATTTTGGTATCTTGCCACCTTTTATTTGTTACAGCAAGTTATCTGCTTCTACTACTGGCTTCTTCAAATCACTATAACGTATCAAAGGGGAGGGTGAACTGCAAAGTGTGTCTAAGGGGGATCACTTCAGCATTGCGCCGGTGAAAGAGAACTTTCTGAAGCATAAAAGAAAAGAAAACAAGACGCTGTTGCAGCCTGTTTTGCATCATACGTAGAAAGCAGCAAAGATTTCCTGAACTTTTGCCCCTGTAAAGTAATTATAACTTAAATCACCCCGTTGTTTGTAAAGGAGCTCTTTGCGAAAGCTCTGCCACACTTTGCCGTGTTCTCTAAGCCTTTTGAAAAATGGAACAGAGCCCACAGTGCTGTGTTCTCAAGACAGGCTTGCCAGGTGGAGACTATGCTGACTTTGGGCTCCAGTAGCCAATTTAATTGCCCCTCTCTGGCTCCCCTGAAATGGTTTAGAGAAAGGCAGTGCTATGTCGCCGGGCATGAAATCCATATCTAACAAAGGGCTCGGAAACGGCACAATGTTCATGTTAATCACAGATTCCAGTAAAAATGAAATGTTGGACATAGAGGATGATATGATCACAAACATATCACAGGCCCATGCTGCCTCTGTATCTCTCTCACTCATGGAGCACTGGTATGTAGGAATAATAATAATTTGAGTTTCTATAGTGTCTTTCATCACAAAGGATCCAGAGATGATTTACAAATGTAAACCATTATATAAACTACCCTTATAAAACAGAACAAAACTGCAGTGTTCTGAGTAATGGTCCAGAACACTACAGCTTACATTGGTGTTACTGAAGTGATTTGGGACATTATTGGCGAATACTAAAGGGTTATTTTGATAAGAGAAGAAACAGGTTCACTGTAGCCAGCATAGGAGTGAAACATAGTAGCTGTTTAACAGTGCCCAGTAAAGTAACACAGCAGCATAGCTCAGGAAATAAAGAAAAGTATCTTCCCCCACTGAAAATCCACAAGCATTTCAGGTAAAATAGTGTAATTGCACAAGGTGGAATTTATTCAGGACACCTGGGTAAAACTCCTTCTCTTCCAATGAGTGATCTGTAATTATCCCAGATGGTCACAACCTTGGTGTTGCAACTTGTCTGAAAAATGGCATGTCCAGCAACTTGGTTACCCACAACACTATAGTGGGGTATGAGCTCAGTAATGATTCAAGGGGAAGAAGCACCACCTGTGAAATTACTAACCCAGCTTCCTGCAGCACCTTAATTTTCCTTGAAGGTCTCCTATCCATGTGCTGATATTACCTGACCCCATTTAGCATATGGAATTTAAAGGGATCACAACCTGAGGCAGCACTGCAAGAACAAGGAATGTGAGAGAATCTGAACAGCATGGAATCAGCCACTTCCTATTTTTGCTGAAGGATACTTTTTGGTAGACAGTTCAGTAACTACAAAGGAAGAGCCTTTAACCCTCAGAGTGCTGAAATGGCCTGTATGCATCTTCCTCTTGCATTCATCTAGCTGGCAAGAAGTTTTCATTTAAATCAGGAGGCAGCTACAACCAACTTTTGTAGAAACAGGTTTTTTATATGACCTTCCTTGCATAAAATATCAGAGGGGTAGCCGTGTTAGTCTGAATCTGTAAAAAGCAACAGAGGGTCCTGTGGCACCTTTGAGACTAACAGAAGTACTGGGAGCATAAGCTGAGATTTTATTTGCACAGTGAAGTCAATGTCAAGAGTAAAGCTGATGATTAGAGGCCTATGTTTTGTACAAACTAGAGGTGGGTGTGAATGGAAAGAGGCTTCAAAGAACAACTACTAATCTACACGAGCAGCAGTGCAAACGCCTACATGCAAAATATGTTTCCACATCATGCGCGTACGTGTGGTTATCTTTTTTCTGAATACCTGCTAAATAGAGGGCAGTTTCATCATTACTTTCAAAGTGCTCTGTGGTCTCTTAGGCACTTTTAGAAATATCCACTCTAGTCTTCATAGTAGCAGCCATGTTAGTCTGTATCCACAAAAAGAACAGGAGTACTTTTGTGGCACCTTAGAGACTAACAGATTTATTAGAGCATAAGCTTTCGTGGGCTACAGCCCACTTCTTCGGATGCATAAGTCCACTCTAGTCTATTTCTTACTGTGTTTGGAAACATTTAGGAGATAGAGGGAGGAGTTGTGCACTCTTTGTTGCAGCCTCAAATGTGGCCCCATAGCTTGAATATTTGTATCCCTATTTGTATTATAATTACTTTTTGCTGTCCTGTTTTGCTCTAGACAACAGCTATATATATTTTATTCTGAACCAAAAAGGAATGTTACCAGATGATCAGACTTTAATGTGTGCTAGGTGTTTTGCTGTCTCTAAGGGATACATTGGTATATATAAACTGAAATGTGGAAAAAGAAATGTCAGAAATGTAAACTAAAAGGTGCAACATCAGTCTGACATTGAAGGGTACATTTCCAAAACATCTGTGGTATTTTAGTTGCATAACCCCCATGATATTTACTGGGGATAATGCAAACCAAAAATCCCGTAGAACAATTTGAAAATGAAAGGGCCCTTTCCAAGCCCATGTCCAGACACCAGAGATGTAATTCTGAACAAAACTGCAATAGTACAAACTACAGCTACAGTAATGGGCCAAGTTTGTAGATTACAGTTTATTGGGGTGAGGAGCACAGTTGCCAACTTTCACATGGTAAATAAGCACCCTGACTTTCACGATAAAACAAAAATCAAGCTAATCCCATTTCAAAACAAGACCAAAACAAGCCAATCCCTAAGAACCCCGACACTCTATGTGACTAGATCCCCCGGCGTGCAGTCTGGGACTGTGGTGGGGCCGCTGTACACCACTGACTCTCTCCCCCTTGCCCCTGCTTGTCCGTTGCCCCTGCTTGCCCCAAGAAGCAACAGGCTACAACAAGCTACAAGCCAAAAAGCAACAAGCTACAACCAAAAACTAGCCAACAAACAACTCACAAGCTAATTAAGCCAAAAAACATCCCAATTTCTGCATTTTTTTCCGCGGGTTTGGCATGTCTGGTTGGGAGCTCATGAAAGCCTCCCCCACACTGTGAAAATCCTCACAGATACCACAACACATCATATTGCACATACCTCTCTTTTAGGAAACAATTCTGCATTTGTGAGTGGATGGACTAGATGGTCAAATAGATCTTGGTCATCTTTAATTTCATTTGATTCTGTAATTCTCTGTCTTGGTTCTATTAAACTGAAATCCCTGCTGCTATTTTAAAAAAATATATTTATGTGATCTTGATTTGCTATACCTTGATATTCAACTATTGGTTTTAATTAGTACAAGTAGTGCTCTTCCATTTGACAGTTGCAGAACATAACAGCTGAAAACATGATCCTTTAAACCCTGTAATTACAACTTATAAATAAGTAAGAGAATTTGCTATTTCAATTTTATTTAAGTTTAGAAATATGCTTTCTGTGTTGGCTTTCTACAGACCAATTAGCGATGGGCTGATGTGGAAATACATGCTACCTACTGTCTCTTCTCCTTAGTGTTCACTTACATTGTCTTGTGCAATTCCTCTCTAAGGACCCATTTCAGTTAAAACTCCATCCAACTCCTACGGCACAGTTCCCTGTGTGCAGCCAGGAAAGCTCAAAAGTCTGCTTCCCTCCAGAATCCCTGCTGCAGAAGCCAGATGGATTTTTTTATTATTATTGCTGAACTGGAACCTTAAAACTAGCATGTGGCATGGCTGGATCAACAGTGGCAAACCCATATATATTGTATAGTTTTAGTCTGCATTTGCTAAACATCCACCAGATTGTGTATGTGTGTTTTTCCTTTTCTCTTGGGTGGGGGCAGGTAGGGAATCCGAAACAGTTGTACAGAGAGTTAGAATAATCCACTGTCACTAATCCTCCTTAACGGACTCAGTGCGTGAGCCAAAGCTGTTCTCACTTTCCTTCCCAGCTCTGAGTCCTGATCAAATTCTCTGTTCTTTACCACAACTAGATGGCATATAGTTTGAGCTGGAATTAGATAGGCAGAAGTAATGCCATGAGGCTAAGCATTTGTTATTTTTACTTCAGCTTTAGTCTTTTAACAATGTAGTAGTAATAATAACAATAGCCTAAATGCATAAAAAGGCATTTCATCCTAAAGGCTCCCAAAGCTCTTTACAAACTCTGGACCGATACCCCAATTGTTCAAAGCCATTAAGCACATGCTTAAAGTTAAGCACCTGCTTAAGTGCTTTTCTGACTCAGGATCTAAATCCTGACATTCCTATTCAGTTTTTATAGACTCATAGGTGAGGTAAAACTACCCTTGAAAGCAATAAGGTTTTTGCCTGGGTAAGAATTGAATAAAAACTGAGAGAGGTCAAGTCCTGAAGTTCTATCTGTAGTGGATTCGCTTTACCTGCCACTGGAATGCAGCCACATTGAGAATGCCATGTTGCAGCTCTTCAGAGCATTTTAGAACAGTGAAGATAAATGGCAGAACCAGTTAAAACTGCAAGGGATATGTAGGGAAACACAATATAACAACCCAAATTAGGCTTTGGTAAAGATACCAAAGGCAACACCTCAAAGTGCTATGGGATCTTTAGAGACCACACATGATCAGGACCTCAAATTGACCTCCCATAAGAAACATGGCATATCCAGCAGCAATAATATGAATTAACAGAAGAGAGAAAAAAGCTCAAACAACAAAAATGACTTGTAACGACTTCGATTATATGAGTATAGGCTTGGGAAACAAATGAAATCAAAATCTCTATGTAGTTCTGAAAAATGCTGTGCCCTGCTATGAAAACCCAATGAGAGAAGGAAGCAGTTGGCCACTTTGAGTGAATGCTAAAATGTATATTTGATTAGAGATTCTTATATTTTTACATTGTATTAGTCCCATCCCTCTCCCACAGGAGACAGCTTGCTGGAGCTTATAGGAAGAAAATTATCCCTTTTCCATGTACTTCTTCCTGTCACCTTGGGCAGAGGGGATTACAGTGTGTTGGCTCTGTCATAATGCTTCAGCACAGGCATTTCATTTAAGCAGCCTTCATAGCACGATATGTGCAGCTTTAAAACAAACTCTTTATTTTTTTTTAAATGTCCTGTTATTGTTGCGAGGACACAGTTCCTTGGAGACTGCACAGCTGGCATGATGTCGCCTATCTCACAGCTGGTTAGAGACAAACTGAAACAGCACTGGTGGTAAAATCAACCATTGCAAGGAGCGGTTTTGTAGAAAGGGAGCTTGTTTACTGAAGCAGAAATTCTCTTCTTGTGATAAGTCCCCATGGCTGGTTCGGTCTTGTAATCCCGACTAACTATAGCTTTTCAGTCACAGTCCATGGTAGGCGGCGTGTGGTTCTGCATCATCTGGCTGCAGCTCCCAAAGGCAGCATGTCTGGGAAAACACAATGGACCAAATCCTCAGCTAGTTTTGCTCCATTGGCTATACCAATATGTCCCAGCTGAGCATCTAGCCCAGTGCTTCCAGCAGTCCTGACACTCTGCATACTGCATCATCATCTCTTCCTTCTGACAGTGCAGCATGGCTTCCTTTCTGTGCTGGCTTAGTTCTGCTGGCCATGTTCCTTCCCAGCTTCTCTGGAGTTTCTAGCCATGGCACTTCTGCTGACTCTTCTACTCCTCACACTTGGGGAGATAAGGATTGGGATGGTAGCTATCCACTATGCAAATTTTGAAAGGGAGATTCTTGTGCCCCCCGGTCCCTTGAGCACCCCATGCAGAGCCATACACAATCTAGCCTTTACCTACGGATAGCAGATCATTGATACTGCCAAAACTTGTTCTATATGCACAAGTCTCCAAACATCTCCTTGCTATGAGAACATGATGTATCTTTGTATTAGACACAATTTATGCACTCCCGTGGCAAAATAGGCCCATATCTAACCATGTATCCGTGCAAATTGGTTATTTGCGTACATACATCTGATTATTTGCAGAATATGTTCACATGTGTTCAATAGGGCTCAGTGCCTCCAAGTTCACCAGGGATGCCATCTCTTAGGCCATCATTATTACTTGTTTTTTTAATTGATGGCTGCAAGTGTCAACTGGCCTTTAAGCAGAATGAATTGCCAAGAAGTCTATAAAGAAGAGAGAGAAAATGCATAGTTTAGTAATAGAGCTACAGGACTATGATGATAATGTACAGATTTATTTTCTTTTAAAATGTCTTTAACCTCTTTCTAAAGCACAGCCCAGAACACTGACCATGTGGTGGTCCTTTATGTCAGAAAACAAGATAGCTAGATTTCTGCAGCAGGTTGTTCATTCAGTACTGACAGTGAGGATCTCCTCCTCTCTGTCTGCGTCTTAAGATGTTAAAACTTTGGACTCTCTGAATCCTGCAAACACTCTCTTTTTTCCCCCCGATTCAGGAAATATATGGAATTAAAGGCAAATAAACTGTTAGAGAGACTTTTAAGTCATATTGACTTAAGTGGTGAGATCATTCCAAGGAAGTTAATACAGCCAGCTCTAGGTGAATGCTGATCAACTGATTTATTCACCTCTCTGCATTTCTAAGCAAAAACATATGTTTAAGGGATAAGTGTTTTCAAAACTAGGATGAAAAACTAAAACTGCCAAGTTCCCCTCAAATCCTTGCTAGCCTCCCTAGTTTCACTATTTAAAGCTTAACTTTCATATGCAAGCAAAACAGAATGAAAACATGACATCTTAAATGCATTTTTGTTTTAAGTATATTTCCTCTCCTGTACTTATTTATTAAATAACAAGGCTCAAACTCTGCCCTTGGGTTTCTGTGCATGTGACTTCAGTTCATGGTAGAATTGGGTCCTATGCATGCAAGACATTTCTGTTTGTCTTGGTCATTACTGATCTCGCACTCACAGCTGATTTTACTGAGAGGTTACGTCTGTTTCTATTATAATCTAATTTTAGGGATTTATAACTTGGCTGTGAGAATGTACAAAGAGAACTTGATAAGGAGCCCAGGATCTAACATCAGTTTTGGACATTTTAAACTATAAACATGCACAAAGAAAAGGGCAACCTTTTTTTTTTTTTCTTCCAGACAAGTTTTGATGAGTTCTATCCCATCCTAAGATGCAAACTTGCAGGTAGTAAAATGCTAATATAAAATGAGGTCCATTTTCTTAAGCAAACAAACAAAAAATAAAATCAACCCATCCACTTATTAGTAACATTTGAAAATCAGCTTCTACCTCTGAATACTAACTTTTTCTGTACGTTGCTGAACTGTATATACTGTGGATTGATAGAGTAATGCAACACCATTCCAAATGTCTGCTTTGGAGCACAGAAGAAGCTTTTAAGTATTATATTTGTTTTATATCCTTATCAAATAATGCCCATTTCACAAATTATATACAACCGTAACAGCTGGGTAAATTAAACTTATTTATATAACTGTGCTTTTGCACACACTTGTGTATCCCTATGATGGATGGAGATATTACGGTCCTGTCATCTAAACCCTCATCCACTTCCTAGGAGATATTTAACTTTTGCTTGGATTGGGGGCCAGAATGTGAACCCCTGACAATGGTGAGGTGTTGCTTGCCAATGTGAGCAAAGAGCTCATATCTGACCTTTTAAAATTAATGGCCAGATTGGGCCAGTCTCCAGCACAGGTTTACATGCGAGAGTTAAAAGCTCCCACCCCCCTACCCCTCTCCCAGCTTCCACACACGCCCTCAGGGACCCAGGCATAGTGGCATGGGCCAGACAAAGCAGCAAATGGGCACTGTTTCCTCTCCAAGACTGGCACAGTGACTACATCCACTGTGCCCCCAGTGTGTCTCAGAGTTTTCACTGGGTTAATGTGTCTCTGCCTGGTCCTGAGATGGGGCTGCTGACACTGGTTGCCACAAAGGAGCCCTAAAGGATCTGTGACCAGGAAGGGACTAATTTATAAGGAAAGATTTCAAGAACTAAATATTGGATAAGAGGGGTCTGAATTGTCTGCAAATATCTAAAAGGTGTAAAAACCAAAGAGGGAGAGGAATTATTTAGTAAAAAGAACAGTAGTACTTATGGCACCTTAGAGACTAACAAATTTATTTGAGCATAAGCTTTCGTGGGCTACAGACCACTTCTTCGGCTGTAGCCCACAAATGCTTATGCTCAAATAAATTTGTTAGTCTCTAAGGTGCCACAAGTACTCCTGTTCTTTTTGCAGATACAGACTAACACGGCTGCTACTCCGAAACCTGGAATTATTTAGTGTGAACTATGGGAATATAACTACCATAGGAGTAATGGCATGGTATTAAGGAAGGGAAAGTTCAGACTGCATGTCAAGGGAAGCAATCTCAAGAATGAGATGTATTAGGCTGTAAAATATTTTCCACAAGGAAGAGGTGAAAGCACCATTGCTTTGTTTTTTTAAAACTAGATTGGACAAAGCACTAGAAAATGTACTCCAGGGACTGATCTTATAGTGGCAGAGGAGTAGTCTGGATGATTTATTAAATGTTATCCATCCCTTACTTCTTAATATGGGCCCAGTCCTCTTCCCATCACTGGCCTGGACACTGGGCTCCGCATTGCTCAACAGTACACTTAGCATCCACAGGGGAGGTGGAATCACAGGGAGGAGGAGCACAACCAATCCCCTTCTGCCTCTTATCCCATCCCATCCCATCCATTCAGTGGAATCACACTGGTTCTACGCTTTCTACAGGGATTTACAGGGACAGGATTTTCCTCACATAACTCCACTTAAGACTGTGAGTTCTGTGCAGGCATCAAGGGAAGAATTAAACCTTAACATTTTTGGAAAACCACGGTACAACTAAGGCAAGATAGAAACCGGTTTACTATCTCTGGGATCAGACTTTACTGCCTGGCTTCTGGTGTCCCCACTGTAACTGCCATTGTTATTATTGATTTGATATATTTGTAATAAGATTGCATATATAAGTCCCAATTGGCAGTCACATTCCCATTATGCTAGTACGCTATTCACATGTAATGAAGACAGTTCCTGCCCCAAACAGGTAGCACCCTAAGTGTATGATGAGAGACAGCAGGTGAATACAGCAAACAAACAGAAGGGGGACAGAAACAGTGGTGCTGGAACAATTTTTATAGGGGGTGGTGCTGAAGGCGGAAACCATGTATTTGGGTTGTTATTGCTACTTCAAGCCTGGGGGTGTGGCAGCACCCCTAGTTCCAGCGCCTATGGAAGGAAAGAAGGTAGAACAGGGTAGCAGAGAGATGAGTGTGTTGAATATAACAAGCATACCATCTGCCTAGCCATTGTTGAGTGTTTTGTAGACATTTTTCAGCAAGTCTGCTCCAGCAGAAGGCTCAGAAATGGCACTTTCAAAAAAGGAAAGGTTTTATTGAATTGCCACAGAAACGGTATCAGCATAGAAAAAAATGAGACACTTCACCAGTGAATGCAGAGTGCATGAACGTGTGAGAGCAGGTCCATCATGATCATTACAGACAGCTCACCTTGAAAGTACTTAATTCATAGGAATACAGTCAAGAGCTCGAGGGTAGGCATTTCCACTCTGAGGGCCTAACTAGCATCTAGAGATAGATGCTTTTAATTAAAAACACTGGCCCTGATCCTGCACCCACTGAGGCCCATGGGAGATTTAGCATTCATTTCTGTGAAGGAAGGACCGGGCTCTTCTTTCAAATACATGGTATATTTGAAACGTTACACATGGTGAGAAGTGCTGCTTGTACCATGTGAAATTTCAGATTGAGAAAAATGGCTACAGTTTCCTTTCAAATCATTTTGAAGTGCAGGCTGTACCTAAACCCCAGGATGGATTCACTGCTTTCAAATTCTCAATAGTGTGCTGGGCATTAGTGACTACCTTTCATGTATTCAGACACTCTGTGTTCTGCCACATACTGGGTAAATATTTTAAAAGGATACAAAGAATAAAATCCAAAATGAGTCAAATAATCCTAAATAAAATGTAAGTTGTAGTGCTTGGAATATAGTGTTATTAACTTAATTGGCTTTGCTAGATAACCTAAAATGATCCCGGCACTGTTAGAAAAGGGCTTTCTTTTCTAACTGAGGGTAGAAAGGAATTTTTAGAATATGCACCATAGTGTATGTGAAAATCTCTATTATATATATGTGTGTACAGATAGAGAACTCTATATGATATATATGTCACATACAGTGTTGTATATGTGTAAATGTACTTAGTACTTACTGTGTAATTCTTTGTAGAGCTTGTTGAATATTAAAATAACTAATTTGCAAATATATTCATAAGTAAAAGTGTCACATTCAATTGTCTTTGTTTTCAGAGGTGGGTAGCTGATTTATAAGGCTTAATCCAATGCCCACTGAAGTCAGTAGGAGTTTTTCCATTTACTTCAGTGGGCATTGAGTCAGGCCCATATCATTCATCATTCGTTAGTATTTAGACAACAGCCAGGCATTTGTGAAAATGTTTACAAATGCTGAAAGTAACGTGTTATTCCTAACAAACAGTTAAAGCAACTCATATGCTTTGTATTAGTGTGTTTATGTAAAGACCTGATGCTGCAGTCCTTAGGCTGCCAGACACCCATTGATGCCAATGGAAGTTTTTCCTGCATTAAAACCACGTTGCTGGGCCAAAAGTGTAGGTTTTTTCAATGAATGTTTATATGAAATTGTGTTGGCATGAGATGTGTGTCTCTATATATCTCACTATCGGGGAAGGATGAAAATATAGTCTTAAAAATTTTTCAAAAGCTGTAAGATTTTACAATAATCTTTCTTTCTTTTTCTTTTTCTGTCATTGCATCTTATTTTCTTCATACCACGTCTTTTAGCAAGAAACGGACTAATTCTTTCAAGCTGAGGTGTTTTTAATATCCGCACAATTTGAAATTCTGATACCTTAACACAAATTGATGATATAGTCCATGTCCTATCCATTACTTTGCTGTGCCTTTTTTTTTCCCACTTTTTTTCTTAATTGCATGTGGCCTGACTATTTCTATCACAGAGGGCAACTCTTTCCTTCTTTTATCCCAGGCACAGTTCATATTGTATTACTGAAAGGTACAGCTGTGTTTAGAAGTCCCATTCTCACACATTTAAGGATAGATTTTTTTTGAAACTGAGCCAATATTCCAAATGGCTTCTCCTTTGTTTTTGAGAAGTTAAAGCTTAATTTTTGGCATTTCTCAGATTTGACGTTATGTTTGTTTTCAACAGCTTTTTTGTAAGATCCATCATATGAAATAACCTACGGTAATTACATGAATTTGTCATGGTATTGTAGATTACCGTATGCACATGTTTTTCAATGAGAGACTGAGGGAGAGTGAGGGTGGAGGGCGTGTGTGTGTGTCAGGGAGCTATTTATATGAAATATTCTCTGGCTGCTACACAGTATGTGCAGTGTCAGCAATAACCCACCTCTAAGACTTCGTGATCTTCAATCAGTCTTTATGGCCCTTAGTTGCCTGTTGTTCAAGCTGTGTGTCACAGCCAGTCACAACAGTTACTTCAAGCAAATTTTCACACTCTTTGGCTCACACTGCTGGCAGCATTCCTAAAGACTCTGAGGAAATAATTCCACAAAGTGGCATAAATTAATGTGACTAATTAACATGATGTTAATTATTTGTAAATTGCATGTTTGGATACACATTACTTGAGAGGCATATGTTATATTCAGTGTTTACTGAAACAAGTGACTGCTAATCGCATCTCCTGAGTGCTCCTTTCACAACACTCAGCAAATAGAGGCTTCTCTAAAAATAAAAATAGTGTCCTAAGGGAATGCATGAACTATAGCATATAATGAAATGAGCAACTAAGGTAGTGAGTTACCTTCAGAAACATTTAGTAACTGCTTTTGTAGGTAGTAATTTCTTTTACAGTGCTTATATGTTTGAGGGCCAAATTATAATTGTGGGGGCAATCTTAATTCTGCCATTGCTTAATTGTTGAGTGTTTGGCTTGACACCTTTAATGTTCTTTCAAGTCATTTTTTTTCTATGCAATATCCTAATTTTAAAAAATTGAAAAAGTAGAAATTTCATGATATGGAACCATATTGACCCCCACCTGTGTCATCAGTGGGTTTGGGACCTTTAGATGCACAGCACTGACCTCTGCTACTTGAGCTGAGTAACTGGTAGCAGTAATAGGCTGTTATTCTCTATGTGGACCAGCCGTTAGAGGGGGAAGTTAAGATCCCATTTTGCCAGTGGGATTCACGGCTGTTTGGTGACTGCAGAAGAATGATGAGTTCATTCAATTCCAGGTTCTAGAGGGGAGTGTGTTCTACTGGTTATAGCCCCTTCTGCCTCTATTCCCCCATGTCCCTGTCAGGGACTCCCTGCCCTCCTCTGATACTATACACCTCTCCTTCTGCCTTAGGGTTGCTAGCCATCCGGGTTTTACAGTCTGGTTTTTGGCTTCAGTCAGAAGCTTGTAACTTGGCAGATTTGGGTGGATTTTCACAGGGACAACAATCATTACAGCCCTGATACTGGGTGGGATCCTTCAACTCTTACCCCTCCTGCTGCCAAATTTACAGGCCTGGCACCAAAACTTGAAGGTATTCAAGCTTCTCAGTGAAATGGTTTCAAGAATCTTTTAACATGTGCAAAACAGCATATATTTCACTAACTGCTTTCTAAGAAGCAGCCGAACTATATTTGCTGAAACTTAAAAAACAACAATAAAAACCCTTAGTCTGAGGCCAGATGCCCATTATGGAAAATATCAGCCAAAATGGTTAAAGTTTGGCAAAGTTATAAGCAAGTGAAAACATGATCTTATGCTGGAAAATATTAGACCAGCGTAACTGGAGGTGTAGCTACCAGCATTACCTATAATGAAAATGTGTGCGTATATGCATATGTTTACGTTATATTTATACATATGTGTGTGTGTGTGTGTGTATATATATATCTATATATATATCAGGCCAGACCTGAATTCAGTGGGATTGTGCATTGGTAAAGGGGAACATATATTTACTTCTTTGCAGAATCGGGTTCTATTCCATTAATGCAACATTAAAATTATGAATTTACATGCATGAAAGTCAGGCCTTTTTTAAAGTAGGGCTGTATAGATATTTGCAATGAACTTTAAAAAAAATCTCCGAATTTTAGGTTCTCAGACTCTGGTTATTTTGTACAATCAAATATGTTTTATTGAAAAACCTGTAAAAATGTCAATCTTCTTGCAGAAAAATATATTAATTTTTGGCTTTATGGACACATTTTCTCCTAAAAAGTGGGGAATGTGACATTATAGTCAAGCAAAAAAATTAAAGATTGAAAACTGTTTGTATGAAGATCCATTATCACATGGAAACGTGAACATTTAACCTTTTGACTGACAAGGGAAGGTCAGCTGGGTGCATGAATCCTATATCAGTGAGTACAGTATTGAATCCAAGTTTGTTGCAGTGGATTCGTTAGATGGGTGAGGTGCAAGAAGACACTCTGGGTCAAATTCTGGGAATAGCTCCACTGAAGTCAAGAGAGTTATGCCAGAAGAAAATTTGGCCCTCCGTTCTTGAAACAAACTGTCTGATTTACTAAAACATATTTCTTGTTCAGTTACAGGAAAAACCCAATGATTCCCTCCACTTATGTTTAGTTAACAACCCTGGGAGTCTCACTCCTATTTCCTTGTTCACCTTTTTTGCTGCTTTGACCTTAGGGTCCTAACTGAACTATTTAACTCTGTAACTAAATTAACAATAATTATTCTATCCTTGAAAACTACTTTTTCCTAAGGTGAGAGAGTGGGAGCTTGTCAAGTGAAGGTGAGAAGCTATGATCAGGATTCTTTAGCAGCTGCTGGGTTGGTCCAAGACTTGTCCTGATGGGTAGATCAGGTACTTGTTACCACTGAATGTTGTTTGAATGTATTGCATGGTACATTCAGGTTCAATTTTGTGCAATTTTGTGTGATTGTCACTCTGTATACTGTTATTTAATACGCCCACTTACAAAGAGCCTAATTCTGAATATTGAGTGGATGTGTAACCGGGATCAGAATTTGGTGCTGAAAGAACATGCTTACATCGGTAAAGAACATGGCATACTCTGAGCACGTTATTTTCAAACATTTCAAACATTATTTGAAACCCACCTTTTAAAAGAAACTTAGCAAAGAGCTTACAAAGACAATGTACATCGGTACATTTTGTCAAGATTTTGAGTTTTCAAAAATTTCAAATCTGTAAGCTGGTCAAAAACAGCAAAAATTGTTTGCAATATAATTTGAAACATTTTTACACAAAATTGCTGAAAATTTGAAAATATCTAACTAGCTCTAATAATAATGATCTTACATTTACATATCACCTGCAGGCGGGTGCCTACTTAAGTTCCTTACAGACTGATTGTGAAAATCTAAATATGGTGTCCGGAAATCTTTGTACCTATCACTGCAGAGCAGCTGCCTGTGAAGGAGGAAACAAAGCTATTGCTCAGTCATGCACAATGAAGTGACCCTCAATAATGCAAAACGATAGTGCACAACAGTGCTTCCAAACCGGCTTAGAATTAGATGTGAATAAGAAATTAGAGGGGAAATTTAGCAACCAGCAGACAGAATATAATTGCCAAAACTGAAATTTTCAGGTACCAAGGTTAACAAACCTTGACACTTAAGAAAAGTGCCATGGGATCTTCACGGAATATAAATGGTGAGCACTTCAGCTTTACATCTGAAGATGGCACCTCCAACAAACAGTATGGTGCTTCTAAGTCCTAACAACATTCTCGGCACTGATTCAGTACCAATACGGAGAGGCAAGTGAGCTTTATTTTCTACCATCACTATATTCTACAGTGCTTCACTCGAAGTCTCAGATCCAACCCAGCCATAGGCACTGACTCCAGGGGTGCTCCAGGAATGGAGCATCCATGGGAAAAAAATAGTGGGTGCTCAGCACCTACTGGCAGCCCCACTGATCAGCTTCTCCCCCTCTCTCGCAGCGCCTCCCACCTGCCATGGATCAGCTGTTCAGCAGTGTGCAGGAGGCGCTGAGGGGTTGGGAGAGGAAAAAGGGCAGCGCGTGCTCAGGGGAAGGGGCAGCGTGGGGGTGGGAAGAGGCAAGGTGGGGTGGGAGTTCGGGGATGGGGTGGAGCCAGGGTGGGGCCTGGTGTGGAGCGGGGATCGAGTACCCCCCCCCGGGAACGCAAGAACTTAGCGCCTGTGAACCCAGCCATGCTTGGTTTGAGATCTCATGAGATCACAGCTTGAAGTATTATTGCTGCTGCCTTATAAAGCCCTTGTTGATGTGACTTTAAGAGTCTGATTTAAACCTACAGCATTTTGGAAACCTACAACAAGTTGGGGCTATAACTTTGACTTCCATTCACTCCAGGGTTTAGACAGGAGAATGGCTCTCAGATGCCTTGAGTGTCTCTGGCCAGAGGCAGAAACATACACACCTAGGGAACTTACGACCACAAAAACTTAGGTGCAGAGTTTAGGTGCCTACAGAGTTCAGATGTTTTGTGCACCTCAGTAGAGCCAACTAGGATTTAGGCACCTAAAAGAGGGACTTAAGTGGGGTTCCTAACTCCTTTTGTACAGCCAGGCCATACAGCCTGATCCAACTGCCACTAAAGTCAAGACTTCACAACCTAATGAAGGTGAAGGTCAAGTTGCAAGTGCACATCAGTCTTTTGAACATATGTTGCCCTTCAGGAATGCTAATGTAGACAAGACCCCAAAACCTCTGAGTGAAAGTTGCAATTGTACAACAAGTCAAAGTCACAGTAAGATGAAAACCAAAACCTTAACTCTGCCCCAGTAGAGTTGCAGCAATGTTATATTCTCTTATGGATTTTGAAATGATTGCATAATGTTGTTGCAATTTGTCTGTCTGTTCCATGGATCGGCAACCTTTGGCACGTGGCCCACCAAGATAAGCCTCCTGGTGGGCTGGGCCGGGCCGGTTTGCTTACCTGCCACGTCCGCAGGTTTGGCCGATCATGGCTCCCACTGGCCGCGGTTCACCGCTCCAGGCCAATGGGGGCTGCGGGAAGCAGCGCGGGCTGAGGAAGGTGCGGGCTGCGGCTTCCCACAGCCCCCATTGGCCTGGAGTGGCGAACCACGGCCAGTGGGATCCGTGATTGGCTGAACCTGCGGACGTGGTAGGTAAACAAACCAGCCTGGCCCGCCATGGGGTTTACCCTGGCGGGCCATATGCCAAAGGTTGCCGATCCCTGGTCTGTTCACTTAAACATCTTCAAGTGAGAGATTACAGACACAAGGTGGGTGAAGTAGTATCTTTTATTGAACCAACTTCTGTTGGTGAGAGAGACCAGCTTTCAAGCCACACAGTGAGAGATGTCAGGAGTGTGATGGTAACGTAGGTGACTTATATCACCTACTATCCAGCTGTAGTTCATAGATGTCTGGCCTGCAAGTTTATTTTAAATTGTTTTCTATTGTCAAATACTAGCACAATGGAGTCCACAGGCTATGGCTATGGACAGATATAATTTTTAACATATACTAATGAAGAAATGGAACCATAATCCATTTTTGTCTTAGTGTTCATCTTAGCCATGCATTTACATACTCAAACCTTCTATTTTGAAAATGGCTTGAAATGTAAGTGCATATGTAGTTAACAATATGCAGTGCTTCTACAGTTGAACTTCTAACTCTTGAAAGAGAGAGAGCACATGACTCTTTTGAATTTAAAACTGATGTTCCTGGAGTGCACAGTATAAACCTACAATTTTGGATGTGTATGGAACTTAAATTCACAGTGGAGGACATTTTGAAGTAATTTTATTGCAGCCCCATCCCCGCTATAGCACTACAAGCACTTTACTTGCACTTCCTTATGACTCTTTAATGCAACGGAATGCTATTATTTTTGTTCCTCAGGTATGAGTTGTGTCTTTTGTTGTCTCTACTGGGACAGAGTTAAGGTTATGGAGATGGTTCATTTGACTAGGACTGTGTGGCTTGTTGTGGAAGGTGTAACCTTATCTCTGAATTTCCTGTGTTTCTACCTTTTAAGAAAAAAACCTAACTTTTTAACTTCTAATTTCCTTAAAAGGTAAAATACACTCAAAACACTAGTGTGTGCCTGCAGTCTTTACTTGACCTTAGCAAAGCTGGGAGGAGGCTTGTGATTCTCACCCATAAGCCTTAGACTCTCACTCATTATGAGCCACATGACACTCGTCATCTCTTCATAGACCAAACAATATCCCCTACCTCCCCACAAGGCCTTATAAAGCTTTTTCATCATCAGTGAACTAAAATTGGACAAGATGTGCTAGATTTTTATTAGGATAAACCACCAGGTTCGGTTGCCATGAATGAATGACCAACAGACTACACTCATCTGTTTTTGCAAAAGTTAGAAAGTTCTCTGAAAAGTCAGTCATCCATATTAGCCCAACCCTTCAGCGGATCCACCCGGGATTTGGCAGAACTGTGAGGTATTGTAACGTCCTAAAGCAAAACTAAATTAGTAAATGTT
Organism: Trachemys scripta elegans; assembly: GCF_013100865.1. Classification (NCBI taxonomy): domain Eukaryota; kingdom Metazoa; phylum Chordata; order Testudines; family Emydidae; genus Trachemys; species Trachemys scripta. The sequence continues at coordinate 109,984,561 of NC_048302.1, forward strand.
TGTGAAGTACATTCTAGATGAAAACCTAAGTTTTAAATACTGTTATTTATATATTGAAGTTCTCCGTTGTTTTAAGTACAAATCCGATTTCCATCAACATACAGGGATGCATGTAACTTTTCTCACCAATTTTTTAAAAGAAAAATCTGTTTATTTTGGTTAAAGGTTATTAACTGCCATGCTCCAGGCTGTACTTAGAATCATAGAAGATTAGAGTTGGAAGAGACTTCAGGGGGTCATCTAGTCCAACCCCCTGCTCAAAGCAGGACCAACTCCAACTAAATCATCCCAGCCAGGGCTTTGTCAAGCCGGGCCTTAAAAACCTCTAAGGATGGAGATTCCACCACCTCCCTAGGTAACCCATTCCAGTGCTTCACCATCCTCCTAGTTAAATAGTTTTTCCTAATATCCAACACCTCCCCGACTGCAACTTGAGACCATTGCTCCTTGTTCTGTCATCTGCCACCACTGAGAACAGCCTAGCTCCATCCTCTTTGGAACCCCCCTTCAGGTAGTTGAAGGCTGCTATCAAATTACCCCTCACTCGTCTCTTCTGCAGACTAAATAAGCCCAGTTCCCTCAGTCTCTCCTCATAAGTCAGGTGCCCCAGCTCCCTTATCATTTTTGTTGCTCTCTGCTGGACTCTCTCCAATTTGTCCACATCCTTTCTGTAGTGGGGGGCCCAAAACTAGATGCAATACTCCAGATGTGGCCTCATCAGTGCCGAATAAAGGGGAATAATCACTTCCCTCGATCTGCTGGCAATGCTCCTACTAATGCAGCCCAATATGCCGTTAGCCTTCTTGGCAACAAGGGCACACTGTTGACTCCTATCCAGTTTCTCATCCACTGTAATCCCCAGGTCCTTTTCTGCAGAACTGCTGCTTAGCCAGTCCATCCCCAGCCTGTAGCAGTGCATGGGATTCTTCCATCCTAAGTGCAGGACTCTGCACTTCTCTTTCTTGAACCTCATCAGATTGCTTTTGGTCCAGTACTCCAATTTCTCTAGGTCAGTCTGGCCCCTATCCCTACCCGCCAGCATATCTACCTCTACCCCCAGCTTAGTGTTATCTGCGAACTTGCTGAGGGTGCAATCCATCCCTTCATCCAGATCATTAATGAAGATGTTGAACAAAACTGGCCCCAGGAAAGACCCTTGAGGCATTCCGCTTGATACCGGCTGCCAACTAGACATCGAGCCATTGATCACTACCCTTTGAGCTCAACGATCTAGCCAGCTTTCTATCCACCTTATAGTCCATTCATCCAATCTGTACTACTTTAACTTGCTGGCAAGAATACTGTGGGAGACTGTATCAAAAGCTTTGCTAAAGTGAAGATATATCACATTCACCGCTTTCCCCATATCCACAGAGCCAGTTATCTCATCACAGAAGGCAATCAGATTGGACAGGCATGACTTGCCTTTGGTTAATCCATATTGACTGTTCCCGATCACCTTCCTCTCCTCCAAGTGCTTCAAAATGGATTCCTTGAGTATTTGTGCCATGATTTTTCCAGGAACTGAGATAAGGTTGACTGGTCTGTAGTTTCCTGGATTCTCCTCCTTCCCTTTTTTAAAGATGGGCACTATATTTGCCTTTTTCCAATTATCCGGGACCTCCCCCGATCGCCATGAGTTTTCAAAGATAATGGCCAATGGCTCTACAATCACATTAGCTAACTCCTTTAGCACCCTCGGATACATTAGATCCGGACCCATGAACTTGTGCATGTCCAGCTTTTCTAAATAGTCCTTAACCTGTTCTTTCACCACTGAGGGCTGCTCACCTCCTCCCCATACTGTGCTGCCCAGTGCAGCAGTCTGGGAGCTGACCTTGGCTTTGAAGACCGAGGCAAAAAAAGTATTAAGTACTTCAGCTTTTTCCACATCATCTGTCACTAGGTTGACCTCCCCCGTTCAGTAAGGGTAATACTTCCTGTATTACTTTATCAGGGAAATCACCAAAGGGCTATTGGGCACCCACCACAGACCCCAGACCCACATAGCACTCTTTGCGATATCCAGTGTGAAGGGAAAGTGCCACAAAGGCAGTTAAATCCTCAGTCTACACGGAAGGGGACAGATCTGTGCATGAATTTTATCAGGATAGTCCAGCCTAAGATTTTCATCACTAGTTATTTTATTTAACTTTTCCTTTTCTTGCCCTATAAGGACTTAGAAGTTGCTCCTTGTTCCCTGCCTTTAAAATCTATGGTGGGTGACATCCATAGTGATATATTTTGAAAAAGTTGATTCGCTAGTGTGAACATAGGAGGAACTGCCATACTGGATCAAATCCACGGTCCATTAGTCTCCAGTCTCCCACAATGGCCAGCACCAAAAGCATCAGAGAAAGATGCAAGAAACCTCGCAGTAGCTTGGTGTGGGATAATCTGCCCCCAAATTAAATCTCATCCTAATCACTTCAATTAGAGATTGGCTTCTGATTTTATAATATCTCGTATAAAATTTATGTTAGCACTAACTCTTTTAATTCTCGCTATTCTTGTTAACCATATAAATGTCTGATCCCTTTTTGAATCTTGCTAAATTCTTGGCTTCAGCAACATACAGTAGCAGTGAGTTCCACAGCTTCATTACACATTGTAAGAAAAGGTATTTTCTTTTATTGTTTTTGAATTTTCTAACTTTTAATTTCATTTAAAGATTTGTAAGAGGATCAAAGTAATCAGAATCAACAAACTGTGGGTATGTTTTCTTGTGCTATAATATGAAGGTAACCTGTTTTCTAGCTCATGTATACTACTCAAGCCTCTTCAGTGATGGTCCTTTTTAAAAGAGGAAATAGCATAGGTGTCTGCTAGTATTTATATGGTTGCCTAATAAAATCAAAATAATGGTTCTTCCTTTCCCCATTGAAAATCTAAACTCAAATACATTTGCTAAATTCAAGTATTACACTGTTCATGCCAATAGTCAATCATGTATCTTTTGCTATTTTGTAAAGAATTTTGTTAAACTACAAGGATGTGTAGCCAAATAGGGTTGTTACATATGTATAAATCAGATATTTTCAATAGTGATGTTAATGTTCATTAACACGTGGGTCAAATTTTAGGGTGTGGCTGGGAGTAGAATTTGACCCATGGCATACAATATAATATTTATGATACTTAACATTGCCTTTAACATTCAAAAAATTATGATAGTCAAACACACTTGAATCTTCATAATTTAAATCTTTTGGCTATAAAACACATACCTTTTTGTTGCAGATCAGTGTATGTTTTTAGTTATTTTGTCTTAAATTAAATTTACTTGCCCCTGCCTGTTTTAATTTAGAGATGCTATATAATTAAAATGAAACTGATGCATATGACAATACAGTGCCTAATTATGATTTACAAATAATGAAAACAATCTACTTTTGAACAGGATACCTGCTGTATCATTCACTTGGTTGTTTAAACTTTGTAGACTGTGTGGAGGTTTTCTTCTCTCTGAGTAGTATATTTAATTTTCTAGTCTGGTTGAAACATAACTGCTTTTCTACTGAAAATATACCTTGACTGTAAGATGAAATATTATGCTATGTATGCCATTCATTAAAGAAGTGCTAGGCTGTTTTCTGTATTATAAGCAGCTCTTTCAAAATATGAATTTGCAAAAGTGGCTGTGACAAATCTCCAAGGTATTTTCTGCTTTCCTGGATGTAAACAGAACAGCTTGATAGAATCTGTCTACCATATTTAATAACATCCCAATAGGAACTGTTTCTCTCTCAGAAAAGTCTGCAGATTTAACAGTGAAAGACTGCACAAAATGTGCGCACAGTATGGACACAGTATGCACACAGTTTCTACTTGGGTTTCTACTTTTATTATTCATATTTATTTATGGCTACTTTAGTGCCTATGACTTCCAGAGACAATAATTTATTTCGGTCATTTAAATTGGGACTGCATAATTGGGAGCAGACATCAGATTTTCATTGAAAAAATATGACGCTTGAGTCCTGAGGGCTACTTGAACCTTAGCCTCTTTGAGAGATGAGAACCCTTTAAAAATGTTGTTGGACCTGCTTACTATGTGTGTCTATATATTGTGCCTGGATTTAAGGAGAGTAAGTAAGGTGTATCCAGAGAGCCCAGCAAATGGTGAATCTGCAAATCTTATCTACGCTATTTATTTTGGGGGTGTCACCAAGGTGTTAAATGCCCCTGGAGAAAGAGCTATAATTTAGAGTGTGCATTGCACTATGTAATGCTTAAAAAATATGAAAAGCAGTCAGTATAAACTAAGTCCTGAGCTATCAAGCACAAGGTGCACATAATATCAATACTAAACATAAAACATTAAGCCAACCATTTGACACTTTGGTCCTCTGTGTATATGAATTATTTATGTGGAGGTAGTTACTTCATTTTTAAAGGTTTTTCTTTGTTTTGTAATCGGAAAACTCCCAATAATTGAGATTTGTAGGCTCTGGTGTTGGTAATATTTATTTTTTATTGCAATTGTTTTCAGAAATAACATGATATAACAGGCCATGCTGTAGTGAGCTAGTAATGTTGTATTTCTTATTTATAAGTTTTTATGCTCTTTGTCACCTTAATATTAGAGTACATCAAAAATATGAATTTGCCCTCCTCTGTAACAAATGAAGAAATAATACATGCTTAAAACAAAGAGATCGATAAAAATAGAAATAATAATTTTAAAAAAGTAAAACTGTGTGAGACAAATTCTGCTGTCAGTTATCCTGGTAGGAATCTGAAGTAACTCCATTAGGTCAGTGGAATTGTAACTCCAATGGAGATCAGCGGAATTACCATGGATTTAAACTAGTGTAATTGACTAGTGTAAAATTTTGCCCAATAAACTAAATTACAAATAAAAGATCCAATGTTATTTCCCTGCTACTAGCTGCCCTAGGAAACCCCATCGGGGACTGCACAACTCAAAGGGGGAGCCATTTCAAATTAATACTCCCATCCAGCAAGTAGTTCTTTGTAGAGAGACCCTCACTGAAGCTACAGGATCAGGATCTTGGCTCACATTACCTTCTGCCAAGTTGGCTCGTAGGTTGAGGAGTGACTTTGTCTTTTCTGTCCTTTGGGATCCCTGGAGCCCCTGGGGCAGACACTGCCATGAGATCATGGGGGCCTATCACACAGCTGACTCCTGTCCTCTTCTGTGCCTTGCTCACATGACAAACAGGCTTCTGCTTCTGTCTATTCACAGAGGGGACTGTTTGGGTCTGGTTTTGTTTCTCACTTCTTTAAAAACAAACAAGACATTCTGCATTATCTTCACTGTGACATATTTGCCAAATTTGTGTGTTCACTGGGCACAATTTAAAATTGCTCATGGCGGTGTTAGAGACAGTACAAGTTCCAGATGTTCCCTATACTAAAATGGGAAATAATGGTAGCATCCATACATTTTCTAAAGACAGAATGATCTTTTCAAGTACACCTGCTATAGATCTTCCAATAGTATTCAGGAATGGGTTCCATTTGATTTGTTTTTTTTTGTTTTTTTTGTTTTATTTTTGTCAATATCTTATGCAACCATAACGAACAACATGCAGAGTCAACTCTTGCTTGCCTTACTGCTAGGAGAAGTGCAGTTTAAATCAATAGGACTACTCACAATAATAATAATAAGAGGAGGGTTAGTCCCATAGTTATAAAGGAAACTATAACAGAGGAAATGATGTGCTTGTCTTATGAAGCATTTAAGTAATAAGTGCTGTATAAATTGCTACTGACTTGTAGCATATTTTAATACAAAATTAAAGAAGCTATTATAAATAATATGAGGGGGAAAGAAGTCCAGGAGAGCTGGCTGTACACCTCTACCTCGATATAACGCTGTCCCCGGGAGCCAAAAAATCTTACCACGTTATAGGTGAAACCGCGTTATATCGAACTTGCTTTGATCTGCCGGAGTGCGCAGCCCTGTCCCCCTGGAACGCTGCTTTACCACGTTATATCCAAATTCATGTTATATCGGGTCGCGCTATATCGGGGTAGAGGTGTATTTTAAAGAAGCCTTATTGGGGGTGCAGGAACAAACCATCCAGAAGTTCAGAAAGAATAGCAAATATGGCAGGTGACCAGTTTGGCTTAATAGACAAATCTTCAGTGAGCTTAAACACAAAATGGAAGCTTACAAGAAGTGGAAACTTGGACACATGACTAGGGAAGAGTATAAAAATATTGCTCGAGCATGCAGGAAGGCCAAAGCACACTTGGAGTTGCAGCTAGCAAGGGATGTGAAGGGTAACCAGAAGGGTTTCTACAGGTATGTTAGCAACAAGAAGAAGGTCAGGGAAAATATGTGGAACACTTACTGAATGGGGGAGGCAACCTAGTGACAGATGATGTGGAAAAAGCTGAAGTACTCAATGTTTTTTTTGCCTTAGTCTTCACAAACAAGGTCAGCTCCTAGACTCCTGCACTGGGCAGCACAGTATGGGGAGGAAGTGAGCAGCCCTCAGTGGTGAAAGAACAGGTTAAGGACTATTTAGAAAAGCTGGACATGCACAAGTTCATGGGTCCGGATCTAATGCATCCAAGGGTGCTGAGGGAGTTGGCTGATGTGATTGCAGAGCCATTGGCCATTATCTTTGAAAATTTGTCACGATCGGGGGAGGTCCTGGACAACTGGAAAAAGGCAAATATAGTGCCCATCTTTTAAAAAGGGAAGAAGGAGAATCCGGGGAACTACAGACTGTTCAGTCTCATCTCAGTCCCTGGAAAAATCATGAAGCAGGTCCTCAAGGAATCCATTTTGAAGCACTTGGAGGAGAGGAAAGTGATCAGGAACAGTCAACATGGATTCACCAAAGGCAAGTCATGCCTGACCAACCTGATTGCCTTCTATGATGAGATAACTGGTTTTGTGGATATCGGGAAAGCGGTGGACATGATATATCTTGACTTTAGCAAAGCTTTCGATACAGTCTCCCACAGTATTCTTGCCAGCAAGTTAAAGAAGTACAGATTGGATGAATGGACTATAAGGTGGATAGAAAGCTGGCTAGATCGTTGAGCTCAAAGGGTAGTGATCAATGGCTCGATGTCTAGTTGGCAGCCGGTATCAAGCGAAATGGCCCAACGGTCTATCCTGGGGCCAGTTTTGTTCAACATCTTCATTAAAGATCTGGATGAAGGGATGGATTGCACCCTCAGCAAGTTCGCAGATAACACTAAGCTGGGGGTAGAGGTAGATATGCTGAAGGGTAGAGATAGGGGCCAGAGTGACCTAGAGAAATTGGAGGATTGGGCTAAAAGCAATCTGATGAGGTTCAAGAAAGAGAAGTGCAGAATCCTGCACTTAGGACGGAAGAATCCCATGCACTGCTACAGGCTGGGGACGGACTGGCTAAGCAGCAGTTCTGCAGAAAAGGACCTGGGGATTACAGTGGATGAGAAACTGGATAGGAGTCAACTGTGTGCCCTTGTTGCCAAGAAGACTAATGGTATATTGGGCTGCATTAGTAGGAGCATTGCCAGCAGATTGAGGGACGTGATTATTCCCCTCTATTCGGCACTGGTGAGGCCACATCTGGAGTATTGCATCCAGTTTTGGGCCCCCCACTACAGAAAGGATGTGGACAAATTGGAGAGCGTCCAGTGCAGAGCAATGAAAATGATTAGGGGGCTGGGGCACATGATTTATGAGGAGAGGCTGAGGGAACTGGGCTTATTTAGTCTGTAGAAAAGAAGAGTGAGGGGTGATTTGATAGCAGCCTTCAACTACCTGAAGGAGAGTTCCAAAGAGGATGGAGCTAGGCATTTTCTCAGTGGTGGCAGATGACAGAACAAGGAGCAATGGTCTCAAGTTATGGTGGGGAAGGTCTAGGTTGGATATTAGGAAAACCTATTTCACTAGGAGGATGGCGAAGCACTGGAATGGGTTACCTAGGGAGGTGGTGGAATCTCCATCCTTAGAGGTTTTTAAGGCCCGGCTTGACAATGCCCTGGCTGGGATGATTTAGTTGGGTTTGGTCCTTCTTTGAGCAGGGGGTTGGACTAGATGACCTCTCTTCCAACCCTAATCTTCTATGATTCTATGATTTTAACACATTTTAGGCAACAGCTAATCTCCCCCAAATACTTGTAGCTGTCTCTTAACAATTGCATTTACTGGTTTGATCTTGAAATGTTAATTTCAGACATACAAATTATAGGAGAAAATAAAATTTCCCTTTTAGAGTCTGGCTCATATTTCTGTGCATGTTATCATTAAAGTGGTCTGGTTCATTTCCCAGATCATAGTTTGTTTTGTTTTTGTTTTTGTTTTCCTTGTTTGCTGGCTGTTATCTGCAATACATTCTCATAGACTCATAGACTTTAAGGTCAGAAGAGACTATCGTGATCATCTATTCCAGGGGTCTCAAACTCAAATGACCATAAGGGCCACATGAGGACTAGTACATTGGCCCGAGGGCCGCATTACTGACATCTCCCCACCTCCACCACCGCCCTCGGCCCCGCCCCCACTCCACCCCTTCCATGAGGCCCCGCCTCTTCCCACCCCTTCCTGCCCCCATTCCAACCCCTTCCCCGAAATCCCCACCCCAACTCTGCCCCTTCCCTGCCCCCAGGGGGTGCAGGAGGGGTGTGGGGTGTGGTGGGGGCAGGGAGTTGGGGTTTGGGGTGCAGGAGGGGTGAGGGGTACAGCAAGGGGTCAGTGTGCAGGGTGCAGCAGGGGGTTCAGGGCAGGGGGTCAGGGTGCAAGAGGAGTGTGGGGTGCAGCAGGGTGATCAGGGCAGTGGGTTGGGGTGCAAGAGGAGTGCGGGGTGTGGCAGGGGGTTCAGGGCAGGGGGTCAGGGTGCAGGGTGCAGCAGGGGGCTCAGGGCAGGGGGTCAGGGTGCAGGATATGGCAGGGGGTCAGGGTGCAGGAGGGGTGCAGCATGGGGTTCAGGGCAGTGGGTCGGGATGCAGGAAGGGTGAGGGGTGAGGCTGGGGGTCGGGGTGCAGGGTATGGCAGGGGGTCGGGGTGCAGGGTGCGGCAGGGGGTTCGGCTGCAGGAGGAGTTCGGGAAGGCAGGATCTAGCCCGGCGCGTATCGGGGGCAGGGCAGGCTCCCTGCCTGCCTGCCTGTCTGCCCTGCCCCCGCAAGAGGCTGGAACGTGGGGAAGGGGGGTCGGAGGGGCTGTGTGTTTCTGTTGCTTGAGGCACCGCCTCCAGCAACTCCCATTGGCCGTGGATCCCTGTTCCCGGCCAATGGGAGCTGCTGGGGGCGCTGCCTCAAGCAACAGAAACACACAGCCCCTCCGACCCCCACCCCCTTCTCCACTTTCCAGCCTCTTCCCGGAGCGGCGTGGGGGCAGAGCTGGCAGGCAGGGAGCCTGCCCTGCTCCCGGTGCACGTCTGGCCGCCGCTCTGGTAAACACTGGGGGAGGGCTAGAGGGGGGGCTGCGAGGGGCTCGCGGGCCGCAGAAAATCACCCCGTGGGCTGCGTGTTTGAGACCCCTGATCTAGTCTAACCTCTTGCACATTGCAGGCCACAGAACCTCACCCAGCAACTCCAGAAATAGATCCCTAACCGCTGCCTGAGTTGTTCAACTGTTCAAATCATGGTATAAAGACTCCAAGTTACAGAGAATTCACCATTTACTCTAGTTTAAACCTGCAAGTGACCCAGGCCCCATGCTGCAGAGAAAGGCGAAAAACCCTCAGGGTCTCTGACAATCTGACCCGGAGGGAAATTCCTTCCCAACCCCAAATATGACTTTCAGTTAGACTCTGAGCATGTGGGCAAGACCCACCAGACAGATAGCTGGGAAAGAATTCTCTGTAGTAACTCAGAGCCGTTCCCATCTAGTGTCCTGTGTCCAGTCATTGAGCAGTCGCTGATGGGCCACATGCCATTGTAGGCAGTCTCATCATTCCCTCCCCTCCATAAATTTATCAAGCTCAGTCTTGAAGCCAGTTAGTTTTTTTGTCCCCACTGCTTCCCTTGGAAGGCTGTTCCAGAACATCTCTCCTCTGATGGTTAGATACCTTAGACTAATTTCAAGCCTACACTTATTGATGCCAGTTTATATCCATTTGTTCTTGTGTCCACATTGGCACTTAACTTAAATAACTCCTCTCCCCCCCGGTATTTATCCCTCTGGTGTGCTTATAGAGAGCAATCATATCTTTTGGTTAGGCTAAACAAGCCAAGCTCTTTGAGTCTCCTTTCATAAGGTAGGTTTTCCATTCCTCGGATCATCCCAGTAGCTCTTCTCTGCACCTGTTCCAGTTTGAATTCATCTTTCTTAAACATGGGAGACTAGAATTGCATACAGTATTCCAGATGAGGTCTCACCAGTGTCTTGTATAATGATACTATCAACTCCTTATCTCTACTGGAAATACCTTGCTTGATGCATCCTAGGACTACATTAGCCTTTTTCACAGCTGTATCACATAGATGGCTCATAGTCATCCTGTGATCAGCCAATACACCGAGGTCTTTCTCCTCCTCTGTCACTTCCAACTGATAAGTCCCCAACTCATAGCAAAATTTTTTGTTGCTATTCCCTAAATGTATGACCTTGCACTTTGCATCATTAAAATTCATCCTATTTTTATTACACCAGTTTACGAGGTCACCCAGATCATCTTGTATGATATTCCAGTCCTCCTCCGTATTGGAAATACCTCCCAGCTTTGTGTCATCTGCAAATTTTATTAGCACACTCCCACTTTTTGTGCCAAGGTTATTAATAAAAATGTTAAATAAGATTGGTCTCAAGTCTGATCCCTGAGGGACTCCACTAGTAACCTCTCTCCAGCCTGACAGTTCTTTCAGTATGACCCATTGTAGTCTCTCCTTTAACCAGTTCCTTATCCACCTTACAATTCTCATATTAATCCCCATCTTCTCCAATTTAATAATTTCCCAGGTGGAACTGTATCAAATAACTTACTGAAATCCTGGTAGATTTGATCTGCAGTGTCTAAAAAATCTGTTTTCTTCTCAAAGAAAGAGATGAGGTTGGTCTGACATGATCTATCTTTTGTAAAACCATGTTGTATTTCATCCTGATTACTGTTCACAGGCTGTTTTATCTATTCCATCACTTCTAGTTTCTTTAGTCTACCTCATTGTTAATATACAATGCTACTCTGCCACATTTGCCTTTATTTCTGTCTTCAATATCTTCAATACCTGTACTCCAGTCATGAGCACTATTCCACCATGTTTCTGTTATCCCTATAATATCTAGCTTCACTTTCTGCACCAGTAGATCTAGTTCCTCAATTTTGTTACCCAGGCTCCTTCCTTAATTGTTGACTCTGAGATCTTTCAAGTGCCTTTAGCTTACTTTTCTTCTGCCACCATTAATCCATTTATCCCCATCATCTTTTTATGTATAGTCTGCTAACGTGCATGAAGCAGACTTATACTAATTATGGTGAAAACAGGGAATCAACATTTTCCTGAATTTAGCACATTCCCAGAAGATAATAGTTATCCATTTTGTCCAACAATTTCCAAAAAAGGTTGTCATTGCATAGCCCTACAATAGGCTCATATTACTGAGCAATGATAAAATATAGCCTATGATGTCACTTGAATTGCATCAATTTTAATTTTGCATTTCTGGTCACTGTATAATATTTCTCATATCTTTTAGTTCATACTTTATATGAGCACTTGCAGCCTAATATATTATCCCAGATTATTTTTAGGTGCATATGGGCAAGGATAGTGAATTGTCATCGATTCCAAGGCCAGGAGGGATCATGCTGATCATATAGCCTGACCGCCTATGTAATAGGGACCATAGAACTCTCCCCTCCCACCCACCCCCAAAATTCCCAGACCATGTCTTTTAGAAAAACATCCAGGCTTGATTTAAAAATAGCCAGTGATGGAGAATCCACCACAACCTTGGGGAAATTATTCCAAAGGTTAATTATTCTCACTGTTAAAAATGTACATCTTATTTCGAGTCTGATTTTGTCTAGCTTTAACTTTGAGCCATTGGGGTTTGTGTTATACCTTTCTCTGCTAGATTGAAGAGTCCATTATTAAGTATTTGTTTACCATGTAGATGCTTGTAAACTGTAATCAAATCACCCCTTAATCTTCTCTTTGTTAAGCTAAATAGATTGAGTTCTTAAAGTCTATCACTATACAACATGTTTGTAATCCTTTAATCATTCTCTTGGCTCTTTTCTGAACCCTCTCCAATTAATCAACATCCTTCTTGAATTTTGGGCACCAGAACTAGAAACAGTATTAAAGCAGCAGCCACACCAGTGCCAAATACAGTGGTGAAATAGACTCTCTACTCCTACTCAAAATTCCCCTGTTTATGCATCCCAGGATCACATTCACTCTTTTGACCACAACATCACACTGGGAACTCATGTTGACATGATTATCGACCACAAGCAAATCTTTTTCAGAGTCACTGCTTTCCAGGATAGAGTCCACCCTTGCCTACGTTCTTTGTCCCTAGATGTATACATTTACATTTAGCCATACTACAACAGATACTGTTTGCCTGCTCCCAGTTTAATAAGTGATCCATATTGCTCTGAATCAATGACCTGTCCTCTTTATTATTTACCACTCCCAATTTTTGTGTCATCTGCAAATTTTATCAATGATTTTTTATTTTCTTCATTGATGAAAATGTTAAATAGAATAGGGCCAAGAACCGATCCCTGTGGGACCCCACTGGAAGCATACCAATCAATGACGATTCCCCATTTACAGTTGCATTTTGAGAACTATCACTTAGCCAGTTTTAATCCATTTAATGTGTGCCATGTTAATTTTATATTCTAGTTGTTTAAACAAAATGTCATGCAGTGCCAAGTCAAATGCATTGCAGAAATCTAAGTCTGTTACAGCAACACTATTACCTTTTGTCACAATGTCTGGAGTAGCTCACCACTGTGAGTGCCTTCCTCAGGGCAAACTGTCAGAAAACAGAGCAAATACCCTAAGCTAATGGTGTGTTCTGCAATTAGATTTCACCAAGCCAGTAACAAATGTGAACTCCTGGATCACTATAACAGTCTTACCATGGAGCCACAGACAGTCCCTTTAGACTCCCCAGTCTATCTTGCCACCCAGACAAACTGAATTTTGCAATAAAAGGTTATTTAAACCAAAAATCACAGCACATCAGGTTGCTCTCAGTCCCAAAAGACTGGTTACTTACCCCAGATCAATTGGTACTCCAGATCTTACACCAAAGACGATGCTGGCAGCCAATTCTATAGTAAATTCACTATAGGTTTATTAGCTAAGAAAAAGGAAATGAGAGTTATTGAGAGGCTAAAGCAGGTAAAATGTAATAAGAGGTGAGTTACAGTTTGTAATTCCAAATGGTGGCAGTGATGTAATAAACTGCCAGTTTCCCAAAAGTCCTTTCAGGGTATCCAGATTGTCTCTGGGATCTTGGCTTTGCATCTGGTACACTTCCCCGTAAGAGTCCAAACAGTTAGAGATAAAGGATATTTCCATAAATCCCATATTTATAGCTTCTTTGAACAGAAGACAAGCTGACAATGTCTCTACCTATGTGGGTTTTTCCTTTGACGACAATGAGCGAGAAAGGCACTCATACATAATGGCCACTTACTTTGTAATTAATATTTTCAGTTAAAGTCCTTAAGTCCTTAATTAGTATTTCACAATATTTATTTGATGAGTTATTTAGTTACAGGGGTATGGGCAAGGATAGTGAAATGTAATGTAAATGTTTGCTATTACATTACAACAGGAACAGATAACTGAAAACTATGCAAATAATATCCCATTAGTTTTCATGACATTTAAACACCCAAAACACTCTTCTACGTCTAATCATTACTTTGATCTGTACTAATACACAAGTGAATTGACCTGAATAGAACTCTTCATGACCGGGTCTGCCAGCATCACACCTTTATCAACCAAATTTGTAATCTCATAAAAAAATCCAGTTTGACAGGATCTGTTTTCCATAAACCCATCTTGATTGGCATTAATTTTATTACCCTCCTTTAATTCCTTATTAATCAAGTCCCGTATCAGCTGTTCCATTATCTTGCTAGGGATCAGTGTCAGATTGATAGGCCTATAATGACCCGGGTCATCGAATTTACTCTTTTTAGTCTAGTCTCCATTTCATTTGACCCATGCAAAACATTCAGTGACCTTAGTCAGTGTCTGGGTGAGAATGGTACATGCATGAGGGCCACCTGGCTAAGACTGAATCAAGACAAGACTGAGGTGATGTTGTTTGGCTTGGGAGGAGAGCAGCCATAGAGGATGGTAAGAATAATTCTTTTCCCCTTAAACTGAGTGTGTGTGTCTGCCATTTGTTTGTCAGGTTCACAGTCTAGGTGTCTGTTGGAGTCCCAGTTGCAGGTAGCAGTAGCAGCCTGGTCACCTTTTTATCTTTTACATACAGCCAAGAGCAAATCTTGCAACTGTCATCCATGCTTTTGTTGCCTTGCGGTTACACTACTTCAGTGTGCTGTACAAAGGGCTAGGCCTAAAACCAGACTAAATAGAAGCTGGTACAGAGTGTGATAGTTCACTTACATAGCAGAGTGTCTCACCATGAGCACTCAGCTGTGCTTTGTGATATGCTCTTGGTGAAACTTAAGATGGTGGAGTGGATCTGTAAAGCCCTAAATGGGCTAAGGTATTGGAGGTAGTACCAGGTTGAGCCCCAATTCAGCAAAGTACTTAATCATGTGCCTGTTTTTAAACATGTGAGTTTACATCAATTGACTACTAAGATGTTTAAAGTTGGTGCTCAAGTACTTTGCTGATTCGGGGTCATGGTACATAGGCCTTGTATTGCGTATGCCCCAAAAATCAATAATAAAAAAGGAAGATAAAATCTTTTTACTTGGAAATTATTCATTTAATCAAACAGCAGCATATTATTTCAAAAATAATTCAGGACATTGTACAGCATGAGGCACTCAATAATAATCTGCTGCTTTGTGTTTGCTGGGGCATTGAAGACATTCATAATGGTCACTGCTAAAGGAAGTTAAGGGATTGTCTGAAAACACTGCCATGTTAGAACTTCAGGATGGCCCACACTAGCTATCTGGTTATTTGTCTGACAATATCTTTTATTCCTTGAAGTGGTTGCCTCCTGAGAAGCAATATTGTCAGTGTAATTTCTTGCAGCGAAAACTGTCCCTGTGTATAAGTTATGGACTCTATCTTGAAAATACTTACTCATGTGAGTAGTCCCACTGAATTCATAGATTTTTAAGGTGCTAAAAGTTGGTCATAAAGTAATAAAGTGCTTTGGGATTTTTCAAGATGAAAGATAGCATAAAAATTAAGATGAAGTTATTCTTATTTATTATTGAATGGCCTTGGTTATTGTGATAATATGGCAAGCCACTTATTGCTAAATGTATTGCTTAAATTTAGCAAATATTGCTAAATGAAAATATAATTGTACTCCATACATATTGTAGCAAAAAGAATATTTTCCAAATGTAAGAGGGAAGGTACTAGAACTGTATCTTTTAACTGGATAAATAGAAAAATGTAGCAGTATTAAGCAACATCTAAACACTTTTTCTCCCAAAGTTTTTGGGAACAGTATTTGGCACTGTTACTGCCTCCAGGTTTAAAGCAGTTGCCTTCTCCTTTCCCTGTGTCAAAGCCCTTCTATTATTAGTAGGGCTGTCAATTAATTGCAGTTAACTGATTAACTCAAAAAAATTAATTGTGATTAATCGCAGTTTTAATTGCACTGTTAAACAATAGAATACCAGTTGAAATTTCTTAAATATTTCAGATGGTTTTCTACATTTTTATATATATTGTATTCTGTGTTGTAATTGAAATCAAAGTACATAAATATTTGAACTGTAAAATGATAAAAAAATAGTATTTTTCAGTTCGCTTCATACAAGTACTGTAGTGCAATCTCTTTGTCGTGAAAGTGCAACTTACAAATGTAGATTTTTTTTGTTATGTAACTGCACTCAAAAACAAAACCATTTAAAACTTCAGAGCGTACAAGTCCACTCAGTTCTACTCTTTGTTCAGCCAATTGCTAAGACAAACAAGCAACAAAGAGTCCTGTGGCACCTTACAGACTAACAAATGTATTGGAGCATAAGCTTTCGTGGGTGAGTACCCACTTCGTCAGACGCACATTTGTTGCTTTTTACAGATCCAGACTAACACGGCTACCCCTCTGATACTTAAGACAAACAAGTTTGTTTTCATTTACGGGAGATAATACCGCCCGCTTCTTATTTACAATGTCACCTGAATGTGAGAACAGGCATTTGCATGGCACTTTTGTAGTTGGCATTGCAAGGTATTTACATACCAGATATGCTAAACATTCGTATGTCCCTTCATGCTTCGGCCACCATTCCAGAAGACATGCTTCCATGCTGATAACGCTCGTTAAAAAAATAATGCATTAATTAAATTTGTGACTTGGGGAAGAATTGTATGTCTCTTGCTCTGTTTTACCCACATTGTGCCATATATTTCATGTTATAGCAGTCTCAGATGATGACCCAGCACAGACTATATGTGGGCTAATAAAATGCCTACTTTTAATGTGCATATTCCAGCCTCAGAATAGTAATCGGACGTTGAGATTAAATTTATGAAAAATCAATTGTACAGTCAACTATATCAGCCATGGGGGTGAATCCCAGGTTGAGAAGAGGTACAAACAGAGTATAATTATTTAGCCATATATCTTGCTGTAAAATTTAAATTTTATTTTTGATTCCTTCAAGTCCTATTAGTTGCCAGAAAAGTCTGCTGAAATCAGAACAATAAATAACCTTTGTAAACTATAGTGTTAGGACTTATCTACAGACAAAAGTTATCGCTTTAACTATACCATATATCCTCTAGTGTGGATACAGTTATACTGTAGCTATTCCTTTGCAAGAAGGGGAATAAGTTGTACTAGTATAAAGCATGTTTATATTGGTATAACCACATCCACTCTAGGGGTTGTTCTAAGTAAAACTAATTAGCATACTTATACTGGTTCAAAACTGTGTGTACACCAGGCCTTAGGCTGTGAGAATAAAGAGTGTATCTTCAGTAATCCTTCAGGATTTTTCTTAACATCATAAGCAACCTGTCTTTGCAACATCAGTGAAAACAATTAACTGCTTCTTGATGAATGATTGCCCCCATTTTGCTACGCACCATAGGACAGGATGGAAAACATGGTATTTTCCAATTCATGCTGAAGCTCTTCAGAGGAAGATGATGATAGATTGAGTAATACTTTGGGGAGCATCAAAGGTTTGTGATTCCATTTTAGGGTTCAACGTATCATAGAGAAACACTGACATAATGATATGGATCATGTCTACCCTTTATTCACGGTGTAATTTTTTTAGAGCATTTCTTTTTCCTGTATTTAATTTCCCCACAGAGTGTTATATGTTTAAAAAATAAACCTGTTCATCAAATTAATACTTTGACTATTGCTCTTGTTGCAGTTAACAAAATGTTTCGTTATGGAACCGGGGTGCTGGAACTAGGTGTGTAGGGGGTGCTAAGCTTAAAGGGGTTTACAGTTTTGTTCAATGGCTTTTAGCACCCCCCATTTTAAAATTGTTCCAATGCCACTGTTATGGGATATCATTTGCTGCCAGCTGTCTTCACCACTTCAGCACAGTCACTGAAGTTTTGAAATGCCGCCTTTTCTTGGATCTTGAACAGCAGTTCTCCCAGGAATCTGTTATTTTGCACGTACCAAAATACTATTATTATTAAGAGTTTCCGGAGCACAACTAATTATGCCATATTTATTTAGCATATTTAAATACTGAACAAATTGTCACAAACACATATTCTTCAGGGAATGGGTTTTGTGATTTTAAAAGAGAAACATGAATTTGAAGGAGGGTGATTGGAGACTGGATTGTAGGGAAGGAAAATGCAGGTGGAGACAGAAATTAAGGCACTCAGTCATGAGACAGATGGAAATAACAGAGAGAGAGAAGGAACAGCTCACCCCCACCCAGACAGAGGGGAACTGCCCCTGAAGTTGCCTCATGGGGAAACATCTGTCCCTGAAGAAGAGGAATTTTTTCTTTAAATTTTTTTTTAAAAAATGAAGGTAATTTGCCAACAGTCTCGATCTGTAAATATATGCAAATTAACATATTACCTCATG
This sequence comes from Trachemys scripta elegans, assembly GCF_013100865.1. Lineage (NCBI taxonomy): Eukaryota > Metazoa > Chordata > Testudines > Emydidae > Trachemys > Trachemys scripta. The sequence continues at coordinate 110,002,679 of NC_048302.1, forward strand.
CAAATTGGACCTCAGGCTTTTTGAGGGCCCAATATAGAATGATCTGTGGGGAAAATCCTCATTTCCCCTCCTTCAAGTTTTGTCCATAGGAGGGTACTGAAGAAATGAGCAGTCACTTCTGTTAAATATTTAGTTGTGCCCTGAATAGATGCACACAAATACAGCCATGGCAGAACATCATTTTTGTGTTTCTGAAGCTTTAGTCACATTGCATATGACTTGGGGAAATTATTGTTCCATCCTTAGTAACGTGAGAGACTCAACTACTCAAACAAACAAAACGTAACAAAGAAGCCCTCTTTGCAGTTGAATGGCATGAGTTTTGTTGTGGGATGAAGTCAATGTGTGTAGCAGACTGATCAGTGCTGAACAGGGGGGAAGAAAGAGTGAGACTTTGACTGCTATCAGTAAATTTTAACAAAAGCAAATCATCCCCAAGATAAATATGCTCTTCCTTATTCATCATTGGAAAGGACAATGATATTAAGAGCCAAATCTTGCAGTCCCTTAATTCAAGGAAACTCCCATTGCCTAAGGGAGGACCCTGTAGGGACTTCAGGATTTGACCCTAAAATATTCTTTGACTCAATACTATAAAGACCAATTAATGTTTCACCACATTAATGCACTTTAGAAGTCACACCCCCATACTCCACATTACCCAACCATGTGGACAAATCCTTAGATGCTCATATTCTAGTTACTGTGTCAGTCTGAATAGCAGAGAGCATCTGCAGAATGGTTTTAAACCGTGTAGGTATTATGCAGTAAACACATTCTGTCACCACTGTCCCACTCAGGCTGAGTCAATGGCCTCACTATGGTCTGAGAATACCTCTCAAGTGTACCTAATTTCAAGGTAATCTCTCACTATTGTCCCAAAGTCACTTATGTTCCACACAAATTTGGTGTCCCCTCACTTTTATGGTTATAAGTTAGTTACATCGGAAATAAAGAATTATGGAACAGATGTTATAGAAAGAGTTATTTACACCCGAGGAATGAGTCCCACAGCAGTTTAGAATTCCTGCATGATAATATTTTTGTCTCTCTCATTTCATCCCACATGGGGGCCCCTCCAGGTCAAATGATTAGAACCCTGCAAATCTGCAGGTATCTGCTTTGTATCCTGGGATGTGGATATCTGCAGACCATTTTTGCGGATCGCAGTGTGGATGCAGATGCAAATTTTGTATCTGAACAGGTCTCTGCAGCACACACTTACCCGAATGGAGCGGCTGTCACCCACGCTGCGGACTCCAGCTCGGTTCTCTGAATTCACGCAGGCGCGTGCTGAGCATTCTGGGACTAGTAGTCCCCAGCTTGCTCAAAAGGGAGTGAGCCAAGCACCATTTTGAAGGTGGGATTGTTCTTTAAATGAGCAGGCATCAATGATCGCGTGCATTAGAGCCGCTGCAACTGTGTAGGGGTGTCCAAGTCCCCGATGGGGAGGACGGTGTTGCATAGAAGGACCCAGCATTGTAGCCTCCCTGCCCAGAGTGGAGAAGGAGGTACTGCAGGGGCAGAGTGGTGGCAGGGCGGGAGGTCTCTGGGGAGAAGTGGGGCTGGGGGAGCTGTTGGAGTCTTGACACGGCCTCTTGTCACTGCTCCACAATGACCCGTGGAGCTGTTTAGAGCCCTGCAAGTCTGTGAATGAGGATATCCACAGACAATTTTTGATAATAGTGGATCAGATGCAGATACACCTTTTTGTATCCACGCGGAGCTCTACAAATTCTGGATGTGATTCAATTCCAATTGAAGTCAACAAAGCTGCCCATTAGTTGCTTTGGGAGTTGTATCAAGTCCTATGTCCATATCACACCCTTGAAAAATAGACGGCTTTTGTTCCCATCTATTTGGGAATCTACCATCTTGAATTTCTCCAGTTCTTCGAGGAAGTGTGTTCTGATAGGAATTTGTAATGAAATGTTCCAAGTCTCGGACCAAAATATATTAGTAAAAATATTTCTTTAATTAAAATAACTTTCTGATCGTTTGAAATCATGAGCATAACAGGTTCCTGAAGTTGTCTATCCACTGTTTTTTTAAAACTGTCAGTCACTGTTCCTTACATATATCAGTTATAAAAATTGTAGTCAATTGTTGTGGCAAATATATATAGAAAAGATAGCACAATGATTATATGAAACATGGAAAATATCCCACAGTTGAAGGGAAAGAAAATCACAGGAAGGGGTCATTTCCTCATCAGTACAGATTTGTTACAGAACCTACAATACACGCTTGTTATTGGCGTACATTTATTTCTGTATAATTGAGTAAGATTTTATTGGAAACGGTGTACAATATATGTTCTGACTGAAGCATGGAAGCTTGCTACATTTCTTGCTCTTTGTTGAAAATGGTTTTCATACAGTTTTGTCAGAAATCTGATTTGTATTGCTGAAAGCAGTGCACTAGTTCTCTAAGTAATAAACAATCTTCATATTTAAAACAAACAAAACATTTTAAAACTATGGAATATTTTTTCTAATTATTTGGTGTAAGCTCTTGAATACTGTTTTTAACTTTCTCTGTAGTTAACTTCCATTAACATTTTAAAAAGAAAAAGAATAAAAGAAAAAGAAAAAATGCTTTGCAGTAGAAAAAGAAATCAAAGCTAACCACCAACCGTTTTGTGGGCGGAAAAAAAGTGTTCTGGTTATTATAAAACATATATGTGACTGACAACTGATGTTATCCACTGGTGAGATATTGTTCATATGTCTACAGTATAAAATTACCAGAAAAATCACACTGGTTATCAATCCACATATGCTTACTGCAGTCTTATGAATTTGAGAGTTTCTTGCAGATCTTTTATCATATTGCTCTAAACCCCTCACCTCCCACAAATTCTCCATACATGGTTCTCACTATAAAGTAGCCTTTGTTGCAGCTATGGACGTATGTTTTTCTGCTAGTATTTGTAAACTGAATGTGGAGCTGATTGAGATGCTGGATTGACAATCCTGAACATGAAGTTATCTGTCCACAGAATAGGCAAGCTTCCCCTCCCACACTGCCTGCCAATACACCTCAGTCCTGACCTGAAAAGATGTCTTTTAGGGTTGAAGAGGTCATCCAGTCTGAGTGTCCGTTCAGTCTTTGAGCTCTCTTGGGTCTACTGGAAAGTTTAGTGCAAATGGTGGTGATTTTGTGATATGCACATCTGTCTGCTATGAAATGGACTGTGACCAGAAACACAGTTCACAAAGGCTCCTGAACATTGAGCAGCTGATAAAGATGGGTTGATACTGACTTGATATGTTGTAAACGAAAATGTCAGAGGTGTTCACAACCCTCTGGCTCAGTACCCCTCAACTTGTTTTTTGATATTTCTAAGGGTGTGCATTGGTGAGAGAGAGATCTCTGTCTTTCCATTCAGAGTAATACTGTATCAGGAGTACATCTTCCCACACAAAGGCTATAAATGTTGAGGACTTATTTAGAGCAGAGTTAAGGATCTTTTATCCATGGCCCTCCAGCTTCCAGAGCATATCAGCATGGCTTCAAGTGGACACTGGGAACTAATAACTGAGGGAACTATGTTTGGAGACAGACTATAGTAAATGAGTTCCAGAACATGTTTGCTCCAGTGAATCTGGCAGAAGGAATCTTGTTGCTTGATTGCCTGCTCTCATAGTCATAAATTGAATGTTTATATTGCTTTTCATCTGGAACGATCCCAAACATAATGGCTAGATCTTTAGCTTGTGTAAATTGGCATAGCTCCATTGATTTCAATGGAACTGTGTCAGTTTACACCAGATGATGATCTGGCCCAGTATAATGAAAATGAAATGTGTACATGGGTCACTTAACCCATCACCGAAATTCAGTAGCCTTTTAGTAGTGTCTAGAAGTACAGCACACCATTTCCTGCAGCAACCAAGTATTGATTCTGAGGTCTGTCATCTAAGTTCTGACCCAGCCCAACTCCAATTAGCTTGTGATATATGACAGGATCATGGCACCAGAGAGTGTATGACTGCTATCACTTTGGCTTAATGTCACTTTGTTCATGCACATAATTTTTGTGTAATACAATCTTCAATATACTGCCAAAGTCAACTAAAGTCAGAGGGTTAGATGTCTGTTTGATCTAGTAAAAGTGGATTGTTTGCCTGTCTTTTGTTTATCCCTTTTGGTTGGGCTGTCATTTGAATTTTATGTGTTTGTCCATATTTCTTCAGACCATTTATCTGGGTATCATTTTCTATGCTGGTGTGGTACTATGTGCTGGCATGGATTGCATTTGCTCCTCTATAATGCCTGTCCTGCACAATCTCCATCATTTTTATGGTCTTGCATTTTGTTGTTTTTTTTGCTTGAGCTTGGTTGTGGTTTGTTATGTTTTGACAGTACAGTGTCATAAAGCTGTGGATAACTGCTTTGGCTTGCCTTTGAAACTTCTGTGCAGTTGCTGGACCAAGTCAGCTAAAATAATTAATACAGACAATACTCACAGACCAAATTGTAACTGTGATTATACTAAGGCAACACATTGGTTAGTTATATTTGCACACTGTTAAAAGTACATATATTTGTGCCTTTTACTGATCCCAAAGCTGAAACTTGAGATATTAGGTCTTCGCTGGGGAGTGATGGTTTTGGTTTTCCAAATGTGGATGTTTATATGTTAAAACTAAAGATTCTTTATCACAGATAGGTTTTCTGTTTATATAAAATTAATAATTGACAGTAATTTAAAAAAAAATGAAAGTGGGCAAATGATTAGTTCATAATTCTTCCTGGAACAGTTGCAGACTATAAACCTACATCCATCTTCAATTAGAAGTCTTGAATTCTGTATTTGGAATACAGAGTGGTCTATTGTGAGCTTCCAGAAACCTAGTTCAGCTGTTCAAACGCCAAGCCATGTGAGCTGTTATATCATCCTTTTATGATTGGTAAGCCTAATAAAAAACACTGCAACCTTATATTAGTCTATTGTAATACACTTTATATGGGGCACTTAAAACCAGTCGGAAATTTGAAGCTGGTGCAGAATGCAGCGGTTACTTATGAGTGGAGATGTTACTAGGAGCATACATTGACAGTACTGGTTGCGTATGATCTCTAAATGGAGTTCAAGGTGTTGGTTATGACCTAAGCTTTGGTAAATGGCCTGAGACTGGCCTCTCTGAGAGATTGCTTCTCACTCCGGCCACACTGCCACAGCCACAGTCAGAACTACGGTGCAAGTTGGATCCCCCTCAGTATAAAAGAGAAGAGCATTTGGTATGGCTTTTTCTGCCAGGGCTCTGGGACCCTTGTTCTGAAATACCCATATATGGTGACTTTCCAAGTATGTTGCAAAAGACACCTGTTTTGGAAGGGGCTAAGGGTATGTTTCCCAGAATGATAAAAGGGTGGAAAGGAAACTTTTTATTTTTGGTAGGTGGCAGGTTTGCGAAGTTCATTAATGAATAATTATTTTAATGCTACTGGGGTTTTGTTGTAGTACTCATTATGTCTCCAGGTCCCAAGAGCTTTGTATAGACTTCTTTTTATTATTTAAATCCAAATGAATAAAATATTGGATTTTTTCTGAGAGACGGTGGAATTAAGATTGGGCTGCCAGGTTTTCTTCAGAGAATGTGTTTATGAGAACGAGTGTTTAGAGCCAGCCATAAAGAGTTAAAGAGAGATCTCATTTTCATGAAGAGTAAACCATCATTTGTTCCTTATTTAAGAGTTTTGCAAAGAAAGTACCTCAAAGCTGGTGAAGATGTTACAAACTTTTGATGGGAAAGGAATATATTACCTGCTGAATCAAAACAGCTTGGGCAAAACTTTTGGAGAAACCAGTGTAAACTGTAGCTTAGCAAACTCTCAAACCTGGCAGTATACTTAATTACTGTAGAAAAAAGACACTTGCAAGCAACCTGACCATATTTGAAAATAGGCAGAAAAGATTAAATTAATCATCATGCTGTATGGTATTCACAGAATCATAGAAATGTAGGGCTGGCAGGGACCTTGAGAGGTCATCAGTCCAGCCCCCTGCACTGAGGCAGGACCCAAGCACACCTAGATCATCCCTGACAGATGTTTGTCTAACCTATTTTTTAAAACCTCCACAGACGGGGGTTCCACAACCTTTCTTGGAAGCCTATTCCAATATTTTGCTGTCCTAATATCTGACCTAAATCTTCTTTGCTGAAGATTAATCTGATTACTTCTTGTCCTATATGATGGGAGATATAACCCCACACTGGAACTGAAGGGGTCAAGGAGCAACTCTGGGCAGAGCATGCTCCAGCTGGAGGTGGAGCTTAAAAGGGAGCCAGACACCTCAGAAGGAGCCTAACCGGGCAAGGAGAGAGACTACCCTGAGAAGGATGCTACAGAAACCTTTCCCTTGGCGAATGAGCCTGCCTCCTGATCCCAGGAGTTATACTCCTTTTCTTTGCTACTGTGTCAAAGTTTGTAAGACTGTTGGGGTATTAAATGGTAGAAAGTGGCCCAGGGAGGCAGCCTTAAGGCCAGACATGATTGCTTCTCACAGGACTCTAGGCCAGAGCCCAGTGGAGTGGGAAGTCCGGGCTCACCTACCAACCACCTTGTAACAGAGGGTGTGCAAGAGTCTCTTCCAGGCTCCCTCTTGGGGAAATCTGGAGAGGGAAAAGACTTTGCAAACTCCATGGCTCTCATTGAACATTGTCAGGGGTCGCAAAACAGATTGAAGGTCTTCCCCTTGCCACCTTTGGGAGAGCATGGGACCCGATGTTTTCTTTGGGACTCTTTTACACCAGAGAAGGCTGCTTCACACCAGAGAGGTGACCTGACTGAAGGGTTGGGTCGACACCCAGCAAAAAGCAGACCACCATCGATCTGACAGTGGCCAGTGAGAGACATTCGAGGCGGGGCTAGGAGAGACCTAGTACCCTAACCACTAGGCAACACCTCCAGTGAGCACTGTTCATCACATTCCACCTTCAGTGGATATAGAGGACAATTGATTAACGTATTTGAAGACTATCAGGTTCCTCAGTCATCTTTTCTCAAGACTAAACATGCCCAGTTTTTTAATCTTTCCTCATAGGTTAGGAGCTCTAAACCTCTTATCATATTTTTAGCTCTCCTCTGGACTCTTGCCAGTTTATCCACATCTTTCCTAAAGAGTAATGCCCAGAACTGGACACACTACTCCAGCTGAGGCCAGATCAATGCCAGGAAGAGGGGGACAATTACCTCCCATATCTTACATAGGACACAACCCAGAATATCAGCCTTTTTCACAACTGTTGAACAGTTTGTGATCAGCTATAACCCCTGATCTTTTTCAACATTCCCACCTAGTAGTTATTCCCCATTTTGTATTTGTGCATTTGATTTTTCATTCTTAAGTGTAGTACTTGGAACTTGTCTTTATTGAATTTCATCTTACTGATTTCAGTCCAATTCTCTAATTTCTCAGTTATCTTGAATTTGAATCCTGTCCTCCAAAGTACTAGCCATTCCTCCCAGCTTAGTGTCATCTGCAGATTTTATAAGTATACTCTCTACTCAGTGGAGATGTGATATATGTGAAACTATATATGTGATATATCTTGCTTTTAGTAAGGCTTTCAACAGAGTCTACATGACATTTTCATAAGCAAACTAGGGAAATGTGGTCTAGACGAAATTACTATAAAGTGGGTTCATAACAAGCTGAGAGACCATGTCCAAGTCATTAATGAAAATATTGAATAGTACTGGACCAAGGACAGACCCCTGCGAGACCCCACTGGATATGTTCTCCCTGTTTGACAGTAAACCACTGATAACTACTATTTGTGTATGGTCTCTCAGCTGAGTATGCACCTACTTTATAGCAATTTCGTCTAGACCACATTTCCCTAGTTTGCTTATGAAAATGTCATGTGGGACTCTGTTGAAAGCCTTACTAAAAGCAAGATATATCACATATACAGTTTCCCCACATCCACTTCGCCAGTAACCCTATCAAAGATTTCAAGGAATCAGAAAGGAAGACACAGCGCAGTCACATAACAAAACTTAATACAAGAGCAAAGTGGATGGAGTCTCTAATCCTCAGACTTCCTTCATTTCCATAGATGAAAATCTGTAAGGATCATTAATTCTCTAGGAAGAGAAATAATTTTGTTTTGCTTAATAAATCAAGCACCCTTAATAAATTGTTACGGTGCTCTTGAGTTTTCATCCAAACCATATTGAGCCTGAAGTACTAAACTGAATCCAAGAATGTGTTGTTTCCAAACAACGAGTTATTTGCATTTCAACTGAAATGATGTGATGTAGATGAGCAAGGATAGGTGGAATCAACATTAAACAGAAGTAGGAAACTTATATACCTGGTAATAATAGGGTTGCTAGTGTGACCGTAAACTACCTGGTCTCCCAAATGGAAATGCTAAAGTTTGGGAAACAAAGCATTTTACTGTGTAAGAATCTATTCTAATCTACAGGATATATACATTTTTAAATGAATATTTTCCTTTAGTAGCATTTCTGTAATGTTAGTACATTATATAGATTTTTCAAAGACATGTAAATATAGTCTATGTAATAGAATTATAGATTTAATCTTGCATTTAAATTTATCCAGTTAATGAAAAAATCTGATAAACACACAACGTAAAATAATTATAAAACTAATAATATATTTTAAATAAATGATGCATTTAAAAAATGCCTAAATGACCAGGGCCAAATTTTATCCATTAGAGGAAACAAGTGTGGACACTAAAGACTTTGAAAGGTCTGTGTGCAAAACTCTGCCTGTAGGTGCAGCATGTGGGTTGATTAATGGTATATATTTGATAGCAGAATTTGGATTTATAAGGTCAATGGAACGTCTGTGAGATTCTGTCTTTTGACTGCCCTGCATGCCTGCCTGATCTGATGGTAGCTTCTTCTAGGGATAAGCAAAATCATATTTTTTTGTTTTAAAACCCGAAACAGACAGAGTGTGTGTGTGTGTGTGTGTGTGTGTGTGTGTGTGTGTGTGTGTCTAAGTGACATGAATTTGGGATGGGCACACTACTCTTAAGTTCATAGTTCACCCCAGATGAGTGCCAATAAAATTTATGTATCACACTGGCTTATCATGTCATGTATTATATATGTTAGTTTATTTATTACAGTTACAAAAACAGAACATAAAAGAACACCCATCCCAGGCTCTGGCCAACATTGACCTCATTTAAACCTACAATATAAAAGTTATTATAAAGAAGACCCAAGCTAGCAGGATCCTACCCTTCTGCCCAATCACATAACAGTCTCCACTCAGCAGGGTTATTGAAGGTCCCACCCGATGCAGAGACTTCACCAAGGCCAGCCTCAGCCCTCCCTGAATACTCACCTCAAGAGATAGGCTCTGCACATGCCTGGACAATCAAGAGATTCTGGACCAAAGGGAATGAGAGCAGATTTCCAACAAGAGGGTCCTCACAGAATGCCTTCCCAGCAGTCCCATCTTTATGATATGGTGCCTGAGCCAAAGCCAGTTGAAATCAATGGAAGGACAGTAGACTCCTGTTGACTTAAATCAGGCACACACTGAGGGAGAATCAACCTAGGCACCTCCACTGATCACAACTGTGGCATTCAGGTTGGGGAGAGAAGTGGTATTTAAAATAGGAAGGTCCTAATCTGTCTAGGGTTTTATAGATGAAACCAACACCTTACACTCCACCTGGAGGTCAATAGGCAACCAGTGCAGATAGTGGAGCACAGGTGTAAAGTGCTCACAAGATGCTCTTATTAAGTGAGCTGCTGCATTTTGCACTAACTTCAGCTTCCAAATAGATCTAATCTAAGACATAGCCCCACACAGCATGCAGTGCTGTCCAATCTAGAAAGTGACAAAGGCATGAGTCTTTTTTTTATTATTTAATATTGATATTGTGTTAGTGCCTATAGGTCTCAACCAGGTTGCCATTTGTGATTCTATATAAACATGTAGTAAATGACAGTCTCTGTCTCAGAGGGCTTATCGGCTAAAAGACAAGACACTACAGATGCATCAGACAAACAAGCAGGTTTGGTGAGAGGAAAGACAATAGCCTCCACATATATAATACACATACCATGAATATTTTGCCAGCCTACCTTTGGGACATAAAGGGAAGATGTGTTCTTTTATCTCTAATATCACAAATAGACGCTTCCCATTAACTAGAAAACATGTTTATTTTTTCTTTTAATTGACTCTCTCTTGAAAAAAATCATGGAGTCACAAATGCAAACTAATTTTGAAAATTCCCAAAACAGTGTGAGGTTTGCAAACCCTGAACCCCACAAGCTTCACACATTACTAGAGGTTTTTATCCCATGGGAAGAATAGACAGACTGTTATACATTACATGAACCATGCTTCTCATATGGCTGACCTGTTCATACAGCCACCCTCTTGTTGGTACTATTGGATTTTTTTTCTGTACATCTTTCAAATAAAATAATTAAAAAATAAAATTCTTACAGTCAGCTTCAAATCCTGAACTTCAGACACTTTGGTTGTATTTAGATTTAACCTTTAGCTTTGTTGCTGTGCCTTCTTTTATACTTCCCAACAAGTTCAGCTCCCTCTGTATCCCAGGGTGCCAACCACCCCACCCTCTGTTTAGTCAAATCCCTTCTTAAAACTCACTTCTTTGCAAAGCTCACAAACACTAAATGCTTACCAATAAAAAAGCTGTCACTGACCTGCTGCATATAAACAAAACAAAATCGTATCTGGGTTGTCTAATGCAGGGTTGTTAAATCTTATTCTTATCTATCTGTATAGCTTGGGGCAGAGGCTCCACTGCCATCATCTTTTGTTGTCATTTACATGTGTGCGTATGTGGTGTAAAATACCACCAAATCAGAATTCCTCACTCATTCACCTCAGTGGTCACTATTTACACCCTTTTGAACTCACTTGAAAGGGTGTAAATGACGACACAAAGCGCAAAGCCAGTAAGAATCGGGCTCTTTTTTATTCCTTTGTATCTTGTATAGTGCTAACCACATTGTTGGCCATCAACAAAGAATTGGATTCCCATATACTTCCTTTCAACTACAAAGAGATATTTTTAAAACAGAGATTTTCATTTAGCCAGCCAACAACATGGCAGATAGTTTGTTGCAATAGTGATGAACGACGAAGAATGTAATGGAAAGTCTAATTTTTGTGGTTATACAGCATGCAGAACTCTCACTCAAGTAAATAGGAATATTGTACATGGAAAACTTGCAGAATCAACTGCCTCCAAAGAAAAACAGAAACAAACAAAAAAAAAAACCACACCCCCTTCATTTTATAAGGGATTCATAGGAATTTGATTTGTAATTTTTTATAAGGTAGTTTGGAAAGTAAGGGTATCTCCTGGATACTTCAATATGAAAGCACAGCATAAAAACCTAGATAGATAAATGGCAGTATTTTCGGGGAGAACAAGGGAAAAGTTGCTGGGAATTTATGGGTATTCTGTTCTATTTAAGAGAGAAATAACTGAAAAGACATATGAACATAATTTTAACTAGTACCGGTATGACAGTACTGCACAAACAGCTCTGCTAAGTGACAATGGCATGCCAAAGCCAAAAAGCTAGTATGTGACATGCTTTTCACTTCACTGGGAAGCAGACTACATGCCATGAAATGCTTCAGCCCTTCTCAAACACTGCATGTAAAATTTCCATTCTTTTGAGTTTTCCATGCATGTTGTTTTATAAAGGTTCTGTAATATGAAGATCACTAACAGTATGGTGTTTGTCACTCACTTTTCTGGAAGAGTATAAACATCAGTTAATTGATTTCTGGATCCCAGTACTCTGGGACTGTCATAAATCCACATAATTTTCTTGAGTTCTAGAATTTGCGTTTAGATATTTGATTCACTGAAAAGTATACAAAATAGCACATAGCTAGATAGCTCCCTATTGGTTACACATCTGCATAGGCTAAAAAAATTGTACATTATTCTAGCTAATGTTGGCATAAAATTACGCTAAAAATACCTGATTTCAGCTATACCTTTTTTGTAGCTATTGTCATATAAATAGCGTTTACTTGATTCTAAATCCAGCTGCTTTTTGTCAGTTCACACCTCTTTTGCTATCACCTTTAAGCCACAGTGACCTGCCCTTCATGGGAAATAACAGGATGGGAACAGTTACTCAGTTAAGTGTGGAGTCCGGTATCCATTCCTAAATGCATAACTTAAAACAAAATTCTGGAGATCAATGCATGCTTAAATGGTAGTGAAAGAGAGGGAAAAGAGTCATCTTCTTGGCTACAGAATGTGCAGTCACTGATGAAGGCAGTGGTGATTAACTCTAAGAAAGATCTTGATCTTCTTCAAGTGTATTCCACTGTGGGTAGGCATGCGCTCCATGTGCCCAGAGCTGGAGAATTTTGAAAGCGGTGTCCGTTGGTCTGCACATTTGCATTGGCTCACCTTATGCCTCCATCCGAGGAGATAAAGGGTTGGCAGACTGCCTCTCCCCAGTTCCTTGTCACCGCCACATGGTCAGGATCAGAACCTCCTGTGTCTGAAGCTTCAGCTTTCTTCTTTATCTGTGGATATGTTTAAATAGCTGTAAATAATTTTTATATTCTGAGTATTAAAGTTTTTATTTAATAGTTTTAGTGTTTTATCATTAGTCTCCCTGACCTGGGGAGCTCCTGCCCCTTCCCCCTGCCAGTACTGGATTATACCCAGTTTGGGTACTGGATTATGCCCAGGACCCCAGGCTTCAAAATTTGTGCTTCCTGCCTGCAATCCTTCTCAGTCAGCAACGACCACCAATGCTGCTTGTACTGCCTCAGGGAAGCCCACGCTGCGGCAAAGTGCAGTATCTGCCATTCGTTCCCCAGCCGTACCCGGGAATGGTGTGAACTTTGCCTTAGGAAGAACCTAATGGAGAGGGCCATGAAGCTACAATGGGACTCAGGCAGTGGGACCCTTCCCCCTGCCCCCCGTACACCGCCAGACTCAGCAAGGAGATTGGGATTAGGACCCAGTAGGGCAGGCTGTGACTGGTTAGGCAAGGAAGATGGGATTGGTCGCTGTGTGGAAAGGAAAGCTGGGACTAGTTGGGCAAGGAGGCTGGGTCTGAGATCTGTGGAGGGGAGACTGGGACTGGGAGATGATGGGGAATATGTGTATGTGGAGAGGACTGGGAGCCAGTTCGCTGGGTAGGGGAAAACACTGAGATCAGATGAAGAGCTGGGGAAGATGAGGAAACTGGGACTGCCTAAACAAGGAACTAATTGGGGTGTGGGGACATGAGAAGAGAGCAGGAGAGAAATCTGACAAACAGTTAGTGTACAGACTGAGGGAGAACTTGGACTGGCTGGGCAAAGAGACTGGGACAAGGAGCTGTTGGGATGAGGAGTGAGGCTGAGATTGGAGGATGACCCCAGGTAGGGAGACTGGGAGCCAGTGGGGGACAGGGAGAGAGACAGATGGGATAAGGAGTCACAAAGGGGAACCTGGGACAGGCTGGATAAGGAGACTGGGGGGAAGGAGTGGGGGAACTGATACTGGCTGAGCAAGTAAACTAGGACCTTTGGGTGAACCATCTGGCTGTCAGTATGATGCCACATAATGGAATTTCTGTTTTTTCAGTTTGCTTTATTAAAAACCTAGGAAATTATGCACAAAAACCTACATTAAAAGAACATTAATCAAGGTGCAAAATGAAGCACTTGAAACTTAGGAAATGTCAGAATTAAGGTTGCCTGTGCAACCTTTATTCATCCCCCTTGTCTTTAATTACATGATCACATACTATTTTTTCCACAGAACTCCTGCCTCACTCAGTGCACAGTATGGATGGTGCTCAATTAATTGTTTGTATTGACCATCTCGATGCACCCCAATTCTAGGTGCACCTTCCCAAGTGGTGAAAACCTATTTAGGATTTTTGTTCAATTTGGGCATTCATGTTGGTTAGTTTTGGTTTTATAGATGTGAAATGTGTGTGTGGGTGGGGTGTGTGTGTGCGTGCATGTGTATTGTGTTTAAATACAGACACCATACTGCAAAAGGGTTTTCATGCTCCTTCACAGCCTGGGGCACATCTTTATAGAGAGATAGTCATGGAGACACCTCCCTTCCCATTCATGATTGTGGAAACCCCCACTCTTCCATACACAGCTGCATAATATCTCTGTGGCAATCACAGCCATTGCTTATGTGTAAAAGTAATTACAGGAAAGTATTCTATACATTTTTAGCTTTCTTTAATGTGTTGCAGCAGCTGGAAACAAGGAGGAAAGCCAGCACCATGTGACCAGACCATTTTGGGAACCACCTATCGAACTATTTTAAACTGCATTTAAAATATGTTCATGATATTCATGCATTGCACAAGTAACGTGAATATACATTTATTGCAATCAGTAGAAATCCTGGATTTTCATATCAGGCAGTAACTGCTCAGGATGATTAGCAGGAAACTTAATTTGTCCTAATTAGCCTTAGGGGAGCGAGAAATTAACTTGATGGATAAATTTCTCATTTTACAATATACCATACTGAGCAACATAGGAAATTGTTACTTAAAGCTTTAGAAAAGTCTTCTGCGGATTCACTGGACTTTAGTTTCTCTAATTAAATTAAAAGACTATAGTAAATTAATGCATACTTGATGCGTGGGTGAGTTTTTTATGGGGGCTTATATGGTAGAATAATTGTGCAAATTATACATTGACTTGTCAGCTATATCCAGAGTCTTCAGTATAGATTTATAAATTACACGTAAAACTTCAATGTAATATAAGGCATTCATAGCCATGTTAAAGTTCCATATCTCAGCAAAATCTTTTAGCAAACCCTTGTATATTTTCTATATTTGTCTATCTATTGTACTGTTATATTATTATAATATAGAAAATAAAAAAGAGAGATTTATTAAACCCTGGGATTTTCTGGCACAATTCAATTGACTGAGACAGCTATAGATGATATTTTTGAAACTAATGTAGAAAGACCTAAACTACTTCCACAAAACTGCTCATCTATAAAGTGTCATACTTTTTAATTCCCAAGCCCCACTCTCAAATATATAAATAGGACAGATTCCTTAGTTCTTATGCAGGCAGAACTCCAAAGGAAGTAAATTTTTTAAAATTACCCTCAAAACATACAGAACAAGACAGAGAGACATGAACTCAGTGGTCTGAGCTAGGAATTAATGAGTTCTAATCTGGGCTCTGATACTGACTCCTCTATTGGCTTAGACTAAGTCACTTAACCTATCTGCCTTGGTTTTCCCTCTATATAATGGAGTCAATCTTTACCTATTGCCACATGGGAGTATAGAAACAGGAATGTTGAGGATTAATTAATATTTGCAAAACATTTTTCAGGTGAAAAACATAATATATTGTAAGTTCCAAGTATTATTAAGTCATTCTAAAAATACAATATTGATCTGTTCATAAAGTACCTATTCCTAAAATGTTGTCTTGGTGTTTTAAGTTGTTGATGGCAGCCAAACAGTCTACAAAAATGGAGCAGGAAAACATCAATTGCACATAACACATTTCCCTTTGATGTCTATTACTGCTACTACTCTGTGCAACTGAAAAACATTCAGAACTCATTTTATTTATTTATTTATTTATTTATTTATTGTGAGCTAAGTCCTGCAGTCCTTCTTCAAAACTGCCATTGATTTCAGTGATGTGAATTCAATGGGAATTTTTTCCAAGGATTGCAGGGTTTGTCCCTTGAAGTCTCTGAGTTGGGGTTTTAAAAAACAAATGCAGGCTGCTCTAGTGGTCAAATCTTTCTTCGTATACAGCCCATATCCATGGTCAGGGTATATCTACACTGCAGTAAAAACCCTGCGTCACCGAGTCTCAGAGACCAGGTCAGCTGGGGTCTCAGAGCCTGGGTTCCAGCCAGAGCTGGAGCATCTGCACTGCAATTTTATAACCCTGCAGCCCAAGCCCCACGAGCCCAAGTCAGCTGACCTGAGCCAGCCGCAGCACAGGTGTGGAACACAGTGCAGGCTTACCCCATGTGCATCTTCAGCCATTTTAGATTACCGTATATAGGCAACTATTTCCATTTGAATTGAAAAAAGAGATCTCTGTGCTATTAGCCTGTGGATTTATATATTGCATTCCACTGTCAGGGCTTCTTTCAATCGCAGGGTTTTTGTTTTCCTCCTATAGTTCTCGCTCCATTCAACAGACTGTATTAGGTATACATATATATTGTATATACTGTATTAATATATATGTGTATGTACTCTATGCATAAAAAGTTATATGTTTCTGTGCATGCATGTATTTGCATAAGCACATGTATGCTCTGGTTTTATTTACACATTTATTTATGGAAATGGGATATAGCATCCAAGTTTCAGACAAGATTTACCTAGCATAGCTCCTGTGTAGTAATAACCTTTGAACATCTACAAGAATCTCCAAACCTTCAGGAAGAAAGAAGCTAGTTCACCAACTATAAAAAAACTATACAAACTGAGGTCCTTACCTACTGAAGAGAATAGGCTTTTTTCCATTGATTTCAATGGGAGCAGGTGGAGACTCTAGTTCTGTAGCTCTCTGAGAATATGTATTATATTCTTTAAATGAAAGTTTCACTTAAAAACATTGATGTTGTGTTTGTTATAACCTAGAGTATTTGTTGATTTTTGCTTTGTATTTTCTTCACAGCCATTGGCAGGACCCTAATTCCTCGTTATTTTAGCACTGTCTTTGAAGGAGGTGTAACAGACCTGTATTACATTCTCAAGCACTCAAAAGAGTCATACCACAACTCATCTATCACAGTGGACTGTGATCAATGCACCATGGTCACCCAGCATGGAAAACCCATGTTTACCAAGGTAACAGGAAAGGCTCCGTAAAATATATTGTGTTTTGTGTATGTGTGTGTGTTTTTCAGGGAGTATTGAAGGATAATTATTACTGTGTTTTTCTGAAAGGCTTTGTTGATTTCTAATACCTCAACCACTTTCATCCCTTTATATTTTGTATTATTATTATTTGTTACATGACTGGAAAGCTTTGTGGGCACCTTTTGCAGTCTTCATAGGAAGTTTTGCAAGAGAAGGCACATAAAACTAAGCCATCACAGCCACCAATCTTATAGGAACTAAGTTTCAGCTGCCTGTGTACTTTATCTCAGCTTAATTTTGAAACAACAGTGAATGATTACATTCTTGATACATTTTGGTTAACATGCTTTATTTAGATATTTTACCCATTGGAGACTGGGAAGTCTCAGTACAGCTGGTGCTTTAATACAATAGAGCCTGATCCAAAATGCATTGAAGTCAAAGGAATGATTCACAGTGATTTCAGCAGTCTTTGGCTAAGGCTCTAAGTAGGTGTCCACCACGTCTGATTGAAGATTGAATTTTGTTCATGCTTTGGCCCCTTCCAGTCTTGCAGCTAAATCACATCATTAGATAGGATGCATTATACTTATATAAACAAGACCAAACAGGCAGAAAAGCAATTAGATATACCAAATTAAAATAAAATAACAATCGTATGGATTTAAATGACACTTGAAATGAAAAATTACAACAAACTGTGGTTAGTGAGAATGGAAATACATGCTTTGCTTATTTAGCTGAGGTCATCCTCCTTTATTCTCATTTTTATGCATCCTCAGATGGCTAAATCCCACTCTTTGAATGGAGAAAAGTACAAGAGGGAGGGGACTGATGAAATGTATCCGAGCTTTTAGGGAACAGTTAAACCTGTTCTATATTCCTCACTGGCATGTGGGACTGATGAGGTTCTAGTGTAGGCAGAGAATATAGGCCTCTGGCATTTGTGATGACTGAGCATTTCTAGGGTATTCTTGGCATGGTCTGATCATGTAGAACTTGTTCCACCAGATTGCATTGACTTTTTGCCTGCCATATTCACATACCTCTTTCACAGTATTTAAAGGACATTGAGATTGAGTTACTGGTAGGGTTGGCCAGAAAACAAGAATTTTGTTTTGAGAAAAAAATTGAGGTTTCAACATTTGGGTCTATTCCATGGAATGAAAACAAAACAAAACAAAAAACAACTCAAAGGCTTTACTGAAACATTCCAACCAACTCAAGTTACTGGGGCTCCTCTGAGTTTATGATGCATGCATTGCATCAAAAATTTGCCCCCCAAAGAGAAGGAAGCGTGCCAAGTAAACCAGCTGTTCCTAGATGACCCCTCCTCACCACCTGGCCAGTGAAGAGCTTGCATATTGCAGCCATGGCTAGATGTTTGGCTATATGCAGTGGAAGGGAAGCTATAGTGTAGCTACTTGTCCCTTCTGCGTGGCACTCGAACAACATTTGTGTCATTTCCATGATTTTTCTCCCCTTTGTGATGCACTTAGCCAAAGGGCAGAACATGGGTCAGTTGGTTTAATGCAATATTACACAGAGAAGCAGTTTTTTGGAACCCTTCCTTTGGAATCTCTAGCATTCAATAATTTTGAAACAACAGTGAATGGTCTCAATCTTGCAAAGATTCGCAAAATTGGAGTCTTAGTGACACCGTACACACTCCAATAGATCATAGAATATCAGGGTTGGAACAGACCTCAAGAGGTCATCTAGTCCAACCCCCTGCTCAAAGCAGGACTAATCCTCAGACAGATTTTTGCCCCCGATCCCTAAATGGCCCCCTCAAGGATTGAACTCACAAACCTGGGTTTAAGCAGACCAATGCTCAAACCACTGAGCTATCCCTCCATAGTGAAGGTTCTGTTGAGGAGTCTAATGTAAATCTCTATACTTCAATAGACAGTTCACTCAGGGATACAATTTAGCTTCAGGAAAAAGATTAAATTGTTTTTATATGTTTTTACAATTAAAACATTATTTTTCTTACTAAAACGCCTTTAGAATGTAGAATAAGGGAGAAAAGAGTAACATTGCTTGGCATGTTCGAAAGTGAGTTAGAACCAAACTTTGCCCTCTAAGGTGCATGCACAACTCCCAGTGACGTCCATAAGGACCCAGCACATGTAATGGCAGAACTGTGCCCTTGCAGCCTGGGTCAATTTTGAATTGACAAAATTCAAACCTCATGTAACATGTGTAACTACATTAAATTTAATTCACCCACTTAACACTATGTCAGAATTTGGTCAAGTAAGGTTTTTCTTTCCTTTAGTGACTCTGTTGTAAACATTTTTAGTATTCAAACACATCAAGCACACTGCTGTTGTTTAGCACCCACTTTGGTCTGATGAACAGTCTGTAAGCTAAAAATTCTCTAAATAGTTTTAATACAATAGTCTGGAACAGTCCTGATAGAGGTTTGATCATCTGTTGCATCAATGATCCACATGCTATGCATTTTTATATTTTCCTGCTTAGCTCAACTTATTAGATAGTACTGAGTAAATATGAGATTAGTAATTTTTTTTCTTTTTTAAGCAAGGTACTTAAGCATATACCTGACTTTAAGTGCAAGTAGTCAAAATTGACTTAAATGGGGTTATTCACGTGCTTAAAGTTACCCAAGTACTTAAATATCTTACTGAACTAAGAAGTCAACGCTACATTTTTAATAAAATCCAAAAGAAATAAATTAATAGAAATATTTAATAAGGTTCAGGGTGTGAATTAAAACTAATAAAAGAAGGGAAATTCATGTTCAGGATTAAAGGTCCCAGTTAACAGTTTTGCCACTGACTTCTGTGATAGTATAATCAGGTTCTAAACATCCAAGCTACCATGTTAATTCACCATGGTGTTTGGATTTTAGATTTTTTCCCCCTTCACACAGTGAAAACAATGCTCTCACAGAATTAACCCAAACTCTTCTAATTTACTTATACTCAAACTTTATATGGTAGTTGAGCTGTTTTTTAGTGCTAGTGATTTTTATATTTCCCAATAGTCTCACATAAATGAACTTTACAGAGATCAGTGCTACTAAAAATGGTCATAGCCTACATGCATTTATCGTTATAATAAAAATACATTTTTCTCTGCAGTTGACAGACTCACTCATCCATACTTCACAAGTATAACACTAAAGCTCACTTTATCTTTTTTAAGTCTTACTGAGTAAATAATCTTACTAATTGTATGTATTCATAAAAGCTTTAGACTGCTTTTCAAGTAAAGGAACAGGTTTGAGAAATGATCTATTAATATGGGCTGAAAAGGGAAGAAAAGATTTTTTATTTTAGAAAAACTACATTTTATCCAATAGAAAGCAATTTTGAGGTCATTTTTCATAGGTGCAACCCATTGAATAGCCTACAATTAATCAATGCAAGGAAGGGGTTAAAAAGCTATTGGTTAGTTTGAGAAATGTTCTTTTTTAGTTTTCTTTTTCCTGGCCTAGTCTAGAGCTGCCACGTGATATACTGAATGCCTGCCAGCCTCTTTCTTGTTGATCCTCCGGAGACCATCTGTGCTGGGGGCATTGATTAGAGTGTGTCTGCTGGGATTACATCTTTTCTGTTACCATGCCAACTAATCAGCTGATTTTGGTTACCACAGAAACAAAATGTCAGAGCTCACAGTAAGGTAACATGAATTCAGCACAACAGAAAATGTTTTCTTAATTGGAGACCCTTTTGATTTTGGATTCTGTGGGAAAGGCACCTTTTCTTAAAAAAAAAAAAAAAAAAGAGGCCAACTTCAAATAAGAACTACATTAATTTTATTGATTAGAAGCAATACCTGAAATTCTCTTGGACAGGGGAAAATTAAATTTCTTTATAAGATGTGTAAAATTTTGCCAATGATATGAGGTATGTGTTCCAGCTTTTCTGTGACCATTTGTTAACATGTGTTCATAAAATAAAGTCTATTGAGAGCTCTATTTCTTAACATTTCATAGAAGACATATTTGGGAGCATATGAGATATTGTTATAAGAAATTATTATAAGCCCGATGTAGTTTAATATTAACTGGGCAATAACCAGGATCCTTCACTTCAGTACAGTAATATTGATAGGCTCAGCTACTTCACATTGGAGTATTAGAGTCGTGTGTGTGAAATTTTTAATCTTAGTATGAAAATAATGAGAACATCAAAGAGTCAAGTGAGGGAATGAATCCTGCATATAGGCCATCAGCTATAGAAAAACTGAATGCATGACAGAGGTACAGTGAATAAGAGAACCCAAAACTTACTAACAAATCTCTCTTTTCTAGGCCTACAATATTTTGCCTGCACAATATGCCTGGTAGCCTAGTCTAAGTGGTTTTGAACACTATGCGAAAGCAGGTCAAACTGTGAGGAGACAACAGCATCAAATAAGTAGTTAATCAGAAAAAATACACACTGCAAAACCACAAACTAAATAAATCTGGATTTGGTGGTCACACCAACGTGCAAACAGACTAACTAGTAAACTAGCATTACAATTTGTTTTATTTCATTCTGCTATTATTTGATTAAAGTTGCAATAAGTGTCTCTTTTTTAATGGAAGATTGTTATCTAATTGTCTGTGCACAGTCCTGTAAGAACATTTCACTAATTACTTCTCTCTCCTTTCATTATTTCTTTCACTGCAGGTTCCCTCAGTCATACTAACTCCTAACAGGAGTTTTGAGACTAAATTCATAACCAGGTTTTTAAAAAGAGTTTCCAGTGCTGCTAATGTGTACAATGTTTCAGGGATCCACTAGCCAGGGCATCATGCAAGGAGTGCATTTGGCACCCTCAAGAAGACTGAATCCATGACAGCTTCATGATACTCAGATACTTCACTGCTCACAGATAAAGCTGTGGGCAGCTCTATGAAAGCCAGCCACTTCCTCTCCCTTCCCCTGCAGTGCCCAACTGCATTTACCCATCCTTCTACCTGCCCACCCACCCCCTTGCTTTTCTAATACAGCATCCTTCACAGTACAATATGAATTATTTGACTGTGGGGGGTAACTCACATGTACAGAGCTACAAGATCAGGCATTGGCATACTGGTCTAAGTGTCTCTTTTTTGCCCCCATGACACTCAGCTTCAATATCACATGAGAGTCAGCCCCATGGAGCTACCAGTGCAGACCCAGGGACACCTGCATGTAGCTTTCTGGTTAGTGGCAAATGTGTGGGATAGGCAGCTGATAAAAAAGAAAGAAAACAAGAGAAGAAAACCAGATTAAAAATAAAAAGGGGGTGTATATGTGGGGAGGAAGCACTTGGAAAAAGACAATAAGAAAAAAAGAACAGAAAAATGAGTATTGACAGCAACCATGCTGGGGCATTATGCACTGCTAGTGGATGCAAATGGAGCATTTATACATTAATCCATTAGTAGGGAGGATCAAACTTTAAAAGGTTGGGAATGACTGGTTCAGCAGCTTGACATCAAGTATGCACAACAGTCACCTATGCTGAAAGGTTTAGTATCATTAATTAGCAGTGGTGATTAAAAAGGGAAACAAAAATGGTGCAATAAATAAGATTTAGTATACACAGTGCTATAAAATCTAGAGTATAATAAGTTATTGTCTCCACCATGAAGTTACTTTCCCTAATTCTTTTTCTAGAGAAGGGGAAACAATTAACCCAATGACAATGGACACTAAAATACAGATGATATTTTGGTATTTAGTTTAAATGAGTCAGAATACTGTAATTCTGCACAGATTTCCTGGAAGATTTTATTTCATGTGTTTTATTAATCCTAGGTATGCACAGAAGGGCGTCTTATCTTGGAGTTTACCTTTGATGATCTTATGAGAATAAAAACATGGCACTTTACCATTAGACAGTACAGAGAATTAGTCCCACGCAGCATTCTAGCCATGCATGTAAGTAATCCTTTTTTCATTTGACCTAATGCAAAGAGATGAGATTATATTTTTAAAGAACTCCAGCAAATTTCACAGCCCAGGCAATTAACTATAAATATTTTGTTCTGACTGCACCCGCATTAATTTATAAGCCCTTCTTTCATCACTCTCCCCTGGTTCTCAGTGTTTCATGTAAGGCTATATTGTAACTATATTTTCACAGTTATTTTTCACTTAGCTCTAATACATTTTTTCTTGAATCCCATTTTGTCGTTGTGGGTTGCATGACAAAGATTTGGGGTCAAAATCCGCTTTCATTTATATTGATGCAACTCCACTGAAGTCAGTGGGCTTTCACCACTGTAGCTGAGAGAAGAATTTGGCCCTTAAATGTGAACGCTGATTTTTATACTCACAGGAGATAGCAAATACATACATACACAAACCAAAACTTTGGAACCTGATTCCAGATCTTATTTTCACATTGAAAGCCCCTTCTCAGTAATGACATGAACCAGAATTCCAGAGTACTTTTACATTGTTACTCCTGGGGGCATACTGCACCAAAAAAATAAAAATTCTGCACCAAAAAATTAAAAATTTTGTGCACAATATTTTAAAGTTCTGCAAAATTTTGAAAATCTTATTTGTCAAAATAACACTACATAATCACACCAGTTTCAATTATTTTGGTAATTTGTTTCAAAATACCTGTCAGCAAGTATGTCTGTAACAATACAGGCACACACAAAAATCCCCCCAGGAGAAGAGAGTTAAAGAAACCCCAATGACAACCCAGTTCCTGTTTTCCTCCCTCCCCACAGGATGGAGTCAGACTCCCACAACCCCCTCCCCCCATAGCCCACCTGAAAATCTAACCCACAGTCCCTACCAGAAGATCTTCTAGTCTGTGGCCTGATCCTACAAGCCCTCTGACATAGAACCTTCATGAAAGTAAATGATAGTTTGCACAACTGGTTTAATCACTTAAAGCAAGAGTTGTGTATTTAGAAAAATGTGATACAAAAAGATTACAGACTTGGGGATGGTCACTATCTCATACTATATCTTTTGTACAGTGTCTACCACACTAGGGTCCCGATCTCATTTAGGGACTCCAAGTGCTAATATAATATATATAATAGTAATTTTATATAAATGCATTTAGCTTTTAAGGTGAGCTGGACTAGTTGAGGGAATTATAGAAAGACCATCTGAAATGGACTTTGTCTAACAACAAATTAGTATTGTTTAATATTACAAATCCAGTAAAAGACCTCTGGAGTGGTTTTATTTATTTAAATTTTAATTCTAGCCTCGAAATGTAATTTTTCCACAAGAGTGATTTCCCCCCTCAAAAAACAAACCAAAAGCAAAGTGCCAATTTCCTTGTTTCCTTCCTACTTAGGCACAAGACCCTCAGGTGCTGGAGCAGCTGTCCAAAAACATCACCCGAATGGGTCTGACTAACTTCACCCTCAACTACCTCAGGGTAAGTGCTACTGCACTCGGCAGTTATTGTGAGTAATTTTAAAAGGTTACAAGCATTGTTGAGCCAACATAACAAAAACAGGGTATGAGCCAGTCAAGTAAGGTTGGAACCAGCCCTTAATGAGGGTGGGGGAGTAATATTGTGATTGGAATTAGGGTAACAAAGCAGCACATAGCAATGTTGGGGCTCAAACCTGCCCCATTGAAGTGAATAGAAAATTTGCTATTGACTTGAATGGAAGCTGGATCTGTCCTTGTGTTTTTCCTGGGCTTTCTTTTCAACTTTTCATAATTTAACAGGATTTATTGTTTGTAAACTAGAAGTTTTCCATCCTGTTTTGCTAAGATTTCTTATTTGTTTTCTCTTGTCTCTAAATCACTGTTTCTGAGAAAACTGCAGCTAGTTCTTACCACCATCCAGTGGTCTCAGCCTCCTTTCCACTTCCATAATAAGAAGCAGTATTAGCAGAAGGCACAGGTCCCGCTCTGAAAGCAGTCATACCCTCCATGCTCCCACCCTGCTTTGCCTCTGGGAGCCTGAGTTCTTTCCTCAGCTTTGCACTACATTGTCTGTATTTTTTTTTATGATTAAATAATGCATTTGTTCCCATTGCTTTCTGAACCTTGAAGTGCATTCAAAGTTTGTAAGTTTATTTTTATTTTCTCAAAGTATTCTCCTGTGTGGGTTCACAGTGCACACACTGAAATAAGAGTCCGGAAAGTTAATATTTTTATGGTTAAAATGCAAATCATTTCTAGTTTTAAAATGAGGCAAGGTACCTAACAATGCACCAAGCCAAGGTGGACACCAGTAACGGTTTATTTTTCCTTTTAATTAAGTGAATAGTTATTCAAAATGTTTGGGCTTTTAGAAAAACAAGAGTATTCTGAAAGATGAAAATGTTATCAGCCCAATGCAGAGCTGCACAGAATAGCAGTTAAATCAGCTGCAATTCAGTGGGGGTCATGATTCTACACAATGTTCCAGGCAGACAGAGACCTGCACCAAGCAGAACCCCACTGAAATTAGTGGGGCTCTATGTGAGCACAGGGATAACTTGCAGGACTAAGGTGAGATTTCACCCAGATGTCTCTATGGCTATGCCCTTGTTCCCCCAGTTGACTAGTTGGTCATTGCTAATTACTTATTTAGCATCAGATTAAAAACAGTAGCTCAAATGCTACTCTCAGTTATACAGGGCAGGTTTACCCCCAATGGAACCGAGAGAAGAATTCGGCACAAAACCTGAGGTGAAATAAAACAGCATATTAGAATTGTTGCCAGTAGAAATATTACAATCAGATGTATGTGTTGTGGTGTTCCGTGTGCAATCTTAGATGGTTCGGGGAGTGCCATTTTGAATTCGCAACACTCTGTCACTCTAGCAACTGCCAACACCTTGCAATTCCTTTGCTACATGTTCTCTAACTGTTGAATGTGAGACAGACTAATGAGATAGGCAGAAACTCTGAGATATAGATTAGTGCACATTTGGCATGAACTATCCATGCTGGTATCATACTGTCGGGGGTGGGGAGGGAAAGAAAAATGGTATCAAGATAAGCACTGAGAAGATACACAGTAAAGTGGAAAGGGATTAAATGATGAAGTCTTACCTTTTTTTTTTTTTCTTTTTCTTCCAGAGTAGTCTAGTTTTGTTAGTTTAAAAGACAACATTAGGTCCCTGGGTACAAAGCTTTTGCTGACTCTTGGCCATGGTGATTCCAAAAGGAAATCTTTTCCAAGGCACTCTCTGCTTCTTTCTGCTTTGTAGTGATGAATTGATCATTCTGCTCTTTTCAGATGTGCAGCTCATCATTGGCACTCACATGAGATGATACACTTCCCGTTTGATTTACTTGTTTTCCCATCGTTTTCTTCTTTTAATTTTGAAATAAAAATTCCTTCTTAACCCAGAGCTGTAAAATCGTTCATTGAAAAAAAAAATCTCTTTAATGCAGCTATGTTTAAATTTTTTAAAGTCAGCATTTTACCTGATTTTTATTTAAACCTTTCTGGTGTTTAATAATTAGTATTGTTATGCGTTTTTAAATAAGGTTTTAAACATGAGCCTATAAATGATTTCCATTTTTCTTTTGCTGCATGCTGCAAAGGCTTGTGATAATCATAAGAAAAAACTTCATTGATGGGCAGAATTAATCATTTTTATTCTCCAAAGCACACACAGCAGCGAGCTATGCTGCAGTCTTTTTAAAAGCAGAATTTAAACCTTGATTTAAGATACTGATGATATAAAGGTGTGGCATGTATATTGTACTCTGTAAACACTATAGTATGGCATATCCCTATTATTTGGGATAATTACCATTTCTACTATTCAAACCTTCTACCTGTATACTCTGTTTTTTCTTCATTCACTTTGAGTTGGTGGCAATAAAGCTGCTGTGCTTAGAGGAACATTAATTTTGTTAAAGGCTGGAGGGAGGTAGAAATCTTAAAAATATTTTCTTGGAAATGTGAAACAAAATTTACTGCCCTACCAGTTTTGCCATGTTGTATTTGGCAAATGTGCTTTCTCCCCACTCCTTCCTGGTTCTGTAAAGAACATAGGTTTTCTTTTGCTTTGGTTATTACCTTGTTTTGTACTAGCATAATTGATTAGCTCATCAATGGGGTCAGCATGCTTTGCTGTAGCTCTTGCATAGGATTCGTTAGTTACTGGTGGTCCTCTGAGAAACAGTGAACGATATCTCATAGGTTTTAAATTAATATCAACCATTGTTTTTATTTTGTTTCTTATCAAGTGATGGATATTGTAAAAAATCAGATATTAAGGCTAAGAACTATATCCTGCCCTCAAACAACACTCTAGGTAATGAATAGGAGCCCTATTCAGAGAGAGAGGATGAACATGACAATCCGTAGAACAGTACCTATCAGATTGTAAAAATTTTAGATAGGTAAATTGTTACCTGTGTGCTTTGTTAGATACTTAGCTACTCCCCTTAGGTGTGAATTTAGATACACCTACTTTACAATGGACTTGAACCAAGTCTGAACAATAGGGATATACTTGGAGTACCATTCCTTTATATTTTAGAGCTCAAATTCCTCTCTGTCCCTGTGCCATATAATTTCATATTCCAAAAAAACAAAGCTACATTTCTCACATACAGGAAGTTTAAAAAAAGCTCACTCCAGCATTGTAAAGCAGTTGCAGCTAGATGGAACCTTTAGGCACAGCCCTATGCTGTCCAGCAGGAGCCCAGAATTCCTCCTCCGCTTCTCCCTTGCTCTGGGGAAGGAAGGGAATGGAGTAGTTTGTTACAGCCCTTTACCAGGTGTAGATATTCCATCTTCTCCTCAAGCCAATTCAGCTCTACTCACTTGTGTGTTAGGGTGAGCTCTGCCCATTCCCCAGCCGCCACCCACCCCCTGCACAGGAAGAACCAGCTCTGTAGAGTCAGCTCTCTCCACCCAATGTCTGGGTAATGATCCAGGCAGGCCAGAGAGGGAACGGAGAGGTCTTTTTCCCCCTTATGTCCCTGCATGAGTGTGTTAAGCCCAGCCATGATCTGAGCCTTAATTACAAAGTAGCCAATTCTCTATTATGCACCCCAGTAACAAAATGTCACCATTGCAAATGTCAGGTTGGGGGTCAATAACCTCTGGAGCCCACTTTTTACTTAATTAGTTTCTCACTAGACATTTTCAGTCTTCTAGTCTTAGAAGGCTAACATAATAAATTATATAATGGGATAAGATTTCGAAAGGGGACACTTAAATTGCATCCACCCCGTTTATATGCATACCTGTTATGCATGCACATTTTTCATTTGTACATGCAAAATATACACTTATGTATGCAATTATTCCTTTTAATGTGCCATTAAGGAGTTTGCATGTATAAATATGGGTATTAGGACAAAATATTTGAGTGTCATTTAGGGGTTCTGCTCAGGAAGTTTGGCCCTAGTTCTGCAATTATCTGTGGTACTATCTGGTCAGTATTTCACTGTTATATTGCACCCAAATATATATATATATATTAAAAGAATGTTAAGGTTGCAAAGTCAAGCACTCAAAAGTTAGGAGGTGCCAGAATTAAGGTTTCCCTCTTAATTGTTCCCCCTTGTGCATTATGATATAGTCCTTAATTATATGTTCACATGTTACTTTTTCCCACAGAACTTCTGCCTCATTTAGTGTGCATGGTAGATGGTCCTCATTGAATGGGTAGCTATTCAATATTTCTTTTTATCCTCATAATTCAGTGTGTGGTACCATGTATTATTTACTGCACACCATCTAAACCCCACACTGAACACAGAATTATTAATTTCCTCCTGGGGTTTTCTGTGGTGCTTTCATCATAGTATCTTAGTCCTTTACAAATGTTAATGAATTTATATTCACAACACCCCTATGAGGTGAAGCCAAGGATTAAGGCCAAAACTGTCAAAAAGTGTCAACTAATTCTGGGTGCCCAATTTCAGAGATTTAGGGCCTGATTTTTCAGAGTACTTAGAATGTTATAACACTTCATATATTCAGAGCAGAGGTTCTGTAATTGGGAGTGCTGAGCACTTTTGCAAATCAAAAGAAAATGAGGAACACACTGTTTCCCCATGCAAAAAGTTTAGTTTCTGGGCTTGCCTATACTTCAGAAATTTTAGCGACAGGGCTGTGTCAACACAGCCTTGTCACTAAAAGTCAGCAAGTGTGAACGCTCTTTTGCAGTATTTTGTTGGCACTTTTGCGAGTGGCATAAGCTTTGTCGGCAGGAGAGCGATCCTGCCGCGTTCACACTCCCTCTTGTATCGGCAAACAGACTGGTCTCTGTCGGAAGACAGGATACTGGGCTTGATGGATCTTTGGTCTGACCCAGTATGGCCATTCTTATGTTCTTAGTCAGGTGATCCTGCCATGGAATTTCTAGTGAGGCAAACACTATATTGCAGGAAGTGTTTATTTTAGTGGCAATCACAGTAGCTTGCATCCCTCCCTTTTGTGTGTCTATCTCTTTGTAGGATAAAATAGGCTGGTACTTTCTGAATGGAAAATTTGATGAAGTGTGCGTCTTTGACAATCAAATACAAGGTAGTTTTTTAAAAATATAACATCCTCTAATATACATCACAAAACGCTTTACAGCAAGAATCCATCTATCATAAGCTGAAGAGAAAGGGGAAAAGAAGTTCTTAAGAAACAGTTTATAGAAAAGAAGTGATCAAGATGAAAGGAAAGGGATGGGGGGACAGAGGGCAAATCAGTTCCAGAAAAATGGGCCAGCTCAAGTAAAAGATGAACATCCAACTAAGCAATATTGTAAAGAGGAGACCAAATCTGGGGTAACAGAGTCAAGAGATGGATACAAGGTCATAAAGTTGTTGTTAATAATAATTGTCCCTTGTGTAACACTTTTCATCCATCAATCTCAAAGCACTTTACAAAAAGGGATATATATTTTGTAGATGGGGAAGCTTAGGCAGATAGAGGAAAAGTAGGCTGGAGCAAGTGTCTCAAGAATTTTGAAAACTAGGAAGACAAGTTTTAATGGGATTTTGAGATGTATAGGAAGCCAGTGCAGATGCCAATAGTATAGATATGGATGATCAATTCTGTTTCTTGGCATAGTATTTGTTTCTCTAGATAATAGGAATTTAGGAAGACAATAAACAAGAGAGAAAGGTGGCAGCAAGGGAATAAGTGATTAAAGCATTAAAAATTTCAAGTGAGGCAAAGACAAATTCTAGCAATATTGTAGAAGTAGTGAAGGCAAATTTTCACATACAGGACACTGTGATGGGCTCTTGGCTCTTAGTTTAAGAGAGTCCGAAAGGCAAGATATATTGTGCATGAATTCAAACTGACTATTGGTGCACTGTAGACATACAAACACATGACCTTGGGAGCAAAATTAATGTCTAGATTAAAGAGAATGAGAGGATGACAGAGAGATTGAGACAAAGAGGTCTTCAGTCTCTGAAGCATTCAGGAGTGGGAAATCAGGGTATAGCATGATGTGGGCAGTTTAGAAAAAGACAGAAAGATGGAAGAGAGAATGTTAGGAGTGTTATCTTGGGAGATAAGATAGAAGGAGAACCAGTAAGAGGGCCAAGAATAGAGCCTTAGGGCAGTTTTTAGAGGACAGGATGAAAAACCTATACTAGAATGCAATACAATCATAAATAGTACTAATACATGAGAATTAGGGAAGTAGGATTTATATGAGGACCTGGCAGTGCCAATCCCAACATTTTGTTCCAGGCAGTCAGAATGGCAGAATGATTTGTTGTTTATCAAATACCAGTGGTGTGCCTGATGCAAATAGGAATGTGCAGAGAGGGATGTATATTCGAAGGGGGTCAAGAAATAGATACTGATGCAAATCCAATGGCTTAAAATCACTGCACTACGTCTGCATAGGGTATTCCATAGTCTGAATCATTAGCTGCAAAAGAGCTGCATTGCAGTTACATGGTCTGATTCTTGCACAAAGCCTGATTACTCTAGCTTTATGTAGGCAGGAGTGAATTTCACTATAACAGCCACCATTCACTAATATTAAATGGCAGACTGTGTAAATAGCATGAATTAATGTAAAAAACTCAGCATCAGTATGTTTTTCTTGTTTCGCGAAGGACCAAAGTCTGAGCAGCCAAAAGGATCCTTAGCCACAAATGTAACTATTGTATTTCTTGTAGTTTAACTTTCTCTTTATGGTGATTTGGTTAAACTCTGTGAATCCACTCAAGAACAGCTAAGGAGACAGACAAGGCGATTGTACTTTGATGTGACTATTAACTGAAGTGAGAAAGCACATATAACAGTTGTAGTTACAAAACTAACCATTGTTTTGGGTTCGAGTAGCTTTGTAGCTCTTGTTTTGAGTTTGCTTTGTCTTGTACACCCAAATGTTCCCAAAACTGGAAAGTAGTCTCACCACTTTCTATTAGAAAAAATAGCAATGGGCCCTAAATAAAAATGTAAGCCAAGATTTTCAAAAGTGACTAGCTATTTTGGGTTTCTCAGCTCTGAGATACCCAACCTGAGACAACTTGAAGAGGCCTGATTGTTAGAAAGTGCTGAATACTCAGTCTTATCCTGGGCTGTAAGTTTTCCAGTCTTTATCTACGAATCTAAGAAAATTACAGCAATTGGGTCTGATTTTGATCTCTCATGCACCAGCTGTACATTGTTGTAACTGTTGACTTTAGTGGATTTACTGCTGATTTATGATGTATGATTCACAAACATGTTTAAAAATCATGATGGGTATCTTAGGTGTCAGGGTCATGATCGGACTCTCTTAAACTAAGAGCCAAGAGCCCATCACAGTGTCCTGTATGTGAAAATTTGCCTTCACTACTTCTGCAATATTGCTAGAATTTGTCTTTGCCTCACTCATATTCAGCTTCTCATCCACTGTAATCCCCAGGTCCTTTTTTGCAGAACTGCACCAGTCCCTGAGATCTCCCTGACACGGTTTAGGAAGGCAGCAAGCCTGTCCCCGGTATCAAAAAGGTTGAGAAATACTGCTTGAGAATATGTGCAAACTACCTATGCTGAACTATCACTTTGATCTTGTATTTAGCTGTGACACTCTCAATACCTTTCCTAGACCTGAAGAAGAGCTCTGTGTAGCTCAAAAGTTTGTCTCTCTTACCAAAAAAGTTGGTCCAGTAAAAGATATTACCTCACCCCCTTGTCTCTTTTATTTATATCTAAGTGTTTTTGTAAATTGCCTTTGGTTTCCATGCAAAGCTTCTATTGAAGTTAGTGGAATTTCAGCACATGGATCAAGGACAGTAAATAAATAGCTGTAAGCTTGTGTTTACCTTATATAATAGCTGGAAAACCTTGTTTAGAATCATAGAATATCAGGGTTGGAAGGGACCTCAGGAGGTCATCTAGTCCAACCCCCTACTCAAAGCAGGACCAACATCAACTAAATCATCCCAGCCAGGACTTTCTCAAGCCAGGCCTTAAAAACCTTTAAGGATGGAGATTCCACCGCCTCCCTAGGTAACCCATTCCAGGGCTTCACCACCCTCCCAGTGAAACAGTGTTTCCTAATATCCAACCTAGACCTCCCCAACTGCAATTTGAGACCATCGCTCCTCATTCTGTCATCTGCCACCACTGAGAACAGCCTAGCTCCATCCTCTTTGGAGCCCCCTTCAGGTAGTTGAAGGCTGCTATCAAAACCCCCCTCACTCTTCTCTTCTGCAGACTAAACAAGCCCAGTTTCTCTCAGCCTCTCCTCATAAGTAATGAGCCCCAACCCCTGATCATTTTCGTTGCCCTCCGCTGGACTCTCTGCAATTTGTCACATCCTTTCTATAGTGGAGAGCCCAAAACTAGATGCAATACTCCAGGTGGGTGGCCTCACCAGTGCCGAACAGAGGGGAATAATCACTTCCCTGGATCTGCTGGCAATGCTCCTACTAATGCAGCCCAATATGCCATTAGCCTTCTTGGCAACAAGGGCACACTGCTGACTCATATTCAGCTTCTCATCCACTGTAATCCCCAGGTCCTTTTTTGCAGAACTGCTGTTTAGCCAGTCAGTCCCCGGCCTGTAGCGGTGCATGGGATTCTTCCGTCCTAAGTGCAGGACTCTGCACTTGTCCTCGTTGAACCTCATCAGATTTCTTTTGGCCCAATCCTCCAATTTATCTAGGTCACTCTGGACCCTATCTCTCTCCCCCCAGCTTAGTGTCATCTGCGAACTTGCTGAGTGTGCAATCCATCCCATCATCCAGATCATCAATAAAGATGTTGAACAAAACCGGCCCCAGGACCGACCTCTGGGGCACTCCGCTTGATATCGGCTTCCAACTAGACATCGAGCCGTTGATCACTACCCGTTGAGCCCTACGATCTAGCCAGCTTTCTATCCACCTTATAGTCCATTCATCCAATCCATACTTTTTTAACATCCTGGCGAGAATACTGTGGGAGACCATATCAGAAGCTTTGCTAAAGTCAAGATGTATCACATCCACTGCTTTTCCCATATCCACAGAGCCAGTTATCTCATCATAGAAGGCAATCAGATTGGTCATGCATAACTTGCCTTTGGTGAATCCATGTTGACTGTTCCTGATCACCTTCCTCTCCTCCAAGTGCTTCAAAATTGTTTCCTTGAGGACCTGCTCCATGATTTTTCCAGGGATTGAGGTGAGGCTGACTGGTCTGTAGTTCCCTGGGTTCTCCTTCTTCCCTTTTTTAAAGATGGGCACTATATTTGCCTTTTTCCAATCATCCCCCAATCGCAACAAGTTTTCAAAGATAATGGCCAATGGCTCTGCAATCACATCAGCCAACTCCCTCAGCACGTTTGGATGCATTAGATCCGGACCCATGGACTTGTGCATGTCCAGCTTTTCTAAATAGTCCTTAACCTGTTCTTTCACCACTGAGGGCTGCTCACCTCCTCCCCATACTGTGTTGCCCAGGACAGCAGTGTGGGAGCTGACCTTGTCTGTGAAGACCGAGGCAAAAAAAAGCATTGAGTACTTCAGCTTTTTCCACATCATCTGTCACTAGGTTGCCTCCCCCATTCATTAAGCGTCCCTTTCCCTGACCTTTTTCTTGTTTCTAATATATCTGTAGAAACCCTTCTTGTTACCCTTCACATCCCTTGCTAGCTGCAACTCCAGTTGCATTTAGGCCTTCCTGATTACACCCTAGCCTGGCTAGTGTGGAGATGATAGCTATGAGTAGGTATTTTGAATAATGTGTGCAGCAATGCCTACCTGAGACTTTTTGTGGGTTGAGTTTTGGGAAAAGGGTGCATTTTCAGAGTGTTGCACAGTTTCAGCTGAGTTGTTTCACTTCTAGTACCGGGAGCTGCACAGCTAAAACTCTGCGCAACACTGCAAATGTCCCCCAAAATGGAATCCTTAATACTGTACTTTGTTGCATTTTAATTCAACCTTCACTGAAATCCAAGTGTATATTTCCTTTTATCCAAATGTAGTTGCATATTTTTGCATTTATTCAGAGGGCTTTTGTACCTATAAAATCCATTTTCTTGAAATTAATTTTCCCATTCCCTTGGGCAATTCCTAGCCATGAACATGCCATGCTTCATGAACAAAAAAATAAATGGTTATTTTTATTGTGGATACTTTTTGTGCCAAGAGAAAATGAATTTGATTTAGTCACAGATTGTAGTTCTTAGATGAGCCCAAAGGAGCAAATATCAACTTGGGGATCTGATTTGAAGAAAAAGTTTAGACTATAAAAGTAAAAAAAATACAAAATAATAGTTTTTAATAGGAAAACAGAGAATAGTCTCATTTTATTAATGATCCAGGCAAAATTTAGGGCTGACTTAATTAAAGGACCGTGTACCATTTCTGCTCAAGATAAAATTGTGTTACATCGAGTAAGTATTAAGCACATGCATGAGGCCTGCAGCTATATCCTAAGGCTGTGATATCATTGGATCTCATAAACTAAGCAAGATTTGTTCTGATCAGTAGTTGAATGGGAGACCTCCAAGAAAAACACAAGTGCTCTAGAAAATGATGCTGATGATTAAGCAGAGGTTGTTCTTCCCTCTGGATCAATCATTGTTCCAACATGTTGCTCAGGTGCAGAACTCCCACTGACTTCAGTGGGAGGAGGATTGTTATTATTTATTATTTGTACATAATACATGATCCAAACTTATTGGAAGAGACAACCCGTTCTAAAGAAGTACATTATTAAACCAAATAATCTGCTGAGTGTGAGGCTCAAACAAAGATAATGCTCAACATCCTCAATAGATGCCACTGGACACTTCAGTGTATTGGTTTTTGGCAAGAGGTATCAAAGCATTAATGCCACTTTAAAATATTATTTTAGTGTTTAGTATTATGCTTCTGTATTTTATAACTCTTCCATGTGCTATATTATGACTGATATTCCATTGCATCCCTGATAGATTAATTAACCTGTGATGTGGAGGTGAAATGTCCAGCCACGTAAAGGACAGAATATTGTATATACTATTATTATGTTCCCTTAAATATACACCCCTACCTCAATATAACGCGACCCGATATAACACAAATTTGGATATAATGTGGTAAAGCAATGCTCGGGGGGAGCGGGGCTGTGCACTCCAGTGGATCAAAGCAAGTTCAATATAATGAGGTTTCACCTATAACGCAGTAAGATTTTTTGGCTCCCGAGGACAGCGTTATATCGAGGTAGAGGTATAGTAGTTTTGAAATTCCACAATAAATTTTGTGAGAACAGTTGCAGTAAGAAACAGAACATGGAACAAAACTCATCCATTCTGATGACGAAGATCGTAAGTAGAATGAAGAATGGTACAGTCCAAAATCTACATTCCTGTAATTCTCTTCTTGGTGAAGAATAAAACATAAAGAAAAATTTAGAACACAGAAGAGTGTGGTTGAGAGTCTGAAATACAGATGCGAAAAAAACTGTAAACTTGTTAGACCCACACCAAATTGAAACAGTAACTGGAAATCCCTCTTCCTGGTAAATTTCACTTTTTCCATATTAAGATTTCACTTGGAAGGAAAGTGCCAGTTTTTGCTTTACAAACGTTTAGCAGCAAAATAACAAATGTTCATGACACCTTATTTTTTGCATCTTCTGGGTAGTTTACAGTACCTTGAAGGCCATCTGGACTCCTTGTGTGCCAGCTCCATCAGTTCTTTCTGGCTCTGTTTCTGGGAAGACTGGCTCAATTAGTCGTCTTTTAACATTTTGGCTCATATTGCCGCTTAACTCCCATGGAAAGTCATTAAATAAGCATGCTAAATAATATATAGAACCCAAATTCTGCTTGCAGTTACACCAGTATATAAAATGGAGTAACTCCTCAGAAACCAATGGCATTACTTCAGATTTACTGTGATATAATTGGGAGCAGAGTTTCATCCTTGTATGACACATCGCTTTCAAGATGTATTGCATGAACGGTAACAATTAATCATAAAAATAACAACTTGAGGAGCCTCAGAGAAGCAACAAAAAAAATGTGAAGATTGTAATAATTTAATTTACAACAGTATTGGATACAAAGTCCCTTATCTTCAGCTGTGTAAATCAGCATGGCTCTGTTGAGGTCAATGGTGCTATCCCCATTTGCAACTATGGAGAATTTGGCCCCAAAAGTACAAATCTGGTTCACAGAGGAAAAGCTTTTCTCTGATTTTAACTGAGAAGGAGAAGATAGTTGGATAGGGAACCACGGAAGCTTTGAGAGCTTTCATTATTTTTCACTGTTTACTGCAGTAGGGATTAGAAATATGTGAAGCTGGGCAGGGGGAGAGGGGGGGGGAAACAGAAGCAGAACCTAGCCACAGGAGTGAATTATGCCACCCAGAGATGCATGAACAAGTTGCCCTCCCTCCAGATACTTTTACTTTTCTGCTAACTCCTTCCTGCATTTCTTTCTGCCACCAAAATTGTGCTCACAATTGTTGTCTGAAAGAAGAAAGAAAATAAGAAAAAGGGTTAAAATATAGAGGAAAAATATATTGTGCTGCCTAGTTTTTGGCATATGTTGTTGTAGCCGTGTTGGTCCCAGGATATTAGAGAGATAAGGTAGGTGAGGTAATATCTTTTATTGGACCAACTTCTGTTGGTGAGAGAGACAAGCGATAAAAGATATTACCTCACCCACCTTGTCTCTCTAGTTTTTGGCAATTATTTGAGATTGTTTTCTCTCAATGTCTGCTCTTCCCTAAAATGAAGTGATGTAAGGAGAAACCAAGCTGATATTGTAGGACTTTTTAAATACTTGCTAACAATGTAATTTTGAGCCCAATTTTGCAAGATGCTGAGCTCACTAAATTTCTAGTGGAAGTTATGGCTGCTCAGTGCCTCTCAAGAGATAGTTTTCAGCATCTTACAGGATTGTGCAAACACAGCTACAAGGATGACTACATTTCTATCTTAGAATGTTTTGCTTTAATTATCCAAAGGTTGCTTATTATGTGGGCTTCTCCTGAACAATGACAAGTTGGGCCAGATCCTCAACTGGTGTAAATTGGTATAGATCTGTTGACTTCAGTGGAGCTATAATTATTTACACCAAAAGGTGAGAAATCTTAGAAGAAAATACCTGTACTTATTGTTAGCAGAGTTTCTTTTCAAGGAAGACTTAGAGAAATTTATCAATGAGCTTTACTCCTTGGATTTTTTAAATTACTGGATGTTAATTTGCTTTAAGAATATAACTACATACTTTCTGTCTAACAATTAGCGCATTTCATTTTATTCTGGAACATTTTTGCTGCATTGTATAGCATTCATGCTGGAGGCAAACGTTTGATCTGTGTCTAATGCTTGTGGTAGTGTTATTCTAAAAAGCTATCCATCTCAATCTATAATCTCGGAAAGATGATGTATATAAAGGTGAAAAGTATCATTTGTTATTGCATTCTATCTTAAAGATGGCTTGAGCCTTGGGAATTAGGGCAATATGGGCAGTTTTTCTTCTCATTAGCTGCTTTATTCGTAACTGCAGGGACTGTCAGAAGCATGCACTTACTAACACTTAGCTCTCTGCCTATTAATAAATAAAGCTGCATGAATCTATGGGATATCATAGGCATCATGATCATGTAGAAAATGCCTTTGGTAACAAAAAATTAAACCTTCCATTTGGGAATGCTCAAAAAAATTAAATATGAAACTAGACTGGATATATTTAGGGTGACTTATTGATGCTGATCACATAGATATTTTTATACACATAAAAGTTACACTAGCTAGCAAGTATTGGCAGTGTGTTATTGATGCAGTAGGAAAGTCCAGGAAGTGCATCAGTGGTTGGTTATCAGTACTGAACACCTTGAATGTATTGTGTGGCATCAGGAAGGCCAGGTGACTTCAACCACCCAAGAAAATGCATTGCCTGCGGGCTGTTGTTGCTATTATAAAAAGGAAATAATAATAAAGAGGGAAAAGGTTCATACATATACATTTTACTAGAGCATATGCCTATGACATCATGGACAACATGGCCGAAAGTTCCATTTGTGTCTGGCATACTAAAGCTATTTCATAATGTAAATCTTGCTATGCCTGCTTCTATATACTCTGGACTCCGAAAATCTTGAACTATCTATGGCACTTATGTGGCCTCCATTACGATGGTATCTGAGCATTGCACAATTTTTAATTTATTTTTTGGTAAACAGCCCTGTGAGGTGGGGAAGTGCTAGTCTCACAGGAGGAGATGAGGCACAGGGAGACTAAATGACTTGCCCAAGATCACCCAGGAAGGTTGTGGTAGAGTAGGGACTTTGACCATAGGTCTCCTAAATTCTAGGCTTGTGCACTAATCGTGGGACCATACCGCCTGTCTGCCATTATTTTCCACACATGATGCTATTTATCATCGCAGGTAAGAGCTACTTCTACTCCCCTGAAATATAGGACCATGGCTGGAAGCAGCTCTTCGCTGCCCCAACTTGCAGTAGAAATAACTCATTTTTATCCCCAACTCACCGGAATGTCCGGCAGCAAGAGCAGCAGCTTCTCTTTGCCTACCGGAAAGAGGCCAGCCACCTGAGCAGCAGGCAGGCGTGACAGAGCTGCCAAATGTCTGAGTCCAATATGAGATGCATGACACTTGGCGGGACTGTGCTGCTCTGTGATCTGGGGAGAATCCCCAATCCCCATGGAGAGTCCTGGGTTGTTATACATTAAAATATGAGTCTTCTCAATTTGCTTGAAATATGATTGTTGTCAGAAAAATGAGACCTTTTTCAGTGGATCTGCTCCTTGTATGTATTTCTGAGTAAAATAAGGATTTGCTATTTTTTATTACTTCTTGCCAACACTATAGAGCCAATGCAACGAGGAGAGACTGGGCTAGATTCCATTCTGACTTGCACTTCAGCAATAATATTGTTAGCTAAGTTCTGGTTGCAGAATTGTTATGATGGTGATATATGAGTCAGAAAGAACACAGCTTGACTCTCAGATTCCAGAAATTTAGTGGGGAAATATTTTTACATGTAAACTTCAAATTTTTTCTGGAAGTCACCCTGAGATAATAAGCTTGGAGCTCCGTCATGCTATTTTATGGAGTGACTTAATGAGCCTAACAATTTAAGGACCTTCTTGTGTGAAGCTTTGTACAAAATGCTAATAATAGGTCTGATGGTCTGTTTTTTAAAGGAGGAAGTAAAGATTATTTCCCTCCAAAGAAATGGTTGTAATATTGTTTTTTTTACCCTTAGCAGAGGAGCACTTTTTTTCCTGGATGCTGTTTCTTTCATATTTGTCATATGCAGCCTGGTAAGGACAGATATGATTCCAAACCAGTGTTTGAGTATGATTTTAATTAGGCCTGTCAATTAATCGCAGTTAATTCTTGTGAATAAATAAAAAAAATTAATTGTGTTTTAAAAAATTAATCATGATTAATAGCAGTTTTAATTGTACTGTTAAACAATAGACTACTAATTGAAATGTATTTAAAAGAATTGGATGTTTTTCCTACATTTTCAAATATATTGATTTCAATTACAACACAAAGCACAAAGTGTTCAGTGCTCAGTTTATATTATTTGGATTACAAATATTTGCACTGTAAAAATGATAAACAAAAGAAATAGTATTTTTCAATTCACCTAATACAAGTACTGTAGTGCAATCTCTTTATCATGAAAATTGAACTTAAAAATGTAGAAGTATGTACAAAAAAATAACCACTCAAAAACAAAACAATGCAAAACTTTAGAGCCTACAAGTCCACTCAGTCCTAATTCTTGTTCAGCCAAACGCTCAGACAAACAAGTTTGTTTACATTTACAGGAGATAATGCTGCCCACTTCTTATTTACAACGTCACCAGAAAGTGAAAATAGGCATTCTCATGGCACTGTTGTAGCCGGAATTGCAAGGCATTTCTAAATTGCTAAACAACCAGTGGGGGCCCCTTGATGATCGAGATACAAAAGGAGTGCTTAAAGATGATAAAGTCATTGCAGAGAAACTAAATAGATTCTTTGCTTCAGTCTTCACGGCTGAGAATTTTAGGGAGATTCCCAAACCTGAGCCGGCTTTTGTAGGTGACAAATCTGAGGAACTGTCACAGATTGAGGTGTCACTAGAGGAGGTTTTGGAATTAATTGATAAACTTAACATTAACAAATCACTGGGACCAGATGGCATCACCCAAGAGTTCTGAAAGAACTCAAATGTGAAGTTGCGAACTATTAACTAAGGTTTGTAACCTGTCCTTTAAATCGGCTTCTGTACCCAGTGACTGGAAGTTAGCTACTGTAACGCCAATATTTAAAAAGGGCTCTAGAGGTGATCCCGGCAATTACAGACCGGTAAGTCTAACGTCGGTACTGGGCAAATTAGTCAAAACCATAGTTAAGAATAAAATTGTCAGACACATAGAAAAACATAAACTGTTGAGAAATAGTCAACATGGTTTCTGTAAAGGGAAATCGTGTCTTACTAATCTATTAGAGTTCTTTGAAGCGGTCAACAAACATGTGGACAAGGGGGATCCAGTGGACATAGTGTACTTAGATTTCCAGAAAGCCTTTGACAAGGTCCCTCACCAAAGGCTCTTAGGTAAATTAAGTTGCCATGGGATAAGAGGGAAGATCCTTTCATGAATTGAGAACTGGTTAAAAGACAGGGAACAAAGGGTAGGAATTAATGGTAAATTCTCAGAATGGAGATGGGTAACTAGTGGTGTTCCCCAAGGGTCAGTCCTTGGACCAATCCTATTCAACTTATGACTATAACAGCGTTTAAAAGAGAACTGCATAAATTCATGGTGGATAAGTCCATTAATTGCTATTAGCCAGGATGGGTAAGGAATGGTGTCCCTAGCCTGTTTGTCAGAGGGTGGAGATGGATGGCAGGAGAGAGATCACTTGATCATTGCCTGTTAGGTTCACTCCCTCTGGGGCACCTGGCATTGGCCACTGTCGGTAGACAGGATACTGGGCTAGATGGACCTTTGGTCTGACCCGGTACAACCGTTCTTATGTTCTTATGCATCTAAGTGCCATACATGCTAAACATTCAGATGTCCCTTCATGTTTGGCCACCATTCCAGAAGACATGCTTCCATGCTGATGACGCTTGTTAAAAAACAATGTGTTAATTAAATTTATGACTCAATCCCGTGGGGGAGAATTGTATGTCTCTGGCTCTATTTTACCCGCATTCTGCCATATATTTCATGTTATAGCAGTCTCGGATGATGACCCAGCACATGTTCATTTTAAGAACACTTTCACTGCAGATTTGACAAAACACAAATTAGGTACCAATGTGAGATTAATAAAGATAGCTACAGCACTCAAGGTTAAACAATCTGAAGTGCCTTCCAAAATCTGAGAGGGACGAGATGTGGAGCTTGCTTTAGAAGTCTTAAAAGAGCAACACTCCGATGCGGAAACTACAGAACCTGAACCACCAAAAAAGAAAATCAACCTTCTGCTGGTGGCATCTGTCTCAAATGATGAAAATGAACATGCATCGGTCTGCGCTGCTTTGGATCGTTATCGAGCAGAACCCATCATCAGCATGGACATATATCCTCTGGAATGGTAGTTGAAGCATGAAGAGACATGAATCTTTAGCGCATCTGGCACATAAATATCTTGTGACGCCGGCTACAACAGTGCCATGAGAATGGCTGTTCTGACTTTCAGGTGACATTGTAAACAAGAAGCGGGTAGCATTATCTCCTGCAAACGTAAGCAAACTTGTTAGTCTGAGCAATTGGCTGAACAAGAAGTAGGACTGAGTGGACTTATAGGCTCGAAAATTTTACTTTGTTTTATTTTTGGATGAAATTATTTTTTGTACATGATTCTACATTTGTAAGTTAAACTTTCATGTTAAAGTGTTTGCACTACAGTACTTGTATTAGATTAATTGAAAAATACTATTTCTTTAGTTTTTTACAGTGCAAATATTTGTAATAAAAATAAGTATAAAGTGAGCACTGTACACTTTGTATTCTGTGTTGTAATTGAAATCAATATATTTGAAAATGTAGAAAACATCCAAAAATATTTAAATACATGGTATTCTATTATGTTTATCAGTGTGAATAATCACAATTAATTTTTTTAATTGCTTGACAACCCTAATTTAAACTTTTGTTTTAAGCTTGGAAACAACATATAGTTGTTGTTTTGATCCTTTATTTTGCTCATTCATGACACTAGGCTATTTCACAAATTGTCCTTAAAAAGAAAGTCAAAATAAAGTAATCCAGCCCCTTTTTAATAATAGGACTTCAACCACCAGGTATTCTATCTAGGTACATGGAATACAGATTATCTTGCTTTCTCACCACAAGTTGCACTGAGAGTAAAGAGTTATCCCCCATTTGCACAAATGATGATAAGATGAGGGGGAATATGTTTGATTTTGATTCTTGCCTGAAAATTTTATCTAGACTCCCTGTGCACATTTTTTGATTGACTATATGACAACGGGACAGGACAGCTTCTTCAGAGATGCAGAGGCAAGGGCTGGAGTGGAGGTGCAAATTTCACATTCAGGAATCTTTGCACCCATGGAGTTTAAGACCTCCCAAAAGGGTAAGGGAGTATGTGGGCTATGGCCATATCTCCCTGCCTCTACTAGTCAGCGGAGTGGCAATCACATAGGGGGAGTATGCAGCACCTGCTGAAGCGGTG
This sequence comes from Trachemys scripta elegans, assembly GCF_013100865.1. Lineage (NCBI taxonomy): Eukaryota > Metazoa > Chordata > Testudines > Emydidae > Trachemys > Trachemys scripta. The sequence continues at coordinate 110,045,520 of NC_048302.1, forward strand.
GGGCAGGAGAGATCCAGAAATTCTTTATGGAGCTGTCCTTGCGGATGGAGGGAGGTAACAAGCGGAATTGCTCACATGGTAAAATTGAGCCCAATGATGGCAACTACCTCTGCACAAGCTAACTGAACTGTGCAGCCCTTTTCAAAAGCCAGGTAATCTCTGATGTAACTCCTTTGACTTAGTGGTGTGTGATGGGGCTTAACCCCTAGGCTACAACGCACCAAAGGAGTCATGCCTTTGCACCTGGGGGAGGTGAGTAGATAATTGGCTCCTGGCTAGTAAGTAGACTGAAGAGTCCAGCCGAAGCGGAGAGATAGGTGTCTCTGACTGAGAAAAACCCAAGGTTAGGGTACACAAGACAGAGACAACAGCAGCAGTGCACCATATGGACAACATAGGATTCTGCAAGGGAAGCCCTAAGATACAGGTTGTAAGTAGAGAAGAAAAGATGTCAGCAGCCCAAGAGGGTAGGAGAACTATATAGTTTTATTTGGACTTGTTTATGACTACCCGGAAGGTGTAAACTGTGGTGACGTGGTCAGAGGCTGAACCACAGAAGACTTGGGGCCAGAGGCTGGCAGCTGGCAGGAGGTGCTGGGGCCAAAGATAACGGCAACATCCCACACCAACGCTAGGGGGCACTCTGAGGATGAGTGAGCCCTGCCACATGGTGTTACATCAGGGATTTGATTCTGTCCAGTGCACCTGCAGAGTGTTGTACATAGGGACACAAGGTAAACAGCGATAAGCGGGACAGGGCAACCCAGTGCCCTGTTAATGAGACGCTGCTGCATAGCTGCCAAGTTATTCCTGCCTTGTAGCAGAAGTAAAGTCTGAGAGGGGAGTGTGCTGTTATCTCCTCATCTGCGTGCTGTGGTCACCATAAAGCCTCTGCCTCCTCGGACAAGCCCATTCTCCTCCCACACCTGTTTTAACTCGCAGTTCTGACAATAAGGGAGCGGATGTATGACAGGCTTGACGTGACTGCTCAGCATGGAAAGCTAAGACAGACACTTAAGCTTACCTGTGCCTACATGTAGCCTTTTCTCATGTTTTCTCTAGAGTAGAACTTCCTTAAGCTCTGCGCCCTTCCCCAGAGCCGGGGCTGGGAGCAGGGCCATGGCTCCGGGAGGTGGGGATATGGACAGGAGTAAGGGGGCCCAAGCAGAGCTAGGTAGCACTCCCTCTCCGCCCCCCGTAGGGGCTGGCCCAGGCTGCACCCCTTCCCCGCCCCCCCGAATGTTCCTCCACGCCTCCTTAGGGGGGCATGCCCCACAATTGGGGACCACTGACATAAAATATCAAGGCTCAAGGAATAATTTGACCCAAGGTTTTGAATCTGAAATGGGTAAACAGGCCACAATATATTTGCATGAAATTAAAAATCTGATCCTTAATTTAATTATGCCTGTATCTTCCTCTCAACGCTTTGTGTTATATACAGTATTTCAGTGATGAATTATTTCTTCAGCCTACTGTTATCAAGTGCCTTGAAACAAAGGCTCAATTAAAAACATAATGAGAGAGGGAAATCAGAGAATAGAAAGTGAGCTACACCACACCCAGAACTCCGTTTTTTGTTTGGTTTGGTTCAACGACCAACCATGTTGCTATTGTCCCCTGGGTCATGGGCCAGCATCCATCAAAATGAGAAGAAAAATACAGATTTAGTCTTGCCTGCCAACCTAAGATAAATGATCAGACTTTCAAATACCATCAGGAAACTACTCTCTCTTTTCCATCACACTAGACCACAGAGCAAAATGGGAAAAGCATATCCACATAAAAAGAACTAAAGAACTTGCAGGTGCTCAGTGCTATCTGTTGTCCCCCCAAACTGTCCTATACTGGTGCATAGCCTCCCATATACCGTAGTGTTACAAAACTGTGGAAGATCTGATAACCCTTAAAAGGAGGTAGAGAAACAGGGAAAAAATGGTTCTGTGACCTGTTCTAGTGAGAGGTAGAACAAACAGGAGAAAGCAACAATTTTTGTGTATGTCTACACTTTGATCCCAGCACAGAACCATAGGGTTAGAAGGGAGCATAAGGGTCATCTAATCTAACCCCTGAATGGAGACGTACTTGCTCTAGCTCTCAACGAGCTAGCACACTAAAAATAGAATGTAGCCAGAGCTGCGTGAGCTGTGGGATGGGCTAGCTGCCCTGAGCAGTGCCCATCTGAGACCCCATGTACCCTTAGAAAAATAGAAGGGTGTAAAATAAAATAGGAGGAGCTACTTATGTACTTACGTTAGTTCTTTTTTGCTGCTATACTCTCTCCTTTTATCTTCTTGATGTAGGGCCTCGTCTATGCAGGGAAATTGATTGGCAAAGCAATAGTAATTATTCCAGAATAAAGTGTCCATATGGGGAGCTATACCAGAATACCTGTTGTGGAATAGTTTACTCCACAAAAGCTATGCTGGTCAATTTCCCCATGTCGGTAAAGCCTAAGTTACATCAGCATACTGACTCATCAGTGTTTTCTGATCAATTGACTCATGCCACAATAAATATTATCACTCTGATTTTCTCTTAATTGTTAAACTACATTTAATGATAAAAAAAAGTCTCTGGTTCTGATTCTTCTCTGCTCTTCACCTCACGTAGTCATTTACCCTTATGCAAAGTAAGTGGAAAACTGTTACGGAAGCATTTCCCACTCACTTTGAATAGGTATAAAAACTATAGGAGCTGCAAGGCAGTGGAGAATCAAGCCCCCTGACAGCAGATATTCTTGGGGATGGGGGGAAAGGGGAACAACAACAAAAATCAAACAAAAAAGATAAGCCTGTAATACAATTCAGAAACACCCCAAAATGCAAAATCACAATAATAAGCAAACACCATCACTCTCCAAGTAGAATGTGATGCCACCGGGCAAAGAAACAAAGATTAGTAGGTTTCTGACCTTGATTCCACAAATGCTTTGTATGCCAGTCCATTTGCACTATCTGCTGGACCAAGTGTCGGTAGAGGACAGGATGGCAGACACTTGGGAATATGTGTTGAAATGCCATTTGGAAAAAGAAAATTGGTTCACAAGGCCATGAAAACTAAAATCCTGTGTGTTTAAGAAGCTGATGCTTGTTGAGAGAAGTAAAAGCAAACCCCAGTGGTACCGTTTCTGAGTCTTAGAAAGTTACTTGACTTTCTTCTATACCACCTATATGAGTAGAAAAAAAAATTGAAACATAAGAGAAAAGACATTATCTCCAGCATGAATGTATTACAGCAGGAGTGATAATGTGAATTAAACTAGCCCATGAAATGGCGATAATAAGATGTACAGATTTTTCAGACATGTATGGACAGTGCCAGTGCACTCGTGTAGGTTGGGGGTTTGGACACATATGCCTGTGTGTCAATCATAGAATCATAAGACTAGAAGGGACCTTGAGAGTCCAGTCCCATGCACTCATGGCAGGACTAAGTATTATCTAGACCAGTGGTTCTCAAAGCCACTTGTTCAGGGAAAGCCCCTGGCAGGCCGGGCCGGCTTTTTTACTTGCCGTGTCCGCAGGTTCGGCTGATCGCGGCTCCCACTGGCCATGGTTCACCGCTCCAGGCCAATGGGGGCTGCGGGAAGCGGCGCGGGCCGAGGGATGTGCTGGCCACCCTTCCCACAGCCCCCATTGGCCTAGAACAGCGAACCACAGCCAGTGGGATCTGCGATCGACCAAACCTGTGGACGTGGCAGGTAAACAAACCGGCCTACCCCGCCAGGGGCTTTCCCTGAACAAGCGGCAGACCGGCTTTGAGATCCACTGATCTAGACCATCCCTGACAGGTGTTTGTCTAGCCTGCTTTTAAATATTTGCAATGATGGAGATTCCACAACCTCCCTAGGCAATTTATTCCAGTGCTTAACCACCTTGACAGTTAGGAAGTTTTTCCTAATGTCCAATCTAAACCTCCCTTGCTGCAATTTAAGCCTATTGCTTCTTGTCCTAGCCTCAGAGGTTAAGAAAAACAATTTTTCTCCCTCCTCCTTGTAACAACATTTTATGTACTTGAAAACTGTTATCATGTCCCCCCTCAGTCTTCTCTTTTTCAGACTAAACAAACCTAATTTTTTCAATCTTCAATGCACTTCATGGTGGGAGTGTATATAAATTGGATACAATGGGTCAGAGTATTTCAGAAAGTTTAACCCAGTGGTCCAATAGGAGTGCATTCTGTTTGTCATATTGAATGACCTAAATTTTGGTCCTTTATTCTGGCCTTCTAGATTATTGCATCAAATAAGGGTCTTAATTTGGACTGTATAATTATATCCAGTGATTGGGAAGCTCTATTATTCAGATAGTCTGAATATTGGAAAGTATAATTTATTCATTGTTTTTGTTATATGAAATGTAATTGAATTGTTGCATTTAAATTTATCATAATTAAACTAAATCTATGCTACAAAGGATGGTGGCTATACAAGCAAAAAAGGTCTTGCACACTGGTTTAACTTGCTGATAAATGACTTCCTTTGTGAGATGACATGCAAGAACTGCAAACACTGTGCCCCAACCATGAAGCCTTGAAAAATTCTGACTCAGCTGCAGCAAGAAAGGAGCTTGCTTAAAAAATATCCACTGTAGTTGAATATGATAACGTTTTGGAACACAATGTTGTATATATTGGAGAGGCTACTAAAACAACAAGCGCAACACAATGTAATTTTATAACTGTTTAGCTACTTAAATGGCCCCCATATGTGTAATATCAGAGCCCCTCACAATAATTGATGAAAGATTCATAGATTCATAAATTCATAGATTCATAGAGTTAAAGTCCAGAAGGGACTATTAGATCATCTAGTCCAGTGATACTCAGACCTCAGTGGTTCAGAAGCCACAATAGTGTGAATTAATTGTTATATATATATATATTATATATGAAACATTCTCACAGCAAAATGACTGGCTAAGTATTCTTTTATCAACTGCAATTGGTTAATAACATAGTAAAAGCGTCTGGATTGGTTAATAATTTAGATTGGCTGATAATTAAATCACACAGAGTTTGAATATCAAGTGCTGCAAAGAGCCACAGGAGACACATTAAAGAGTCACTTGCTGCTCACGAGCCTCAGTCGGAGTATCACTGATCTAGTCTAATCTCCTGTATATATCATAGGCTATTGAAATTCACCCAGTTACCCTTGTATTGAGGCCCAATGACTTGTGTTTGGATAAAGTATAATCTAACCTCACAGTATCCATTTGAGGTATGGACATATTATTGTTCCAGTTTTACAGATGGGGAACGGAGGCACATCGAGGCTAAAGTGACTTGCCCCAGGTCACATAGCAAGTTTTTGGCAAAGCTGGGAATTGAACCCAAATTTCCCAAGTTTAGTCCAGTCCAGGGCTTTAGCTCATGGGAGGAAGGATGATTTGTGATTGAGGCCATTTATACAAGTATCCCTCAATGCATACCCATAATAGTAATAGCAAAGCAATAGTAATACAGTAAGAAAGTTTGAGAGTAGGTGGAGACGTAGGCAAGAAGAGGTCTGCAGTGGACTGGAAATGGTAAGCATCCTTGTTGGCAGTAGCTAGTGAAAAAGAACTGGAGGGCTAGAGTTATATTATAAATAGGGATGGGCAGAGGTTAACATAGATTGAAAAAGGAGGTGGGACTCTCAGCACAACTGCCCCAGAGCAGGGAGAGCTGAGAGCAAGCACTGCTACCCCAAGCCAGTGAGAGGAAGGAGAGCTCCCTTCCACTTTTAGCAGCATCTGGTGAGCTGCCATTCCTTGCCATACCCCGCTTCTTACTTTAGCTCTTTATTGGGGACTCAGTGAGGTGTAAGGGGGCAGGCAAACTGTTCCAGATAGCTGGCGCACTGGAGATGGTGTAGAGAGAGGAAATGATAGAGTAGAGAACTGGGAAGACCCCAAAACCAATACTGTGGAAAGAGGAGGCAGGGTGCAGGGAAACATGAGTGCATGCAGGTAGATTGGGATAGGGTCTTCAAGACAGGAAGAGAGTGGAACCCCACCATTGGAGATATTTTCTAGATGAGGTGGTGGGAATGTGTGATCCATCAGGAAGTCATGTACAAGAAGAAAAGGAAAATGCTGTCCTTGCTTCCTATCACTGTAACCCTGTGACTAGCTGGCTACTTCTGACCCCAGTGGTGACAATGAGAGTTTGACAATTGTGCTTTGCTTTGAGATATTATCTAAGCTTCTGGAACAAATTAAAAGCACATTTGAAAATAAAGGATACGTAACTGTGATCACAACAGAAAACAGCTTAAAAGTTGCCCTCAATTTCTGGAATCAGTGGACTGTCTGAAGAGGAAGAATATGTTGGCACTGGCGATAATGCTTGATCCACATGCCAAAGGCAGAATTCACAGTACCCTCCTTCCCCCAGAAGATCCAAATTGCTAAAAATTTGTTCTATTAAACAGAGTACATCATGACATACTGTCAGTCTACTGTAGTAACTTAGCTGTGTGGCATAAGGAAAATGTAGATCTTTTCTTTCCACCCCCTAGTGAAAACTCAGGCTGTTTTCACTGCAGTACAAGTGGCACTCCCTGTCATCAGATCTGCAGCTGTCCTCAACTGAAAGATGATTCTGGTAAAACTTTCTCTCTGACATGCCCACATTTAGCAGTATGAAGAGTGCTGCTTCAATGCAGATGGTGACATTGATACAGAAAGACCTTTCTCAGTATTGCCACTGTTGAGATCCTAACATTAATGGATGAATTTGAAAAGCATCTCAGATAACACATCTGCCCTTCAACTTGCAGCTCAAATTATTCTTCTTGATAGTCACGTGAATTAAGTAAAGAGTGAAATGTTTTCTTTCCGTAAGACAACTGTGGATTGTCTTTCCCCTCCCCATTCCATCAGCAATAACTAGCAACAACTAACCCACAACTACAAAACAAAAAAATACTATGTGCCAGGTATGCTAAGTAGTATGTATGGTGCTGCTAATCTAGCTATAGAACCTTTCAGTAGGTTGATAGGAGAAGGGAAGGAAGAGAAGTAGTAAAACAGGTGAGAAGATGTTTTTCTTACTACTCATTTTCATTTAATCTCAACTCCTTAATGCTTCTAGGAAAGGGGAAAGCAGTGGACCGCATTCAGTCATTCTATGGCATTAGTACTGAATGCTGATGAGGCCAATGTTTGATGCAATATCAGATATTTTGTGGCTACAAAACGCACCAACACTTAACCTATTAAGGTACCAAGCAGATTGTACTGTCTGATTATTCATAGATATCCAGTGATTCTGAGCCTGATCTGGTATTTCTGCTATTTTTACATGAGGGAGGAAGGGAGACCTTTCTCTCTCTCTCAAAGGCCCCATATTCTGGCAGTCTTCCTCCTTGCAAGACAAGCTGGATGCAAGTCCCAACAGAGTCTATCCACAGCTCTATGACAGATGGTTAGAGAGGCACCAAGTAACTGTGTGGCATAGCCCAACCCCAAGCACAGTGTAATGGCCCCATAGCACTCTCTCATCCTGCCATTCTGGGAGTCTAGACCCACATATGCTAGCACGTTGTACTGATATTTGATGCTAGACCCCCCCACACACCCTAAATCCCATATCTGATTTTGTATAGATCTTCACAGAACAGCTTGAGTACAGGCAGGGGTAAAATATTGATTTGGTGTACCTGACTGGAATGCTTAATGGAAATACAAACTTAATGGTTGTTTCCCTTCTGACTTTTGTGGATGGCTTTCCACATTCGCCATATAGCTCTTCATCCATTGTAGGGTACAGACACAGGGCCTGAATTTCACAAGAGATGCAACCTGGACACTGATTTTTGCAGTCACAATTTTGGATCTGCAAATAATTTTGTCCAGTATTTGATGACTGCAGTTAACTGTGGGTGCAGACAATAACAGTTACATATCTACTTACCAGACTGTACCTGCAAATTAGATAGATAGATGTGCAAATGTTACAAACCAAAGCCCTGTTATTTCAGCATTTATCAAGGAGATTTGAAATGTGTCAGATACACAAACCCCAGGATCTATGGAAAGCTCTTACTCAACGTTTATATTCCTTTAATTTGATAACTCAAATTAGAGCATGTTGCTATAAACTATATTTACTGTGCTATAATTGGTAATGCAAAGTTTTGGGTACAGTATATAATATTGTGTTACTAATTATATTGTTATGAACATAGTTTAGAGCATTATTAATGCAGGCAATATCAATACTTAAAAGCATCGTTGGCAGACAGCAATAATACAGCTTCAGTAGGGGATGATCTATGACTATAAGCATTAAATACTCTCCTACTTTAAAGTCATTAATCCCTACTTCCTTCAAGTGCATTTAATTAAAAAGCTCCATTTTCCAGTAATTGCTGTTTTTATGTAACTCCAAAATGGAATTTTATTGAGGCACAAGGTCTTTTATATAAACATCCATCTGCCCACAGGGTAACAGTGGCTGGGACAAGTACTGTAGGTTGGGTGAGAAGTGGGGAGATTAGGGAAGAATCTGTGTCCCTGAAAGAACTCTGAACTCTTCCCCTATGTATAAAGGCTCTGGAGGATTTTTGCTTTCATAATTTTCATAAACATGTGAATTGCAGGGTCAATAGATAAGAGAATCACAAACCCTGGATTTAGTGGCCAGACATGTTGTTTTACTATACATTTTTTCAAAGCTCTCATCTTTTCCTGCTTTTCAGACTTTGCACGGTAAAATATCATCTGCTATTCATATTGTTCCATTCTGTTTGCAAGTAGAATTAAGAGGGCCTCAGTAACGTAAACATAATAGAATCAGGCTGAGAAATATGACTAAGAAAATTGAAAATGTTGGTATTAATACAGCTGGCATGCAAAAAGTATGAAATAAATGCATGAAAGTTTGTCAGCTTATTAATCATTCCATTATAAGTAGTGTTTCTACTTTCATTTCTCTAACATCTAACCACAGTTCATTGGCTTTAGGCCAAAGTAGCTTTTGCATTGGCACATTACCACGTGGTGTAGTTCTGTATTTCTCTTCCATTTATTAGTGCTGCAGACTTCCTACAATTCAGTCTAAAAATAGAACTGGTTATGTGAAAAATACTGCATATGTGCCTGAGCTGCAGTATAGAAACAAGATGATTTTATGTGGACACGGGAAGAGATTCATAACAGAGAAACAGTTAGCTGGTTACACCCTGGAAAAAGCTTCCTTTTTACATGGTTGTAAATAAGATTATAGTTGCTATGTACATGTAACCTTCTGCAGATGGATGTGCTTCATTTTTTATATTGACTCAGTTTGTGTGGATGATTGTGCGGGCATGCATGTGTGCGTGTATATAAGTAAAGGGGGGTTATGACTTCTGGTACAGGAAACCTGGATATAAGAAAATGTAGGAAAATGTGCTTTCAAAACAAAAAGCATAGTATGATGTTTTGATTTCCAGTATAAAGAAAGTGATTACATATGTGCTGTATGTTTTGAACTGCCATCTAAAAATATTAAAATCTTTAGGGTGCTGCTAAATTATAGACCCATGTTCTTGTCAGGTGTGATCTAGTCATTCTTCTGTCTTAAGTATTTCTAAAGTTCCATTTGCTGTCTGAAGAACATTTCACCAAGAAAACATTCCTAAACTTATTTGCAAGTTTTAATATACCTGCATACTTAAAATTGTCAGCACTCAAATGCAATCTATACACCCTGTGATTTGTTTGGGATCAGCAATAGTTTGAACAAGACAAACAACATCCTAGAATCCATCTGAACCTAAGGGAGCTGCCAAGGACACAGGTGAAGAGAGATAGTGGATGCATTTTATAGTCCAAATGAAAAGCAGAAAAACTGATAAGGTCTCATTGTTGCACAAATAGAAAAAGCTAAGAGTTTGCATATCAGAAATATCAGGTGGTAGGATTTGACTCAGAACTGCCGTATAGTAGCTTGTTTGCCTTTTGGAGAAATTGAGAGGAAGGAAATGTCATGCAGCAACATCACACATGATAGTGATGGGAGATGGCAAGCAGGGAAATAGACCTTTCTCATGCTGTTTCCTAAAGATACTGTTTGGATTGAGTTTGCCAGCAGTTTACTAAGAAATTCTGATTAGTAAAAATCTGCACTTTGCGAAGAGTAATAGAACATCTTTTGAAGTGCACATCATTGAGTGTTTTAACTTTAATTCAATACGATGCAAGAAATAAAATTGGGCATTGTATTAGTGCTGGATACAATAATAAAGCTGTAAGCAATAGTGGTTTTGGACAATTTAGAAAAAATTGAATTAAAGAAGCTTTCAAATGTCACACACTTTTCATCAGGTCATAATAAGATAGATCAACAGATATGGGGTAGTTGCATTGATTCATATCGCATAATTGAATTGGGAGAGATCAGATCATAGGATGAGGTTTGGATCAAAAATATTAGGGTCAAGGTGCAGAGGTCCTCTTCTAAATATTGTGGGCCAACCTTATCCATGGCATAATGATGCATCTCCATCAAAGTCCAATGGAGTTGTACCTTTCGTTAAGGTTGAATTTTTTCCAGTGACTTGATTTATGACAAGTTCTTTCAAATTGATACTCAGCATAATATAATTTGCAGGGGATCTTATCATCCAGTCAATGTGTTGCACCTCAATATAGTCTAAAATTAATGCTAAATTAAATTACAAAGATAATTTTTATGCTCGCTCTTAAAATCATGAAGAGCTGATCTCAGATGTGCAAGGTACTGATCATTGTGTATTGGCCATTGCCTAAGTGCAAGTGTGTCTGAGATGAGACACGTGCTGTGTCTGATGGTCTGCAGGAGGCTATGCCTTATGATAGGGCTTAAAATGGCTATATTAACCCTACTTTGTGATTATCCTCTCTGCTAAAGGAGAAGGCTGAAAGTGTTGGTTGTAGAGAATGCCAGGAAACCCAGCATGGGAGGGATGAGGATAGAGTTCATCTGGAGGGACCATAAGAAGAGTTAGATGTTGAATTAATCACACTCTGGGTCTTCACAGATCTGAGAATCAAACCCAGCCAAAGATGATATAAGCCTTTGGCTGAAAGAAGGCCTTTTGCCTTTGTTTGTTAAACTATGACTATAAGGTGCAGTTTGCCTTTGCAGTTCGGAATCCAAAATTGTATCTTATTCCCTGGGAACCAAGCACCCTCAAAAAGAAGAACAGGAGTACTTGTGGCACCTTAGAGACTAACAAATTTATTAGAGCATAAGCTTTCGTGGACTACAGCCCACTTCTTCGGATGCATATAGAATGGAACATATATTGAGGAGATATATATACACACATACAGAGAGCATAAACAGGTGGGAGTTGTCTTACCAACTCTGAGAGGCCAATTAATTAAGAGAAAAAAAAAACTTTTGAAGTGATAATCAAGCTAGGCCAGTACAGACAGTTTGATAATAGGTGTGAGAGTACTTACAAGGGGAGATAGAGTCAATGTCTGTAATGGCTCAGCCATTCCCAGTCCTTATTCAAACCGGAGTTGATTGTGTCTAGTTTGCATATCAATTCTAGCTCTGCAGTCTCTCTTTGGAGTCTGTTTTTGAAGTTTTTCTGTTGTAATATAGCCACCCGCAGGTCTGTCACTGAATGACCAGACAGGTTAAAGTGTTCTCCCACTGGTTTTTGAGTATTTTGATTCCTGATGTCAGATTTGTGTCCATTAATTCTTTTGCGTAGAGACTGTCCGGTTTGGCCAATGTACATGGCAGAGGGGCATTGCTGGCACATGATGGCAGTTACTGGGAGTAGAAATGGCTGCTGATACAGAGCGGTGTAAAAACATGATGAGCTCTGTAACTTGGGAACAATTTAGCAACTGAATACTGCATTATTGAGAAATCATTCCTTACCTCTGGGTGTTAGGCAGAAACTGGAGAGCCCTAGACTGACATTCAGGGCAGAGCATAGGATGAATAAACATAACCGAGCACTGAGTATTTACTGGTAAATCCAGGATGGAGATTCAGTAGTCCCAAATTAGCCAGTGGAATACTACAGGGTTGGCAACTCAAGGTAAGGTGACCCTAAATTTCAGGAGCTTTCTGCTGTAATTTGTATCGAGTTTCTCATATAGCCAAACAATGAAAGAAAAGAATAACAACTTGTTTAATGTGCAGCAGGCAAGCTGCATGGGCAAAACAGCCATATTCCTTCAAAGCTGCCAGAGGCAACACTCCAGGAGCATCTAAACAAATCTGTGCAACACTCAAGAGGCATGCAGGTGACCTCATCGAATTATTGTCTTCACCCATCTCTTCATCCCCCCCATCCCCAAATCTCTCCTGTCTCTGACATCGCCTTCTTGTCTTCACTGAAATAGTAATCTCTTCAGAGCAGGGGCTCCGTGATTTGTAAGTCACCATTCATACCTGTAATGCTATACAAGTAATAAATAATAACCTCTAGATTATAATAATCATTAATATTGTAAGTGTTCAGTAGAAAACTCCAGTTCTTAGCCTATTAGATAATCATGAGTATAGATGCTTCTTGACTCACTGTGACAGGTCATCACATGAATCAACGCCATACCCAGTGTGGAATGGGGGGGGGGGGTCATTAACGATATCCAGGGCCAGGGATCCAGGGTATATGGCAGTCTATTCCACAGCTCTGAAAATTGTCACAGAATCTGCCTCTTGCTGCAGAATTTTGCTCTAGAATCTCAGCTTCCATTTTTCATATGGTTGTGAAGTACTTGAAAATGTGAGCCAAATATAACCTGATGCAGAGATACATCTTGCAGAGTCTTCAGAAAACCTAAACCAATAGCTCAGTCTTTTTAGTGGAAACCTCCAGCTGCTGTGCTTATCCCACATTCCTAAACTGCCTCCCATGCCCACCTCCAGGTACCAGAAGTTCAAACTGCTTCCTAACCAGGTGCCAAAAGTGCCACCTTAACCTTTGACAGAGGCTACAGAGCAGTTATGCACAGCAACACTGTCAGTCTTTGCATGGAAAAAAACAGAAAATATAGGGACAGTAACAAATAAATGGAAATGAATAGAAAAATAAATGACTCAGGGACTACCAGAGGTTACTGGACTACTTAGATTTTAGGCAGTGACCATTTTTTAGTTCTGTGTTTGTACAGCCCCTAGCACAATGGGATTCATGTCCAGGACTGGGTCTCCTACGCACTACTACAATGCAAAGAATAAATACTGTACTGATTGAATTATTAATTTTCAGATTGTATTCACTACTTTTTAATTGAAATAAAACTGCTGCAGAATTTCCTGTCTGCCACATCAAAGTGCCAGAGAGTCCAGAAATCTAGAATTTAGGTTCAGCTGGCTGTGGGGCATGCAGGGCCTTGACTATATCTTGAAAAGGTCTAGTTAGTTTCCAAAATCTGAACAAATATATCATGGTACAGAGAATGTATTGTGGGTGCTGAAGAAGATGCAGTTAGGTACCAAGGAGTTGAGCTTAATTGTGTTTTGTGGCAGCAGAAATCTACCAAAATACTAATTTTGGTGTAGTGTTCAATATGTAGGAAGAATGACCCACTAAAAACCCACTAAAAACACAGTGATGCAAGCGAGTCATAGTAGAGGTGACAAAACCAAGCAAGTGCTTAGAGCAAAGTAAAAGAACCAACCAAACAGTAAAACCACTGATAAAATTAGTACTAAAAAAGCATATTTATTTGGGGTCCTGAAAAATCTAAATACTTTTTTCATGCATGCTTAAATCTTTTTAATGGAACCCATTAAAGGCAGTTTTTAAGGTGAAAATCTATATTCACATGTGAATACTCACAAAGCACAAACTATTTTGAGTCATGCATTTTGCAGCCTGGCTAATGAAAGACGCAGCAATATGTTGCATGCTCCTGGGACGTTTCCATTCTGTTCTACAAAAGAATAATTAGACTAATTTTGAAAAAGTCATCAGCAGAGAGGTTTAAAGTGATCCCAAACCCTTCCTTCCTTTTATCTACCTCACCTAAGGGTACACCATATTCAGAGCTGCTGAGAGGTGATACTGTTTCAATACGTTACTGCCATATGCTATTATACAGTGCTTTGAGGGCACAACAGAGGTCAAGCTTTCAAGGCTAGTTCTTCCCAGTGTGACATAATAGTATCCATATTGTGTCAATCAGCTGTTCACGGGGGTATCCATAATGATATGTAAAAATACCTGTGGGCCTCTGAAAAACACAGTGATTGGCTATACCCAACCTGACGTTCAAATTTCAATTTCTTTGGTGAAATCTTGCTCCACTGAAGTCAGTGGGAGTTTTGCCATGGAATTTAATGGGGCCAGGATTTCATTCACTGTGTTAATTGAAATTAAAGCATTCTGTATAGAATATACACACAGTGCCATTGCAAAGTACACGCTGGAATGTGACAGTTCAACCTAAAAATTAAAGCAAAAATTTGTGTGTTCAGCTTTGTTTGTTATTAAGTCAGAACCTTTGAGGAGAACGAAAGAGCTGTAAAACAAAGCATTGAACCGTATCAAGATTGAACAGCCTATTCCAGGTATAATTTCACTGAATCTAAACTGGTGAACAATACTCAGCTTGAAATGTGGTGGGGGGGAGGGAGGGGGGGCTGTCATTTTTATGAAGACTTGTAAATCTGAGCTGCAACTGTTCCACAGTTTCCTCCATTTTCCAAGTGGCTGATACAGGCTCTCAGTTGGAAAAAGATGCCAGATATTGGAGAGTAAAAGCTGAATTATAATAAAACTTCAAGGAAGTCTCTCTAGCTGCTGGTGAATTTCTCACTCTTGTTTCAGACAAAATAATATTACGTCATCATATTCCACATCATCGTCTAGGTGTCATCTCCAATGAAATATTTAAAAAGTCCATGGTGATGAATGTAGCTTTTCCTTTTGAGGGGTGAAAGCAATGAGCCATAGACAGAGGCAATCTCCCGCTAAACCTACTGCTTTGGGTGGAAATTTTGGAGTTGTTGGTATGACACATACTGACTAAATGGGTTTCTTGCTGTAAAGATATTGGCTTGCTGATTGTGATCCTTCTTACCACACATAAGTACTGCATGATTCCAAGTCCCACTGCATTCTCTTTAAAATGCAAAAAGCATTGATTGACAGAAATGAATGCAGTTCTTTTGTGCTCCATAGCATTTAAGTAGTGGGAAAAGTTTCTTAGCTGAGTTAGTTCTGCCATCTGCAGCTCATAACTGGCAGAGCTACAATAGCTTTTAAAAGAAACAATCTTATTCATGGAAAAATAAGCCTAGATTATATGAGCTGTAGCAACTCTGGTGGAGAAAAGAAGAGTGGCTGAAGAGAATGTTTGGGAATCAAAGTTAGAAACAAGAGACATAAACTTCTTATACGGTAGTGTGAAAGAGAACTTTCCTCTAAACTGTGGTGCTATCACTATGCACTGATGTTCTCAAGTGAGTATAGAAAATCAGTGTTAGAACAAAAATCGAGGGGCCAAATCCATCCTTGGTGTTACGACAGTGAACCTCCAGGGCTGGATTTGGACCATTGTCTGTGAAAGCAGATTTTGGCCTTGTATTATCTATTATCTATCTATCGATGATTGAAGGGCTACAGGAGCTTCCATACTGTCATATTGCAGATGACACTAAACTAGGAGGCGTGGTAGATACACTAGAGGGTAGGGATCGGATACAGAGGGACCTAGACAAATTAGAGGATTGGGCAGAAAAAAACCTGATGAGGTTCAACAAGGACAAGTGCAGAGTCCTGCACTTAGGACGGAAGAATCCCATGCACTGCTACAGACTAGGGACCGAATGGCTAGGTAGCAGTTCTGCTGAAAAGGACCTAGGGGTCACAGTGGACGAGAAGCTAGATATGAGTCAACAGTGTGCTCTTGTTGCCAAGAAGGCTAACGGCATTTTGGGCTGTATAAGTAGGGGCATTGCCAGCAGATCGAGGAACGTGATCGTTCCCCTTTATTCGACATTGGTGAGGCCTCATCTGGAATACTGTGTCCAGTTTTGGGCCCCACACTACAAGAAGGATGTGGAAAAATTGGAAAGAGTCCAACGGAGGGCAACAAAAATGATTAGGGGTCTGGAGCACATGACTTATGAGGAGAGGCTGAGAGAACTGGGATTGTTTAGTCTCCAGAAGAGAAGAATGAGGGGGGATTTGATAGCAGCCTTCAACTACCTGAAGGGGGGTTCCAAAGAGGATGGAGCTCGGCTGTTCTCAGTGGTGGCAGATGACAGAACAAGGAGCAATGGTCTCAAGTTGCAGTGGGGGAGGTCCAGGTTGGATATCAGGAAAAACTATTTCACTAGGAGGGTGGTGAAACACTGGAATGCGTTACCTAGGGAGGTGGTGGAGTCTCCTTCCTTGGAGGTTTTTAAGGCCCGGCTTGACAAAGCCCTGGCTGGGATGATTTAGCTGGGAATTGGTCCTGCTTTGAGCAGGGGGTTGGACTAGATGACCTCTTGAGGTCCCTTCCAACTCTGATATTCTATGATTCTATGATTCTATGAAACACTTGGAAACCTTCTTGACCCTGTCTGCTATGTCTCCAACTCCCTCCTTAAAACAGTATTCTTTCTCTGAATCCCATAAACAATAGCCTTCTGTGTAAAAAAAATGTAATAAAAAAAAGCAGAGCCTTCAAGATATGTGCATGTTTAACCCAATGTGATCTTCTCGTTCTTATCCTTGCCTTTCTTTCTTTCTTTTCTTTCACCATAGTGTCTAGTAGCAATAGTTTTGGACCAGGACCCCGTTGTGCTAGGCAATATACCTTCCCTTCCCCTGAGCTCCAAAGACGTATTGCTGCATATTCTCTCATATTTGATCTTACATTCTAATCTGATCATTGAATCAGTGTGGGTGCACCATAGGGCCCACTTGTAGTGCCGTTGAAGTCATTAGGACTCCACACAGGTGTGAGGGTCAAACCATGAGGATCCAGTTGCATGATTAACACCCTAGAATGTAAGCTTATCAGCACAGTGGGTTTTTCCGTGGCTTTAAAGGGCCATGCTCACTTACGGCACATAGATTCTATTGGTACTCCTAGTAGTATTGTAGTAGTAGAAATAGTCAAATCCCATGGTCAGAGGTGCACTATAAAAACCTAGGTGGAGACTAATTATAATAATACTAGAATAGTAAGTGAAATGTATGGTACTTTTGGGGATGTTTTAGTAATGCAGGGAGATTTTTTTCTGTTTAACTAACTTCCTCATTTTTGTGTACTTCCCCTTCCTGAAATTAAATGCTACAGTGTTGGGCCACTGTGGTGTTTTCCCCACCACAGAGATGTTAAATTTAATTTTATTATGGTCACTATTACCAAGCAGTCCAGCTATATTCACTACTTGGACCTGATCCTGTGCTCCACTTCGGACTAAATCAAGAATTGCCTCTCCTCTTGTGGGTTCCAGGAGTAGCTGCTCCAAGAAGCAGTCATTTAAGATGTCAAGAAATTTTATCTCTGCATCCCGTCCTGAGGTGATATGTACCCAGTCAATACGGGGAGAGTTGAAATCTCCCATTATTATTGAGTTGTTTATTTTAATAGCCTCTCTAATCTCCCTGAGCATTTCACAGTCACTATCCCCAACCTGATCAGGTGGTCAGTAATAGATCCCTACTGCTATATTACTTACAGACTCATACATTACTGCAGTAGAATATTTAATGTGTGTATCTTTCCCCATCAATAAAATTTGTATTGGGCTATCTAGAAAATGCTTATAGAGAAGATAATTATGTATTATTGTTATTATTGTATTATTAATAATAATATTAATTAATCATAATTACTTAGCATAATGATACTTAAGTAAGGATTGTTGCCATTAAGCATGATCTAAACCTTTGTAGAAAGTTAATAATTTTTTTAAAAAGATAACTAAAAGAATGAGATTATCTGATAAAGTCAGGGGAATATCAAACAATTATTTGAGAAAAATCACTTCATAAAATGGTGTGGTTAAATCTGGACTGCCATTTAGATTACTCACTTGTAAGTCAGGGTGACAGGTGCTTTAGGTCTGCATCTGCCCCTGTATTAAATGCATTTTATCCTTACGTTTTTAATCCAGCTCTTTGCTTGGACCAAGATACTGATTGTTGCTGGCAGATTCTTCAGATTTAGGATAATTGGACCATGATCCCTTCCTCTTTCAGGGATTTGTTCTTTGAGTCACTTTAGATTTCAAAAGGGTCTCAAAGGTCACCAAGAAAGACTGAAAGATTTAATATCAATCATTGTTAATCCAGTTCTTTTTACATGTGTCCAATTCACAGCAAGCTAGATGCATTTAAAATGAACTTGTCACTGCAGAGCACAGTACCTGTTATTCCTGAGGCATCCAGAACTGACCTCATGCTTTGCAGGGTCCAAGGCTCTGGAGAGAGAAATGTGCTGAGAATGTCCTGATTCCAGAACCAGAGGGGTTGTTCCAACTAGACTGAGTTGCTAAATCAATCAGTACATGAGGGCAACAAGGAACCACTTTGAATGCTTGTGCTTATGACCAGTCCTGCAGGCATCTCTACCTTCTTCTGTGTTTCTTATCCAGTTATAATTTCTGTGTGAAATTAAATAGATTACAGACAGAATTATCATTTAAGAGATCTATAGATAGTAGTAACTCTGTAGTTTTCCCTAGTTACAATACGGGCAGCATAAACCCATATGACACAGGAGAAATTGTACTTGTGCATGGCCAGCAGTAAGTGGGTGCTATCCAGTTTATTGCACTGAATGCAGCATGTGTGATTATCTGCCTTGTAGGCAGGGGCATAGGTGTACATTAGGTGCAAGAAATTCATGGCTCTATGGGCTCTTGAAACCAGAGTGGCTGAATTGGAGGAACTAAAGGAGACAGAGAGATACATAGACAAGACATTCCAGGACACAGTAGACTGGACCCACCCCAAGTCTGACAGTCTCTGTGCTGTTGAGGAGGATGAAACTCTTGGGGAACAACATCAAATTGGCACAGAGGAAGACGATCCCATAGCTGGGACCCTCCTTCCAGATGATGTCATGGTATCCTCTCGCACTGAGGATACCCCTCCTGGGGAGGGGATTCCAGTTATTAAGAAGAGACAGATAACAGTATGGGGGATTCAATTACTAGAACTATAGATAGTGGGGTTTGTGATGACTAGGAGAACCGCATAGTGTATTCCTGCTGGGTGCAAAGGTTGTGGATCTTTCGAGACATCTAGATAGACTTATGTGCAGTGCTGGGGAGGAGCAGGCAGTCATGGCACGTGTAAGTCCCAGTGTCATAGGGAAAGGAGGAGAGAGGTCCTGGAGGCCAAATTTAGGCTGGTCTCAACACAGACAGAACTATACTATATTGGACACTCTCTATTAGCTAACTAGGGCCTTGGCTACACTTACCCGGTAGTTCGACGGCTGGAAATCGAACTTCTGGGTTCGACTTATCGCGTCTAGTCTGGACGTGATAAGTCGAACCCGGAAGTGCTCGCCGTCGACTGCGGTACTCCAGCTCGCCGAGAGGAGTACCGCGGAGTCGACGGGGGAGCCTGCCTGCCGAGTGTGGACCAAGGTAAGTTCGAACTAATTCGAACTAAGGTACTTCGAACTTCAGCTACGTTATTCACGTAGCTGAAGTTGCGTACCTTAGTTCGAATTAGGGGGGTAGTGTAGACCAAGCCTAGGAAAAGTCAAAACAAAAACCAGGAAAGTAATGACTGAGTTTCAAACTCTGCAAACACTTTAATGCTAAGTTGTTTTTAGATTCAATCATTCTTTCTGATTCTTTCAGTTGTGTGTAATATTGGAGCCAATGCAAGAACTGATGTCAAGACATAAAACTTACAATCTAAGTCCTCGGGACTGCCTGAAGACATGTTTGTTTCAAAAATGGCAGAGAATGGTGGCACCACCAGGTATGTTTTTCTCTATATTTTTATTGCACTTGTTGTTATTATTGAATGAATATAGAAACACTGAAAAACTTTACTGACAATCCCCTAGTAAAGGAAATAACACAACAAAGTTAAGCACTATTCTAAACATAACCTTAGGCCATCTCTACACTTACCGGGGATCGATGCTGCTACAGTCAATGCAGCAGGGGTCAATTTAGCAGGTATAGTGAAGACCTGCTAAATTGACCACAGAGTGTTCTCCAGTCAACTCTGGTACTCCACTGGAATGAGAAGATTAAGGTAAGTCAACGGGAGAGCATCTCCCATTGGCGCAGCATGGTGTAGACACTACATTATTCACATAGCTGAAGTAGCGTAACTTAGGTCAATTTACCCCGGCTTTGTAGACAAGGCCTTAGATATAATTTAATGGCATGTAATCTGACTCTGATGCTACATAATATGAAATAAGTTTTAGATGTATACACATTCAAATAGTTTTAACATGCGTGAGATATAATTCAGCATAAGTAAAAGATAATACATAGTATATGAAATGTCCACTGGCTCCATTAGAATTCATAGTTTATATATTACAGCTTCCTGCTGTGACTCTGGAATTACAGCTTCAAGTCATAATTAATAGTCTTCATTGATCAGAAACACAAAAATACCAAATTAAATTTAAATATAAAAAAAAAAAAAAAATTGAAAGTGTGATGGGTTGGATCACAGAAACCCCCGTGGGGCTACCAACTGATGTGCCAAGACTACTTCTTCCCCTGCTTTCCCTGCCAGCTTGGGACTCCGGAACCCTGCCTGGTTGTGCCAGACACACTTGCCGGCTACAAACATAGATCCAGGTTTGAACCACGTCCCACAAACTGCAGGCTTAACCGAAAGCAGTGTTCCTGTCTTTAACACCCAGATGCCCAGCTCCCAATGGGGTCCAAATCCCAAAATAAATCCATTTTGCCCTGTATAAAGCTTATACAGGATAAATTCATAAATTGTTTGCCCTCTATAACATTGATAGAGGGATATGCACATCTGTTTCTCTGCCCCCCCCCCGAAGGTATTAATGCATATTCTGGGTTAATTGCTAAGTAAAAAGCGATTTTATTAAATACAAAAAGTAGCATTTAAGTGGTTCCAAGTAGTAACAGACAGAACAAAGTGAATTACCAAGCAAAATAAAATAAAACACGCAAGTCTATGCCTAATACAGTAAGAAAGTGATTACAGATGAAACCTCACCCTCAGAGATGTTCCAGTGAGCTTCCTTTTACAGACTAGCCTCCTTCTAGTCTGGGTCCAGCAATCACTCACCCCCCCTGTAGTTACTGTCTTTTGTTCCAGTTTCTTTCAGGTATCCTTGGGGGTGGAGAGACTATCTCTTGAGCCAGCTGAAGACAAAATGGAGGGGTCTCCCAGAGGGTTAAATAGACTTTCTCTTGTGGGTGGACTCCCCTCCCTCCCCCTGTGTAAAATCCCAGCTACAAGATGGAGTTTTGGAGTCACATGGGCAAGTCACATGTCCATGCATATCTCAGAACTTACAGGTAGCAGCCATGGTTCACATGCTACCTTGAACGTCCTCAAGTAGACTTCTTATGTGGATTGGAACCTTCCAAGATCCATTGTCTGTTAAGTGTTTCTTGATTGGGCACTTAACTTGCACATTCCTTTCTCAAGAAACTGACCAAATGCTTTACTAAGGCTACTTAGAAATCAAGCAAGTACACAGCCAATATTCATAACTTCGAACACAAAAATGATACATGCATACAAATAGGAGGAATAGATGCAGTAGATCATAACCTTTACAGAGATATGTTACATGGCATATGTAGCATAAAACACATTCCAGTTATGTCATATATATATTTATAAGCATATTTCCATAAAGCCTTATGGGGTACAACGTCACAGAAAGTAAATGCACATACCACAATCTGAGTGAGCTGTACAGTTATCACTTTTGGTCTTTTGTGGCCAAAGGTCTTAAGTCAAGTGAATGTAATAATCTTGACTTGGTATATATTTGGAAAACTAGTAGAGAAACATATCAACCTATGCTAACATATATTCTAATATGAGGGTCTACCAAAGGTGAGGTCTGTAACTGAAGTAGCAGAAAATGATGTAATCTTTCACTTGATTGCCATTGGATACTGACAGTACTTTAGAAAGCTGCTCTTATCTATAAAACATGTTTGACATAGGCAAATAGTCCAAAGGTTAGATGCAGTGGGCTTGGAGAAAGGAGAGTTGGGTTCAGTTGTTAGTTCTGTGCCTGACCTATTATCTGAACTTCAGCAATCCACTTCACCTGTTGGTGCCTCAGTTTTCTCTAATGATACTTGTTTCTTTGTAAAGCACTTTGAGATTCATGGATGGATAGTGATGTAAAATTAATTACTACTTAAACTGAAACAAAATTTCATTTCTTTTTGTTCCATGCAGAATTCACAAACTCATGGGTTTGCTCCCAAATAATAATAATAATAATTAATAATAATTTAATAAATTAATAATTACCCATGAATTTTTAAATAGCTGAGAAGAAACAGATTTTTAGCACTTCTCTTTGTAGTTAATTCTTCTATGGGCTTTAAAATATCTGTAATTTGCTTTGCCTCTTACATTTTTATTATAGCAGAGCCCACAAGACAACCGACAACCAAACGGAGAAAAAGGAAAAATTCAACCAGCAGCACTTCAAACAGCAGTGCTGGGAACAATGCAAATAGTACCAATAGCAAGAAAAAAACAGCAGCTGCAAACCTGAGCTTGTCAAGTCAGGTACCTGTAAGTCTCATTTTCCTTTTAGGCCTGAATCACTTACAATACTTTAAGCTGTCCCTAACATTTTAACGAAGGTGTATTCTTGAGCCAAAATTATCACAAGCATGAAGAGCCCTTACACAATATGGTGTGGATACGGGGAAAATAGAGATGAATGGTGAGGAATCTGTGCCACAGTGCAATTTTAATAAATGATCCTCAAGCAGGGGATGTAATTTTGGGAGGCATGATCCAAATCCCATTCAGGTCAATGGGAGTCTTTCCACTGCCTTCAGCTGAAGTTGGGCTGGGCTTTTGGTTATCAGTAGTAGCAATGCTGATAGATTCTTTCAGACTTCAGTCCATCACAGGGCAGATGAACACATTAACCTGAGTCATAATAGGATCGTGGGGATTGCCAGACCAAACCAGACAAGTGGTCTCTCTAGACTGCTCTCCTGTCTCCAGAAGTGAGTGATCTTTGTCAGATGCTTCAGTGGAAGCTGTAAGAAACCCCACACTGAACAAGTATGGAATAAGCTGAGAGTAGACGTTATTTCCTCATAACCCCTATCAGTTAGCAGTTGACTTATGCCCTGAAGCATGAGAACTGCTGCCCCTTACAAATTTTTATCCTGTTATGTGTAACTATTAATGATCTTATGGTACATATTAACAGCTAATTCTTTTTTGAACCACACTAAAATCTTGATCTCAGTGGCATCTTGTGGCAGTAGTTCCATGGGTTAATTATGCAGCATACAAAATAATATTTCCTCTTCCAGTGTTAAATTTATTGTCTTAATCACTATATATGAGTAATCAGCCCCCAGACTGTGCGTGAATTGTCTTTTATATCCAGAGAGGGTAGTGCATGCATTTGAAAGCTACAGAAATTAATTTGACAATATGGGAACTAAGAGAATAACATGCAGTGACTTTTATTGTATTTTTGATAACCATATACAAAATGGTGGGTCCTTTGTGGATCATAACAAAGGATATAGGCCATTGATAACCAACTGAGGTGGCTCCCAGAAAGCCTGACTTTTTAGGTAAAAAAGAGGAGTGGACTATCTAAAAGCAATACCATAAGATATGAAATGGACTGATTCAACAACTGATTGAGCAAGATTACTAGATTACTACAGCTTTTGGCTTCAGTATATTAAGTTCCTATTTTCGCTCTGTCAAATCAAACTTTTCATGTGGATCCTTCATCCAAGGAGAAGATTTTCACCCCAACTCTGGCTGCTCTTCTACTATTCTGGTGGCACAAAGCAGCCAGAAAGCTGGCATAACTGGCTACCCTGGATATTCCTTCCATCCCCAGGTGCCACATGCTGTTATGTCTGTCTGTTCCTGGCTGCCAGAATGATGCCTTCGCAGCTGTGAGAAACCATGTCTAAGAAAAAGCAACCTTCAGTTGTAGGTAGAGCATCCAGATTGCTCCCCACCTGTCTCCAGGATCAAGGGATAGTAAAGGCGGCTAGTGCCACTTCATTTCTCCCTCCTCCTTTAGTGAGCTCAATTCAGCTGAACCAGAATCTGTCCCCCTGCATACACATCCTTTAGGCCTCCCCATCCCAGGAGATCTGTTCATGCAACTCTCATTGACTGCAGTGGAAATTGGCACTCACATCTTATTGGACAATCAAGCCCTCTAATAGTAAGCTTCACCCAGTTATACGCAAGGGTGAGAGAGTTTTCTTTATATCTCATTAATTAAAGAATTATTATAGTGCACCTTCCATTGATGGTAATGATTGTTGTACATCTATTCTGATGCACACAAGGTCATGTAGGTTGCCTTTCAGTCTTCAGTGTATTTCATAGTGCTTCATAGAGAACATATTTTAATTATTGTTTGTCTTTTGTAGAAAAAAATGCTATTATATAGGACAGACAGAATCTAATGTGTTTTCAGCTATAGGACATTCCGGTGTAAACCTATTCGAATATTTTCTCTTTAAATTAAATATACCTTTCACCTAAACATACTGTGAAGTGTCTAGGGCATGTGAGTGAATGAGGCAAGACCATATTTCTTTAAAACAATACAGGCCAGGATCTTCATTTCAGAAGAGCTTGTATTCTCTAAAGCTGGCTACAGGTCGCAGCAATCTTGCTTTCAGTTTGCCCTTTTTAACTTCATCCACAAGCAAACTGATCAATAGCAAAGGTGAAATTTATTACACTTGCCTTCGCCTATATGCAGTGAGGGAGGGAAACACACTACATTTCTTCACCCTTGCATGTGTTCATCCTCAATACAATGCCCTCACTTCACAAGTTTCAGGCTACAGTTTGCAACTAAACTGAAGTCCCTGTTTGTCATGGCACTCTCTGTGACTAGACCTGTCATTTCTCTGCTCATGGGACATAAACAACTTGGAACTAAACAATTCTGCAAATGTTGAAGGCACCAGACAAGTGAGGAACTTCTCCTTTCTTCCTGCTGTCATTAGCTAACAGAAATTAGATGATCCCAACTTCTGTCTCCAGGTGACTCAACTAAGCAGCACCAGCTCCTGTCCCATTTTCCTCCACATCATTTCTCTGCAGGACCCCAATGGTGAGCTCATATCCAGACCCATATTGGGTTAACATAAGGTTTCCCTTTTTCTCCAGTGATACAACTCCATCCAGCAAAGACCTCTCTCCTGTGGGGTGCAATCATTTCTAGTGAATGCTGTGCTTCTATCTCAGTTTCGATCTAGTAAATAAACTCATCCTGTCTTCCAGGTTAAAGAATGTTTCTGTGGCCTGTCTCCAATAAGGTCATTCCTGTTACAGAGTATCAGTAACTCTCCACTCCAATGTTTCCCGTACATTGGTACTGCCTGTGCTCTGTATGCTGTACAAGATATCACACCCCTAGCACTAAATGTCCACATTTGTCACCTGAGCCAGCAGAATCTTTTCAGAACCCAGTATGAGGTCTCCAACATTCCACAGTACTCTGCTATAGGCATATGATATTTCATCTTCAACACATGTGGTCATAGTGCAGTCAGCACCATCAGCTAACACAGACATTGAAACCACACTGGGTCTGACACTTTCTGCATAAACCCTCCCAGGATTCTATCCAAACCCACTGGGACAACAAAAACTTTATCAGTGCACTACTTGAAACACTATTTGCCTAAGTAGCCTTCTCCCCCTCCTGCTACAATAATAGTACGGATGCCGTCTCCTCGACCTGCTTCCATTCTGACCGATTCTTCTGGCAGTGACAATATTGACAATTCAGTTACAAGCACACACAGTGAGATAAGGTGACTGTATTTCCATGCTGGGGCCCTGCTTGATGCTACACCCTAAATTGTACTGCTCCAGCTTATCCAGCCTATAAACTTTTGGTTCTTTGCATTGCCTGAAGTTTGACAGAGTTTGTAGGAATTATGAGCACGCTATGCAGTGATGCCCACATTATGGGTGAAATATCTCTGCCAGTAATTCCCTGTGGGTCATACAGTAGTTTCATTCCAGTTTTCTGAAGATCAGGCTATAGAAGACCACTGTCCATTCTCAAGTATCAAGGGGTAGCCATGTTAGTCTGGATCTGTAAAAAGCAACAAAGAGTCCTGTGGCACCTTATAGACTAACAGATATATTGGAGCATAAGCTTTCATGGGTGAATACCCACTTCGTCAGATGCTCCTTTCTCTCACTGGCAGCTTTGTCCAATGCAAAAGAGCATCTCATTCCAGATATACCCTGAATGATGTTCTGATCAAACTCTCCTTCAGCTTCTGGAAAGCCTGACTGCACTTAGCGGTCCTCCAGAATAGTGATCCCTTCTATGTCAAACTGTACAGTGGGCAGTGATGAACTTCTAGCACAAAGGGACTCCTGTAGCTGGCAGAATGCTGAGATTCCAAAGCCCAACATTGCAGTCACTTTCCTAAGTTGGCAGAGCTGCCCCAGAAACACCATTCCCCTCTAGAAGAACTTGCCCTTCACAAGGTTAAGTTTCAGGATTGCTTGCCAAGCCACTCCAGCACATCCATTAACCATTTTAGTTCTAGATCAGAACTTCCTGCATGTGACAGGATGTCACCCATGTGACACCTGACAGAATAGTATCATGCCATCAGAACCATGTAGGACACCCAGAGACTTCTTGATGACTCAACGATTCCCTTAGTTTTAAGGGAATGGAGGTGTGCAAGTCAGTTGAGAATTTTTTCTCAACCATGATGGCTAAACAAACAAGAATAGATTGTCAACCTGATGGGAAGCCGAAACTGAGAAGTGTACACTACCTATGCATCTCAAGGGTCTGATAAGCCTGAAACCTAATTTAAATGACAACTCTATCGCTGATCATCATTTTAGCAGAATTGTCAAGCTTGATGTGACTATCCTTCTTCACTGGATGTAATCTCAGATATTGGGGTGGAAGCACTGGGGCAGGGGATTGTTCATGGTTGCTGTGGTGGGAAGCCAAGAGTTCAAACCCCTCAACATAATCATCTCCAACCCCATTCACCCTGAAGCAAAGAGAGCTACATCCTCACCCCAGTATCAGTAGATACTCCTGAGTGCCAAAAGTTGTCAAAACCAGTGCCAAATTGTCAAAACCAGGAGCTGCTTGCGCATGAAAACACCTACGCATTAGAAATACAGAAATTGTAGCAAATCAAAACTTGAGGACAGCTTAAATTAAGTGAATCTAATATCACGGGAAGTAACACAGGGAATAATGGTCTTATTGTTTGGGGGGGGAAGGATAGCTCAGTGGTTTGAGCATTGGCCTCCTAAACCCAGGGTTGTGAGTTCAATCCTTGAGGGGGCCACTTAGAGAGCTGGGGCAAAATCAGTACTTGGTCCTGCTCATGAAGGCAGGGGGCTGGACTCAATGACCTTTCAAGATCCCTTCCAGTTCTAGGAGACAGGATATCTCCATTAATTAATTTATTTATATATATTTAAATTTGGGGTCAGTTAGGGATTTTTCAGTGAAAGGCACTAAATATATGTAAGCTGCTGTTATAATTATATTATTAAATGATAATTTTCTATCACAGTGTGTAAAACATCCACTGCTTTATTTACAGAGCTTCACTGCAAAGATATTTTGCTATCACTAAAAATGTTTCTAATCACAAAGTAAATTAATAAGAGTGACTATAGCCTAAATCTTTATTTAAATAATCTAATCCAATATGTGCTACTGTAACTAGCCCAGAGCAGTATGTGCAGCCATGCAACACACTAGGGTTTAATTCTTGGATTCTGCTTCTCACTCCATGAGCAGGAGCTAGGAGTACTCCAGAGCTGCAGCCTCAACCCTGGGAGGGATGGAGCCTTGTGTCATTCAAGAACAGTGACCCCCACTGGCCAATTTAAGGAGAAGCGTTGAGGGGCTCTAAAAGGAGTCACTTCCAGTCCTCCTCAGAGGTTGGTGGAACTAGTGAGTGGAGGTTAAATGGGGTTAAATTGGTGGGGATCTTCAGCATTCCATCTGAGGAGCAGAGAACCCACTATGGGGGGAAGATAGCATGTGTGCTACCTGAGAAATTATTTATTGCCTGATATAATACCCTACAAAGAGCAAGAATGTAAAGAATATGTGCCCTCTAGCTAATGCTGTGGTATCTTGTAAGTAAGATCAGGGAAACCCCACTAAACTCAATAATATTGTAGTTTAGCTCCCAGACAGAAATTATATACTGAATATGGTGAGGAGAAAGATAAGCAAGCTGTTCTGTCTTGTGGGTGTTGTTATACTGAAAGAATAAAAAATGATCTGCAAAGGATCATAGAAATTGGAGATGGGACATACTTACTAGGTCACTTGGGCTTGTTTTCACTACTGGGGTAAGTCGACTTAAGTTACGCTACTCCAGCTACGTGACTAACATAGCTGGAGTCGACATAGCTTAGGTCAACTTACCCCAGTGTCTTCACTGCACTGCGTCAACGAGAGATACTCTCCGGTCGACTTGCCTTACTCTTCTCGGAGAGGTGGAGCACCCGAGTCGACTGGAAAGTGCTCTGCCACTGATTAGCGACACCTGCTGCATCGATTGCAGCAGCATTGGTCTCCCCCGTAGTGAAGACAAGCCCTTAGTTTATCCCATGCCAGTGCATGAATGTTTCCTACATCATACTGAGGTGACTCGAGTGATGGGGCTATTACTGATTCCTTTCAGATATAATTCCATAGTTTGCTTGTCTAAGTATTAGGAAAAATGTCCTTCCAATGTGAGTTATATTGTTCTTTACTTAGTTTCATCTTGGTAGTCCTGGTTATACCTCCTTGGACCACCCTACACAATTCCTCTCCCTTTAATCCATCTACCCATTTAGCATATGTCCCTGTAGCAGTAATTTGGTTAAATGTGTACATATTTTGTTCTTTTAATTGTCCTCTTAAATTGGGCCTCTAGCCTCTTAGTAATTTTTGATGTACTTTTCTGAACTTCATCCAAATTGCTGACATCTTTCTAATATTGAAGTGCCCAGAATGTGATGCAGAAGTCAAGGTACAGTTCCGCCAGTGTTTTATAGAGATGAACTATCACTGCCTTAGTCTGTGATTCAATATCCAGCTCAATGTCACGCTGGTCTTTTTTGGCTGCCATATCACATTGCAAGCTCAAATCTAATTTGCTGTCCTCTTTCCTGCTTTCCCTACACAATGGGGTCAGTCCTGGTTCAGCACTGCAAAATAAATGTGGTCTGTGCTTTAAAGGCATACGACTAAATTGGAACAAACTTTTGATTATAAACACCTTTGTTGCTTTAAACTCTTATGTTGCAAAGCTGTGTGATGGTTTGATTTAAGAAATATTTTATTAATATTGAGAGTAACATAATCAAGACAATATAAAGAAGAAATTATGTAATACATTTCCTCTATTCCACAGTTCCTCACAGAGTACAGTTTGAAATTACCATATACACTTTCTTCTATAACATGTCAGCTTTTGTTAAGGAATATGATTAAACAGTGTAAATATTTATAGGCAATAGCTTGTTTTATTTCCTGGAGAGTGAAGTACCTATGTGATAAAAATCTTAGTATATGCAATACTCTTCTGTTTGCACTTTACAGATGCTTTATATTCATGAATAGAAATACATCCTGGTTAAATCAGCAGGTACAAATCTGGAATTATTGCACCAAATATGTTATCTGAAGCCCCGCCAGTCCAGCTGCATCAAAAGATGCATTCCATATATTTCCTTCCCCAGTGCAGTGGTTTGCACAGCAACCTGATTTTCCTTAAAACAGAGAAAACAAGAGAGCACTCTGTTTTCCAGTCTGGCTTTGCACCTTTCTACTCCATGCTGGTTAGCGTTCAGCAACAAATCTGTGATGCACTGTAGTACAGTAGGTGGTTTACTTGTTTTCATGGAAAGACAATTTGTAGTTAAAGCAGTGATTAGATGGATTCTTTCCTTCTTGAATGCTTCAGTTTTTGATGACTACTAGCTTCATCAGTATAATTATAATTAGCACTCTTCATCTTCCTTTGATGGTACCAGCTGGACAGATTGGTCCTCTTACTGCACAGATGGGCAGCAGGGTTGCCTACGCAAAGATAGGTGACAGGCACCATGAAATAACAGATGGTAAATTCAGGGCTTGTTGGCAATCAGCAGGTTTTTGCTAATGACTTAATTAACTCTGCAAATTGTCAAATCAGCGTGAACATTGTTTTTATCAAAAACTTTACCTAAATTAATTACCATAATTAAGTGGCAGAATGTCAAGTATATTGGATGTGCAAAAGGGCTTGGCTGGCTAGGGATAAGAGAGTTACCGTCTTTGCACTATGTTCTTTTTTTCAACAGCCTGAGTGTGAGAAGTACTGTGTCATGTACTAGATTTACTGCATGAATGTTACAAAACTGCAACTCATTTGCATCCTGAGCAGTCTTTGTAAACAAAATAATTTATGGCCTGGAAATGAAAATAATTTATAGAGGGTAAAAATACCAAGGAGAAGGTTAAACCAACCATTTAAAACTTTCTAACAGTCTCCACTTTTGTAGTCTGATTATTTTTTAAATGTATATTTCACTCTTCTTGCTTTATCTATTTTTGGGGTTTTGAGACCCAGTGCCTTGAATATACAAATAGATGAGGGTTTTACAGTGTTTTATTTTATAAATTAAAACGCAAGTGTAAGTTTGCATCATGGCTCTAACCATATAGGAGCATCTGATTCCATTGTGTGAATGTCACGAAATTAACAGATTCAAATCCTCTAATATGGCTATTTTAAGTTGGTTTTTTCTCTCTCAAGGTTTCCATATAACAAATGTTGGGTGCTGTTCACAGGATGTGATGGTGGTAGGAGAACCAACGCTGATGGGAGGAGAATTTGGGGATGAAGATGAAAGGCTTATCACTAGACTAGAGAACACACAGTATGATGCAGCAAATGGCATGGATGACGAAGAAGACTTCAACAATTCACCTGCATTGGGAAATAACAGCCCATGGAACAGCAAACCTCCTGCTAACCAGGAGACCAAATCTGAAAATCCCACGCCACAAGCTTCCCAATAGGTTATTCTGCAGCATTATCCACTGTTATGTATGTCAGTGGATTATAATTACTATTTTACACCATTCTTAAAAAAAAAACCTTTCCAGATACAGTATCTATTTCTAAACTACAGCTATCTGATTGTTTTTAATTAGAGAAAAATCATATATAAGCTTTCATGTACCTTTCTTGGAAGCTTTCACACATGACACGATACTGGCACTGACCTCAATTAAAATAATTGAAAATTAAATAGCCCCTCATGGCAAATTTCAAACAAAACATTTTGTTGGAGGGGTCTTTTTTCCTCATCAAACACAGGCCATATTTAACAAGTCTTCAGTGCTCAGGATCTCGTTAACATAACTATGGAAAACTTTTTTAAAATTGTAAAATATTTTCTGCTTTTCAACTTGCACCTACAATTTCTTGTTTCAGAAAAATCAGCTTTTTAAAAGTAATTTAAAGTAACCTTAGTTCTTTCTTTAACTTTTTTTTCATTGGTTAATCATTTAAAGGATCCAGCATTTTTAATTTATATTGTAGCTGATGCCAATAGTCCTTCTGTCATTTATCAAAAGTGCTGAAACAAGAAATGTCTTTTTTTTCATCAAAGACATGAAAAATATTTTTATGTGGAGAAAGATGCCCTGTCCTATGAGAGTTTATGCTTTGTAAAATTGCTGTTGATCCAGATATTTTAAAGCCATGTAATCCATTAATTTTGTGGGCAGCTTAATAAATCTAAAACTTTTGTGTTTATTATTGTATCTGAGTTGGCTTTGTTGTTATTTCTTTTCATAGTATATTTCTTGTATCATATTTTTGTAAAGCCCTGGAGCCCTCAAACCAGTTAATTTTTTTATTATTATTCTGGTGTATTTATGTGAAACTTTATAAAAGAAACTAATTTTTTTCATTTCCATATTAATATGTTCAATTCATCATGTAAAGACACAGTGAGTCAGTG
Source organism: Trachemys scripta elegans (assembly GCF_013100865.1). Taxonomy (NCBI): domain Eukaryota; kingdom Metazoa; phylum Chordata; order Testudines; family Emydidae; genus Trachemys; species Trachemys scripta. The sequence goes on from NC_048302.1 coordinate 110,077,642, forward strand.
TGTTATATAATACAACTGTATTTTATGTATGCTTTGCCAATAAGTGTGCCAATAAACTGTGTTAACAAATGTGCTCCTACATAGTACTTTTATAGTTCCTTACAGACAAGAAACATACCAACTTGGACTGATCATGTAACAGAAATGATAGGTGCAGTTGATTTGTCGATTTCATTTCTTGAAATCAGTGTTTCACCTACGATCACCATCATCAACTGTTTCTAGCACAAAGGAAAGGCTGTATTTAAAGGTATATAACATTCACATTTTAATTGGTTTATATCTTCTCTCATTAAGTGTTTATGTCACTGAGGGGCCAATAGCAGTGGCTAGCACCAAGCCCAAAGAAGTATAGTATAGCAGGAATAGCACTGAACTACCTAGGCCAAAGCAGCCCAGTATTGAGCTACATACCTCTGATCTTCTGGTCTGGGGAGTCACTTGAGCAGAGGCAGCCCACTCTGCTGAATTCTGTGTGATAGGGTTCCATAGACTCTTGACAAAAGGATTGGAAGTTATCATTTCTTCTTCTTTTGCTATCAAATACGGTATTCAAAAATTCCGATTTTCATCGTTAACAGGTACCTACAACATTTTAAATAGCACTGAACAACTTGATGCACATGATACCAGAGCAATGCATTCTGGGAAATTGTAACAAAATTTGTTTCAACAGAACAGGAATTGCTGAGAATGTCAGAAGACTACTGTGAACACCATTAAAATGTGCAATCCTTCAGGGAGAGTATTGTGCAAGATTCTCAAGGTCAATGTACTTCATAATACTTTTTTTAGTGTATAGAGGATCACACAATATCTCCTGGACACACCACTTTTGAATGTCTGCTACTGTAGTAGCCACATCACTAACACTGCACCAGTTTACTGAGAGATCCCACAACTTAAGCAATATGTGAAGTTAATGCAGCAGTTCCTGATTCCTGATTTGCACTGATTGATTAAAGATTGCAAACTGTTAAAGCTGATAAAAGAAATATGTTATAAACAATTGGCCCAACATGAAAGTTACTGTAATTGAGCTACAGTAAGCTGAGCTCTTAGCTAAACACAGCAAGTTGAGTAAAGTGTGATTGTTGGAATCTTTGGTACTCAAGAGATCCTGAAACACAGCAGTATTGAGATAAACAGGAAAAAAAATGAAAGTAATTTCTACACTATAAGCCAGATCATTAATAGATATAAATTAATGTCAGTGAGGCTATGCCAATTTACACCAGACAAGGATCTGGTCCTCCCTAAGATATAGACTCATGGCTCATGTGATTTAATGCACCTGTAAATCAGTTATTCAATAATGAAATTGCAAACTTTTCTCTTTTTTAATTTGCAAGTATTTTCTGAGTCTAAAAAGTTTAGGGTTTGCCCCTATCTATCTGTCTAGTTATTGTGTTTCCTTCTTTCTTGGTAACCTTTTCATTTTGGAATTTTTCATTAACAACACTTATTTTTTTTAAACCCAGAGAGGTACAGATTTTAGACAGGCTACTGAGTCAGCCATCGAAATAAACATTATATAATACAAAAAAGGTCAAACCTGGGGATTCTACTAAGTTGTGGTGACATATATGTTTTTATTGTGGAGTTAGACTGTCAGAAGTTTGGAAAACAATCTTTCTAGGACAGTGACAGATTTGTAGATTGCAGTGTTGCCAACTCTCATGATTTTATTGTGAGTCTTGTTAATAGTGGATGTTTTACTTGAAGCCCGAGCTCCTGGAGGCAAGTGATTAAGTGAGAATTTCAATTTACATTTAAAAAAAGTATATTGCTAGCCCTCCTGTTGTAGAGAAAAGTTTGAAAATATGGCCCAAGTGCACCGTAAAGGCACTACTACTTTGGCTGCGTCTGTAGCTGCTCCTACTAGTGGCTGGAGTCTCTGGCATAGGAACATTTTTTTAAAGGAGTGATTTTGAAACCTTTTGAATTCTGAAAATACAATAAAATGAGTGTTAAAAGCACCTAGAACACTAAAGTTTTTCCTCATTTGAATAAGTTTATGTTTGACCTCTTTGTGTGAATTTTCAGGTATAATTAAGGGATTGAATCCCCACTTTAAGGTTCCAATTCAGGAAAGCATCCTATTCAGCAAAACACATAAGCCCACGGTTAACCGCTTTGCTGAACACAGATGGATTTAAGCATGGCCTTTTGTATCTTATTGAATAGGAACATGAAGACCTAATCCAAAATCTATTGTAGTTAATGGAAAACTTCCCATTACGTTAATGGACTTTGGCTCAGGCCTTACATGCAAAACCCAGTGCAACCTTAACTCGAGAGCTGCTGACTTCATAATACTATTTATGTTAAAAATACAGTTTCTCTCACCAGAAAACCTTTGCTAGCCTGAGCTAAGGGAACTCATACATTGGCTCAATGTTTCAGTAACTAGCACGGTAGAAACAATCTAATGTCAGTAATCTGCTTTTCCTACGATCATTTAATTATATGCACTGTGCACCTCTTGGAAAGTACACAACTGCCTCTGAGTAAAGAATAGTTCCCTCTGTGATCTCCACGATCCTACGGGAGTACTTGTGCACTCAGATCCCAGCTCTCGTTACAGAAGTGTATCAATATCTGATGTATTAAGTGTGGTATAATGTAAGAAAGCCTGGATTGAGTATGGCTGCAGAAATAGTGGAGTTGCTCCTTTATAGCACATTCAGCATGTCGAGACAGTGGGTCTATCAATCAATGACTTTATCAGCAATTATTTTTTCCCTGTAAATAATTAAATGCACGCTGTATTCCATTAAGGGATTACTGGCTCCTATATAACCACAGAAACATTACAATTACACACTGTAATTCTAATTCTAAAACCCTAATCATTTGTGTTATATTTCCATAAGCACACTTAAAAGGCGTTCCTTATTATTAAGCTTTTAAGACTGGTGCTACCATTTTAATTCATAAAAAATGTATAATGTGATATCACTCTTGTCATTACAGTAAATAAACATAAGAACATTTGAAAAATGGAAAACACTCCTTGGAATGTCCTTTTTGAACTAGACTAGTGCCCCAAATAACCTCAAAACCCTCCCAACAAGGTAACAGTCCAACAAAGATAGGTTGAATGGCAGATGGAGATAGATAGGTGCATAGGTAAAATTAGCTGTCTATGAAAGAAAACTTTCAGATGATTTGGACCAATTAAATTATGCAACACCTAGTTATGTAAATATGATCTTTTTATTACCCCCACTTCCCTCGTCTAATTTGTTAAATTCACTCTTTGGATCTTGTTTCCGATTAGCTGATCTAGCATCGTAGAAATGTAGGGCTGGAAAGGCCACTACCAAGTCAAAGGCCAGCCCCCTGTGCTCAGGGTGGACCATTAACCTTTTTAGTGACAACTTAAGCAAAATAGCCATTAAACACCTCTTGATGTCACCAGTTATTAGCCCACCTTACCCACTGAGCAGCCTTACTTTCCTTCATCTTTCTCTTGCTCCTAAGGTATTTAAAGCACTCTTCCTATTGTCTTTTATGTCCCTTGCTATGTGTAACACATTTTGTGCCTTAGCCTTTCTGATTTATCCCTATATATTAGTGCTGTTCTTTTGTGCTCCTGAGTAATTCATCCATGTTTCCACTTTTTGTAGGATTCCTTTTTCATTTTCAGGTTGTTAAAGAGCTTCCGTGCCTTTCTGTGTGTTTGTAGAGTAGGCTTTAATCTACTTGGGGTATATGAATGTTATCACAACTTAAATAATAAGTAAATAATTTATTTATCTTTCTAGGTTCAACCCATATGATACACCATTTGCCTTACTATCATCAAGGCCTACCAGAAAAACATGACAAACTTGAGTTGAGTTGACTTGCCTTACGAATCATACTGTTTTGTGGTGTGAGCACATCAAATCTCCCGGATAAGCAGGTTTGGCCTGGATCAGTATTCGGACTGGAGACATCCAAAACACACCTATATGTGTAGGAAATGGCACTGATTACTCAGTAGCATGCTTCTAAGTCAGTACTAAACAAGTGCTCCACTCTGGTGTTGGGAACGCTGGCATCAAGCTTCTGAAAATGCTCTTTCAACAACCTGGCCATTGCTTAATTGCTCCTGCAGTATTCTTGGGTACATCAGCTTGCAGGTGCAACAACCTGTATATATAAGTCAAGTAAATCCTGGCTTTTGCACACGCAAACAGATTTTCATATAAATATTGCGGGTGCAGTTAAGGAGGGCCATTGACAATGTGGCGCCATCGATTTACTTGTGCTTTTCCAACAAATATGTAAAGAAGCGGGAGAGGGGAAGAAAAATCACTGGAGAGTTAAAGGAACAAGATCATGGGAGTTAAGATAGCTGTCTGAAAAATGAGTGTTTAAAATTAACAAATAATTTTACTGTAATCTAATCTTGCCACCGAGGAGAACATTGCGTAATTGTTTTAGAATTTGGAAGGAAATAATTGTTGTCAAAGCTTTCTTCTATGGAGCCATGCAGTTATTAAAGGAGGAAGGAAACTTATCTGAAAGTGTTGAAAAAGTTTACAAAGAGAAAGACGTTTGTTTTACCCAACTGGAGGGAAGCACTAACCGCAAGAAATGTTCTGCCAAATCAGGAGGTGGAAATTCCAGGAGCTTGCTTAGAAAAGCAGAATCATATAATTAGTTAGTGGACCAACTAAGACATCTGATAACTGAGCTAGCTGCAGTTCCAAAGGACTGCGGTCAGGCAGGAATCATAGGCAATGGGCTCCATCCTGGGACTTTTGACTTGTATGTATTTTTCATTTTGCTTTATTTCTGCAGGTTACTTCATGGTATCCTATTCAAATAGCATCGGAATTATGTTACCCTCCTGCCAGTCAGCCCTGGATTTCACAGCAACATTTTTCACAGCAGATTTTAAATATGGACACAGAAATGCTTTTTGAACATACAAGGGAACTGCTCAAGTCAACACACAGGGCATGATCATTCACCCACTGAAATTTGTAAGAGTTTTGCTATTAACTTTAATGAGAATCTGATCAGCTCTGTGATGTATATACTTCTTGGGCTAAATCCTGCACTGGCCCAAAACAGGGGCAATTGTGACCATGCAGAGAGTGAAGATATGGCACCTGAGTACAGGCCAAATCCCCCTCGTGCCAACCATTAAATTGACTAGGTAAGTATCTCCAGTTACTGTACACCTGTTACTAAGTAAGTGTGACAATTTTTGAACAAAATGGCTTCCAATATCAAGTGCAAGGAGGCCCTCTCTATCCACACCAGGGCCCCTTCTTTCTTTTATGCACATAGTGCAAATATGAGGTGTACGGGGGCAGATCAGAAGTTTGAGTGTGGAAATTTGAGCATGATACGGACTGAGTAGTCTTTTTGTCATTCACAAAGCCTCATCTTTCCATCCTTCACAATGTACAGAACGATGCACTATTGGCTCCTTTCTAACACTTCTAGAAAGAAGGCATGCTCTGTTCTGACTACCCTGTCAAACAACAAAAGATTTGGCAATATAATATGTATTACATATTTGTATTCTGGTAGCACCAAAGAGCCCCACCGAACATCTTGAACAACTTAATCTGTAAACCCTGTAGTGGAGAAGCTGATACCTTCATACCCTTTTCTCCTAATCAATTCCCATACTTGGGGAACTGGGCAATGGTCTTCACTTGCAGCACTGATGCCAAACTGTGGATAATCAGTCTTGATCATGCAAACAAGAATGAAACAACTGATGGAAAAGTGTAATAACATAGAGGGTGCTATATGATCTGAGTGTACTGCAAGGTCCTTTACTCCATCCTCACTCTAAGACACTGTAAAAGAGCAGAAAAGGAGGAGCCCAGCCATAAGAGCCACTTGACTTCTATTTTAATGGCCTTACCTGATATGCCTATTTTAGAAAAGACAGCTTGAAAGGGAAAACATGCCTGATTATGTTGAAGAAAAACCTGTTTGTGCCTGAACAATCCTAGAGAAATTGCTAATTGAAATTGTATTCTCTTCCTGAAAATATGCCATGATAGTGCAACTCTGGTGAATTAGAAACCTGCCTTAGGGCACAGCTAATCCTGGAAGTTAATTTTACAACTTTTAAAATATTCCCACTGCCAGCATAACTTTGCAAGAGTGGGGCCTAATGACACTTATGGTTTAAATAGCTTTGTGTTTACTTGCCAGATGCCTAAGACACTGAGGTTTCCAGTATACAATAGGCCCCATCAGTCATTTAACATTCAGCACTGCATATAGCTGAAGTAACATTGATATATTCCTGTGCTAAGATTAGGAAATACTGTGGTACCACAATATTGCAGAGTGAGAAATGTTGAAATTTTAATTGTACCCCCTGGACAGAAAGAATGTCTTTAGTTAATTCTCTAAATTTATCCACAATACTGCTGTGCCATACCAATGGATTGTAGTTTCCATTGAAGAACTCAATATTCTACTCAGCTTTACATAGGACTTACTATACCAGAGCCATGTAATTCAGCATCATGTCTCTGACAGTGGCCGGTACCAGATGCTTCAGAGGAAGAAGCCCCATTGAGGACAGTTATGGAATAATCTGGATTTATGGAACATTTGTTCCTGACCCTGTCAGTCAGCTGTTGGCTTGTGCTCTGAAACATAAAGTTTTATATCCCTTATAAAAATATATTTTGGTCTTAATGTAACTGTAGATGTTCTCATATCCATGTAAATGTTTAATCCTCTCTGCTTTTGTAAAAGTACTTATACAAAGCCACTCTCCACACAGGCACAAATACAACAGATGATTTTACAAGCTAGCAAGCAATACACCAATGTTTACAGAATCTAAAGTCATAGAAAGACATTGTGCCATTCCAATATGCCAGACATATGACTTAGGTGGCCTGCAGTAAATCCTACTGAAGTCAATGTGTGCATTTCCATCGAATTCAATGGGAACTGGATCAGGCCCATAAGCCTCAATTTAGCAAAGCACTTAAGCATATGCTTAACTTTAAGCATGTCTGTAATCTTATCCCTGGTCAGTTATGCATTTGCTAAAATGCCTTGCTGAACTTAGCTTGTAAACTAAAGGGTATCTCCTGGTCTGAAAATCATCACGACTTGGGGCCTTTTTCTTCAGGGCTGCTCTCAGAGCTTATGGTGATACTGTAAACACATCAGAGCCATGCTTTTTAAGGAGGCAGGTCCTTTCTTGTAAATCGTATGTCAGAAAACACAGCTTATGTTCAAAGTGCCATATATACAGTGCACTTGTTCATCCTGGGCATCATTTAAATATGTATTTATACCTGAGGTGCATACGGGGCCAGAGGTGTTTTTTGGTTTGGCTTGGTTTGGTTTGGTTTGGTTTGGGGGGGAAGTGCTTTGGTATTTTTGTTTTGTTTTTTAATTATATCATATTTAATTATTTTCAGCTGCTTATAAGTTGTGAACTGGCAAGCACAAATGCCATTAGACTACAACTTTCTCTTAAGTATTTTATAACATGCTAACATGAATTCTGTCTAATGACTGGAGATCCCCAAGTTTTGTATCTGCCTAGTTTAATTAATAGCTCTGCCTCAACAATTCTGAATTCATCTGAGATAGCGTGTACACTTCAATATTGGGCAGTTATAATGTATAGCTAGTGTCTTCTTTGTAAGTGCATTTAGGAGACATTTACAAAAATTAAATACGAAACAGTCATTTAACACTTACTTTTTATTATATTCAACTCCCATTCTCATTTCATCACATAAAGTTTCATCTTCCTTGAGTGATCTCTGGGGGGGTCTGAGTACTGGAAATGCTTTTATGAACTGTGTTCTTTATTTTTACAGCTGATTTTTAAAACTGTCTCTCTAATCTTCCTGATGGCTTTTTAAAAACTCATTTGCTGTTTTGCCCAACATTTTTCGGGGAGATAGCTCAGTGGTTTGAGCATTGGCCTGCTAAACCTAGGGTTGTGAGTTCAATCCTTGAGGAGACCACTTAGGGATCTGGGGCAAAATCAGTACTTGGTCCTGCTAGTAAAGGCAGGGGCCTGGACTCAATGACCTTTCAGGGTCCCTTCCAGCTCTATGAGATAGGTATATCTCCATATATTATTATTATATTATTATTTTTTAATCCTCTCCCTCCGTTGACCATGTATAAATTGTGGCTAAAGTATCATTTCTATTTTACACCTTCTTTATGAAGGAACTGCAAGCCCAACCCCTTAAATTCACTTTGGGTGAAATTCATACCTCTACACAGGCCTGGCAGTGGTCCAATGCACATGGGTGAATTTTACCCTTTGAGCTGTAATCTGGCACATGAATTCTCAGCAAGAGAACTTTGGAAGGGGAAAAAAACAGCTATGAATTCTTATTTCTGTACCTTTTGTTTTGACATGTGATTACTTAGGAATTGTTACAGGAGTCCTCTATATATGTAAACAGTTATTAGAAAAAGGTGCCAGTAGATGGTGCTCAAAAATATGTAGCATAGTTCCTGGGTTTTGTAGGATGAATAAAATTGCTTGGGTGTGCACTGCAAATAGCTTCCTTTGGCTGCTCTTTATATAAACTCTGAACAGGAATCTCAGGTTTCACTATTTTTAAAAAGTAATTATTTAGCCCTCATGATCTAGTGTAGAGATTGAAAATGTGCACTTTAAGGACTCCGAAACCAGAAGAAAAACAAGAAAAAACTCAAATTAAACTTTTTTTTAAAAAATGACATATCATGCTTAGTGGGTCTGACTCAGGAATGTTGAGCACTTGGGGTTGGCAATATTGTGGATGCCAGTTGTATTCCAGCAGAAAAGAACAGCTAGTCACCAATTTATAAGAAGTCCGGATGCTGTGATGTGAACATTAAAAGTCCACAGCGACTTAACAGTTTTAAGTTCAAAGACACATAATAGACATCACTCATAAAACCTTGGCACAATCCAACACTTTTAAAGTCGGTAGAGAGTTTTAACTTCTTCTTCTTCTTTTTTTCTTTAACTACAAGAATGGAATTGCTAAGAAAAACCTACATAGAGGAAAAAGCCCAAACAACTAATAATTGAGCCTCCATTCCTGGAACGAGCTCCAGGCAGGCAGAGCCTGTGAATGTGTGCAAATCATTGCAGGGCCAGAACTTAAGAAGGAAATGGAAAAAGATGTTGTTGTTGTTGTTGTTTTTAATTTGCTCTATGATAATGGAGGCATAATAATATGTTTTGCAGTCTCAATTACACCATCTCTATTAGCCAATGCTGTAATGCAATAATGAATTAATTAGCCATAACCCTCCAAGTCAAAAAATTGACTCAAATCCCTAACCAGATGTCAATGAAGTCATTTTGTAACACTGAGACTTTGTGAACACTGGAAAGTTTTACCAGTTATATCAATATAGTGATATCAGTATAACACCCTTGCCCTCCACCCTGTGTGGACACTATTCCACTATACGAGTTTTTTTTTCTTTTTTTTCAGTTTTGCTTAATAAGCTAAACCCAAAAGATGCAGTCTCATACCAAAATAAGAGTGTCTACGTATGGGGTTATACCAGCATAACTGTACTGATTTAAATTCACATCTTAGCTTATACCGGTATAACATTCCCTTGTAGACAAGCCCTGAGTTCTTTTCTCTATACTGGCCATTCAGCAATAATGCCCATTAGTTCAGTGTGAAATATGTAGTGGGGACTGATTATTTTTGCAGATTGTCTTTTTGCAGTAAGACATGTATATGCAGGGGGTCTTCTCCTCATTTGTTTGTCAATGCAGGCTTCCTGTCAATACTTTCTTTACCAACATCCCCACACTGAGCTGAGACACCAACCATAGAAGGCTTTCAGTTTACAGCAATAATATATCAAAAGAAGATAAATAGGCATAATTTTAGGGCTTTTTGAAAATTTCCCATCAAAATATTTTGATGGGAAATTTTTCATAAGTGTCTGCTTGCCATGGAAAAACTTCCATTTTTGGACCAAAAATAGTTTGATTCTGAAATGCCATCACAATGCCTCCTGGGAGTTATAGTTGCAGTGCTTCACATGTTTAATCTTCATTATGGGACGGACTCCCCAGCTGGACTTCATCTTCTCTGAGGGACCATGGCCAGGCAACTGCCATTATGCATTACAGTGCATCTTCGGAGCTAATCTGAACAGGGAGTCCAGCCCATAAAGGAGGATGGGGGCATGAGGCATCTGAACTACAACTCCCAAGAGGCATTGTGGGAGCATTTCAGAATCAGATATTTGGGGGGTTGAAATTTTCCATGGGAAAACAAAAAAAACCCAAACTTTTTCTAAGAAGTTCTAATTATTATTCCAAACCGGTTCTAATTATTATTCCAAACCGGTTTTGAAAATCTTGGTGTGTCTTTTAGCCAAATCCCTCACACTCAGAAAGGGGAGAGTTCATCCCCTTCAGTCTGATTGCATGCTTACTACTGAAACTCAGTAGTGTAGAGTCACCAGTATAGACAATGCCAAGCATTCAAACATCATGGTTCAGGCCCCTCAAAATCATGAGATTGGCTTGAAAATAAGAAATACTAGATTTTTTTCATTTGCCTCTTGAGTTTTCAGTTATACCTTGGTCACATTTTCCAGCTTTTTTTCTGCTACCATGAGAGCTACAGACTCGTGGTTTTTTTTTTTTTTTTTCTTTAAATGAACACCGAGATTCTCCCAGCTCCAGCAGCTGAGTCTTTAAGAAAAACACCAAATATTGTGAGACATAATAAAACTCATAGGGGTTATCAGATCTGGGTCACCATTTTACAGGAACCTATGCCAGCATGCTTTTCTTGTAACTGGCCATTTAAGTTTGGCAGGAACAAACAGCTGTGGTTTTAGAGTGGCCATTTACAGTTGGCTGGACTTGTTGCTTTTCCTCCCTTTCAATCTGGTAAGTAGTAATAATTACTATTGTGTTTTTCTTTCTATTATTCTTTAGGAGATAGCTCATCCTAACAAAACACCTGAAACACCTAAAAGAAACTTCTGTTGAACTATACTTTCTGATAACTAGAACACCAAGAATTAACACCACTGGGACTCAGGGTTTATCAGTGTTAAGGATCATTCTGTTTGTAACATTATCCCTGGAGGTTTTAATATGTTGACTATCCCACTTTGTAGCAGTCAGAGCCTCAGGTTTCCAGCACATACCAATTTCTTTTATTCTCCAGGGCTGCCCAAAGCTGGGGGGCAAGTGGGGCAATTTTCCCCAGACCCCTGGCCCTGAAGGGGCCCCCACGAGAATATAGTATTCTATAGTATTGAAAGTTTTTTGATGGAAGGGGCCCCCGAAATTGCTTTGGCCCAGGGCCCCTGAATCCTCTGGGTGGCCCTGTTATTCCCAGCTGTGCTTTTTGACCATACCAATCATAAATTATTGTTGTTGGATTAATGGCACATAGTTCATCCCCCATCTGTTGTGTTCAGCTGCCATTGATGAGGAGTGTGCAGTTAATATCTAGATAGAGTAGATATTCCTTTTTAATGCTTTGCCCCATGGTAGTCTTCATTATGTGTCCACGGTAATATTTTAACATATATAATTATATATTGAAGCCACTCAACATTTTGCACAACCCAAGATAGCTGTATATTTCAAGACTAGTGAGTCTTCTGCGGAGGTCTGGCAGTTTGGATCTATTTATTAGAAATATTAAATTCCATAGGTGCAGGTATTCCCACAGCTGGGAATCCAACAAACTTCTACGGAAGTAGAGCATAGGATGCAAATGACACACCTTTGAACAATTGCTTAAGTGCTAGTCATTCAGCACATTCTTTCATTCTCAATTTTGGTAGCAGGATTATTCCATATAGAGGACATGTCCGGGGTTATAATGTATTTGGTTATTAATAGACAACATCTGCATAAAATGGACAGGGATTATTTGAGCAACCCAGGCACGATGATAATTTTTAAAATCAAGATGATTTTCTGTGTGTTTTGTGCAATTGCTTACACCATGGAGAATATAATTTTGTTCAGGTAATTTTTCAGAGTCCCCAGTGATTTTCCTTTCCCTCAACAGCCTCCACCAGTCTGCGAGGAGTGGGTTGGGAGACCAAAGTTCTGGAAGCTAGCCACTCCTACTCCTTCTATAATCCTCCCTTCATAATTAATCCTATTGTCCGATGATCCACTCTTTCCTCTTAACATCCTGACTGCATCCCTCCTCAGGGGAAAAAAAATCTCTTGTAGTCATTTCCCTCTGTATCTTCGCTTTCCTGGATATGATTTCTGGCTTTGGGAAACCCCAAATCCAATCTAACCAGGTGTTGCATGATTTGTCAATCTTAAATAGATTGCACTGAAGCACCAATATTTTTCCTTCTTTTAGTTGTCCAAGGAAACTCTGCACCATGTATTCCCCAACTGCTCAGGTCCTTCAGACTCAGGAGCACCCACCCCAAACTTTACCTCTGGTGCTGGTCTTGATGTGATGCAATGCTACCTATTAGAGCGTCACACTCAGTCCCTGCACTCATTTGAGTAGCTGCTCCAATTTATCAGCTTTTAGGCTTCTACCCCACCCTTCAAATTGAGAATTGTCAATGGAGGGAAATACTCCAAGTTCCACTGCTATAGCTAGTGCCTGTATGATGTTAGCTTGCTAGAAATTGTGTACAGCTTCATGGAGCAATATCTGTTGTGACGCTGGCAGATCAGGTGCCAGCTCATGCCAAGGCCCCTAGGCCTTAGCTTCACACTGCTGGAAACCAGTCTCACTTATACCATCTGTACCCTATGTTATAAGGTTATTGTAAGTGTTTGTATTACAAACCTCTGTAACTATGTAACTCACTAACAGTAGGAGAGAAGCATTGCCAAGTGTGAAATACTAGTTTGTCATGTGAGGTGTTGTTATCTCCTGCCCAACAAAAGAAGGCCCATAGACACCAGCCAAGCCCTGGTGGAACATCAAAGGACAAAAGACTTTGTTGATTGCTCCCCGCCCCTCACACAACCATGAAGGGGAGGTGTGATTGTGGACTCGTCCCATCAACTTGAACTCTGGTGGGGAGGAAATAAAAATCCGCAACCAGAAGAAACTGCTTGGATTTTGGGAGGGCAAGATTTCTAAGCATAAGCAAGAGATTCCCCAGCTGCTTAGCCTGGGTTAGCCCTACAGGATATATAGAGCTTGCATATTACAGCAGCCTCTATTGCCTTTGGAATCTAAGACTGTAATTCATTTGTGTGTGTATGTTTACCTACTTTGACCTTATAAATAACTCTCATTTCTTTTTCTTAGTTAATAAATCTTTAGGTAATTTATTGTAAGACTGGCTGCAAGTGTGTCTTTGGTGTGAGATCTGAGGTGTAATTAACCTGGGGTAAGTGACCAGTTCTTTGGGACTGAGAGTAACCTGAATATTGTTGTAATGGTTGGTGTAAGGGACCACCTATCACAAAAGCAAGCTTACCTGGGTGGCAAGATGGATCAGCGTACCCAAGGGGACTGTCTGTGGCTCCATGTTGAGGCTATTTAGTGCCTGAGGAGTTCACACCTGATACTTAAAGCTGGGAATAAAAGAAATTGGTATGTGCTGGAAACCTGAGGCTCTGAATGGTACCAAGTGGGATAGTCAACATATTAAAACCTCAAGGGATAATGTTACAAACAGCATGAACCTGATACTTGGTTGGTGAAATCCAACTATAGAACTCACAACTAATTTGGGTGTGTGCCCTGCTTCTTAACAGTCTGCCCTGAGGTTGGTACCCATGCTCCTGAGCCACTCCAGACAGCTTGACATCTGCCCTATAGGTAGTGCCTCCAGCTTGCACTGTGGCTAAGGGAGAGGACTTTTAATGCAGCACCTTTCACAGGCACCAAGCTAAACAATATTTCACACGAACTGAAAACTATTTTTTAAAATGCTGAGCTATGCAGTCTTTAAATATAGATGTGATTTATACCTGTGGGTGTTCTAATGGTGGAGATAGGAAGGGGCAGGCATCTGACATAGAGAGGCAGGTTTTGAAACTGCTTTGTACTCAAAGATGGATCAGCACAAATCTCTTGAGGCAGAAAATCAAATGAGTCCTATCACCACTGCCCAATAAAAAACCTGCTATTTTTGACATACAAAACACATGATTTGTCAGTGTTTCTTGATGACCACTGACTTCATGTTTTGTAGAGGTAATTAACTGATCAGCTGGAATTTCTGTCTAAGAGTTGCAAGGTAGCACATTAATATGGTTGGAGTATCTGTTGCCATATAAAATACACAATAGAAATGGTAATTGTGCTAGTCTAGGAGCAATTAATTTGGAGATCTGAACTGATGCTCTGCCACTACATCTGTAGTTCTGACTCATTTTCTTCCCAGGGCCTGATGATGAAGAGAATCTGATTTTAGAATGTACATTCATTATACTAAATACCACGAGAAAGGCATTGCCTACAATTTATTTTTTAGTTTTGGTCATTTATGGACATAAATTGATACAGTTTCAAAGGGTTGTGCATAGATTTTATTTGTGTGACTCCCTGTAAAGGGCTTTGCCCTCACACCGGCAGAGAGGAGACTAACATGCTTCTGTGTGCCCGTTCGACATCAGTGAGTTGTACCTGCAAAGCTTGTTCTGCCTGGAGAATGCGGGGGAAGAGGGGCAGATTTTAAAAGGGAAAACCTGCCACAGGAAGGGGTGGTGAACAGGGAAAAGACTGCCCCAACTCAGACAGCCAAGATAGGCTTGGTGAGAGGCAGACAGAAACAAGCCTCACTGCTCCCAAAAATGTGATATCTGACCTCAGAGTGGTATGCCCCATGATGAAGGGCTGGAGGTAGACCAGGTCACCGTTATCTCTCTTTATTTTCTCACAGACTCCTCTCTCCCATAAGGGAAGGAAGAGGGGAGAGGACTTTTCTTTTGTTTGTTTGTGTGTTTTGTTTTGTTTGTTTGTTTGCACCAAGGACCCCTTTGGTGTCTCCCACTGGTGGTAGAAAAAGATAGTATAAGCACCTGAAGCTGGGACTTGAGGGGATCACTGCCCCCCACGCTTCCGTTGATTTTAATGGGAACTTTGTAGCTAAATCCCCCAAGTGGCACATAGGGAAGTATGGCATAAAGTCTTAGCATCACTATCCTTCATCCAGAATGTACAGCCAGCAATTGGCTCTGTATGAATGAGTGAGGCTTGGGGAGAATGTGCAAGAAACCCTCCCCAGTCCCTCTGGTGCAGTGGTGAGCCACAACCCCCAATATATAGTAAAAATACCTTACGAGTCTTGTGTCACTGCTGGTACAGAGCAAGATCATCAGATGCAATGGCATGAAAAGTGGAACGAGAACATGACCACCCTTTCAAGAGATGATAGGTTCCTACTGTCCGATGCCCTATTTCCAGCTCCCTCCGCAAACTTTTGGCTGAGTCATCTGGAAAACTTCAGGGGACCCTTTCTGATGCCCAGCCATCCCCAGATCAAGCTGTAGCATTACATGTCCAACATAGTCTTAATTTGGCTGAATTAGATTTTAAAAGAGGAATCACTATGGTGATAGCTCTCTCTGCCCATTCAGTTAATGTCAATTAGTATAATCAGCCAATTTTGGGGAGTTATTCTTCAGCTAATGTTTAATTAGAGATATCTTATTACCTTGATTTGATTTAATTTATGCTGGCTGCATATGGCCCCAAGAAAGTGTTCCAACAGCCATAGAGCCCACGGTGGTGACTCTCCATTACTGGAGGTTTTCTGTAGGATGGGGAAATCCTCAAGTACCCAATTAAGCCATCTTTGAATAAGGGAAACAGTTACCCATAGCAGTCTCCTGGGTTTGATGTGAGAGAGAGGACCTGATCCCTTTCAGAGTATTTTCATTTACCCTGACAGCATCTTGGAGACAGAACAAGAGTAGCTTATCAACAATAGTAAATGCTGCAAAGAAGCACAATGAGTGAAGATGTATTTTCCCTCTGCAAGGGGAGCAGGAGATCAATCCCAGAGCTACAAGTGGTGCCTCAGAACCATGTCCTGTTAGGGTTACCTGGTCAAAAAGGGTGCTGACCGAACCATTAAATGTCCGGTTGGCATAGGGCTAAGGCAGGTTCCCTTCCTGGCTCTGCATGGCTCCCCGGAAGCGGCAACATGTCCCTGCAGCCCCTCAGCGGAGGGATGGCCAGCGGGGCTCCATGCGCTGTTCCTGCCCCGAGCACTGGTTCTGCAGCTCCCACTGACTGGGAACTGCAGCCAATGGGAGCTACAGGGGTGGCACCTGCATACGGGGGCAGTGCACAGAGTCGCCTGGCTGCGCTTCCCCCTAGGAGCCAAGGGACATGCAGGTCGCTTCCCGGGAGCCAGCTGAGGTAAGCACCACCTGGAGCCTGAACCCCCTCCCGCATCCCAACACTCTGCCCCATTCCAGAGCCCCCTCCTGCACTCCAAACCCCTTTGCCCAGAGCCCACACGCACAGCCGGACCCCTCACCTTCCCCCCCCAAATGCCAACCCCTTGCCCCAGCCCAGAGCCCCCTCCCGCACCCTGAACCCGCTCCCGCACCCTGAACCCCTCATTTCTAGCCCCACCCTGGAGCCTGCACCCCGCTCCCACACCCTGCCACAGCCCGGCGAAAATGAGCGTGTGAGTGAGGGTGGGTGATGAGTGACAGAGGGACAGGGGATATAGTGAGCTGGGAAGGGGCCTCAGGGAAGTGGTGGGGCAGGGGGCGGGGCAAGGGTGTTCGGTTTTGTGCGATTAGAAAGTTGGCAACCCTATGTCCTGGCCTGAAGCCTGCCAGAGTGATCCAGGATACTAGCAGTGTGATATGGGAGTACTGGGCCCTTTGAGGCCGCCCCATGCTGAAGGATGGGGGTTCTCCCAGACCCTGCCCTAGAAAAGGAGCAGTGAAGGCGAGTCCTCCAGGCTTGCCTAGAAAGGCTACAGGGAAGCAGCCAATCAGAGCCCAGCAGGCTCAGTTAAAAGGAGCTACGGGGCCTGAATAGGTTAGTTCTTGGCTTGGACCAAAAGGGTGAGGAAGTTCTGGAATATGGAGAAACTCGCTGAGCAAGGAAGCTTGGGGGTGGCCCTGTGCAAACAGGGAATGAGACAGAGAACCTAAGGTAATGGGTGAAGGTGATGGGGCTGAGTGGGAAGTGGCCCAGGGAATAGCACATGCAACCAAGTAAAAGAAAGCGTTATGTAGCTGCTATCTATAGTGAGATAGGTTGGGACATGGAGTGGTAGGCAGGCCTGGGTCCCTGCCACTGGAAAAGTGGCTAAGACTATGTATTAAAAGCCCAAGAAAGAGGTTGGAAGTTTTAAAAGGCCCAAGGATAGGGCTAAAGACCCTGGAGAGGGCCAACTCTTTCCTGAACTTTGTTACCCTCCTGGAAGGGGACTGAAGTTAAGTGACCTCGCTGAAGAGCTGGGACTCCACAGAACTGCCAAAGGCAGAGTCTCCCTGGAGAAAGCCCTTCGGGCACTGCTCTGTGTCAGGGCAATGACAGACTTAAAGCTAGCCTAGAAGTAGCTGAGAACTGAATCCCAGAGGCAGGGTCAGAGATACTAACCAGGGCACAGTGATAGTCCTTGTTGGACCTTTGTTACCCCGGAAGGGGTTCATCCATTTTAGATGATGTGTGACTTAGCTGGAAGGCTGAGCCACTGAAGACCTGCCTGATAAGGGCAACAGCTGATGGGACACTGCAAGCAAAGAGACGGAGTGCAGGTTCACATGGAGCCAACAGGAGATGCTTACAAGAGGTGAGTGTTCCTCGTCACAACTACCTAGCAAGTGCTGTTGGTTGTGTGTGTGTACACAGTAGCTTTTCATTTAGAATGCTTAAAAAAGGGAGGTTAGAAGTGAGCAGCAGTTTGTGTGGTCACTAATGTGGAGCAATGGTGTCTAGCACTAAGGAGACTAGTGCTGGTTTTAGAGTAGAGGATGGTGGGTTTCCCTCATCAAAGCAGTTGTTGACAGTTTCCATTAATAGGGTATTCCAGGGATTCTTTGCTTTCTCTTACTATCTACAAAGTGGAGGGACACAGTCACAGAAAGTGGCCCTGGTGACATCTATGTTTCAACAGCATCCTATATTAATGTGTAAGTATGTTATTTCTTTGATGCAGGATGTTGTATTTCTGGGCCTGATCTTGGCTTGCAGTTCTTGGTAGCTTGTGAAACCATTTCAGATGCAGGCAATCTCTGTGAAAGATAATCTTCCATAGCAGGAGTTGTGCAGAGGCAACCCAGGTTTAATAAAACAGTGAACTATCTGGAAAAGTGCCACAGAACTTGGCTTTACTGCTCCTATGGCAGAGGAAAAGTAGGTACATTGTCTGCAGAAGATTGAACTTTCCACCTCTGATGTGAAAGGTTTTTTTTTCCTTCCTGCTTTTTCTGTCACATTTGAGAATCATGAATAGTGGGATGGGAGAGTGTGTTTGGGTGTTATTGTCCAGAGCAGTGGCCATGTCTAGAGCAATTACCTCAGGTCCTCTAATTCTTCACTTTTATGCTTAGATGCTAGTTTCTATAAGAAAGATTTATAATTTGAAAGGGTCTGAGTTTTTTGGGGCAGATGCTAGTAATGATGATTTCTTGTTTGGAGAGGTCTGACCAGGATACTGCTTGGTTCTTCCACCTCTTATGTTCACATGCATCCTGATGATCCAGTTCAGGGTGTGGCTGGCTGGATGTGTAGGTCTGGAGATTACTTGTGAGGAACCTAAAATGAAGGCTTCAGTTAGGAGTTTTGGGGCTATCTCATTAGAGGCAGCATCAGCATGGGATGCTGAAGTCTCTCAAAACAAGGAATCTTGTGAATTTCATCACTACACCAGGCAGTGTCTGTCAACTCTTCTGAAAAGTCTTTGGTGTCTGATGGCTTACAGATTAGCAGGCTACTCAGGTTATTCTTGGCTTTGAACTGAAGGAGTTTAGTTTGTGTGAACCTCTCTTCCATTGGAGCCCAACAAAGAATAGAATGGCCACTCTGCCTCTAGATTTGACCTCCCTGGGCCTAGGTCTCTAGTGAGCAGAAGGTGAATTAATAGCAGTCCCGTACAGCCAGCCAGGCTGGTTTGTATGATGCAGATCAGACCGGCGACTCATCATTAAAGGTTTATTGACCACAGATCTTGCAATGCTCAACGCGATATTGCGTTGGCACAGGACACCACTTCAAAGCAGACATCAGAGGCACTGAACAGTGAAGTACACTGGTGTACTCTTTTTTTTTTTTTTTTCAAGTTAGCTTCAGTGTGCATCAGTGCTATCATCACTGAATCTCTGATTGAGATTCAAAGCAAAAAGCAAGTGGCTGCTCAGAACAAACAACTGAGACTGTTTCCAGGGGTATTTAGGGTTGTAAGCCAATTAACATGAGGAAGCCTTGTCTGTGCCTGCCAGAGGTTGACTTCCTGACTCCCCCAGCCACAGGCAACATAATCACTCTCCTCTCAGCCTCCGTAGATGCTGCTGTCCCTTTGCAGGTTAGCAGTAGATACACTCCAACCCCTGAGTCCTGTGTCATCCTCCTGGAGTACTCAGTTTCTTATCCACCAGACACTCACAGGATTCCCAGATCTTCTGCTCACAAAGGAAGAGTACACTTCTGCTTACCAGTTATATCCTGGATCACAGGTCTGCTTAATGCAATGCACTTAGATTTGCTTATAACAAACTAGAATAACTTTATTAAACAAAGCCTAGATTCTGGTATAGCAAGAAACAAATGGTTACATATCAAACAGTCATAACACCCATTCTGGAGCCTAAACACAATTAACAAGATGCCTTCTTGTCAAATCAGGTACTGCTTACCCAAACTCTGTTTTTTGTGTTTTGTTTTTTCAACCAAGATGACTGAGACACTCCTTTTTCAGATCAAGCCCCCTGGCAGCTTTCCTCCCTGGAAGAAGGAGTACCCTTAAGTATACTAGACTAGTTCTTTCTTTTCTTGTAAACAGGATTCTTCTTCTCTCTCCTTCACCCTCACCCCTGGCTAACAGGAAGAGGTGAATTTCTCCTCCTGAAGTACCTGCAATCTCTTCATAAGCATTTGACTTGGAATGCAAATAGATTTCCATTGTAAGACACACACTGTCAGCCAGCGGTTCCTAACTCCTGTCTGGTGGAACCTGTCTTAAGGCATGTCACCTCTAGGTGACTTGCCTTTAACTTCAAGGCCTCTCCAGGGTGGCTTCAGAGGATTGATACCAGAGGCAGTACATTAGCATCCCCCTCTTAGAGGAGTTGCGTACAAGGCCACAATAACACATACACTTGCATTTTTACTACATTGGACCCCAAAGATATTAAACCAAATTCTATAAGATTTAATGTAATTCAGTCAAGTTGATCTTAATTCCATAAGGGTTTGTCTAGAATATTGCAGGATATTGTCAGTCTGTCACAACAGTGAAATTTTGGACACCACATATGTATACTCCCACCATTTCTTCTCCTGTAGCCATATGCTACAGACCACTCTTTCAAACACGTTTCCTATCTTTAAAACCTTCACTCCAACACTTTTTTTTCACTAAGCCCTAGACATCAGAGAGACCAAGAAAGCAGCAGAGCTCCCACACCTGGACTAAACAAAAATTGTAATTCCAGCTATGTTGTGATTTATTGAATCTTCTCTTATACGGTCACTGAAAGGAAATGTTTATGACATTGATATAAACATGCAATACACAGATTTTTGTAGTTCTCAAAAGCCCTAACTTTGCCTCTTTATTTAATCACTTGCTGAAGCTGTTTATGGCCTCACTTCTGACGGTCCTATAGACTATGTTCCTTAATTCATAAATGCCACTAATGTGGCTCATTCTGCATATAGCTACAGGTAAAGAGGAGTTAATTAATAGACCATATTATATAAAATTATATGTTTAAAGACTATTAGATTTACAGACATCATGGACCATGGTCAGACTTGAGTTATCCTAAATTAATCTCTATTCTCATAAGAGGCACAACTTACGGTGGAATGTTTCATATTCAGTGTTTTCCATTTTCTCTCTCTCAGATTCAAGTTTGTCCTGGCCTTATAGGCTACAGAGAACTCCTCAGACCTGCTTGTGTTGCCCGATCTAAACATCTTCCACTGTTAAAATATTGTATCAAAGTCTTCAAATGAATACACCTGTAGCCTAACTACTGGTCATTTAGGAACTAGCAAGTTCAATTATCCCTCTTCTTCAGCCTTGTATGCTAATTTTACTCTCTACTTCAAAGAGGAGAATTTTTTTAATAAACAATCATCCACTCCTGCCTCAGTTCAAACCATCTCATTATTTACCTGGAAATTTAGGGCGGTATGGGTAAAGGCTCTGTTCTTTTATGAGCTATTGTCTAGGTGATCAAAGGAAACCATTTAATATGAAGATCAAAAAGACTGGCTCTGAGCAGCTAGCTCAACCAACTCCCAAAGTCCACAACCTCTGTTATAATTAGAGTGATTTTACTATTAAATAACTTTTTTTGATTACAAATAGTGGGGGAGGGGAGCCCACCTTCACAACTGTATTTTCTTTTCAAAGGTATGATGAAGCCAGGCTTCGCATCTCTATTATTCTAATTATTAGTAAAGAAATCACTATTGACTATATGGTTCTCTCTTAATAACCTCAGATTATGCAAACATCCCTTTGGCATAGCTAATAATACCTGATAAATCATTGGTGACCCACAGCTAACCCAGATTTTCTTTCTATGTACATACACTGTTCAGATTTTTTTTTTAAATCTGCTCATGTACAACACTTATTTATGAAAGCTAAAAGCGGAGATTGTCGGGTGCAACATCACAGGACACGTCATGTCCCAGGCTGTTCATGAATTATGGCAACAATATGATATAGTGTGCACAATGAACCCATGCTTTTCTGGGCTGACATCCTTTATCAGCTGAAAAAATGTCAAGAGCTGTGGTTTGCAGAAATACCATCTTTGTGGGAAAAACAGAACAACTGTGACCCCCACACTCCCAGAATTCTTTTGCTTTATCATAAGTGATGTGTTAAATAGGATCCAGTTTTTACTGAAATAAATACAAGAAACTAAGCACAAAATTCCACTTGCGGGCTTGAGTCTCAAGCTTCACAACCAACCCATTAATAATTCAATATGGTATATTACCTTTCCATACTACAGGTGGACTGGAGATGAACAAAGGCTTGGGAATAGAAGCTTTTTTTCAGGGATCCCAAGATGGACTGGAATATAAAGCTATTTTGAGATCTGAGATACTGAAATGCCTATTTTACCAGAGTAAGTTAGAGCAACTATACATATAAAATGATGGGGTCTAAATTAGCTGTTACCACTCAAGAAAGATCTTGGAGTCATTGTGGATAATTCTCTGAAAACATCCACTCAATGTGCAGTGGCAATCAAGATTCCCAATGTTCTGTTTCTTTATTAAGAAAGGGATAGATAATAAGACCAAAAATATTATATTGCCTCTCTATAAATCCATGGTATGCCCACATCTTGAATACTGTGTACAGATGTGGTCACCACATCTCTAAATAAATAAATAAAAATACTGGAATTGGAAAAGGTTCAGAAAAGGGCAACAAAAATGACTCTGGGTATGGAATGGCTGCCATATGAGGCGAGATTAATAAGATTTGGACTTTTCAGCTTGGAAAAGAGATGACTAAAGGGGGATATGATGGATGTCTATAAAATCATGACTGGTGTGGAGAAAGTAAATAAGGAAGTGTTAGTTACTCCTTTTCATAACACACAAACCAGGTGACACCCAATGAAACTAATAAGCAGCAGGTTTAAAACAAACAAAAGAGTTTTTCTCCCCCCCCCACACACACACACACAATACAGTCAAGCTGTGGAACTCCTTGCCAGAAGATGTTGTGAAGGCCAAGACTATAACAGGGTTAAAAAAACTAGATAAAAAATTCACAGAGGATAGGTCCATCAATGGCTATTAGCCAAGATGGGCAGGAATGGTGTCCCTAGCCTCTGTTTGCCAGAAGCTGGGAATGAGTAACAGGGGATGGATCACTTGATCATTACCTGTTCTGGGGCACCTGGCATTGGCCACTGTCATTAGACAGGACACTGGGCTAGATGGACCTTTGGTCTGACCCAGTATGGCTATTCTTATGTTCTTGAAAATATTAAAGTAGCTCTACCAGGGGGTGGGGGGTAGGTACCTGCTAGTCTGGGAACAGTGAAGGTATTTTTCTGTCTCCTTCATCTCTGGTTTTGTTGATTCCGTAGATTGCACTCTTCCCTGCCAATTGGTACTGAACCAATACCCTAGTGTGGTTTTAGATGATTTAGAGCTGTTCTTGTTTGGGACAGGTCTAAAGCTGCTGCCCTGACCATTTGTTGGAATTAAAGGTCTGATGGTAATTTACATGAGTACGGATGTTGGTCCTTGTGTCCTTCCTAAATTCCATTATGAGTAATTATATCTTGTCCTTCTAAACCTTCCCCCTGTGACTTTAGTTGGCTCAGGTACTCTTCATTTCCTGTCTGAAAATATGCCATAGCATTGCAGGGGTGCTGTTAAACAGTTGCTAGGTTTTACTTCCATGTTGGAAATGTTTCCTACCATACATATTTGGAGATAGATTCTATCCTTGGATATGTGCAAGCAACTCCTATTGAAGTTTGTGTGATCTGCATAGTTTCATCCAGAGGCTGGATGAAAGAAGGTATAGAAATGAAAGATGGTCACGATCAGCATTTCTTCAATTACTTTGCAAATTTCACTATCACTTAAAAAAAACTCTGAGAGCCAATAGTGGGTTTTTTTCCTTTAAAAGAAAAACCAGATTCCTTCCCACTGCAGGCTCATCTCATTATTTTGTCCTTTTATTGACACCTTTTAAATGGGTTTTAAGCTAATTAGAAGTTCAAACAAAAATACAACCCCCAGAAAAGTTTTGTCACCCATGATGTTCACATGCCTTCACTGGTTCCTCACTTTTTCAATTTTTTTTTTTTTTACTTTGTCTTCTACCTCTCTTCTCCCAATATCTCCTAGATAGCTTACAATCTAGTTTCACAATTTATTCAATGATGGCGTAGATAAGTTATCTGAGTAGGGACCATGTGCAATTTATCTGTACTCTGAGTCACCTAGCACATTTCTTGGTGCTGGGGGAAAAAAAGTAATAGTAATATGGTGGCAGATTTTAGTAAAATACATCTAAATTGTTCCTTTTTTAATAATTCTCTTGACACATGCAAAACAACATTCTGTCCAAAATAAAAGGTATTTTCCCCCAAGATGGAGGGGGGCAGGTAGGAAAGAAGTAAAGTCCTCATTGAGCCTACATCCCCCCCCCCCCCCCCCCCCCATAGCTTATATCTGACAATGAGCTAGAAGGATTTTTACATCAATGTAATATCTGATAATTTCCTCTTGGCAAATCCCTGGCCCATTGTATCCAGTGAGCCTTGTGAACTGATGGCAGGACTCTGCCTGGCTGTCCATAGTGTATCTTTGTATTCATGAGGGTCAACGGTCAGTGGTGGTGTAGCCTTTTTAATTTATCCTAAATAAATAAATATCAAGAATTTTTTAAAAAGGGAAAACAAAGGCATGCCAGCTGTGTTAATGGCCAGCACAGTCTCATGAAATAGAGGAAACATGGGTGTCTCATTTGAGATAAGGTGGCTTGAACAAACACATCGTTAACTGATCAAAAGGGATGTTCTTACTAAAGTTTTAAAGGGAGGAGACTCAGAAGAGTAGAGGGCTCCAGAGGAAGTAGTTTGCAGTCACTTCTTGGGAGAAGGGAGATATGTTTGGGGTTACAAAGTCTGGAAAGAAGCCAAATGAAAGAGTACTATATGAGTCCCTGGGAGGAGGGAGTTTGGACTGGTAAACCAGGTGTGGGGAACCTCCAGCCAGCTGCTGCTTTTCATCTGGCCTGCGGCAAGTCTCCGCAGCAGGCCAGACACCCTGAACCTCAGTGTCCTCCCCACGGGGCTGGAGCCACAAGCGCCAGCTCGCTGACATGTCCCTGCAGCCCCTAGGCAGAGAGGCAATCAAGGAAGCTCTGCACGCTGCCCTGGTCCCCAGTGCCAGCTCCGCAGCCCTCATTGGCTGGCAACTGCAGCCAATGGGAGCTGCGGTGGGTGGCGCATGCAGGCAGCACACCCAGTGCACCACGCACAGCCACCTGGTCCTCCACCTAAGGGCCAGACATGCTGGCCACCTCAGGGAGCAGAGCAGTGCAGAGCCAGGACAAGCAGGGAGCCTACCTTAGCACCACTGCACTGCCGACTAGGAGCTGCCCAAGGTAAGCACCTCCCAGCTGCAGCTTGCACCTGCACCCTCTCCTGCATCCCTACCCCAGCCCGGAGCCCCCTCCTGCACCCAAGCTCCCACCCGGAGCCCACACCCCAGAGCCCCACCCCAGAGCCTGTACCCCCAGCTGGAGCCCTTACCCCCTCCTGCACCCCAATCCCCTGCCCCAGCCGTGAGCCCCCCTCCCACACCCTGAACCCATTTCTGCCTCCACTCCAGAGCCTAGGGAAGACCTGAGCCTCTGTGCAACCTGCAGGGCTGGAGCCACGAGCGCTGGCTCGCCCCTCTATGGAGGTGGGGAGGGGGAAGCCTCAAGCCTCTGTGCACCCCCCACCCCCCGGGCTGTGTGTGGCCCCTGACTGATTTTTGATAGAAAAAAGGTTTCCCCCCCTGGTTTAGGTCTAAGATATAAAATATACAGCTCCTATTTCGAGGCACAGTGCCAATCTTTTTATTCTTCTCAAAATTCCACCAAAGAGAACACTTAGAATTTGATCTTGTATATTGCTGAACGTACTTGGCTCCCCGTAACAGCCCAAGATGCACTCAGCACTACTCAGAATTGCATTCTCAGTTTTTCCCGGGCCTTCATGAATGAAAACAGAGCCAAGCATTTCATTTATTACAGTGTTCATTGGTTGCACAAACAAATGGTCATGAAAGCTTTGGTCTAGGATGCAGTAATAATTCAAGCTCAGTTTTTAAAAGTCAAGAATTTTTACTTCCTCCTAAGTCAATTCAGGAAGAAGTTATTTTGACTTGTCCAGATCCTGATGCCCTTAAATATATTTTACTCCCATTTTAATCAGTGGGAGCCCAGCACACTTAGAGTGGCTGCATCTGGCCCTTAAATGTCTGTCACTGATTGTACAACGCATCTGCACTATTACCGCTGATTACAAGAACAGATTTGTCAACAGCAGATGAGACCTTAGCACAAATAGGATCAAAGTCACCAAATAAATATTTTCATAATGTGTGACAGAGTTGACAATATTTAGGAAACGGTGAGAGAATGAGTAAGCGTATTGAATTCTTATGTAAACACAAGAAAAATATTAAATGATTCTTATTTTAAACCAGACAGAAAATATATTCACATTATCTAATATTTATAATCTAAACCAACATACATCAGAAGTTGCCTATAATATACGTAATAAAATTAATTAGGTTGGCAGAGATCTATATGCTCATCTCAGGACAGAGTTGTAAGGTGCTTTAAGTCACCTTCATGCCTTCTAATCCTGGGGTTGTCTGGCCACAAAGCTGGCATCCTCCAGGAAGTAGAGCTGTTTCAGGATTTCTCTGTTTTATACCCTGTTACCTATGGCTGTGATGCAGCAAGGCACTTAAGCATCTGCTGAATTTTAAGAAAATGAGCAGTTCCATTGATTTCAATAGGTCTACTCATGAATCAAGTTAAACAGACACTTAAATGTCTTGTGGGATCAGGGCTTAGATTCCCAAGGTGCTGGTCTGGAAGCTGGGAATAGCCAGAGAATTAGAAACACCTTGCCTTGGCCCCTTGTCTCCAGATGTACTCGATATGCAGGAGGATGGGAGAAGACTGATAAAGGGGCTGTTTTGGCATCTCTACACCATTGGGAGATTCCACTATGAAAGAATCTTCCACTTACCAGTTAAATTGGCTTTAAGGCTGCTTTTTAGTACTTAACAGGGCAGAGGAGCTGACCTGTTCTCTTAGCTGTAGAAAATATATTGGATATTTCTTAGTTTTTGTTTTGTTGGGCTCTGCATTTTTCTTCAGTTCATCAGGGATGCCAAGTATTGCCTTCTGCCTAGCTAAATTTCCCAGTTGCTTCAAATGAATGTGGTACTATTCTTTACTTCCTGTCCAAAAATTGTTTTGCTGAGTTGAGGATTCTTTATGATAGTTGCTGGATCCAACAGCAGAAATAGCTACATTTCAGTAATGGTATAATGAAGGGATACCTGAACTGTAAGTGTCTTTACAAAATTTTACTATAAAGTACCTGAGTGCTTATGAAATGCATTTGATGAATTAATAGATAATAATATCCTGGAAAGTGCAGGCATTCTAATTCAAATCTCAGACCAACTCTAAATGCTTTCATGCAGTGAGGACATCTTTTCTATATTCCCTTTCTCGTGATGTCAAAGATTTTTTCCAAAGGATCTGAACAATTTGACAGGGACCCGAGGGGGATTCTGGATGCTTTATGGTAGAATAATGAGTCAAAATTTTGTTGCCAGGGACTGGGTAATGCTTGACCTCATTTCTTCAAACAGAGGATGAAAGAAACATTTTTTACTCTGTAAGTGGAACTCCAAATGTTCCATATAAATCTCTGCTGTGTGTGATTATGGAATTGCTTTTCAATCAAACAGTACCTTGTGACTATGTATTTTGCTTTTGGGGAAATAGTTCATTTAAAAAAAATTGATCAGTAGAATTAAGACCCCTATTAAGAGTAAATCATTTGGATAAATTTTCAATTTAAGCGTAAGTTGGCTGGTTTTAAAATGAACAAATATTAAATATGCCTCTGTCAAAAATAGTAGTATGTACTTGTCTAAATAAGTAGATATTAGCCCAGGTAGTGTGAGGAATGAGTTTTCACAAATTAGTGGCAATTCAAGATCTTTAGTAAAAGCAGTGCCTGATCTTGCAGTCATTCTACCCATGGAACTCCCAGAGAAGTCCCATTGACATCAGCAGGAGTTCCACAAGTAGAACTACTATTCAATCAGACCCTAACTAAAAATCAGTGCCAAATGTGCATGCATATATATATATATATATAGCACCTTTCATCCCAAAGGAGGGGTAGTTATTCGCAAAGCTTACACACACCAGAGCACTGCTGGAATGCAGCACCACTTGGGTGGTAGAAGGGCAACCAGCCATCACAGTAGAGCAAACCTCTGCTCTCACAAAAATTGACATGGAGTCTTTAATGTACATGCAGAGCAGATAGCACCTGGGTTTTAAAGATCTCATCGAAAAAGGCCCACATAGCACTAAGTAATACAAGTGCTAAATAATACAGTAATCTGTACTGAAGTCAGTTTATCTATCCTGAAAGCATTGACTTCATCAAAACTGCCAGAATCTGAATTGGCAAATCTAGGCATTTCATACTTGATGTGTAGATTATTTACCTAAAAGTATTGTACAGTTCTATGGAAATATCTTCAATGCTAAGGGCTTGTCCATCATGACATCCTTTATTAGTCTTATTTAAAAAAATGCCTGGCCCCAAATTTTCAAAATGAACAGGCTACAGTTAAGCTTTTTAAACCCACAAAACATTTGCAGAGGTTCTGAGCATCTGGAGCTACCACCGACTTCCATGGAAAATCAGGCCACTTAATTAAGTGTCTAATACAGTTCAAGGCCCCCAAATTTGAAAATTTTGTCCCTAATCATCAATGCATTCTCATCTCTCATTCCTGCTGAGAACAACATGATACAGTAACTCCTCACTTAAAGTCGTCCCGGCTAACGTTGTTTCATTGTTACGTTGCTGATCAATTAGGGAACATGCTCATTTAAAGTTGTGCGATGCTCCCTTATAACGTCGTTTGGCAGCCGCCTGCTTTGTCCACTGCTTGCAGGAAGAGCAGCCCGTTGGAGCTAGCTGGTGGGGGCTTGGAACCAGGGTGGACAGACAGCCCCCTATCAGCTCTGCCTATCAGCTCCCTGCTCCCCTAAATTCCCTGTGCTGCAGCCGCCCAGCAGGCTATCAATTGCCAGGCAGGTCAGCTGTCCGTCCCCCACTGCCATGTGCTGCTCCTGCCCTCTGCCTTGGAGCTGCTCCCAGAGACTCCTGCTTTCTGTGCAGGGATGGAGGGGAAGGGGGGGGGCTAATGTCAGGGTGTCCCCCTCCCCCCGCTCCTGCACCCCGCTTACCCCTTCTCCATATAGAACAGGGAGGGGACACGGAAAGAGAGAGACATAGAGAGCTTGGGGCAGCAGCTGCTGTCTCAACTTCCTGATCCACTTAAAGACAATGCATTTAAGAGTGGGTTAGCTTACTTAAAGGGGCAGTGTGCATCTCTCTCTCTCTCTCTCTCTCTCTCTCTCTCACTTCCACACACAAGGTGTGTCTCTCTGTCCGCTATGCTGTCTCCCCTCCTTTGTGTTAACAATGTGTTAACCTTGAGGGCTCAGTCAAGTGCTAGTTCATCATTTAGCAGCAAGGTATTCCCTGGGAAATATCCCACACTCTTCCACCCTCTAACTTCACCACCTCAACCAAGCTTCACAATCATCATAGCTTTGAACAGTATTAAACTGTTTGTTTTTAAAACTTATACTGTTTGTATATCTATATAATATATAGGTTTTTTGTCTGGTGAAAAAAATTTCCCTGGAACCAACCCCCCCCCCCCATTTACATTAATACTTATGGGGAAATTGCATTTGCTTAACATCATTTTGGTTAAAGTCACATTTTTCAGGAACATAATTACAATGTTAAGCAAGGAGTTACTGTACAGCACATTTCCTAATTTTTGTCATACGTTGGTGTGCTTTTCTCAAAGCAATTTCATTCTTTTTCAAAGTAAAAAGAAATCAAACCACACAACGCAATGAATACAGCTTTTTTTTTTTTTTTTAACGTGACTTGGTCAACTGATTGGAGAAACCAGCAGTTATTTTCACTAAGGCTAGAATTTGTAAGACTTCAGTGAAATGTGACTTTATTATACCCTATTACATTTTATATGGGTTATGCAGAAAATCAATTGCACGCAAGTGTATTACATAAGGACTATTTCTGTATTTTTTTCTCACTGAGAGATTTGAAAGCAGTATAAATCATAGGCTAAATTTTTCCTCCATCCTTGCCGAGCCAAAATCCCATTAAAGTTAACTTGGAGATTTGGCCCCATGACTGCATGAGTATAGGAAAGCCTGTAATTTATAAGGCCATATCCAGTCTAACAATGAAAAATGTGCATAAATATGTTTTTAAAGAGACTTTTCTCAAGGTCCTAAAAAAAGATGGACTCATTTCAGGAGGAAGATCTGACAGACTTATATGAATATTTATACAGCTAGTAACAGAAGGGGACAGCTCACTGCAGGCAGGACAGAGGGAGTGAGCCCAGAACCTAACCAGACCAGGCGAGGGTACTGTGATGGGCCCTGCTGGTCTGGTTGAAGACTGAGCCCAGGTGAGGGCAGCTGAAAGGACACCAACTGAGGGTACTGAGATAGGCCCCTGTTGGGCTGTTGAAGAAGGCAGTGCCTCCAGGGAGGAAGCCTTGGCGCTACAGCCCCATCCCAGGTCATGACTAAATGAAAGATCAAAGAGAGAGAACCTATTCTAAGGGACCCTTGAATATGTGCTAACTGCTTATGCTAAACAATCTATTACACTTTGCATTTATCTGTGATGCTTGGAGTACCTTTCCCAGACCTGAAGAAGAGCTCTGTGTGGCTAGAAAGCTTGTCTTTCTCACCAACAGAAGTTGGTCAAATAAAAGATGTTCTCTCACATACCTTGTGTCTCTAATATTCTGGGACCAACAGGGCTCCAACTATATGGCATACAACAATGTGACTAACCCTGAACAGGCATGAACAGAAATGCATCTCTTAATTATCTCTTAAAAAGAAATAAGTACCCTTTAAAAATGGGATCTTGAGATTCCAAGTCATTACAGAGAACATGTGTAATGCAGACTTAAACAAAGCAAATAAACATGTCTTAAAGGTCAAGACCTGAGTTGAGAAGTAGGTGTTATCACTAGAGGAGTTGATGACATCTAACACTTAAAGAGAGCAGCAATGCATGACAGAGCTGGCCCAAACCAAAATGTTACATCAAACTTGATTGAACTTTGGTTAGGATGAGACTTTCCAAATCCCAATGGGAGAACTGCTGTAAGAGCCACTGACGCTGTAACTAGGCTCTCTGCCCCATAGTACAGTGGAGTAGGCAGTTGCAACATGAGCAGACTTTTTGTTGTAGCAGAAACGGCAATGTGGGGGTGGGGGAAGGAATGATCCATATCAACTAGCCCTGTGAAGGTCTGGGACCAGCCATCTAGATGGGACCAGAAAAAGTCAGTTGTGAGAGCCTAGTCATCTTTTCCTCCTTCAAATAATATAGGGGGAGAGGGCAAGTGTGTAGGCTCCTCAAATTCACTTTGCTCCTGTTTCTAGATTTTAAAAAAAAATGGACCAAAAGCTCTGGAGCAGCTTTGAGTCTGATACAGTAAGTCAGGAGAGAAATGTATGCTAGTTTTACACTGATGCAATTCTACACTAGTGTAATGGGGGTGGGGGGTGGGGAGGGAGAAGCAAGCTTTTGATGTGTGGTGTGTTTTTGTTTCTTTCTTTGTTTGAAACTGGTAGTTTGGGCTGGTTCAGAGCCAGGGTTTTGGTTTTGGCCCTGGCCCATCTGTAAAGAATTTATTTTAAAATTATAAATTTAAGTCTACAAGGTGAACATGTCTACTGATTGTTTCAAGGCCTGATCCTGCCCCTGAAGTCAGTGCGAGTTCTGCTATTGTATTAATTGGGAGCAGAATTGAATCCTAAAAACAGCTTTTTAATTCTTTAATAAAAGCCATTTCAGGTTACCCTTCAAGTAAGCCTCAGGACTGAACCCCTAATAATACCTTATTGACATGTAGGTCAGTAAAGAGAACATTCTATTCTCACCTTTGTCCAAAGATGACAATAAAATAACTGCAATAAACTGTGTTGATGATGGCCGTATTTCCCTGTCTCAAATCTAGTTAATACCAAATTATTTTGTTAGCGATAAAACACAAAATAGTTCTTATAAATCATATGATATTCAAGCAATGGTTCCTGACACTCTTTTGTATAGGTAAGCATATGGTGCCTATACTTCCTTATGTTCACCACTTACAATTGTTTGCAATACTCATAACTTGTCAGACAAGAACAGTTATTATATTTTACAAGCTTATGTTTGACTGTCAGTATGTTTTGATTGAAATTGCTGCTGATTGAAGCTGATCATTACTTTGTACAACAAGAAATTATAATTCCTTTTTTATTACCATGACTGGCATTGAGTTTATGAATCCTAGCACCAATGGCAATTATCAGAGCTAATTTATGTCTAATGCAGAGATATTAATTGCACAAATATAATGGAATTCACATATTTTCACCATGTTGCTTATTTTAAGTCAAATGGGCAAACATGAGATTATGGAAAAACAACCAGAGCTTGATTCTACATTACCTCTTATACTCCTCTGCAAGCAAATTGTCCTTACTCTTAAGAATAGTCCTATTTGAGTCAATGGGACTTTAAATGTGAAAGCTTTTCCCGTGACTAAGTGTTTGTAGAACAGAATCCTATAACGTTTTTATTTTAATGTATTGTTTAATTGTCTTCTTCTCCAATCAAAAGTTATTTTTAATTGTTTTGGTTGTATTTTAAGTTCGTTTTATCTTGAACAGCACCCTGAGTGCCTCAAAGCAAGAGATTTTAAAATTGTTGTTATAATTTAAACACACTACAGTTTTAAAAAAAACAACCCCAAACACACAGATACACCAAACATGCACCAAGGAGACAGCATATCACAGAAAGAAAAATTAAAAACAATTAAAGTACTTGACAGTGCTCATTTGAAATCCCACATATATACCTTCCTCTGGCTTTTGGTATCCAGATAAAACCTTAATCTAATTTTATCATATGTGATAATAATTTACTAGTTGTCCTTAATATTTAGTTGGTATGTACTAATATCCTCCATGGCAGTAACACTGGCCCCAAATCGACAAAGCCCGTAAGCCTGCTTTTAAGTCCCACTGAGTTACCCTCACTTACGTGTTTTGAACTGGGGCTCTTGTCAGTACAAAATAAAACATGGAAAGAATAAAATCAAGTTTTTTCAAAAGTAGCCACTCATAATTAATAGTCATATTTGAAAATTTTGGCTTAAACTTATAGATCAATGTCTGTCATTCTCTCTGAGATATTTTGCAGGATCAGGACCTTATGCTGTCTATGCTTTGTATCTGTGATTCCCTTCTAGTCTGCCTATTCAGAGCTCATTGCAGGATCAGGGACCCATGTAACATGCATGGTCAAATATTTTCTTTAACCGTGTTTACCCTTGCACTCACACTTAGGCCTGCTAGTGAATTAATTTTTATAGAGAGAGTGTGACTGAGAGCTGCTTATAAGCAGGGCCGGTGCAATCCATTAGGCATCTTAGGCGGTTGCCTAGGGCACTACAATTTGGGGGGCGGCGACCGCGGCAGTATTTCGGTGGCGGGATCTTCCGCCGCCTCGGGGAGGGGGGGGCAGCATTTCAGGGCGGGACCTTCCGCCACCTAGGGCGGCAGAAAAGCTGGCAGCACTCCTGCTTATAAGGGCCTTTCAGAATGTTCATAATTAAGTCTTCCACTTGTGCTCAGCACAAGTGGAGCTATTCCATGAGGAAAAAGCATATACTGTATCTTTAGGGAGTCAGTTGAAAAGTAACTTGAAACATAACTTGAAAGTGATTCATAGGAAAAACCCTGCCCACCCACTCCCCACCCCTATGTGCAGGGATTTCAAATGAGCACTGTCAAGTACTTTAATTGTTTTTAATTTTTCTTTCTGTGATATGCTGTCTCCTTGGTGCATGTTTGGTGTATCTGTGTGTTTGGGGTTGTTTTTTTTAAAACTGTAGTGTGTTTAAATTATAACAACAATTTTAAAATCTCTTGCTTTGAGGCACTCAGGGTGCTGTTCAAGATAAAACGAACTTAAAATACAACCAAAACAATTAGCAATTAAGAAGCAATTGAGCCTGGAACGCCATTTACTTCATGGACTTTGGCTATACCCATATAGAAGAAGCTTTGTACATAGCCACAAGAATGATTCATGACTTGGAAACCATGCCTCATAGTGATAGACTGAAAGAACTCCATCTAATTAGCTTAACAAAGAGAAGGTTAATGGGTGACTTGATTAAAATCTATAAGGTATCTACACGGGGAACAAATATTTAATAGTCTCTCTTCAGTCTAGAAGAGAAGGGTATAACACGATCCAGGGGCTTGAAGTTGAAGCTAGAGAAATTTAGACTGGCAATAAGACTTTTTTTTTTTGACAGTGAGGGTAATTAACCATTGGAACAATTTACCAAGAGTCATGGTGAATTATTTTTCAGTGACAATTTTTAAATCAAGATTGGGTGGCTTTTCTAAAAGATGTGCTCTAGGAATTATTTTGGGGAAGTTCTATGGCCCTATCTTCTCTAGGGACCACCACTAGAAGGGGTAAGACACTTTGCCAGAGGATTTCATAGGTATTTGCTGAAAGCAGAGCAATGGTGAGATTCAGGATTCTTAAATTCCATCCCAGGCTCTTGAAGGGAGTGTTCTCTAGTGGGCAGAAACTGTCTGCCCATTTGCCCACAAACTTGACCCCTTCTGCCTTGTCCCCACCAACCTGTCTCTTTCCCAACCCTGTCTCCTCCTCCCAGTCCCTTCCTTTTCAAGTAGCCAGTATCGGTCTTCACTCTTCAGGCTTCTCATTCCAGTCCCTGTCTCCTTGCTCAGCCAGTACTAGTCTCACCTCCCCCCCCTCCCCCCCCCCGCTACATTACACACTCTCCCCAGCAGGGCTGGCTCTAACTTTTTTGTCACCCCAAGCAAAAAAAAAAGATCCCCACTCCACCGAAATGCGCTGCCCTGCCGAAACACGCTGCCCCGCCCCACCGAAACACCCCCCCCCGAGCCCCCTGCCGCCAAAAGACCCACCCCCAAGCGCCGCGCCACTGGGGAAAAAAAAACAAACGAGCACTGCACCGCTGAAAGACCATCACCCCAGCGCCATACCACCGAAACACCCCCCCTCCCCCGCCCAGCGCCACGCCACCAAAACACAAACAACCCACCCCCCCAAGCGCCACCTGGCTGAAACAAAAACAACAACAACAAAAAACCCGAGCACCCCCCATCACCCCAAGATTGGCTGCCCCTTACAAGGTGCCACCCTAAGCACATGCTTGGTCAGCTGGTGCCTGGAGCTGGCCCTGCTCCCCAGCTCAGGCTCATTCTCTTTTCTGCACTCCTCCTCCCAGTTTCCTTGCCTAGCCAACTCCAGTTTCCCCAATCCCAGCTCCTTGACCCCATTCCCTTTGCCTAGCCAGTCCCAGTATCTCCTCAGACCCCAATTTCCAGTCAGACTTTCCATCTTTCCCCTACTCTTCCTCCCAGGTCTGGCTCTTGTCCCCTCTGCATTTGGTTCCCATGGCTTCCTCTTCCAGGCTGTTTGAGCCCAGCATAGAAGGGCATTGAGAGCTCAGGGGAGACAGTCCCTACTTTCATTCCTAGTGCTCAGACTTCGACTAGCCCAGAGCAGTTGGGAGCTTCAATTGCAGGGAAAGTCCTGCTTGGCTACCTACATGCTCAGAGAGGGAATCTTCAAGAAATTTAGTTGCAAAATTCTAGCAGGTCTCTACTGAGCATGTGCTAATTATGACTTTTTAAAGTTTATAATTTGGCCACATTTGAATGGATTTTAATTGGGAGGGCAATGCATATCCCAGAATGGGACTTTTATGAGAAACCAGGGATAGCAAAAAGAAGAACAGGAGTACTTGTGGCACCTAAGGTGCCACAAGTACTCCTGTTCTTCTTTTTGCGGATACAGACTAACACGGCTGCTACTCTGAAACCAGGGATAGCAAAGAGACAGGACTGGGACAGGTTGGAGGACATTTGGCATAAAATGGTCAAAAGGCATATGCCAACTTTCAAGTCCTTCCTGCAAAGCATGACCTCACTAGAGCTTGTCAAAGAAACAGTCATTAGAATTTAACAGAGGCAAAAAGAAAGGCTGAACAACTCTGTCTGCAATAGTTCAAAAAGATTCAGTCTGAAGCAGATGCCCAACATAGACAATTTCAGGCCTAATGGTTAAAGTTTGGCAAAATAACTAAAAACTATGTCTTGTATCAGGCAACCTTAATAGGTGGGGCTATCAGCCCTGCCCATTACATATGTAAGTTAGAACTAGTTGAGCATTCAAATGCCATTTTTGTGAAGAAATTTTGAAGTTGTTTTAGTTTCAGATATTTGAAATTGACTTAGTTTTACAAAAATTAAATTGTTTGAAACTTGGTTCTCCAGAAATTTTTAATATTTTTCAGTTAAAATATTCTCACAAGTTTTCACAAAAAGAAAACACTGTCATATCTTTAAAAAAATCCCTTTTGATATTGAGAAGCACATTCAAAAAATTTCAGCAAGCCTTTATGAATTCTGGGCCACCTGAAACACTGGATACCACTGTAATGGGCATGGTATAAGAAACTCTGTACATAGATATAGGTGAACCAGTAGTTAGATTTGGAACTATGGTAAATGAATTACCATATCATAATATTTTTTTGATGCCACCATGTTGTTTTTCTGGCTTGCCTAAAAGTTTTCAGAAGTATTACTATCTTGCAGCATTACACTACTAACTATGAAATGTGGAACATGTTTTGTTTTGATGTGTGGCATTACTTCCACAAATTATCAGAAAATGACTCCATGAATAAAAGTTATTTCCATAAACTCCCAATTTTAGTGCAGTTGCTGAATCTGGAAACATTACAACAATAGATTTTCTTCATATGATGTGACACCCAAATGGTTAACAGCAAACTTTTACATCCGTTGTGGAAAGCTTGATGAAAGAGACTGATATTTTGCCTTTATTTTTCTTTTCCTTCTCTCTGTGGACAAGGGCCTTGAAGGCTGAAAAGCCTATTAGAACCAGAAAGAAATGTAAGTAAACAAGGCATTACAATAATGAATTCTACAGTACATGAGACAAAGGCAAGAACTAGCTTTCTGTAGCAGGCAGTGAAAGATTTGGTTATAGCTTGGCAATTTTTCAAAAATGATAAGAGGTTTTGTCGCTTCAGACATAGAAATCAAAAGTATATTTCAGCACTAAAGATGATACTCAGAGTTTCTAACTATTGACCCCAAAACAGCATTCAAAAATAGACATTAAAACTAAGAAGCTATAATCCAACAACCATGCAAAATGGAATCTAAGGAGCTTTTAAAAAAATGAATTTTTAAAGTCCATATGAAATTAGGTTGTGATAACTACACATCCACCAGAGAAAAAAAATTTATATTTGGAGTTAAGACAATAAAAATCCAAAAATTATACTAAGAATATATATTGAAACTAGGCTGTCAAGCACTTAAAAATATTAATCACAATTAATTGTGCGATTGAACAATAGAACACAATTTATTTAAATATTTTTGGATGTTTTCTACATTTTCAAATGTAGTGATTTCAATGACAACACAGAATATAACAAAGAACAGCGTTCACTTTATATTTTTGATTACAAGTATTGCACTGTAAAATGATAAACAAAAGAAATAGTATTTTTCAATTCACCTAATACAAGTACTGTAGTGCAATCTCTTTATCATGAAAGTTGTACATAGAATTATGTACAAAAAATAACTTCATTCAAAAATAAAGCAATGTAAAATTTTAGAGCCTGCAAGTCCACTCAGTCCTACTTCTTGTTCAGCCAATTGCTCAGACAAACAAGTTTGTTTACATTTGCAGGAGATAATGCTGTCTGCTTTTTGTTTACAATGTCACCTGAAAGTGAGAACAGACAAACACAGATACAACAACACTGAATAGTATATGGCATGGCACAGTTGTAGTCGACATCACAAGATATTTACCTGCCAGATGTGCTAAAGATTCATATGTCTCTTCATGCTTCAACCACCATTCCATTGTTATCTTGTCCATTGTAAATGGTTACCTGAGTTTTCCCCTTATCTTAATTAGTAGAGACATTCTGTTTCCAGCCTGCTGATCCATTTACTTCCCTAATCCTGTCTCTCAAGAAATAAGACCTCACGCATGTCCAATTACTCATGTCAAGTCAGGCCTACAAGAACTACATGGCTTCTATGTGTGTGTTTGTGTATATATAATGGCAGTGAGTAGGTGATGAATTTTGCAAAGCAAAAAGTGGGCTTGCACAAAACTACGTCCACCTAAAACCCATAGTTACAAATTAGTATATTTCCCATAAATAGAAGATGTAAGTATGAGAAGTAGATGACTTTACAAAATCTATGTGAAAGTGGAAATGAAAGTATATGGCATGAGAGAAACAAGGTGAGTGAGGTAATATCCTTTATTGGATCAACTTCTGTTGGTTTGAGACACAAGCTTTCATCTGGGGATGTAGTTCAGTGGTCGAGTGCATGCAAAGCATGCACGAGTCCCTGGGTTCATTCCCCAGCATCTCCAAGCTCTTTTAGGGGAGAAGGTATAGTTCAGTGGCTTGCACATTGGCCTGCTAAACCCCGGGTTGTGAGTTCAATCCTGAGGGGGCCATTTAGAGATCTGGGGCAAAAAATCTGTCAGGAATAATAGTTGGTTCTGCTGTGAAAGCTGGGGACTAGACTGGACTCAATAACCTTTCAAGGTCCCTTACAGTTCTATGAGATGGGTATATCTCCATATAATAAGCTACACAGAGCTCTTCCTCCAGTCTGGAAAAACAGATCTCTGTGCAGCTCAAAAGCTTCTCTCTCACAAACAGAAGTTGGTCCAATAAAATTTTGTCTCTAATATTCTGGGACAAACACAGCTACAACAACACTGAATAGTATATGGCATGACAGTCCATTAATGTATATCATGCATATTGCATTGTCTTTTTGTTGTTGTTATTAAATGATTAAATAAGTACAGTTGGGGTAGGTGAATGAGGATATGGTGTTTACACTGATTCTACTAGGTCTGGCTTTGATACCATGGACGACGAAGTATTGACTTATTTGTGGGAGTGGATGGAGTGCCTTTTTAGTAGGTTTACTCACTAGAGGATAGTGCTAGGCAATTGTTCCTCTTCTTTGTCTATGTCTTCTTTGCCAGCTACATAACTAGCATGTTATTTATCTCAATGGTATCAAACCAGAATCTCTAATCCAAACTCAGTTCTAGATTTTGAGCTTCATATCTCTGTAACAGTGTGACAAAATACTAATATCTCATCCCTAGAAAAGGGTGGAAGTAGTTACATTTCACCAAAAGAGAAGCATCCCCAGTCCAAAGACTGCAAGTTGTCAGTCCTGGAAGGAAGCAAGGTGTGACAGCTGTGTGTTGGTGAGCAGTAGGCCTTTAAAAGGTGAGGTGTGGACCATAGCACCCAAGCAGGAACACACACTGCTTGGATCCAGACTAAGACTGCAAGGTTCAGTGTGGAACAGAATGGAGAATGAGATTGGGTGTATGCTGTTTTAGGCCTTTGAAGGAGGCACATTTTGTAGACAGAAATCGGAGACTAAATAGACCTCTGTTCAAGACTTATGGCAGTGGCATACCTTGGGGGTTTGAACCTCAAAGCCATTAGACTCAGAATTTGCTGAGTTCTGTTTGTTTGTAGCAGCCTAAAATCCTAGATCTGAACATCCCTAAAGTTCTGATTCAAATTTCCCGAAGTTCACAAGGTTTAGCTTCAGTGTTTTGATTTGGCCTATTGATAAAGAAGATTTGAGCTTCAATTTGTATCTAAATTAGGATTTAGATCAGGGGTTGGGTTCTGGCCTAACTCTAGGTATAACCGATCTATTGAAGTGTATAGATCTATGCCAATTTGCTTTAGGGAGGATCTAGCTCATGGTGTATAAACTGCAGTGTATTGAAAATTAACGAATGATATCACTTTTAAATGTTATGATGTTTTTCCTGGTCCTACTTGCAGACTAGGGGGCTCAGTAGGGAAGCATACAATCTGGGCGTACCTGACTTAATTTTCAGACAGACAGCCTAAGAGTAAGAAAGGGTTGAGTTGTGCCTGTTTTAGGGAGCAGCCTGATCTGTCTGTCTCTCTGGTCTGGAGTTCTTGTGTGTTCTGTATTCTAAGAAAAAATAGTGTTTACACTGCAAACTTCCAGCAAGAGTATTGTATGTTATCTAACTTCTTTGATGTATGCTATGAAACAACAAGCTAAATAAAATGGTCAAAAGCATCAATACTGGTCCACACTAGCATTTTCTATCAATTATAAACATGGTGTATGTACTGTACAAAGCACTTCTTAATAATCATTTTAACTTGTACATGAGGTAATTTTTTCCATGCCAGTTTTTATTGCTTGGTATCACTTACTCTGTACATACGTGTGTGTGTGTGTGTGTGTGTATTATATTTATATATAAATAATATATATAATACACACACACACACACACCCCCCTATATAGCCCTTTGGCGTGAACTGTGAAGCCACACAGAGGGTTTTTTAAAAATATATTTACACAGTGAAATAAAAGTGGATATCTTGGTAAAACACGCAATAATGTATTTGTTCCTAAAAACATAAAAAATTAACTGAGCATCAGCAAAAGTAACAGCTCACCCATTATTATAAGGGCCTAATCATATACCTGTTACTGAGGTAAAAACTGATATCAATGGGGAATTTTTACATGAGTGAGGTGTGTTGGGAATTGGGCCTTAATTACAGAAACATTTTCAGAGTTGCTCAGCACTCACACCTCTTATTGGCATTTAGCGTGTGGGTGGTAAATACACAATTCTCAGCAGTGTAAGTTATTAAACCTTCTATTTTGGGAGTCTTGCCAGTGAATCTAAAAGACTTACTGCAGTTACAACACACTCTGAAAGTACAATATATCAGTCAATGGGCTCATGTATTCTTTCCCAGTATCAAATAGTTTCACAAGTGTTCCTTATTTTCCACATACATTATTGGTTCCCCTGGATTTAAATGATTTTAGTAACATTGATGCCAATAAAATACTTCAGACATTTACAAGGTGAACCAAATATTTTCATTAAAGTGCCTTTGAGTAAAAGCATGCATAGTGAACTACGCCTCCCAGATGCATTGCACAATATTCATGCTTAGTAGGTCACAAAATCATTAGAAAACTGAGAAAGGAACTAGTTGCTGAACAGGGCGGTGGGGGGAGACCTGTAAACAAACCAACCTGCACAATTTTTATGGAGTTCCATAAGCATTCTATAGAATTATTAATCCCTGTTTAACAGGAGAAGGCTGTACAACACTGGAATGAATGCAATAACATCAGGAGATGCGTTATTTAATTTGCATTTGCAAATTGAGCTTCAATTTGTATCTAATTAGGATTTAGATCAGGGGTTGGGTTTTTCCTGGGGAGTCTGTTTTTCTGATAGGAAAGGAAGTTGTAAAGAGCTATTGTCAAACAACTTAGTTTCACTATTGCTAACTCCAGCATAGCGGGCATGTCCCTTTGTCCATAGAAGCCATTGAGCAGGTCTACACAGGAGTGGAAAGAGGAAAGCATGGAGCAGCCATGACTATCTCAGCCTGTAAGCTAGAATCAGTGGCTCTCAAC
Organism: Trachemys scripta elegans; assembly: GCF_013100865.1. Classification (NCBI taxonomy): domain Eukaryota; kingdom Metazoa; phylum Chordata; order Testudines; family Emydidae; genus Trachemys; species Trachemys scripta. The sequence continues at coordinate 110,119,276 of NC_048302.1, forward strand.
CTTTCCAGACCACTGTACCCCTTTCAGGAGTCTGTCTTGCGTATCCCCAAGTTTCACCTCACTTAAAAACTACTTGCTTACAAAATAAGACAAAAATACAGAAGTCTCACAGCACACAGGAAATTGCTTACCTTCTCATTTTTACCATATAAGTAATTTCAGTAATAGTGTGCTGTGAGACTTCTGTATTTTTATCTTATTTTGTAAGCAAGTAGTTTTTTATGTAGCCTAGATGTGTTGATGTACCCTCAGAAGACCTCTGTGTACCTCCAGAGGTACATGTACCCTGGTTGAGAACCACTGGGCTAGAATAATCAGACCCCTCAGCTTCCAAACACAGCAACTGTAACGTGGGACAAATGATCAGAATGTGGAACATCTGGGCTTTGTTGTGCATTGTGCCATAATTAACAGATCATGATTTTTCACTATAAATCTGCTTCTAAGGATATTTTCTCTATGAATCAAATTATAAAACTTGTCTATTTGGCTCACACAGTGAGAAAACAGCCTTAAAATAGGTGTCCTAGGCTTGGTCTACACTAAACCCCCAAATCGAACTAAGGTACGCAACTTCAGCTACGTGAATAACGTAGCTGAAGTTTGAAGTACCTTAGTTCGAACTTACCTCGGTCCACACGCGGCAAGCAGGCTCCCCCGTCGACTCCGCGGTACTCCTCTCGCCGAGCTGGAGTACTGCAGTCGACGGCGAGCACTTCCGGGTTCGACTTATCGCGTCCAGACAAGACGCGATAAGTCGAACCCAGAAGTTCGATTGCCAGCCGCCGAACTAGCGGCTGGGTATAGACGTACCCCTAGTTAAAACTCTAAAGACACTAATGTGTCAGATTGGGTGTCAGGTGACAAAACACTCTTCCCCCCCATTTTTACTCTATGCTTTTTAAATTGTTCCTGCCCCCACCCCTTTACTTGCCCTGCCCTCAGTACCCTCTCACAGAGTGATATGTTCAGAAGCACCTGACAGGTCCATAGGTGAGGCAGGAGGAGGTGGCACCTCTGAATTTCTGGCAGCTAGTGAGTTCATATCAGACATGGAGGCAGATGGCGATGGTGGCAACATCACATGGCTGAGAGCAGCCTTCAACCCATGAATGCTTTGAATGAGATGGATCTGGAATGAGGGAACAGTGCCTGCTTCTTCCCCTCTAGGTGTGACTGGAACTCTTCCAGTGGCCACGGAGAAATAGATGGCATCAGATGCTGATGTGATACTATGCTGAGGCCTTCGTGTTGAGCTGCAGATCCTGCAGGAGGAGCTGGTTTGGTCTCAGAGCTCCTCCCTGTGTATGTGTTCCCTGTGTAGCCTAAGGTTGCTACCTGTCTTGGTTTTTTCAGGATTGTCCTTTTTAAGGTAGCTGGCCCAGGAAATCTGTACATCTTCCTGGGACATTAAAAATCCTGTTTTTTGGCAGTCAGGCCCTGCTGACTCTCCCAGCCCTTAATGGCTGGGAGGAACCATGGGGCAGAAGTATCTGTGCAATGGGAGCTTTGCATCTGGGAGCCACAGGGACAGGATGGCTCATGAGCAGCAAGCACAACAGGGAGCTTGGGGCTGGCAGCACCCAGTCACCACTGCACAGGTATTAGCTGGACAGGAGCTGGCACCGCATCCTGCTTAGCAAGGTCAGTGCCTAAGGCAGCCCTTGGAGCTGGTACCCTCTCCTGTGGGTGGGATGAGGAGACAGTGGCCTAAGTTGGGGGGGGAGAGGGGGCAGATGTCCTGCTTGGAGACAACCCTATGCGCACATACTTCTCCACCATCTTCCACAGCAGTCGGTTGCCATACTGGCCATATTCTGACCCCTTTAGGCATCTTGGGCAGTACTTTCTCACAAGAGTATTCCATTTCCCAAGAGGAAAACTTGTGCTATTAACAGCTTTTTTTGTTCTACTTCCCATAGAACAAAACATCCTGTGTTTTGCTCCTCACCACTTCCTCTTTCCTAGTCTCCATCAGATAGCTTCTGCAGGGATGTGTACTTATAAAGACAGCTATGGGTCAAGTTCATCAAGGGGATAATGTTTAGGTATCTTACAAACCTATACCTATCTCATAGAGCTGGAAGGGACTCTGAAAGGTCATTGAGTTGAGTCCAGCCCCCTGTCTTCACTAGCAGGACCAAGTACTGATTTTGCCCCAGATCCCTAAGTGGCCCCCTTAAGGATTGAGCTCACAACCCTGGATTTAGCAGGCCAATGCTCAAACCACTGAGCTATCCCTCCCCTCACTAACAGCCAATTGCAGTTTCATTTCTTAAAATTAGAAAGGTGTCAAATAAATAAGCCTTAGTGGTAATTAACAAACTTGAATATTTACAGTAAAGTGGTACATACAGTTACTATAATAGCAAAATTCAGTAGTTATGAAGTGCCAGTTTTCTGCAGCTATTGAAATGCAATACATTATCACTAGTATTATTGATGGGTATGTTTTCCGGTTTGAACAGAGAACTCTTATTTACTTGCTAAAAATTTGAGATACACCCTGTTCTTTTGTTCATACTGCCCCATGCTATGCAACAGATTCCATATTTTGGTACAATATGTGTTGTATAGCTGTGTAAGATCTTCAGGCATCAAAAACACAAAACAAGCCCATATTCCTTTCCTACACAAACTCCTGTTGATTAGAAGCTGAGTTACCATGGTGATAAGCATGGTTTATATGCTTATATAGACAGAGCTTTTGGTGGAAACACTTAAGTCTGAGCTTTCAAATGATTTCAGATATGTCATCATGTTAAACTCAAGCACAAAACTGTTCCAACTGAAGAGCATATTTGTAAACGTCTAAAAGATAATAAGGTGGTAAGTAACAGTCAGCATGGATTCGTCAACACAAATCATGTCAAACCAACCTGATAGCTTTCTTTCACAGGATAACTAGCCTTGTGGATGGGGGGAAGCAGTAGATGTGGTATATCTTGTCTTTAGTAAAGCTTTTGATACTGTCTCACATGACCTTCTCATAAACAAACTAGGGAAATGCAACCAAGATGGAGCTGCTATAAGGTGGGTGCAAAACTGGTTGGAAAACTGTTCCCATAGAGTAGTTATCAGTGGTTCATAGTCATGCTGGAAAGGCTTAATGAGTGGGGTCCTGCTGGGATCAGTTCTGTTCAATATCTTCATCAGTGATTTAGATAATGGCATAGAGAATACTATGATACTGAGCTGTGAGCGGTTGCAAGAGCTTTGGAGGATAGGATTAAAATTCAAAATGATCTGGACAAACTGGAGAAGTGGTCTGAAGTAAATAGGTTGAAATTCAATAAGGACAAATTAAAAGTATTCCACAAGAGAAGGAACAATCAGTTGCAAACATACAAAATGGGAAATGACTGCCTAGGAAGGAGTACTGCAGAAAGGGATCTGGGGGTCATAGTGGACCACAAGCTAAATATGAGTCAACAGTGTAACAACTGTTGCAAAAAAAGCAAACATTCTTCTGGGATGTATTAGCAGGAGTGTTGTAAGCAAGACATGAAATAATTCTTCAGCTCTACTCTGCGCTCATTAGGCCTCAACTAGAGTATTGTGTCCAGTTCTGGGCACCACATTTCAGGAAGGATGTGGACAAATTGGAGAGACTCCAGAGAAGAGCAACAAAAATGATTAAAGGTCAAGAAAACACGACCTATGAGGGAAGATTGAAAAAAATTGTGTTTGTTTAGTCTGGAAAAGAGAAGACTGAGAGGGGACATATCAGTTTTCAAGTACGTAAAAGGTTACAAGGAGGAGGGAGAATAATTGTTTTTCTTAACCTCTGAGGATAGGATGAGAAGCAATGGCTTAAATTGCGGGAAGGAAGGTTTAGGTTGGACATTAGGAAAAACTTCCTGACTGTCAGGATGGTTAAGCACTGGAATAAATTGCTTAGGGAGGTTGTGGAATCTCCATCACTGGGCATTTTTAAGAACAGGTTAGACAAAATACCTATCAGGAATGGTCTAAATAATACTTAGTCCTGCCATAAGTGCAGGGGACGGGACTAGATGACCTCTCGAGGTCCCTTCCAGACCTATGATTCTATACTGAGTGAAATCTTGGCCACACAGAAGTCAATGGGAATTTTGCTATTGACTTCAGTGGGACCAGGATTCACACATTGTGTTTTAATCATAGTGCTGCCTCTAGCTTCTCAGTTAAGAATAGCAACAATTAATCAAACAATAGAATCATAGAAGATTAGGGTTGGAAGAGACCTCAGGAGGTCATCTAGTCCAGTCTCCTGCTCAAAGCAGGACCAACCCCCAGCTAAATCATTCCAGCCAGGGCTTTGTAACCTCTAAGGATGGAGATTCTACCACTTTCCTAACCCTAGCCCAATATTCCCAAATTCTGGCTGAGGAAAAGTTAGTATACAATCAGCTTCATCCACTGTTGTGCTCAGTAATAGAAGAGCTTGGAGAGTCTATGTAGACAGCATCCTCAAAGTAGATAATGAAGTTTGGCCAATGGAAGGTAGCCCAGTCACAAGACTACAATCTAATCAGGACAAATACCATAATTAGTCTTCCTAGTAAGCATGACTCAGGTAGGATAGAAGTCAAAGTACATGGAGCATAGCTGTCTAATGCATTTTATATCCTAAAATCATAAACACTTGACTGTTGATAATTAGCTACAGGACTCCACTATCCTCATTGTGTAAAATTGTTAGAAATATTTAGTACTTTTAGTCCTAAATTCCCCCAAAATTTCCACAAATACAATTTTGCTGCTGCAGCAAGAATTGCTACATTTGCATCATTTTATTAAGTGTTCTTTGCAAAACTAAAATACTTTGAGCTCTTCTGCTACTTTGTATGCTGGACGTCAATTATAAATGCAATTGAAGATACCTCATGAAAGAACAATGAAGCTTTATGATCCAGTACCTAAATTCACTTGGGAATTGCTTAGAATATATCTCATGAAGCTGCTGAATGTCCAAGCTTTATGTGGTGCCATCAAAGTTGTAGTTCTGGATAAAGGATTAGGATATGTGAAAAAGAGCTGCTTTATTTTTAGAACTGTAAGCTTGGAGAACAGAAAAAGCACTCAGTTTCATTGGCATATCTTGTTACACTTACTAGTATCAACTGTGTGTGTGTGTGTGTGTGTGTGTGTGTGTGTGTGTGTGTTAATAAAAAAAAAAGCCATGGTCTATGTGTATGTCTCCATAATACACCCCCAGCAAATAATTTTTCAAAGCTCAAGCAGAATTAAAGCTAAAGTTAACACTTTTCACTTGTACTTAGATTGTGATGTCTAAACTGATTTTCTCCAAATGCTTGAGTCCAGCATTCCTTTATCCAAATGGTAAAATGATGGATAAAAACAGACCATCTTAAATATATATACAATATACATGAGCCTGATTATTATTTTTTTTTATAACTGTCCTTGCTTATACTACTAACACCACCATCTGTTAAAATGGAATGGACTTGATATGCATCCGAAGAAGTGAGGTTTTTACTCACGAAAGCTTATGCCCAAATAAATCTGTTAGTCTTTAAGGTGCCACCAGACTCCTTGTTGTTTTTGTAGATCCAGACTAACACGGCTACCCCCTGATACTTGATCATGTCATGTGTATAAAACTGAAGTTGATAAAAATTGAGGTATTCAGCTCCTCACAGGATCTGGCCCTAAAAACCTAGGGATGAAATCCTGGCCCCAATTAATGTGAGATTAGCCATTGATTTCACTGAGGCCAGGATTTCACCCTAATCTACCTTTCACTAATCAGGCTGCCTTACTGTCTGCATTTCCCTTGCTCTGCTTCTTGTGCCCTAGCACAATACTGTAGTTTTGGGGCTTTAAAGAACACAAACTCTTTCAGGAACTGTGGCAGGTAAGGTGTACAGCTAGATTGTGATTAAAATGGCTACCTTGAAAGAACAAGTCACCAGAGACACCGAGACAAATGGTAAGGCACTCTTTAAGGGATAAACCCTTACCTCACTCCACCCTCCACCTCTTCAGCTCCATGTGCACCCTAGGGAACACAGGGCTGCTACTGAGATGTGCTGTCATTGTGGCTAACTTATAGGCAGGCTAGACAAGTGGGGGAAGCGCCTTACTTCCACTGCACACCTACCTGTAGGTTGGCCAGAATCTAGCCCTCAGCACTTTTGGAGAGGATACTATTTGTGGCAAATAGTATAACTTCCAGTCAGAGGAAATCAAATAATCTCACTCTCAGTCAATACAAACTTTCAAGCACTGTAAGAGCTAAACTCTGTCTTAAAACTAGTTAGATGGTCATCGTCCCCCCCGCCACACACACACACGCACACTCCTATTGGAATATAAGATAGGTGGGATGAAGAACTGGGCTGTAACCAGTTTAGTGCATAGATGCACATACAAAGCAGAATACAAATAGATGTACAGTAATATCCCACTGCTCCACTAGCGAAGAATCACCTTTTACCCATGAGGTCAGAGTAGAAAAGAGCCACTGTGACACACATCAATTAAGTGACTCACGTGGAAAAGTCAAGGTTTTAGTCCTCCTCCTGCTATTACCATTCTGCTCAGATTTACCAGATGGCAATGGCATTCAGTGCTGCTTATTTAGGCACCATACTAACAATGCACATAGCTCAGTGCAGCTGAACATAAAGAGGTTGCTGACATAATTTCCACTGTAGAATGTCTTCACTAGCCAGCAGAACTTAAAACACATAAAATACTCCTTTCCCCACCTTCCCATAAAAGGACATAGGAAGGTCGTTTCTGTCTAGACATGTATCCAAACACTCTGCTGTGTGCATTTCTGGTTCCAAAGCAAGCAGCATTTTCTCTTTTACCTTAATTAAAAAAAAATCAATACCAAGGTACAACTCTACACTCACATATGAGAGCATATTACCTAAGCAAGTCAGTTTCTGAGCCTGGTATCTAACTTCTTCTTAATTCCTTCCTACATATTGTATCTCTCAGATGGGACTTTAAAATGGATAGGTTTTAACTGAGTTTTCTCTTCAGGGATTATTGTAAAGAGAAATATTTAGTTCTCTTCATGGTAAATGTATTTTGGGTTGTCATTATTTCTATTGCCCCCCATCACTGTATTATCTAAGCACCTCACAGTTTTTAGTGTTATTCTCCCAACATCCCTGTAAGGTTATACCCATTTTATAGATGGGGAACTGAGGCACAAAGAGGCATCAGTGACTTCCCCTGGGTTACACAGGATGTTTTTTTTAGCAGAGGAAGTGAACCTTTGTCTCCCACAGTCCAGTGCTCTAACCACTAGCCTACCTAGCCTCATAAAAAGCAACAAAGGGACACAAGGTCAGCTCACTGAGGTACCACTGGAAGTTGAACCCAGGATCTCCTGTTACTAGGCAGGTGATTTAGGCATCTTTATTCATGACAATCTGCAATGTGGCACCATGGCTGAGTCTTTGAAACTAGAATATTAAATTTTAAAATCTGAAACAGTACCAATAGCTGTAGCTATAAGGTCTGAATTTAACCAAGCTGACATTCTCAAGTATGGTAAGTTTATTTTTTAGAGCTTTATTCCCTCTGATATTTCAGATTGTGTGCTAATGCGTTTGAGAATCAACTATCATGAACACAATGCATCTCACAAACACAGCAAAACTGGGCTTAACTGCTAGATCAAAAGTGTTGATTTTACAAAGTTCTTGGCAATAGATGTGCCTTTGAAGGTAGCAGGAAAAAATTGGTAGAGATGGGATAAGAGTAGCAGTAAAAAGAAAAATGTTCAGACTCTTTCTTTTAAAATACATCCTGCAGTTTAGATCTAAAGCTCTTATTTTTAGAAAGCCAGTAGAATTGTTCAAGCTCTGCCCCTACAGTTTCAATAGCAGCCTAGCGCTTTAAAACGCTGACCTTGAAAAGAAAACATTTACATTGTGACAGTAGTGGCAGTATGAAGACTATTCTATGAGTGAGTATCCAACTGTGGCAAAAGGTTCAGAAGTGGGTTTTCCTTATTCTGAAAGGCCTAACCCATGGGGCTTTTATAGTGGTTAAAGCAAACCTTTGGCACAAATTATGCATGGGTTCTAGCAGAGCACCAGTATAAATCTCAAATTTCACTCAGCCAATTAAATCTCATGAATGTGTGCCCACTGAGTACCAAAGATCAGTGTTTCTGATAAGTGTTGATATAATCAGAACATTTGATGTTCACATTTTACGCACATTCAGGAGCAGTGGTGCTGAAACACTTTTTAATAGTGGGGGTCCTGAAAGCCAGCCCCCTTACCCTTGTCCGCACCCCCTCCCACCCCCCCCAGAGCTGGGGCCAGGAGCAGGGCCATGTCTCGGGGGGGAGGGGGAGACAGGGGCAATGGGGGGCTGAGGCTTGGGCCAGCAATATTATATAATGTGATATAATTTCATAGGTTAAAGTCAGCTTGTGGTGGCCAAAGTACTTGAAGGAGACCTAATATCAGGGCAGAACAAGCTGTGAAAGGAAACAAAGATGCATTGTAGCATTAAATGGAGTCACACCTGCCCCAGCATCCCAGCTGGAGTTCCTAGAGTCACTGTGCCTCAGGCAAACACAATGCCTGCTGAAGTGACACCCTTAAAAGGCTGAAGCATGTCCCCAACCCCACCTGGGAGGCCAATTCTGTTGGTCTCTGGTGGGCTGAGGTTTGCCACAGCCACATAAGAACATTAATAGCTAGATCTTCCCTCGGGAGAGGTTACTGCCACTGTTGGCACAAGCTATACAGCGCCCTTATAGACCTGAGCACAAGGTCAGCATTCCCAACCCCAAGCATTCAAAGATTGTGTCAGACTCCAAAAATTATGAGATTCACAACTGTGTGCTGGCCTACTGATTTCCCCCCCACCACCACACACACATCCCTCTTTTGGGGGAAGACACTTGTCCCGCAGTTTGTGTCAATTCATCTCAAGGTCAAAATGCAAACTTAAATATGCACACAAAAATGCAGCCTCCCAGTTCACTGCTCATTGTTGACCCTTTCCTATCTATTAGGATGTGGAGGTCTGCCATTCTATTTCCCTCCTGCCCTTGACAATATAGACCGCTGTCCCGGTCATTCTCCTTCCTAGTCTCTGCCCCACATTTTCCCTCTACATTTTCTTGCCCATATTTTCCCCAACCTCCTATCCCTCACATCTTCTCTGTCATACCCTACTCCCTGGAATACCCTCTGTCTTCCTCCTGCTCCCCAACATTCCTCTAAATCCTCAATTTCCTGTCCGGTTTCCAAACACATTTTCCCTCCCTGCTGACCCTGCAGTTTCATTCCTTGCATCTCTACAGTCTCCTATCCCATTTGGCCTTTATACGGTGACTAACGGCCACCATCTTATCTGAAAGCAGCTTGGCTTCAATCCCATTGGAAACTCTGAAAAACGCTCAGGGTCTAACTGATTGCCATATTTGGGGTCGGGAAGGAATTTTCCCCCAGGTCAGATTGGCAGAGACCCTGCGGTTTTGCACCTTCCTCTGAAGCATGGGACTTGGGTCACTTGCAGGTTTAAACTAGTGTAAATGGTGAATTCTCTGTAACTTAGTCTTTTAACCATGACTTGAGGACTTCAGTAATTCAGCCAGAGGCTAGAGGTCTATTTCAGGAGTGGCTGAGGTTCAGTGGCCTGCAATGTGCAGGAGGTCAAACTAGATGATCATGAAGGTCCTGTCTGACCGTAAAGTCCATGAATCTATTAGATGTCCCTTTTGCTAGGAACAGTCTCACTTTAATCTCCAAAGATTAAAGAGGCATGTCAGTGATTTTGCTAAGAACAAACTGTAGCTTCAGTCCTATTGGCAGTAATGGAAGAAGTTGGCCATCTTTGTTGGAGGCAGCCTCATTTTCACCCACAAAGGCTACCAGGATAATTGTGGCCATCTTGCTGAGAACTGCTCATGACTTCAGTTCCGTTGGCATTAACAGGAGATGGTGGTTGTTTCGGATGAGGGCTAAACTGTTCAAATGGGAAGGCCAAAAATCAGAAAAAACCTGTGAGAACCCTTGGAAAACCCCATAGTATCTCAAAAATTGCAACATCATCATGAAAACTGCCAATACTGGGACTATGATTATGCCCAGCCATGAGTAGGAGGATAAATTGAGGAAGCCTCCTTGTGCGCTACCAACCTCAACCTCCTTGAGCATTCATACAGGACCTAGTGCAATCTGTCTCCTGATTGTCATCAGGGTAACTCCCATCTTTTCATGTTCTCTGTATGTATATATATCTCCACACTATATGTTCCATTCAATGCATCTGATGAAGTGGGCTGTACCCCACGAAAGCTTATGCTCAAATAAATTTGTTAGTCTCTAGGGTGCCATAAGTACTCCTGTTCTTTTTGAGGCTTATTATCCTTGATGTGGTTATTATTACGGAGGCCCTGGTCACGACTCCATTGTTAAGGCTATCCTGAATAGAGTGAGTTTTCTGTGAAATGAACAAGTAAGTTCATTTATTTGTTTGAGTTAAAATTAAACTTAGTCCTTTAAAAAAAAATTTGGCATCTATGTCAGTCTCTTTTGTATTGAATGATCCTAACAAAATAACACATTCTTCAAACTCTCCATATATTGAAATTAACTGGAATCTTAGGCACAAGCTATTCTTAAAGAAATTAGGTTGTAATTAAGCTAAGTTACTAATTATCATTTTATCTAATTGTTATGATTATATTGGATCAACAGAGAGTCAGGTGAAGAGCTCAGGTCATTCTTAAGTGGTGCTATTGTGACACCAGAAGTAATTCAACCAATCACTGTCTAGCCTCTATAGTTAATTTGCTTGTAAGAATTCTGTTGGTTGAAACGATTCGGTCTGTGAGGGAGACTAGACACATGTCAAGAGTTCTCATTAGTAGATCACTTGGTGGTGTTGTCACTGCTCTTTAAAAGGTTCTGTGGCTGCATGCTAGTTTGGGCATCAATGCGTGAAAGGTTCTCTATGTAGGGTTACCAGATAGCAACTGTGAAAAAACGGGACGGGGGTGGGGGCTAATAGGTGACTATAAGAAAAAGTCCCCCAAAACAGGACTGTCCCTTTAAAAAAGGGACATCTGTTCACCCTATCTCTATGGCACTGTTGTCTCTACTCCACTGCACATTTAGGAAGCACTACCAGGGCAACTGAGGCAAGAGCACAGGGGAATCCCTTAAAGCACAGACATTCAGACTCAATGGCTGGATTCTACCTGCCCCTCTTCACATAGCACCAGTCCTATTAAGCCAGCCCTCTAAACCAATACATTAATTGCAAATTAAGGGACAGATTCACCAGTACTTTTAGGCTGCTTTGTGCTGCTCTGCCAATGCAAATCAGCTGAAAACTCAGCATAATTGGTCAGTGCTCTCTGGCTGGTTTGCACTATTCTTGGGTACCAGCAAATCTGCCCTCAAGCTAACATTTTAAAAAATGCTTTAAGGATTATACTACATATCAAATTCTTTAGAAATCCCTCATGGTAGCATTCTCTTTGGGTTTCTTGTATAGTGTTTATTGCATGACATTTTTAACTACTCTCAAACACCAAGAAAATTCCTGGACAAAAATCTATTAAAATGAGGTGACAGTTGACAGCAATATCAGTGATTTGTGGGTAAAAATTACATGGATGTTGTAATTATCCCCAACCCCAGTGTTATAAATTCTGGAAATTCATAGTTAAGATTATACTGAAAATAAATCCAAACATGTTAAGGTAAGAAAACTCACAGTGAAGGCACCCAAACAATTTTAACTCTATCTTATAGTGACACCATGAAAGAAAAAATTATGAAAAAAATCTGTATAATTAAAAATCAGTTTAATCTAATCTGAAACTAATACACTAAAATGTCTTACTCATAATCATGTTCACTGCATGGTGACACTACAGGGCAGAGCTAAGGTGGTTTATTTCCATAAATGGACAGGTTAGAAATTAGCCCTCCTCATTTCACTTAAGGGCAATAGATATCACTGTATCTCATGCCCTTTTGAAATACTTAAGGTCTGTCTGCAATCATACGGCTCATTTTATCAAAGTTTGTGGAACATGGGATGGCAGAAGCAAAATACGTACGAAAAGGGCAAGAATAAGGCCCTTGTATTACATGTTGCTTTGTAACAACACAGCTTGTACAGAATGTTATATTTAAATGTAAACATTATGAGCCTGATTCTTCCTCCACAACAATTTTACATTAATGTAATCAAATGTACTTCCATAGTTATAATTTACACTAATGTAGAGGAATAATAAAAATGTAGGACTGGAATGGACCTTGAGAGGCCTTCTAGGCACCACTGACATTCACAAACCCACCACTCATCTGTTGCCTAACCCTGTAAGTGTCCGAATTCCATAGGCACCAAAGTGACTGCTGGTGGGTATAAACAAAACCACTTAAGTCCTGCTGCAACTGGGCTGCTCAGCACCTGAGCTCATGCCTATGCCCTGGAGGGATTCTCAAATTAGGAGTTCCCCCTGCATCTACTTCACTTGATCCGATAGGTGCACCCTGAGCACCCCTAACCATAGGTACTGGGCTATATGGCCTCAGGCCCCACCAATATTCTACAAAGTCAGCCGATCCCTTCCAATATTTGAGCCAGGGCGTAACCAGAATTTTGCTAATGAGGGTGCTCAGATTACCTGCTCGGCTGCCCCATATTTGACATAGTGCACAGGAACACCAGACGGCGGGGTAACTAGGCCAAATTTGAGTGATGTTGCAATGTGTGATTCAAATTTGGTCCGGTCATCCTCCATCATGACATGGCTGCTGAGGGTGCTTCACTTCAGACCCCACTTACACTGCTGGGGCTTTACCCCCCGATCTCTGGGCCCCATCAAGAATTTTACAAGCCCAGTGCCTATGCCCCAACCTACACAAAAGACAGCTGGGGGCAGGTGTCATTATGCCCAATGGGTAGAGCATTCATCTGGGAGGTGGGAGACCTGGCTTCAAGTCCTTACTCCAGATCAGGTACAGAGCCAATATGAACTTGGGTCTTCCACTTCCCAGGTGAGCACACTGAGCTATTATGTATAGTGGGCTGAGGCTCAGACTCTGTCTCTGGCTGTTTGTGAGAAAGGTGCCTAAACCAGGTCAGCCCTCACTCCAGGGGAAGGTTCATGGCTATGAATCCTGATTGGGTATAAGCACCTACCTCAAGGGCCGGCTTTAAGCTGATTCTGCTGATTCCCCGGAATGGGGCCCTGTGCCTAAGAGGGCCCCGCAACATCCAGGGCGGCCGGTGGAGCAGAAAAAAAAAAAAAAAAGCCGTGACCTGCTTCTCCCCCGTCCCTCCAGCGCTTGCGCTGCCATACAGTTGATCAGCGCAAGCCTGGGAGGGAGGGGTGAGGAGAAGGAATGCGGCGTGCTTGGGGAAGACACAGGGCCAGGGCAGGGATTTGGGGAGGGATCCAATGGGGCAGGGAGGGGGCGGAGTCAGGGTGGGGCCAGGGCGGAGTTGTGGGGGCACGAGACAATTCACATCCCAGCCTGGGGCCCCGCACCTGCTAAAGCCGGCCCTGTCTACCTCCAGCCTGGGCCCTAAGTCCTGCCCTCTTCCTCAGCATTTCCTACTGGCTAGTTTAGACAGTTACCTGCTCAGCTTTCCAGCTTCTGTGAATCCCTTTTTAGGCACTTAACTCTCCCCATACAATGCCTGGGGAATCTGGTCACTTAACTAGGGACCAAAAATTCCACTGGGTGGCAATGCCTAAAACCCCTTTGTGAATCTGGCCCCTAGACCTATGACGTCCAGGTCACAGGATGGGGACAAAGCTGGCTCTTAATCCCTAAGGATGCCTCACCTTAATGCACTGAGTTGAAGAGAAATAAAGGGTGAGAGAGTTGGGAAAACAGTTTCAGAGAAAGTCCACCCCCAAAAGAGAAATCAATGTATAATTTCATAAACATCTTCTCACAGGCTGACTGGTCCCTTTAAGAGGAAGGTCCAGCGCAAAGGTGGGCAAACTTTTGGCCTGAGGGCCACTTCTGGGTGGGGAAATTGTATCCAGGGCCATGAATGTAGGGCTGGGACAGGGGGTTGGGGTGCGGGAGGGAGTGCAGGGGGTGGGAGGGGGTGGAGTGTGCAGGAGGGGACTCAGGGCAGGGGGTTGGGGCGCAGGAGGGGGTGAGGAGTGTGTGGGGGGCCTTAGGGCAGGGGGCTAAGGTAAAGGAGGGGTGCGGCAGGGGGTTGGTGTGGGGTGCAGGAGGGGCTTGGGGTGCAGGCTCCGGCCCCGTTTATCTCGAGCGGCTCCGGGGTGCCAGTGGCTCCAGCGCGGGGAGGAAGAGAGAATGGGCAGTTGTGCATGTGAGAGAGAGACACTATGTCCCTCTCACTCACTATTGCAGCACGCTCGGCATGGAAGGGCAGGGCTTTGGGGTGTTTCTGAGGAGATAGGCATGGGACAGGCTCTGTCCCTTCAGGCAGAGCAGAATTTAGCAGCCTGCCTGCTTAGTGAATTGTTCCCATTGTCTTTGTGAATTCCCCCAGGAGTACAAAACAGATGTAAAAGTTTTAAGGATCCTTTCCATTGCCAGAGTGGGATAAAGGACAGTATGCATTATAAATGCTTATGATGCTTTAGTGATTAGAACTGGTCTGAATTTTTGGACTGAAAATATTTCCTATCAAAATGTGCTCCATGAACTGTTTGCTACTGACATTTCTGGAGATAATCAGTAGCCAATATAAACTGCGAGTTTGATTTCCCAGCCCGCACTTGCTCTTCAGTTGCCTATGATGTAACACTGAGCATATGGCTGCCTATATTTGTTGACTAATAACTAGAAATAAAGGGTCAAACCTAGCTACATTACTATTTGTCAGAGAGGGTTTGGGGATTTCCTCCAATGCTCCCCACTCCCATTCTCCATCCATTGTATTGTAGTTTAAATAAATTACCAAAATAATTGAAACCAGCATGATTATATTATTATTTTGACAAATAAAATATGCAGAATTTTGCAGATTTTGTTTATATTTTGGCACAGAATTCCCCCAGGAGTAACTCATCCTTTCTAAAGTACAGACTTGAGTTTCTTTGGAAGACCTAATTCTTACAAAACACCCCCTCTTGTAGGCTGAACCTCTGTGACTATTTCCTCCACTTCTGCTATACAAGTTAAACAAATCAAGACATGACTGACTTCTTACTGTACACTGCCTTTTAACAAAACTGGAATTCTAGCTGATGGGGCAAGACCTGAGTTTTTAATATTTATATGATCTTTGCTTGCAGTGCACTGCCGAAGACCCTCAAGGGAAGCTGTCTTGTTTAGAACTAAGCAAATAATGGATTTTTTTTCCAGGGGATGAACTGAAAAATCCTGCTCAATTTGAACCAAAACCAATTATTCTGAAATTTCATTTTTATCAAAATTCTCATTTCCTTTTCAATTAACAAAAACATTTTGGTTTGACGCAAAATGAGTTTGAGTTTTTCATTTCAATTTGGCTGGGTTTGGGGTTGGGTGTCTTTTCAACCTTATTGTGTGTGTGGTTTTTAACTGGCCACATGTGAAAACAAAATGCCACTTCAGAATCAAACATTTCAACTCTTGAAATATTTTCCAGTTTTGTCCCCAGCCAAAACTATGTCAAACCCAACCCAAGTTCATGAATAGCTTGAGCCCTGAAAAAAAAATGCATTTTTCAGTGATATTTCTATTTGTTGAATCTTTTTTTATCCAGCTCTAATTTTGCTGCAAAAAGATGGGCCTAATCTTCTATGTTATTCATGGTACTGTCACCTCAACTACCACTGAAATCCTTCTTATAGGAAGGGCTCAGCACCTTACAGAATCAAACCCTTTCTTTGTAAATTGTTTTCTACTAAATCTCCAAGACAATGAGGTACCTTCTAATGCAGGCAGAACAGATCATAGGCAGATTATCCTGCTGTTGCACTCTCACAGCAAGCTGATCATGACTACAACATATGTTACTTGTTCTTTTGGCTCAAGTTATGGTTGTCTTCTTTTTCTTTCTATCTCCAACTCTCTCAGGAGCAATAAATGCCAGCAATAAATATTTTCAGCCTTACAAGGATTTCAATAAATTAGGGTTCACATCCAAGTTTTGGGCAACTTCCTGTATTCTAAATAGAATCTAAATGAATGTCTTCCAAAGTCTACACAGCACAATAATAATAATAAAAAACATCTAAATCATTAAAATGAGCACCAGCCCTCCGCTCCGTGAATAATGTATAAAACCAAGCTGCATTATATTAGCAAAGGATAAAAATTAGAGATGGGTGAAAGTAAAAATGTTTTTTGATTCCACAAAGAACATCCTCTATGGCTCTAGCTCAGAGCTCCATCTTGTGGAGTATTATATATATGTGGTTTCATTTTTCTGTTTGCCACGATGTTTTGATTTTGCAATTTATTTAAAAAACGTGTATCAGAGTGTAAGCCATCTTCAGTGAAGAGCTTCAGAATGAAACTAGTAATACCAGAGCACAACCACCAAGAATAACTATATAACTTTCTTGTCTGACTTGCTCAACCTGCCTAGACCGACACTGTTACTACCATGCATACCTTTCAGCTTTCTCCCATTAGAAACAGTACAGTACATTCTCCTTGGTGATAGTTGTAACCTAGACAACTTGTGTATTGTAGCTAGTGATCCACTTTGAATCTGCATCTCATGAATCAAGTCTCATCAACATCTCATGTTTTACTCTGTTACACCAGTTTAAGTATGTAGAACTCCATTGTCTTGAATACAGTTATTAGGCTTAGGGCCTGACTCTAAGCCCATTGAAGTAATGGAAAAACTCCTATTGACTTCAATGAGCTTTAGACCAAGCCTTTCATTAAGACCTCTGGGCCAAATTCTGTTCTTACTTAGGCACTGGTGCCAGTACAAAATTGTTCCTTATAGAACATTTGTCAGCACTCTATTTATTTATACAAAGTGGGTTAGGAGAGATTGAATGTGACCCACTCCAGAATACCTAATAGCATGGTGGCCAGGGCATTCACCTGGGAGTGGGGGAGACTTGAATCACAATTCCAGAGCAGGGATTCAAATTTGTATTTCCTACATACCAGATGAGCACCCTAACCAGTGGGGGCACCATTACTGCCTCGTTGGTTGTGTGAATATCGGTGGTGTCTAAATCCCCTTGTGAATCTAGCCCTTTGCTTTTATTTTAAAAAATGGTTCAATGCCCAAAATCAACTGATTTCAAGTCCAACAAAATTGTTAGTAAGTACTGTGCATGAAACATGTCAAAAATCCACCTAAACAGAAAAGAACCTCTGATAAACAATGAACAGTTAGCACATGGTCTAAAGTTGGTGTATTTATTTGCATATGCCAGTAAAGACTGTTTTGATGTTATAGTAGTAGTCTCATTACCCACAGATTATTAGAAAATATCGCATCAAAACATGTAATGTTCATGAAATATATATTTCCCAGGTAGGGAATCCCTGAAGGTTGTATGTCTGATAATGGTCTGTCATTTGATGGACATAAATTTAAATTTGCTAGAGAGTATGGGTTTAAGCATGTGACTGAGTCCCAGGTATCCTCAATCCAACAGTCCTTTAGAGAATGGTGTAAAAATTAAGACTTTTTTTGAAAAAGGCCACTGACTCATAAACTGATCCATATTTGGCTTATGTTTGCCACCCAACCAGGATTGTCCTGGAGTCTCCAGGAATTGAAGATTAATCTTTAATTAAAACTTATGTCATGTGATGAAACCTCCAGGAATACATCCAACCAAAATTGGCAACCCTAATTTGGCTATGCTGAACCAAAGAGCAGCACCAATGAATCATGGACTGGAGCCTGCAGAAAGACTGTTTGGCAGGAAGTTGAGAACTAGACTCCTAATTTAATAGTAAGTCCTAATGGCAAGAGTGACCTAGATGTATATGTAAGCAGAGTCAGGATAAACTCTACCCTGACATCTGGTGATGAATTATGGTGAGGATGGAAAAGAACTTCAGGGGCTGATCTTGTTTGCATAGGCACACCCACCCGACTAGCCTGGGACAACAACAACTGAAAGTGGTTACTTTGGCTGGTGTGGGATCCGCAGTTTCTCTGTTATTGGGGCAGGAAGAATAAAGTGTTGTTACCTTGATTCTGTGAATCAAGGCCAGTGGAACTGTTGAATGACAGAGGGACTCACCAGTAACTAAGTAGCACTCGCTAGACAAGGGGCATAGGTTACAAAACCCAGTGAATTGAGAGAGGTTGGGGACAGGTATGTGTACCTGATGGTATGGGCCCCCTTTTGAGGGCCTGGGACACCAATTATATTACCCCCTCTCTCCACTTAGCAGAGCTAAGTTTGCTTCTATTAGGAGTCTAGCTAGAAATCACTGAACTGAATTCACTTTGGGCCAATGGTGCACCAGGACTGGGGCTCCCCTACTACAAGCTGAAATCACTAAGAGCTGAAATCACTAAAAGAGCTAAAATTGCTGAGCTGAGATCACTAAGTGCTGTGTTAACCAGTGGGGGAGCCTGAAGATATATTGCTAAGCAGCTGGCAGAGCCGAGCAGTTTGTGGGATGGTTGGAGCAGCCCATGGAACAGCGAGTGGAGCGGCGCAGAGTAGAGCTGAGCCATTTTTGCGGGGGCAGCTGGAGCGGTTCATGGGACGGCTGGTGGAGTGGAGCGGCTGGCAGAGCTGAGCAGTTTGCCGGGACGGCTGGAGGAGCGGAGCGACGCGGCGCAGCTGGTAGAGCAGAGCCATTTGTGGTAAAGGGTGCAGCAGAACTCCACGGAGAGGTGGGGCAGTCGGCCTCGGACCACGTAAGGTGCCCTTAACATCCCGTGTGCCCCCACCCCCATTTCCGCCCAGGCTGGGGGGTAAAACTTTGCAGATAAACTTTTGAACTCTGGGGCCGCACTGACCAACTTTGGGGTTGTTGGACTTTGGGGTGATTGTACTTAAGACCCTGAAGGGAAAAGGACACTGCCAAACTTACTTGGAGGTGGGTCTTTTGCTCATGGTTTGTGTTATGAATCCTGTTTGTGGTGTTTCCCCAACATAATGCCGCATTGTTTCCCTCCTTTATTAAAAGGCTTTTGCTACACTCAGACTCAATGCATGTGAGAGGGGAAGTATTGCCTCCTAGAGGCGCCCGGAGGGTGGTATGTAATTGTCCCAGGTCACTGGGTGGGGGCTTGAGCCAGTTTTGCATTGCGTTATTGAAATGGAACCCCTAGATACTGAACCCTTGTTGCTGCCAATCAGAAGGGCAGAAGGGTTACATATATAAGCAACAAAGTGTAAACAAAAAATATATTATGACTGAGGGTCCAATGTGGTGGAGCCTTTAAAGCCCAAAGAAGCTGTGCAGCTTCACAATGGTACTTGCTGGGCACAGAGGACAAGAGTGACTCATGAGGTTGCTGCATGATCTAATGAAGTACAGACTCCTGAAGTACATATGTTTTGGAGGAACAGGAGACATCTGTAATATCTTTCTAAAGAAGAATGGAGATAAGGAGGCAGATACTTTACAGATAGCTACAGGACAAAGCACTGAAGGAACCACTGAGGATCCTTCAGATCAGCAAGTAGAGCAGTCTGCTAGTGCAAGCATTGCAGTGTTGCCTCATAGATCCAATAGACTGAGCAGAGCACCTGAAAGACTCGTTAGCAGTGCTCAATAAAGTTGAGTATATTATGGTATTTGTAAAAAACCAGTTGGTATATATAGGGTGGGGCGAGCAGGGCAGCCACCCAAGGCGCAAAGCCGTGAGAGCAGAAAAATGGAATGGAAATAGAGGTGGCACAAAGCCCCACGTGGTAGGGCTCAGTCAGGCCAGCCCTGCGCCACCTCCACCCCGACTTGCCTCAGCGGGCCACCCAGCCTGTCTGGGTTGGGGGGCGGGGAGCTGCAACAAAAACATCTAGGTGGGCACATGATCCCCCCATGTGTTGCCTCCAGGTGGAAAATACAATAATAAAAACCAGTGGGGTCACAAATATGCTTGCTTGCCCTGGGCGCTAAAATGCCTAGTTATGGCTCTGGGCATATATGTTATTGTTGAGATGGTAGGAGTATGTACTCTCTTTAAGAGCAGAACACATGCTAGAAAAAGCTAGCTGGAAGCAGTCTGGTGTCACCTTCACCAGATACACAGTTAGGAGCTCATGCATTTCTTTTGTTTTCTGTAACTGTTTTAGTTCTACTAAAGCCTTCTAAGAGTCCAGAATGTGCCTCCTTCTTATAAATCCACATAACACAATGTTTTTGCTTAAGCTAAAATTAAGCTTTTTCCAACTTTCAGATTCACCAAAAATTCTGAACCATTTAAGTTTGGGGTTGACCCAAAATCCAAAAATGAGGGGTTTTTTTAGCTCATAGCAAACAAACAAATCAGTTATTCACTCAGCTCTACTTAGGAAATCATCCACGAACAGATCTTGCTGATAAGAATCTTTTCCCCCCAAGACTATATTTTCTTTTGCATTAATTAATATTTGTAAAGGACATTATGGATAAAAAAGCCATATGTAAGCCTTGTGTCAGGGCACACCACTGCAAAGGTTCCTTTGTCAGTCTCCAGCACTTCCTACTGGCCAGCTGCCTCTGACTGAGTCTTCTGTGGTTCAGCCCTTCAGCCAAGTCACAAAGTTCAGACCCCTTCTGAGGTAACAAGAAGGTCCCAATAAAAGTGCACAAAAGAACCTTCACTCCCCCCATCCCTTTTGGGCTATTCCTCAGTACATCCTTCAGTCAGTCTTCAGCCCTACTCTGGGCTCAATATTTCCTTCTGTTGAGCATCCATGCCCCTTCCTCGGGGGGTTGGTAGTGGAACCCAGGCCCACTGTCTACTCTGGGTTCCAGCCCAGGAACCCTGTATTAAGCAGCTAAGTCTGCTTCTTCAGGCATTCTGCTGTTTTCCTGTGTTACTATTTGTAGTCCATTGCTGACGATTATGATGATATATAATAATAAAATATAAAACTTGTTCAGACAATTTTTGAGTGAGAAAGCCATTGCACAGGGGCAGTCCCACTCTCTTGGCTATGGAAGCCAGATTCCAGTGGCACAAAGAATCATTACGACTGGGGATTTCCTTAGCTGCAGTGAGTGACCAAGACATCTTCCATACCTTGTCATGCTCCCTGTGGCCCACAACACATTGCTGAACCGCCTTCCTGGACATTGAATCACAAATTGATTTCCTCCCCCCAGTCCACCAGAACAGTCTTCATATGCTAGAGAAAGGCAGTTTCCCTATCTCGCCAAGGGCAAAAGACCCATCGGCTACCCTCACCTAGTTTGGCCCGTTCATCGAAGCGGTTTCCCAGGGCATGGCCGCTGTCCCATGCAAACAGCTACTTGGAGCCATAGGTGAGAGCTGGGTATAGGTGGGGACCAGAGCAGATGAATTACTCCCAAAAGAGCACAATGTGTTCCTCCAACAGAGGTACTACCCCTCCATAGTCCCCCATACACCCCTACCTCTAAACCTTCTTGCATTGCTTCCTTGCAGCCTGTGCTTTACACAGCCTCTGTTTGGTTCTCAGGCCTTTGGCTTTCCCCTAGATCCTTTCTTTGCTGAACTAACCACTTTTGTACCATCTTGGACTCCACTGAAGTGCCTAACTTGCCCTACCTCAGGGGCTCCTGCACAGGAACATAACCTGTTCCTTATGGATTTTCCTGCCTGGCTTCTTGCCTGTTTAAGTCCTATCTCCGGGCTCCCCTCCACAAGAGTCTGACCTGCTATCTGTGAATTTCTCTCCCAAGTCAATCCCATTTCCTCCACTTCCTCATAAGGTCCAGGTGCCTAATAATCCTTCCCTAGCTCCACCCCCTCTGGCAAGGAGGCAATCAATCCACCAATCACACATAAATTAGCTGGCTCTTAACACCTTCCCTAAAAGGTGATGGGAGTAAGCCCCACTGTGCCCCATATACATGATTAGTATTATTACTTAGTTTCATCCCATTATTCCTAATTATAGTCCCTCTCTTCCAGTCCTCAACACTTCCTGTAAGGCAGTACTACCTCTGGAGCATGATCACCATTCCAATATAGCCTCCATTCTCTTACCAAGACAGATGATGTAAGCATTAAGTAAATAAGATTTCTTAGTGCTCATCTTGTCTTCCACACACTCATAATATGAGATTCTTTAAATCTAACATTACTTACTAGACACCATTATCCAACAAAAAAAGCTTTGTTGCAGGCAATTATGAAAAGTACTGTATAAATTATGTAGCAATATTTTGCTCTAATATATCAAAAGGAACAAGCTGCTACATTGTCAGAAGGCTGGCTATTAATAAAAATGAGGGCCCTTATGTTGTCTGTTTAAAAATTGTGGATTGGAGCAGAAAGGGGATTAAAGAACAAGAAGAATATATTGAGAATGAGAGGACATTGAGGTATCTCAGGTATAAAACAGAATCCCAAGTGACAAAGCAGACCTCAAAGGAAAAAGAGAAATCATTAGGATGAGTAAGTAAATGGCTTTTCCACAACAGCTGTGTTACCAGGGACGTGACAAGAACACAGCCATTTTCTCTCAAAAGATAACTTGTAAGACACCAGGCACTAGATCTTGGCCAACACTATTCACCCCTATTGCCACTGGAGTTGCAAAGAGATTGTAAAGCTGCCCTAAAAGGGTAGCTGAGAATCCTTTTAGCATGCTTGCCATTGATATAACTTATAGCAGCAAGTGTGAACTGCCACCCCTCTTCCTGCATCCCAGCTAACTCAGGAATTTTGGGGAGGACAGAGATGATGACAGAGAAAGGAGAAGGTGGGTATACATCATACCCACCTTCTCCTTTCCACTTCAAGTCCTGTTGCAGGTGGAGCATAGCCAGACACAAGGATCATGACCAGAAGTGCCTACATCAAAGAGCTTTAAAATCTAAATTTTAGGTGCAGCAAAAGAGAGCATAATAAAATGAGGGAAGGAGTGGAGTAAGATGGGGGTACAATGAAAAGATCAAGGATTCATTGTGATGGTTTTGCACGTAGTGTGTGTATTAACTCTACTCTTCTACAACATGGCAGAATTGAGATTTTAAGCAAGCTTTGAATCTGCAAGAGGTGGTTGCTTGGTGATCGGAAATTGAGAGTGTGTTCAATGCATCAGGGGGTCGTAGATGCTGGAACTAGGGATCCTGGGGATGCTGCTGCACCCCTGACTTGAAGTGGTTTCCGTTATAGCACCCCCACTAAAATTTGTTCCAGCATCTCCATAGAGGGTGGCAGCATGAAAGGAAATACAGATTCCGGAATGGGAGAAGGAAATGAAAGGGTTAATTACTGTGCTACAAACTTGCACCTGAATAGGAAAAAGATACAAAATACAATTTAGTGGATTGTGTTACTTTAATGAAGAACATCAACTTCTGTTTGGACAGTACGTCAACCACAGAGTATATGCTACCTTGCTGCAGTGATGAAGGCACAGTTCTGTAAATACATATGCTTCGGTAACAGGATGGGGAGTATGAGTAATATTATTTATAACTCTAATACACTCCTCTTTTTCCTGCACCTCAGCCTGCTTCTCTGCTGAAGCACAGACCACTCTTCGGTCTTTTCAGGATTTAAAAAAAGCATTACCAGAGTTAAACTGCTCTCCCCTGACATCTAGTGATGAGTGGGGGAAAAGACTTCAGGAGCACATCGTGTTTGCACTGACATGCCTACTCTCCCTACCTGCGCAGCAGGTATAGCAGCTTTGCCAGAGAGATCAGTTGTGGCTGGTTTTAGATTACAATTCACTCTATTTGAATGCAGGAATAATGATTGTACGAGTGAAGGGCAGCAGAACTGTGCTTAGCCTGCCCTGATTGAGGGAGTCACCCTAAACTGAATCTCACTTGCTAAGTGGGGGGTACAGATGCCAAATCCCAGTGAAGAGAAGAGTGGGTGGGGACTGGGGTTTTTGCCTGGTGGTGTGCGATATGTCTGCAGTGCAATTAAAAACCCAAGACTGCCCCATGCCAGGTGACTTTTGGGGCTTGGGCTGGAGCCTGGGCTCTAGGACCCTGTGAGGGGGAAGGGTCCCAGAGCATGGGGCAGACCACGCTGGAAAGCCTACACTGCAATTAAACAGCCCCTTAGCCTGAGCCAGGTGGCACGGGCTGGCCATGGGTGTCTAATTGCAGTGTAGACTCACCCATGGAGTCTGCCCAATGAGTCCTGCCCCTCTCCAGTGTTTAATGACAGAGCTGATTCAATTCAATTAAGAGTCCTTGTTTCCAGTTGACGATTCCTGGAGCTGATATCACTGCTGAGCAGATTTAGGGGCTAAGTCTTAGACCTTGCGTGGGGACAGTGTTGCAGCAAAAGGCAACACAAACTGTGCTGGCGGTGAGGTTCCTCACTACCTGCTGAAATCACTGAGAGCTGGGTTAAGTGGTGGAACCTCAGAACTTGATGTGCTGCAGCAGCGGCAGAAGAGAGACAGCAGCAGTTGTGAGCCTGCTGTAGAGGTGGCAGCAGCAGAGGGATTGCTCAGCACCTATGGAGAATAGTAGCCTGACAGTTCCTTTCCAAACTCCTCAGCAAAAGCAGTTTGATCCTCACAGCTATCAACAATTCCAGTCCCAGAGTCAATAATTGGCCATCGCCTTAGCTGACAGGGAGACTGTTATCTGGATCCAAAATACTGGCTTTTGGATGTAGGCCTCACAACAAAAACTTCTTTCCCTATTTACAGAACACACAAATGGATGCCTCTCCCTAGCTGCTCAGTTGGAGACTCCACTTACCTTATCCTTACCCCTAAGATCAGGCAACTGCTATCCATTTCCTATTGTCTTGACTCCCCCACTTCCCTGGCCTTGCTTCTCCCCACCCTCCCGGGTTTTTCCTCTGTTGGTCCAAATTAGAGAAGTCCCAAGGCAGCAGGAGGCAGACAAGTTTTGCTGCTGCAGCTTTTTCCCAACTCTCCCATTCATTGCTTCTGGCTGCCCCAAGATCCTTTCACGGCTATAGGATCATACATCAAAGGTTGGGCAGGTCTGTCCCTTAGTCCTGGGGCTTTTGTATACAGCTGTGCCCAGTCTTAAAAACTGTGACATCAGAGAAGCTTTTTGCCTCATCATGAAAGATCCTCCTGCAGGCTTCAAAATCCCATGATTTGTGATCAGTTCATGAGAGCTGGCAATATGTCCTTCCCCTGGCTACTTGGAGGAGACTCATCTTACCCACCATCCCCCCAGGCTGGGGCACTGGGCATTCTATCCCTTGTACCTCAGTCCTCTACAACTCCTAAAGCTTCCTCCTGCTCCCCTCAGTCCTCTGTCCCCCCTCACTTTTCACTCTGTCTCTGCTGTTCCTGTTCCTGTCTAGCCCTGAGCCACAGAGGGACAGCCATTTTCCCTGTCGGCATGGTGTCAATCTCATTGAAAACTGTGGGAAGTGGCAGATAACTTTATTAAAGGCAGTCTCACTTCCACATGCAGATAGAGAGTAAGGAAATGGTGGCCATCTTGCTGGCAGTAATTAGCGATGGTGGCCTTTTAAGGGAAAATTCATGAGCTGGCAGCCTTTTCATCATGTCTTCATGAGACGGTGTTTTTTTTTTTTAACAGATCACTAGAATCATGATAAATTGTGAGTCAGCAATGTGAATATGTGGAACTTGCTAGGCTGCTTGCCCTTAATGGAAACCTTCCACACAGCTGCAGAGGCAGCTACAGATCATGTCAAGTAAACACCACATGCCCTCCTCTACATGCCTCTGAGACCTGCTGACTAAGTATCCTGTTCTGTTCTCTGCATATTTGTAAAGACACAGAAGATTCAACAAAAATCCATGTCTCCTTCCCCACAGCTTGTCTGCCCTCTTTAGACTAAAAAATATAATCAATTGCTGCAGTACAAGCATGAGAGTTGCATTTCGTCACTCAACTCCAATTAATTTATTTTCAGTTATTCTGTCTGACTTCTCCTTAATGCATCTAGGAGTCTCATGCTTCAGGGATGGCATTCACTAAGGAGTATGATGATGATTCAGGCTCTTCTCCAAACCAAAATCCCATATCTGACCATGCACAGAAATCAAAATTCACAGCTCCAGTCAGTCTCTATAATGGACCAAATCTGACCACTCCAAACTTGGATAAAATTAGTACAGTAACTCCTCACTTAAAGTCATCCCAGTTAATGTTGTTTCATTGTTACGTTGCTGATCAATTAGGAAACATGCTCGTTTAAAGTTGTATAATGCTCCCTTCTAACGTCGTTTGGCAGCCGCCTGCTTTGTCCATTGCTTGCAGGAAGAGCAGCCCATTGGAGCTAGCTGGTGGGGGCTTGTAATCAGGGTGGACTGGTAGCCTCCCTATTAGCTCCCCATTCCCCTAAGTTCCCTGTGCTGCAGCTGCCCAGCAGGCTAGCAATTGCCGGCATTGAGCTGTCCCTCCCCCACTGCCATGTCCTGCTCCTGCCCTCTGCCTTGGAGCTGCTCCCAGAGACTCCTGCTTGCTGTGCAGGGGGACGGGGGAATTGGGGGGCTAATGTCAGGGTGTCCCCCTCCCCCCGCTCCTGCACCCCGCTTACCCCATTTCCATAGAGCAGGGGGGACACACCACAGGGTTCAGGACAAAGGGAACTTCCAGGCAGCAGCTGCGGTCTCAGCAAGCTGATCTAATTAACAAGGCAGTGTACTTAAGATTGGGGTCAGCTAATAAAGGGGAAATGTGCATCTCTCGCTCTCAGACACAGGGTGTGTGTCTCTGTCTGCTATGTTCTCTCCACTCCCTCCATGCCTGCTGCCTTGTAGAGGTGAGGCTACATTAACAATCAGTTAACCCTTGAGGGCTCAGCCAAATGCTAGTTCGTCATTTAGCAGTAAGGCATTCCCTGCGAAATATCCTATCCTCTGACTTCACCACCTCAACCCAGCTTCACAATCATCATCACTGTGTACCAGTATTAAATTGTTTGTTTAAAACTTATACTGCATGTGTATATAAACGAAGTGATGATGTTGATGGACCAAGCACTCATTAGGGTATAACTGGCTATACAACAGGATTATTATTTTTTGCGTAGCCAGTGCAGGCTGTCAAGTTACCAATGTATCACGATATGCACAATCCTATTGTTTGCCAGATTAACTAATCATTCTTCATATTTTATGAAGTATACCAGTTTGTGTGAAAGATTCATCATCCGATACATTGAAATTCATTTCCCTCCTTCTCTGTTCCTCGTAATTTCATTAATAATACATGCAGGTTCATCTTCTAATCTTTTACTAGACTTTTTATAGTTCAGATTTTATGAAGCACAGAAGTTGTGTGATAAAGACTCATTGTTCTATATTTATTGGCATTAATCTATGATCAATTAGCCTTTTAAATATATTAAATCCTTCATGTTAAACTGTTCCACTATTATCCATTTCTCCCTAATATAACTGATTGCTCTTCGTTTAATTTTCTGGGATGAAAACCAAGCTTGTTCATATCTTTCAGGTATCCAAAATTAAAAAATATGTTTTCTTTAGTAAAATATTAAAAGATCTTTTATTCACATTTGATCTTCCTTTGAAAACATCTTCTGGTTCAATAGGCTTCAGCCAATTTTCTTTTTGATTCTTAGGTAAAAGTTTTTACTACCACTGGTACATAAGAGATTAATCAAAATATTTGGTTTGGGTAAATAGATAATACAATTTAACTGAATCGTTACCTATGTAAATCAAGTCCTCACCCCCACAAAATTTCAGAACATACTACAGCTGATTCATTTCCAGCTGTTGTATACAGTTTCAAGTAATGGTAAAGGTATATGTGCATTTTTGTTTTAGGGACATTCTCAGTACTGTTGGTTATTTGAGTCAATGTAATTATATCATTTCATTTGCTTGTTGCATTTTAAATTATTGGGCCTGTTTTTTACTAACTTTTTTATTAATTTTCATAAAGAAACAAAAATACAAAAAGGTTAAAGACTTACAGCTTGTATATGTTACCAGATACTGCACATTTCATAGGCTACTCAATAAAATTATGAAATTACACATCTTTACACCATGTCAAAGATGCAAGAGCAGCTAATACAAAATCAGACAATATTACAAACATAACATGTTAGGGTGGGAGTGACAATTAAAAAAAAAAAGACAGACAAATAGTCAAAGGGAAGGAGAGGGGACGGGAAGAGGGAAGGGGAAAAGGAGAGAAGTCAGGTTGAGTGGAAGTCTGGCGTTATTTGAGCTATCTCATCATTCTTTATCCAAATGTATCAAGAAATGTTGTCAAATTAATATAAATTCTCTCAGCCTCAATAAGCTGTTCTTTCTTTTGCTGCTAACTCAGACAGGATCAAATGCCATTGCTCTATTATGAGCACCAGCCTATTCCTCCATTTTTGTAAAATTATGCACTTGATAATCAGAGCAGCCCTCAAGAAACAAAATCTTTGTGGTGGAGTTAAACCTAGTGCAGTAGGTATAGTTAGCTGATGTTTGGTTGCTGAAGCCAAGTATTATTTTCACTCTTGTATCCAACTCTTTCCACAGCTGCCTGTCTGTCGGACAGTCCCATAGCATATGCATCAGGGTTCCTTTTTCTTTATTACACTGCCAACAAACATCAGAGGACAAGACCCTCTTCTTGCACAACATTTGTGGCATCCAATATATTTGGAATAGAATCTTTTGCTGTATTAGACATCACCAGAGATCCACAGAAGCATTTTTAACATTCGTTAATATGCTCTGCCATTGGGAGTCTTTCAGCTCATCTTTCCATTTGTTCACAAAGACCAATGGATTTCCTCTTCCTCAGCAAGGTACACATAGTGGACATGGGCATGGGGAGGTTATGAAGCATTTCCAAGTCTTCCAGTAGCTCTGGGGCCCCTGGCAATCCTGGGGCATGCAGATCAGACAGGTACAACTAAAAACACTTGCTAATGTAAGTACTGCCAGTCTGCTGAGGGTGGCAGGCCATGTGGTTGCTTTAGTGTTAGAAAAGAGACAAAGCCCTCATTCTTGACTAATTGGGCAATCCATGTGATGCCTTTGCTCAGCCAGTTCTTCCAAATTATAGGGTTTTTCCCCCAGTTTGCAAATATGTGTTACACCAACTAGGTACTTTTGCATCTAAGGCTTGTGAAGTTAAATATGGGTCATCATATTTAACTTCTGTACCTTTGATAATTTATTGATATCAGAGCTGTAACAAACCCGACTTGATTTGGGCATATGACAGAATCCAAAACCTTCTCCAGTCTCATTGCCAGAACTCCTGCCAATATTTTGACATCACCATTAATAAGTGAAATTGGCCTATAATTGGAATGTAATATGGCATCTCTTCCGGGTTTAGGAATAAATAGAGCTTCTCTCAGTGTAGGGAAAAGGGGGTACTGTTGATGTTTAATGTTATGCGTATTTGAAGTAAGAGTCAAATCAGGGTGACTGATAGGTCTAACTTAAATATTATAGCAGCATCTAAATAAAGGCTGCATTAAGTAGAAACTTTATAAGGTTGTTACCATGGTTCTTGTCCTGGCTAATATAATGTGTCAGGACTCAAGGTTCATCTACAATAAAAAAATTAGCAATTAAATCCTAGCAAGAATTCTGAACCAAGTTTTGTGACTCTCATCTCAGAATGCCACCCTCAGCTGAGATTAACAGGGGGAAGCATTAGATATCTGCCTTGTAATCAGGTACATCTGATCTTAATTAGGTTCAGAGGCTTGAAGGAGAGGAGGGATGTTCTTGGGGTTTAGGCACTGGATTAGAACCTAAGGAGATCTGGATTCAGTTCTCTGCTCTACCACAAACTTCCTGTGTGATCTTTGCCAAGTCACTTAGAGTGGAATCCACTAAAGTATTTAAGCTCCTATGGGTTAGTCTAAACTGCTCTGCAGTTTGGATGCTCTTTCAATCAGGACCAGTCAGTGCAAATGAAGTACCTTTTAGTTCACAGCAGCACCATCTACCCAGGGGAGTTACAGCACAGCATGCTAGGGAATGCTTCAGTTCATGTCCCTGTAGTCCACACTCAGGGGTGTGTGGATAAACTCTTAGGGCTTGTCTCCACTTACTGTGGATCGACACTGCGGCGATCAATCCACCGGGGTCGATTTAGTAGGTCTAGTGAACACCTACTAAATCGACTATCGATGGCTCTCCCATCAACTCCAGTATTCCAACAGAGCAAGAAGCATAAGGTAAGTTAATGGAAGAGTTTCTTCTGTTGACCCAGCATGGTGTAGACACCGCAATAAGTCGACCTAGGGTACATCGACTCCAGCTACATTATTCAGGTAGCTGGAGTTGTATAACTTAGGTCCACTTAACCCCGTAGTTTAGACCTGCCCTCAGTTTCAGGTTTAGGTGCTTACGTTCCAGATTTAGGCTCCCCTGTGATCCACAAAACTGCTGAACAATGTAGGTGCCTAAACTCACTTGGCACCTAAGCTTTCAGGGTAAAAGTTCCCTTGAGTCTGTGCATATGCACTGCTACCTCACTCTAGGCATCCTGACTCCTCTCTCCTGCCTAAGACCTAGAGTGATTTATGAAGCAGGAGAAGATAGGTATTTCTCCTCCTAAATCACATGAGTTACCCAATCTGGTAGGCATCCTCAGAGGCCACCTGCAGGATCAGGTTGCATTCAAAATCTGGCTGGAGGAGGAAACTTCTAGTCAATGATTAGAACACTCCTCTGAGATGTAGGCAACCCTGGTTCAATTCCCCCCATCTGCCAAACGGGGAGAGAGGATTTGAACAGGGATCTCCCACCTCTTAGGACAGTGCTCTTATCACTGCACTATGGGATGTTCTGATGTGCAACTCCCTCAGTCTCTCCTGTTGAAGCTGTTCCACTGTGGATAAATAATGAAACAGTGATTGGAGCAGGGGGACTGGACCCTGGGTTGGAACAAGTTTTATGGTGGAGGTGCCGAAAATCATTGAACAAAACTGTATATGATGGAAACTATTTCAAACTAGGGGGTGCTGCTGCACGCCTACTTCCAGCACCCCTGCACTAAGCAGAGTAAGTGCCTTGCTACTACCCACGCATAGATGCCAATTTCTACGAGAGGCGTGAGGCTTAGGTTATACCCCTATCATCGGCATCCCCCATTGGCTAGATTAGGCAGCTCCCCGCTTCCCATGCTGGCTTTTGTGGGTTGCAGTGTAAGGCACATCTCTTCCCATTCATTGTATAAAGAGCCTAAGCACCTAACTCAGATTTTGTGGATTACAGTGTTGTCCCTATGATTTTCTAGGTGCCAGGATGCTGAACATTGCAACATTTAAATTCCCTTGTGGATCCAGGCCTTAATCTATCTGTGCTTCAGTTTCCTATCTGTAAAATCTGGATAATACTACTTCCTTTGTCCGCCATGTCTATTTAGATTATAAAATCTTCAAGTCAAGGACTTTCTTTTTGTATGTCTATGTACAGTGTGGTTTGGTCCTGCCTCTAGTTACTACTGTAATACAAATAATACATTTTAGAGTGCTGGTCTCCCTTCAGTGAAGAAAGAGGGGAGGTAGTGAAGCCTAACAGCAAGAGAAGAACAGGAGTCCTGGAGAGCTGCAGGAATTTCCCTTAATATACTGTTCTGCTTTGGTTTCTAAAGACTCTCCATGTGCATGAGAAGGATGACACCAGAAGTGTTGCTAATGTGATTTTTGTTGTTGTTGTTTGTATTCAAAAAATCTAAATAAACCTGAAAAACCAGAATGGGTTTTCTCTTAGTCTGGGATGCCTGTTCAATTGCAGAGAGCCTGGCCGTAACACAACTCCTTACAATTAGAATTATACAACTGCATTTTCTTTTGGACATCTCATGCATATCCAGCCATCAACTGGATATCAACATATTTATCGATTTCTAGTAGGTTTTCAATGTCTATTAGTTTATTCTTTTCATTTTGGCATTCAGAACTTTCCAAGGATTTCAGTATTTTCTGCTCAAACAATAAAAACAGCACAGTTTATCAAAACACAACAGACACCAAATCAAGTCTGGAAGTGACAAGACTGGCATGCACAAAAGGTCACATCTCTCAACAATTAGAAGCCAGAGGACATTGGTGGTCTTGCTGTGTGGAAGCAAAAGGCATAGAAAAAGTGCACAGGAAATGGAGTGTGCTTTCTGGAGTGTTCAGGCCAGTGAAGAATCTAGAAAGAATGAGAGCTGCCTTTTCTCAGCTGGAATCCTCCTGGTGAGGAGGAAAGGGGAAGTTTCTTGTCCTCAATTAAGGATCTAGCTATGCTGGTTTTATCAGCTGTGTGTGCTATCCTTTCTGTGCTTTCCACACTTCTCCCCTGTGAGGGAAGTTGTGCATCTAACTGTGTGAGTGCTAACTTATGAAGTTTGAAGTTCGTGTTTTACCCTTCTGCAAGAGGATAACATTTGACCTCAAGTTTCAAATATATTGTAGGAAAATGACTAGCAGATTTAAATTTTGGCAGCTACATATTAGCATATTACCAAACTCCAGGCTGATTTATTACAGTTCAATATAAAAAAAAAAAAACACATTTACAAAAACACACTCCTATTGTAATGATCAGCAAGTGGCTTAACAAATATTGAAAACATTTGCCTGCAATGTAAAACAAGAGTCTAGCAGTGACCAATAATTTAATGACATTCTATTACTGCTTTCCTCATTAGGACTCCTGGGAAGGTATGATCTGTGATTAATGAGAGATCATTTATACAGCATTACCAGTTGTCAAATAATTAGAATTATCAATAACATTACATCATAATCACTATGCAAATAATTTACATAATGTAATAGAATATCTGGCCATAACAGGACAAACAATTAATAATATTAATTGAGGTTAGTTAGTTATCACAGGATAAATAATATTAGTAATTAAACAAAGTCAAGCTTATAAGGTTTCATCTAGCTAATAACTAGTGAGCGTCTTTAGCTAAATACACCTAACCTTGTAGAAATGTACAATACTAATGTCATTATCTATTATAATCTGAACAATTAAAATGAACAGATATAAAATAATATCCTGCTGAAAAATTAGGTTTTATATCTGGGTGACATAAAGAGAGAGGAGATGACTCTTACTGAACTTTACTGATCCCTACCATCTACAGTATGTTTGTGTTTTACTTTCATATATAAAGCCTTAAATAATATTGATCCAAAGTATTTGTGCAATCACCAACTGCTCTACCTCCCCTTTCCACCTCAGATAAGATGAATCTGCTGATCTGCCCTATTTTTGTAACTTCAAGAGGCTGGGACATAGGATGTAGCAACCTTCATGGAACTTGGAGGGGAAAATGCAAGTTGCAGGAGGGAAGAGTTTGGAGGAGGCACTGGGAAGGCAGTCTGTGTGCACATGGCTGGAATGCTAGCTGCTTTTGCACCATCTCTGTAAATAATTCTTTTTAAAAAGAGCCAGTTACAGAACTATGGAGTCCTCTCATTTTATTATTCAGCACATGATATATGAAACACCAGGGTTCTCTGCATGAAGGATCTATGATTTCTGAAGGCTCTCTATCCTGCATACCACAGTCTATGTCCTACTTCCGGGCAGAGTCGGCTTTAGGGCGATTCAGCTGATTCCCCAGAATTGAGCCCCGTGCCCCTAAGAGGGCCCCGCAACATCCCAAAGGAGCTGCCGCCGAAGTCTCACCGCTGTCTTTGGCAGCAGCTCAATCGCTGCCGCGGAGGAAGGTCCCTCCGCCGAAGTGCCACCGAAAGCACCGGCAGCCAGTTGAGCTGCCACCGAAGTCCTGGCACTGTCGTCATTGGCAGCTCAATCGTTGCCGCTGTCTTCGGCGGCGTTTTAGTGGAGGGTCCTTCCTCCGTGGCAGCGACTGAGCTGCCGCCGAAGACAGCGGCGGGACTTCGGTGGCAGCTCCTTCGAATCTGGCCCCGCGGTGCCTAAAGCCGGCCCTGCTTCCACGTGACCCTGGAAATGTTTGTGTTTCCTTTTTGGTTGGGCTGGGGTCTGGATTGGTGCATGTTAGTTGTATACTGGTCCAAACCTGCTTTCTTTGGATTCAGTGCGATCAGAACGAGGCCCTAAGTTTGTTGATTGTTGGGTAATTTATTTGATGATGTCATGTTGCTTTTGTGACTACAGGCGAGTCTCATCTTACGCAGGGGTTCCGTTCCGCGGTTAGCGCGTAAAGCAAAAACCGCGTATAGTCAAAATTACATTGAGTTGAATGGCGGGCGGAATCGCCCACACTCAAGGTACAGTAATAAAAAATTGCGTTTTTTCTCGTTTTTGTTTTTGCCGACCGTGTAAAGCTGAAATCACACATGTTAAATGCGCGTAAGATGCGACAGACCTGTAGTTTATTTTTATAGCACTGATATACCTTTATGTTAGAAGGCTTTTATAAATAAATACATATTCTTGTGTCTACCACCTGGGTGATTGACACAACAGCTGGTTTAACCAGTTAGTGGAGCCCCATCTGGTGGCTGAACTAGCTACTGCTGTTAAAATTCAGCTAGGAGTGTTTTTTTTCAAAGTGTAATCAAGGATGCGATATCAAGTATATTTAGAGGTGAAATATAAGTATGAATTCATGTTGTAATTCGAGGCTTACAGGCCTCAGACTTGTAAAATATTTAGCTTAACAATATTAGGCCTTAGGAGTTAGGATAAGTTAGCTATATTAAATTAGCATAAATAAGTTAATAATAAACTTGTGTCTATGTTTATGATATACTGATGTTTTGAAAATAACTGCTGAGTTTGGATGATGTCTGGGAGAGATCAGTAGACACCTCACAAGATGATCATTGGTAACATAAGGTAACTTCCTGTTACTATGGTTATAAAGTGATGTAAATATTAATAAATACCAATGGAACTAACAAATTCACCTATGGAAAATGGGGCACCCCAAAAGTAGTGGGGTGTGGAAGCTCAAACAAGGTAAAAGGGTTAAAACCTTCATAAGTATATATGAGCCCTAGTGGGCACCAGCATAACATCTGATAAAAACTGTATCCTGGTGTATGTATGCGATTGGTATTGTGGAAGGAAACATGCCAGGGTAACAACCACTGATGGTGGTAAGGATGATGAGGACTAATACTTCTACAAGGCTTTGTGTGAGCAATGCAAATGTTATGTGTTCTGTATTGGGAGCGCTCTCCTTTAACAGATTGCAGTACATGTATTTTTTTGGCTAAAGTAATTATTATAAAAAGAGCTCAGTGTTGTCCCTGTTGTGTACCAGGGGGTCCCTCTTCTATTGATAACCTCTCTATTATAGTCAGTCTTAGGGCTGAACACTCACAAATTAAAGTAGATGTAAACCCTCACCTTGGGGTGGGTAATTGGTGAAAGTAGCCCATAACTATAGATAAGGCTACAAAAGGTAATGTTTTATGGAAAAAGACACATAGGGGGCCAGATTCTTGGCTGCTCTCAGCTTCTTAGGAAAGCAGGAAAGGTAACTGGATCCCTGATTCTCTGCCTTAACCCTATCCATGGCATGGGTTAGAGTGTCTGAAGAGCCTTCTATTATCAAATTTCTGTTTCCACTTAGGTACTTACAGACTGTGATCAAGTTACCCTTTAACTTTCTCTCTGCTAAACTAAACATATTGAGCTTGTTGAGTCTTTCACAACAATGCATGTTTTCTAGTCCTTAAATCATTCTTGTGGCTCTTCTCAAATCCCTCTCCAATTTATCCACATCCTTGAAGAATTGCACACTGTAGTCCCAGTGATCACTTGGACCCTTTTAACTACAGCACTGCACTGAGAGCCCATGTTCAGCTGATTTTCCACCCTGAATCCTGAGTGTGTTTTCAGAGCTATTGTTTCCCAGGATAGAATCATCCAGCCTGTAAGTATGGCCTACATTTAGGCTTGGCAGAATTCAATTTTTGTATATATATAATTTCAATGCATAATGTTTATTTTTAAACATTTTTTAACTTTTATTGATTTTTCACAGTTGTGCAAAATTATGGGTTTCAACATTTTTTACTTTTATCAATTTACGTTTTCACAGTTGTGGGAAATTATGGGGGCAGATATTTTTTTAATGACAGTAGATGTTGAGATTTAAAGAGTTAAAATACACATTGTCAACCTCACATGTCAAAATACACAAAGTAAATAATCTTTAAATCAAAATCTAAGTTTTCAAGCAGCGTTTTTCTTACTTTTCCTATTGGTAAATTTTGGCATTTTCAATTGAAATATTTTTTCGTTGGTTTTGTGTGTGTACTGTGAAATAGCCATTTATTGATTAAAAAATCTAATCCTTCCAAGCCTGCCTACATTCTTTGTTCCTGCATGTACTACTTTACATTTGGCCACATTGAAACATATATTGTTTGCTTGCATTCAGTTTACCAACCAATCCAGATTGCCTTGTATCAGTGATCAGTCCTCTTTCTTATTTAACACTTCCCCAACATTGTGTCATCTACAAACTTTATCAGTAGTGATTTTGTTTTCTTCCAAGTTATTGATAAAACTATTAATAGTATATTGCCAAGAACCGATCCCTGTGGGAACTCACTAGAAACACACCTGTGTGGTGATGATTCCCTGTTTTACAATTACATTTTGAGACCTATCAGTTAGCCAGTCATTGTGTGTTTGTCCAGTACCAGGTTTACAATGGTGCCAGTGGCCTGGCCCGCTCCCCTTGCGCTGCGCCCCGAGCTGCTGGCTCCTCTCCCCCCTCAGCCCCTCCTCGCCACCGCTCGCTCCTCTCAGCTGGCCAGCCTGTCCAGGGCTTCTCTCCACCCCCTTTCCCCGCCCACTAGCTCCCCCCATCCCTCCACCCACTGCTCACTCCTCTCGGCTGGCCGACCGGCTGAGTGCTCCTCTCTGCCCCCATCACTGGCAGAGAGGAGCCCTCAGGGGCTGCCTCTCCCGGCCGATAATTGTCAGCCTCTCCCTGCTGCTCTGCAGAAGCGGCAAGCTGGGGAAGTCACCTCCTCCACTGCAGGCACTAGTGCCAGGTGGGCAGGGCTGGGTGGAGCCGCAGGGGACGGGGCCGCTCTGTGCTTCTGAGCTTCAGCTGTCCTGCTCCCTAGCACTGTGCTGGAAGGGGGTGGGGGATCTCTGCTCTGCACTGGCTCAGCAGAGCCAATGAGTGCGCCTGGCGGGTAGGGCGTGGGAGATTGGGTCTGAGGCCATGGCTGTGGGGGTGTGCTGGGCTATGAGGGGGCGGGTGAGCTTGGCAGTGGGGGAGGTCTATGTGTGTGGGGTGCTGGGCAGTGGGAGGTCTGTGTGGGGCACTGTGTAGTTGTGTTGGTGGGGAAGGACGCTGGGCAGTGGTGAATTGGGGTGGGGTGGGGAGATCTGTGTGTGGGGTGCTAGGGAGTGGGGGTACTGTGTGTGGTGCTGGGCAGTTGTGGTGGGGTTGTGGGCGGCCGCTGGGCAGGGGTGGTGGTGTGCAGGGTGCAGTGTATTTGTGTGTGGGGGTGTCTGTGAGGGATGGCACTGGTCATAGCGGGTCCAGGGACACTAGGCATAGGGCGTCGGGGGGTGTTGGGCAGGGGGGGCTGTGTGGTGCAGAATGGGCCCGCCCCCAAGAGGAAGGGACATGCTGGCAGCATTGAGCCAGTATCTGCTGGTTTGTAAACAGTGCCCGCACACTGGGCTGGGTGGAGCAGGGCCGCCCCCACCATGCCATGTCCCATTTCCCCTGGCCAGCCATGCTCCATTGCCCCCAAGGGGGTACATAAATATGTTTGGCACCGGGCCCACA
The DNA here is from genome assembly GCF_013100865.1 of Trachemys scripta elegans. NCBI lineage: Eukaryota > Metazoa > Chordata > Testudines > Emydidae > Trachemys > Trachemys scripta. The sequence goes on from NC_048302.1 coordinate 110,156,967, forward strand.
AAAGGTTAATCTGGCCCTGTGTTGGTCTTCAATTTCCTCTCCTAGAAGTCGCAGGGAGCAGCTGATCCAGCTTCATTATTGTCTGTGCTGCCTGGAGAAATAATTAACAGGCCTGGTGAATATCATACATCTCATATAATAGCTTCCACACAACTGCCACAAAGTCCCTCCCCACCAGCTAATCCAGCAGTACTCATCTTCCACCCCACAAACCCAGCTGTCCCTGGCTTCTCTCCAAATCCATGTAGCTACCCCCTTGAATATCCCCAAATCTAGTTATCAGCCACTCACCTGTTCCCTGGCTAATTCTACAAACTAGATATACCAGCTTCTCTCGCCGCATTTCTATCCCCCAGTCACTGAGCAGCCCCATCTCCCCATCCACTCCCATAAACCTAGATTCCCTAGCTATCTTCCAGACCCCAGTTCCCAGCTTTCACTTAAACATCCCCACAAACCTAGCTTTCTCCGACTACCCCAATACCCTCAGCTTCTCCCACCTCTTAGAGAATCACTACTCAACAACAAACTACTCTCCAGACACCCTTCAGTGCTCACCCACCTGCCATAACTGCAGTGTTTTATGCAGCTCCATGTCTTACCCCTGCCACTGCTTGAGAAATAGTATATTGACCTTAAGCTAAAGTTTATGGTCTTATGCAAATTAACAAGTATGCACATTATCTAATTCAGTTGTTTTCATATCTGCAAATAATTTGCATAAAGTGCCCCACATGGATCTGCACAAACATTGGCAGCTATGAACTAGGGCATGGAACAAAGAATTCAAAGGAAAAACTCTTCTCTTTTGGATAAACACAAACACAAGCTTTCCTACTGCCCAGGTTCTTCCTCAGAAAAAACAGGAAAGGAGTTAACACTGAAACAAATAGCTCTACCTAATTGCTAAGTAGTGTTACCTAACTCACAGATACAATCACTGGCTGCGTATTACTGTGAGTGCACAATATTTTAGAACAGAAAAGGTTACTTAATCACATAATGGGGTTGTTGCAACTGGAATTTGCTTTTCAAGCCTGGCTACACAAATCTTCAAAATACAGTTAAACACATTCAACTGTACTGAACCGTCCTTTCCTTCCTCTTGCTACAGGTGCAATTTCCTGAGAGAATGAGAATCAGCCAGATCTGATCAGTGTTAGAGTTGAATTTAGACAAAATTAGAGCCAACTTTTGAACCTTCCAGACCCCCAATAGGCTAACACATAGTTGGACAGGGAAAAAGCTCAATCCGTGAGGGACTTTGGAGTTATCTTAATCTGCAAATTACTCCACTTTTCAAGCAGAATAATTATTCTGGAATAAAGTCACTTTTATTTCAGAATAAAGTGTCCACACCGGGAGCTATCCCAGACAATGCTCTTCCTCTTGAAATCTTCTCCTTTGGTTTCCATGACTCTGTCCTCTCCTGGTCATTCTCCTACCTCTCTAACTACTCCTTCAGCTTGTCCTCTGGAGGATCCTCCTCATTCCCCCCAGATTCTTGTAGGGGTTTCAGATGGCTCTATTCTTCACCCTTTGTCTTCTCACTCCACACCTTTTCTCTGGGTAATTTCATCTGCAAACACCAATTCAACTACCCTCTCTGTGCTGTTGACTCAGAGATCTACTGCTCTACTCCAGACCGGTCTCCTTCTGTCCAAACTAAAATCTCAACCTATCTCTGTCATCTGCTCTTGGGTGTCTAGCCATCAACTCAAGCTCAACATGGCTAAAACAGAGCTCTTAATGTTTCCTCCAAGTCCTCCCCCAGCCTCCTTTCTTGATTACTGTGGACAGCACCACTATGGTGCCTGGTGCCCAGGTCTGTAATGGGGGTGTTTTTGGGGTAGCCCCTGAGACCTTATCCACTAAGTAGCCTCTACACTCGGTTCCCAAGAACTCAGCTCAACTCTGAACTTGTCACTGAGGTTTCTTTATTGGCATGGAATCAAGCTACACTTGAGTTGACCAGGCTCAAGAATAGTGGGATGGTGTAGCGGGGTAGTTACCCGCTTCTGCCCTGATGGGTATAAAACAGCCCGGGGAGAGGGCTGTGGCAGGAAAAGAAGCTACTAGGCTGATTGGGGAAGTAGCCGCAGCTGGGCCATGCCCCAATCAGGCCTCAACTGACCCTATATAAGAGGCTGGGAGCCAGGAGCTCAGCAGTCTCTCTCTAGCTGTAGAGGGAGATGGACCTGGCTGCAAGGACCTGAACAGAGTACCTTAGTGGAGTAGGGCTGGTGAAAGGCGGAGGAGCTGGGGAAGCTCCAGCCTGGAAAGCCCCAGGCTGCGACCTAGCCAAAGGCCAACGGGTACTGGGGGTTGCAGAGGGCAGCCCAGGGATAGGCAAAGACAGCAGGTCCAAACCCAACCTTGCCTATGATGAGTGGCTTTTACACTGCAGTCTGCCCCAGTGAGCGGGGGCTAGATGGTGACTGGCAATAGCCCATGACTGAGGCAAGGTGAGGATTAGAGGGTTGGGGTTCCCCAGAGAGGGGAGGCCCTGAGAGTAAGGGCAGCACCCCAGATAACAGGACACCAGGTCCGAGAGGGACACAGGGGCCAAGCAGCAGCGGGACACCGGCCTGCAGAGAGCACTCCAACGACTGGAGAGCTAATTCCCGAGACGACCAACAGGAGGCGCCGAGTGGTGAGTCCCAAACCCATCACAGATGGGTACAGGGCATACCACACATTCAAAGTTAGGCCTGGTCTACACTGCAGGGGGGATCGACCTAAGCTATGCAACTTCAGATACGAGAATAGCGTAGCTGAAGTCGACGTATCTTAGGTCAACTTATCTCGCGTCCTCACGGCATGGGGTCGACTGCCGCTGCTCCCCCGTCCACTGCCGCCGCTCCCCCGTCGACTCTGCTTCTGCCTCTCGCCACGGTGGAGTACAGGAGTCGACAGCAGAGTGATCGGGGAGTGTGGATTTACCCTTATTCAGAAACCCCCTTCCTGTATATACATTTACATATCTCATTACATTCGCTATACATTGCATCACATGTTTTGGGACTGGTTTGGGGATTTTTCAAGAATCAATCTCTGTACAGCATAAACTGTCCATGTTCAACTTCACTCTTTACCTCACCTTTATGCTGCCAACTTCGCTTATCCATTGTTATCATCTTCTTAGCAAATGGTCCCTGCAGTGTTCCTCCTCTTATCTTAGCTAGCTCAAACATTCTGTCTTTTGTCTTACTGACCCGTTTACTTATTTTAGCACAAACATTCCATTTTCAGCCTGCTAACCTAGTTACCTCCCTAATCCTGTCTTCCAAGAAATGAGGCTTCCCACATATTTAATTACTCATGATAAGCTAGGCCTTCAGGCATCATCTTCAACTCAGACTTCTCTCTTAGTCCTCACATCCAGGCTATGCTTATCTTGCCTATTGTTTCTTCATAATGTCTTTAAGTTATGACCTTTCCTAACCATTCACACAGCTAAATGTTGACTCCCTCTGATTAGCCAGTAATGCCAGCTTTCATTGCCCACTTGTTAAATTTTCAAACAAACACTTTCATACTTTCTCCCATGCTGCCCCTCACACTTGGGATGAGCTTCCATGAACATCCACAAACCTATTTCATTATTGTCCTTCAAATCTCTCCTTTAAAAATTTCATTTGCAGTGAAGCCTACAAAAAACTTGATGAAATAAGAACATAACATCATTGAGGTGTTAAAGGAGCACTCAAAGAAGACAAAGCCGTTGCAGAGAAGCTAAATGAATTCTTTGCATTGGTCTTCACTGCAAAGGATGTGAGGGAGATTCACGCACCTGAGTCATTCTTTTTAGGTGACAAATCTGAGGAACTATGCTAGACTGAGGTGTCAGTGGAGGAGGTTTTGGAACAAATCAATCAATTCAACAGCAATAACTCACAAGGACGAGATGGTATTCACCCAAGAGTGCTGAAGGAAATTAAATATGAAATGAGACTCATAGACTTTAAGGCCACAAGGGACCATTGTGATCATCTAGTCTGATCACCCGCACATTGCAGGCCATAGAACCTCGTCCACTCACTCCTATAATAGACCTATCAACTCTGGCTGAGTTACTGAAGTTCTCAAATCATGATTTAAAGACTTCAAGTTACAGAGAATGCACCATTTACACTAGTTTAAACCTGCCAGTGATCTGTGCCCTATGCTTCAGAGGAAGGCAAAAAAAAACCCCAGGGTCTCTGCCAGCCTGACCCAGGGAAGAATTCCCTCCTGACTCCAAATATGGCGATCAGTTAGATTCTGAGCATGTGGGCAAGACCCATTGGACAGATACCTGGGAAAGAATTCTCTGTAGTAACTCAGAGCCCTCCCCATCTAGTGTCCCATCACTGGTGGTTGGGTATATTTGCTATTAGCAATCACCAATAGCTACAAGTTCCCCCCGCCCCCCCGTCCAACCTGTACCTTATCGTGGTCGAGGGGGTGTAACATCTGAAGTAGGGGATTGCTCATTGGAGCTATGCCATCAGCGATGAAGGCTTGTCAGAAATATCGCCTTGGGCATTATGCGAGGTGGACAGATCCAAAGTGAACCCTGAAAATGATGGCTAACATCACAAGGTGGAAGATTCTTTACTTCTGTATTCTAGTGGTCCCAACCATTTATATGGGGTAGCACTACTACTGCGAGGTGAGGTCAAGTTCTCCCTGACAACCTGGATGCCCGTGTCTCCTCATTTACTTATTGCACGTCTTAAACATCGGCACGGTTATCTCACTGTCATAGTAGTCTATGCGCCGACAGGGGAATCTGTTGACTCAGTTAAAGATCATTTCTTCGATCAATTGGAACATCTAGTATGCACAATCTCTCATGATCCTGGGTGACCTAAATGCAGTTACTGGCTCTCTACGAACTGGGTTTGAACAGGTCATTGGTCATTATGGTTCAGGCACACCCAATGATAACTCTCGCTGCTTGCTTCCATTCTGTGCCTCCCAGAATCTTTCCATTCTTGGGTCATGGTTCAAGTGGCGATGCATACATCAGATGTCATGGATCTCTCATGATGGCGTCACTCAGAAGGAGTTAGACCACATCATTGCTAGTGATAGGCGTCTCTTCACCTCCTGTAGAGTATATCATGGTGTGGAATGCATGGCAAACACAGATCACCAGCTAGTGGTCGCTCGTATGGTGTTGATGCTCCAAAGAGCATTTAAGCCTTCTGCGGTGATGAAGTAGTTTGACATCTGTGTGCCAGGTTTAGCCAACAGGTTTTGTATTGACATCAGCAACAGATTCTCGGCTCTAGCTAATCTGCCAGACAATGTGGAGGTTGCCTGGTCCCTGTTCACTTCTACCGTCAACCAATCTGCTGAGCAGACGATTGGCTATAGGCTTCCAGCATGCCAACCAGGGCTATCAGAGAACGCCTTCCAGATAATTAAATTGAAGGCCATAACTCGCCAGCGTGGTGATAAGCACACTCATAATCAGCTGAAGTGAAAATTTAACACCCTGGCACTCCGCAATCGTGAGGCATATTATAACCAAGTGGTGGATGATGTCGAATTTGCCTTAGCCAGGGGCGACTTGAAGCCAACATTCCGTGCCATTCGTAACCTCGGCGGTCAAGAGGTAGTCATTACAAACGGCATCTTGAACGACAGCCAAGGCCATCCATGTAAATCGGATGATAACATTGTCTCATACTGGATGGAACATTATTATAGTGTCCTGAACAATCCTCCAGCTGCCGCTTGTACAGAGATGGATGATCTGGCAGTCACTGCGGTTCCGGATCCAGACATTTGAACCGATGAACCAACATTGGATGAAGTGAAGTGTGCCATCTCTAAACTGAAAAACAGCATGCAGCCGGTGCTGATGGCATCCCTTCAGAGCTGCTAAAATGTGCTATTGATCCTGTAGCAGAATCACTTCTGGCCCTCTTTCATCTGGCATGGAGAACTGGAACCTTGCCAACCGCCTGGAAGGACAGTATTGTGATCTCACTCTATAAGGGCAAGGGACTGCACAGTGAATGTAAGAGCTACAGGCCAATCACCTTGCTCTCCGTTCCAGGGAAGGTCTTAGCACATGTTTTCCTTGCATGCCTGGAGCCTTTGCTACATCGGAAGTGTCGTCCCCAACAGTCAGGGCCCTTCGCTTGTTGTCGGAGATACATTGTGAGTTCAGGAAACCCCTGCACGTAGCATATGTTGATCTTAATGCTGCAGTCCCTGGAAAAATCATGGAGTAGGTCCTCAAGGAATCAATTCGGAAGCACTTAGAGGAGAGGAAAGTGATCAGGAACAGTCAGCATGGATTCACCAAGGGCAAGTCATGCCTGACTAACCTAATTGCCTTCTATGAGGAGATAACTGGGTCTGTGGATGAGGGGAAAGCAGTGGATGTGTTATTCCTTGACTTTAGCAAAGCTTTTGATATGGACTCCCACAGTATTCTTGCCGCCAAGTTAAAGAAGTATGGGCTGGATGAATGGACTGTAAGGTGGATAGAAAGCTGGCTAGATTGTCGGGCTCAACAGGTAGTGATCAATGGCTCCATGTCTAGTTGGCAGCCGGTTTCAAGCGGAGTGCCCCAAGGGTTGGTCCTGGGGCCGGTTTTGTTTAATATCTTTATTAATGATCTGGAGGATGGTGTGGACTGCACTCTCAGCAAGTTTGCAGATGATACTAAACTAGGAGGCGTGGTAGATACACTAGAGGGTAGGGATCGGATACAGAGGGACCTAGACAAATTAGAGGATTGGATCGAAAAAAACCTGACGAGGTTCAACAAGGACAAGTGCAGAGTCCTGCACTTAGGACGGAAGAATCCCATGCACTGCTACAGACTAGGGACCGAATGGCTAGGTAGCAGTTCTGCAGAAAAAGACCTAGGGGTCACAGTGGACGAGCAGCTGGATATGAGTCAACAGTGTGCTCTTGTTGCCAAGAAGGCTATCGGCATTTTGGGCTGTATAAGTAGGGGCATTGCCAGCAGATCGAGGAACGTGATTGTTCCCCTTTATGCGACATTGGTGAGGCCTCATCTGGAGTACTGTGTCCAGTTTTGGGCCCCACACTACAAGAAGGATGTGGAAAAATTGGAAAGAGTCCAGCGGAGGGATTCTTTAGTCTGCAGAAGAGACGAATGAGGGGGATTTGATAGCTGCTTTCAAGTATCTAAAAGGGGGTTCCAAAGAGGATGAATCTAGACTATTCTCAGTGGTACCAGATGACAGAACAAGGAGTAATGGTCTCAAGTTGCAGTGAGGGAAGTTTAGGTTGGATATTAGGAAAAACTTTTTCACTAGGAAGCACTGGAATGGGTTACCTAGGGAGGTGGTAGAATCTCCTTCCTTAGAGGTTTTTAAGGTCAGGCTTGACAGAGCCCTGGCTTGGGTGATTTAGTTGGAAATTGGTCCTGCTTTGAGCAGGGGGTTGGACTAGATGACCTCCTGAGGTCCCTTCCAACCCTGATATTCTATGAGTCTATGAATAGTTACATGCTACTGTAGGCAGTCTCATCATACCATCCTCTCTATAAACTTACCAATCTCAACCTTGAAACCAGTTGGGTTTTAAGCCCCGACTGCTCCCCTTGGAAGACTGTTCCAGAATTTCACTCTTCTGATAGTTAGAAACATTTGTCTATTTTCAAGCTTAAACTTGTTGATGGCCAGTTTATATACATTTGTTCTTGTGTCAACATTGTTGCTTAACGTAAATAACTCCTCTCCCTCCCTGGTATTTATCCCTTTGATGTATTTATAGAGAACAATCATATGTCCCCTCAGCCTTCTTTTGGTTAGGCTAAACAAATTATAAATAAATTAATGGAGATGTTTTATCTCCTAGAACTGGAAGGGGCCTTGAAAAGTCATTGAGTCCAGCCCCCTGCCTTCACTAGGACCATGTACTGATTTTGCCCCAGATCCCTAAGTGGTCCCCCTCAAGGATTGAACTCATAATCCTGGGTTTAGTAAGCTAATGCTCAAACCACTGAACTATCCCTCCCCCCAACTTCTTGGAATCTTCTTTCATAAGGTAGATTGTCCATTCCACAGATCTTCCTAGTAGCCCTTCTCTGCACCTGTTCCAGCTTGAATTCATCTTTCTTAAACATGGGAGACTATAACTGCACGTAGTATTCCAAATGAGGTCTCACCAGTGCTTTGTATAATGGTACTAACACTTCCCTGTCTCTACTGGAAATACCTCGCCTGATACATATTAGGATTACATGAGCCTTTTTCATGGCCAGATCACGTTGGTAGCCGATCGTCATCGGAGATCAACCAACACACCCAGGTCTTTCTCCTTTTGTGTTGCTTCCAATAGATAAATCCCCAGCTGATAGCAAATATTCTTGTTCTTAGTCTCTGTGTGACTGCATTATTAAATTTCATCCCATTTCTATTACTCCAGTTTTCAAGATCATCCGTATCTTCTTGTATGATATTCTGGTCCTCCTCCATATTGGTAATACCTCCCAACTTTGTCATCTGCAAATTTTATTAGCACATTCCCACCTTTTTGTACCAAGGTCATTAATGAAAATGTTAAATAAGATGGGTCCCAAGACCAATCCCTGACAAACTCCACTAGTAATCTGTCTCCTGCCTGACAGTTCACCTTTCAGTCTGACTTCTTGTAGTCTCCCCTTTAACCAGTTCCTTCCTTCCTTCCAACTGAATATTGCATGCAGTTAAGAACCTAAGAATGGCCATACTGTACCAGACCAATGGTCCATCTGACCCACTATCCTGTCTGAGGACAGTGGACAGTGCCAGATTCTTCAGAGGGAATGAACAGAACAGTGCAATTAGTGAGTGATCCATCTCCTGTTGTTCAATTCCAGCTTCTGGCAATAGGAGGTTTAGGGACACCTGGAGCATGGGGTTGCATTCTTGACCATCCTGGCTAATAGCCACTGATGCACCTATCCTCCAGTTCTTGTTATGCCATCTCAAAAATAATTGGAATATTAGAACTGGAAAAGATACAGAGATGGATGTCAAAAAATCATTAGTAGTCTGGAACAGCTTCCATCTGAGAAAAGATTAAAAAGACTGAGACTGTTCAGCTTAGAAAAGAGACAGCTAAGAGGAGATATGACCGAGATTTATAAAATCAGGAATGGTGTGGAGAAAGTGAATAGCAAAGTGCTATTTACCCTTTCACATAACCCAAGAACCAGGGATCACCGAATTAAATTAATAGGCAGCAGGTTTAAAACTAACATAAAGTAGTATTTGTACACACAAAACACACTCAACTGTGGAACTCTTTGCCAGGGGATATTGTGAAGGCCAGAAATATAACTGGATTAAAAAATTAGATCAGTTCATGGAAGATAGGTCTATGGTTATTAGCCAAGAGAGTGAGGGACACAAGCCCATGCTCCAGGTGTCCCTAAACCTCCCATTGCCACTGCTAAGATTGGACAATAGGGGATGGATCACTCAATAATTGCTCTGTTCTGTTTATTCCCTCTGAGGCATCTGGCACTGTCCACTGTCCTCAGACAGGATTCTTGGTCAGATGGACTCGGTCTGGCCATTCTTGGCTTCTTATATTTATTCTGTGTCTTGTATAGCACCCAACACAGCAGCTTCCTGTCCATGACTAGGACTCCTAGGCACTATGGTGAGAAGGATGATAATATAATTCCAATGTCATTAGGTTTGTGGTTTTGTGGGGGTTTTGGCTTGGGAAAAGGATTTTGTCTCTTAGTAAGCAATAGAAATGGGGGGGCTCTTTGGGTCAGCAAATTTTGTGTAAGTTGTCTGGGGCACCTGTACAGACAATTGTTGGAACCAGTAAACAAACACCTGACAAGTACCTTCCTAAGTGCAGTACTTTGAGGTTGTGCTTATTGAATTTCATCCTATTTATTTCAGACCCATTTATCCAGTTTGTCAAGTTCATTCTGAATGTTAATCCTGTCCAAAATGTTTGCTACCCCTTCCAGCTTGGTTTCATCTGCAAACTTGATAAGTGTACTTCTATGCCATTATCCAAATCATTGATGAAGATATTGACTAGAATCAAACCCAGGACAGATCCTTGCGGGTCCCACTTGATATGGCCTTCCAGTTTGACTGTCAACCATTGATAACTACTGTTTCAGTATGGTTTTCCAACTAGTTGTGCACCCACCTTATAGTAGGTTCACCTAGGCTATATTTCTCTAGTTTGTTTTTGAGAAGGTCATGGGAGACTGCATCAAAAGCTTTACTAAAGTCAAGATATATCACATCTACTGGTGCCCCCTCTCCACAAGGCTTGTTACCCTGTCAAAGAAGGATATTACATTGATTTGACATGATTTGTTCTTGATAAATCCATGTTGAGTGTTACATATCACCTAATTGTCTTCCAGGTACCCAAGTTAAGCTGACTGATCTATAATGCTCTGAGTTGTCCTTATTCCCCTTTTTATAGACAGGTACTATATTTGCCCTTTTCCTGTCCTTTGGAATAAATGTATGTTAAGCTATATAACACACATTTATTCTGATTAGTAACTTTTACATTTTTATTATGTTAGAAAATAGGGGAATGATACATTTCTTATTTACTAGATTAATTTTTACTTGTGATGTGTGTCAAGTTTTATTTGGATGGAAATCAGAATTCAATTAAAAATGCACAGAATCAGCATTTTAAATTTGTTATTAGTTAAATAAAGCTGCTTTAAATGTGCTGGATACGTAAGGGGGAAAAGAGTTTATCAAAACATGTTTTGCCTGTAAAACTGATGTATTAAGTAAAGGAAGTATTATCTACAGTTACTAAACTGAAGTAATTGTTTTTGGTCACCATGTCTTTCAAGATTTTAGAATTAATAGAGCTTATCCTCTCAAACCTAGTTGTTATTCATAGACTGGAAGAGGAAAAGATTTCCTGCTTTTTCAGCTCCTATTCTGTTTCTTAACTTCGAGTGAACTCATCACTAAACTGAAGTAACTGAATAAACTGACATTAAGAAAATACTCTCTACAAGTGCAGAAGAGCTACTACAGTCAAAAGCAGTTTAGCACTTTTAACAAACTCTGGTTCCAGGTGCTTAGCCAGTGACTTCCACCAGTTCAGTGGTTTGAATTTCTTTAAAACTTTGCCAGCAAACAAGTACTGCTTAATATTTTTTAATTTAAATGTCTTTAATAAATTATAGTACCTTTTGGCCTGAACATAGATTGTCATAATTTCAATTTTAATTTGAAATAGGTATATGTTAAAAAAGAAAATGATTTATTTTAAATACAAAAATCTAATTTAAATAAAAATATCAATTTTTAGCCATTCTTCTAGGTAACCTTACTACTGTGTCATTTAGAACTGAGCATTTGAGTGAGCTGTCAATCATGAGTATAACTTCTGATGTGCCACTGAATTCTAGGGGCCATAGTAAAATTCATTGGCAGTCATGGCTGTTGGTGGTTCTGTGTTTTCCCAGTTCATTTAATGAACCACTGCAGAAGCCTATTTTTCAGAAACTGTCTGAGCAATGGTTTCTTACTGTGTGCATTATTTCATGAAGCTTTCAGCAAGTTTCAGAGTGGTAGCCATGTTAGTCTGTATCAGTAAAAACAATGAGGAGTACTTGTGTCACCTTAGAGACTAACAAATTTATTTGGGCATAAGCTTTCATGGGCTAGAACCCACTTCATCAGATGCATGGAGTGGAAAATACAGGAGCAGGCATAAATACATGAAAGGATGGGAGTTGCCTTACCAAGTGTGAGGTCAGTCTAATGAGACAATTCAATTAACAGCAGGATACCAAGTGAGGAAAAATAACTTTTGTAGTGGTAATGAGAGTGGCCCATTTCTGATAGTTGACAAGAAGGTGTGAGTAACAGTAGGGGGAAATGGGGAAATTAGATTTAGGTTTTGTAATGACCCAACCACTCCCAGTCTTTATTCAGGCCTAATCTGACGGTGTCCAGTTTGCAAATTAATTCCAGTTCTGCAGTTTCTTGTTGGAGTCTGTTATTCAAGTTTTTTTGTTGAAGAATTGCCACTTTTAAGTCTGTTATTGAGTGTCCAGGGAGATTGAAGTGTTCTCCTATTGGTTTTTTAATGTTATAATTCCTAATGTCAGATTTGTGTCCATTTATTCTTTTGTGTAGAGACTGTCTGGTTTGGCCAATGTACATGGCAGAGGGGCATTGCTGGCACATGATGGCATATATCACATTGGTAGTCTCTAAGGTGCCACAAGTACTTCTCGTTGTTCTTTCAGCAAGTATATTCCATCCAGTTGATTGACTATGCTTATGTCAGCCTCATTGGTGATGGTATTAGCAATATGCCCCAGCAACATTTGCTTCTATTCTTTTCCTGTCATGTATTTAGTAGGTAGCAGTCACACATAATGGGCTGTGCACAAAGGGAAGATCATTTCAATATAACGGCCACTCCAATTGCCAGGGCCAGCTCCAGCTTTTTTGCCACCCCAAGCGGCGAAGCAAAGAAAAAAAGATAAAGCCGCGATCGGCGGCACTTTGGCGGCAGCTCTACCGCGCCGCTTCATTCTTCAGCGGCAATTCGACGGCAGGTCCTTCCCACCAAGAGGGACTGAGGGACCCGCCACTGAATTGCCGCCGAAGACCTAGACGTGCAGCCCCTTTCCATTGGCCGCCCCAAGCACCTGCTTCCTTTGCTGGTGCCTGGAGCCGGCCCTGCCAATTGCGTAGCAACTGCATTAAATTACCCGATTAGCACTGTAGCCATTATAAGTGCAGTATATATTTGTAGACACAAGATGGCAGCATGGAATAGAAAATAATAGCACTATACTGTATTGTTAATAGTGCTTTAAAATTGCATGTTGCATTCTGATTCACCAGCTTGATGGAAGAAGTTAAGTTAAACAGTACAATTTTTCCTCATTCTTCCTGGTATGTAAATTACTTAAATATTTTTATCAGCACTACTCCCTTTCGATGCTACATATTTTCCTATACATTTCTGGACCTTTCTTGCATTTTTTGCTGGTTATCCTTGGATTTCCTTTGTAACAAGTCTATCATTGATGGGGGGTTTCATCCACTCCAGATGGGTTTATTTTGGAGGCAACTAAATGTGGACAATTAACAATCACATCAAAGCTATAGTGCAGTATAACAATTCAGCTGCTGGGAAGTTCTAGTAATTGCCAGCTATATAGACCAGTCACTAAGCAGACTGTGCATATAAAATTAATACAAATTACAATGGAGTGAATATTTTAAAAAGCCAAATGCTTGGGCATAAATGAACAATGTAACTCAATACAAACGCTCCCCAGGTTACGCAAACCCGACTTACGGAAATCCAGAGTCACAGAAATCCGGACGTACGGAAAAAGTTCTGTAAGCTTGGGGGGGGGGGGGCGTAATTGTCAGAGATACTTTCCCGACTTACGCAAAATTCGACTTACGCATGGCATTCCGGAATGGAAAGTCCATATAGGTTTTGCAGCAGCCAGGAAATAAGCAGGGTGCAGGACTGCCCTGCCCATATATTCACATCCCTCTATAAAGCAGTGGTTTTCAAACTTTTTTTCTGGGGACCCAGTTGAAGAAAACTGTTGATGTCCGCAACCCAACGGAACTGGAGATGAGGGATTTGGGGTGTGGGAGGGGCTCTGGGCTGGGGCTGAGGGTTGGGGTGCGCGGGGAAGAGCTGCAGGGTGGGGACGGGAATGAGGGGTTCAGGGTGTGGGAGGGGGCTCTGGGCTGAGGGTGCAGGCTCTGGGGTGGGGCCAGGTATGAGGTGTTTGGGGTGCAGGAGGGGCTCCAGGTTTAGGGGGGCTCAAGGCTGGGTCAGGGGGTTGGGGTGCAGGAGGGGGTCAGGGCTCTGGGCTGAGGGTGCAAGCTCTGGGGTGGGGCTGGGGAAGAAGGGATTGGAGTGCAGGAAGGGGTTCCAGGTTCGGGGGGGGCTCAGGGCTGGGGCAGGGGATTGGGACGCGGAGTTGTGGCGTGGACTTACCTCCAGCGGCTCCCGGTCATCGGCGCAGCCAGGGTGCAGAGGTAGGCTTCCCGCCTGTCCTGGCACCGCGGACCGCACTGCATGCCTGAAGTGGCCAGCAGCAGGCTGACTCCTAGGCGGAAGAATGCAGTTCTCGCCTGCAGGCGCCCTCCCCCCTAGCTCCCATTGGGATTGTGGAGCCAGTGCTCGGGGCAGGGGCAGCGCGCAGAGCCCCTTGGCCCCCCCGCCTAGAAGCCAAACCTGCTGCTGGCTGCTTCTGGGGTGCAGCACGGTGTCGGAACAGGTAGGCGCTAGCCTGCCTTAGCTGGGCAGCATCGCCGACAGGACTTTTAATGTCCCGGTCAGTGGTGCTGACCAGAGCCACCAGGGTCCCTGGGTCCTGAGCAAGGCGACTCAATGGCTTACATGCCGCAACCCGGTACTGGGTTGCGACCCGAACTTTGGAAAACACTGCTGTAAAGCACCCTCTGACATGTCTCAGAATGCTCCTCCCCATCCCCCAGGGCTTTTGCAGAGTGGTGGTATGCTGGCTGTTTAGTCTACCAGGGATGCTCTCTGCACCAGGAGGTATTCCCTGCCCCCTTCCTGGTGTCTTTGCTTTGCATCCCCTTGGCACCAATCTAGCTACAGGATACCGAAGACTTCTTTTCAGAATGCTTGACTGTTAGATTGTTCACAACAATTTATTATTTCAAAAGAGGCTACACTGGAAACCATCCTTTTAAAATCAATCTAAATGACCAGTTTGCAATAAATGCTACAGATGTGTGTCAATTCATACACAACAGGGTTTGTTTCAAATGTATCTGTTAAATACATATATGCTTATAAAATCAGTAACAGATAAGCTAATTTATATTTGTACTCATTTACAATATCTTCCTTATTTTTCCCTCTATTAATTTTTTCTCCTGTTTCTTCAAAAATGTGACAGCTCCTTCTGTGATAAGAACAGGAGTACTTGTGGCATGTTAGAGACTAACAAATTTATTTGAGCATAAACTTTCATGGGCTACAGCCACTTCATCAGAGGCATAGAATGGAACATATTGTAAGAAGATATATATACACCTCTACCCCAATATAACGCTGTCCTTGGGAGCCAAAAAATCTTACCGCATTATAGGTGAAACCGCATTATATCGAACTTGCTTTGATCTGCCGGAGTGCACAGCCCTGCCCCCAGAGCACTGCTTTACCGCATTATATCCGAATTTGTGTTATATCGGGTCGTGTTATATCGGGGTAGAGGTGTACATACAGAGAACATGAAAAAGTGGAAGTAGCCATACCAACTGTAAGAGGCTACTTCCACCTTTTCATGTTCTCTGTATGTATATATATCTTCTTACTATATGTTCTATTCTATGCATCTGATGAAGTGGACTGTAGCCCATGAAAGCTTATGCGCAAATAAATTTATTAGTCTCTAAGGTGCCACAAGTACTCCTGTTCTTTTTGTGGATACAGACTAACAGGGCTGCTACTCTGAAACCTTCTGTGATAGTATCAGATCTCACAAGCTTGGACCAGGTGAGTAGCTAAGTGAAAGACCTCCAAGCAACACCTAGGGTGGCATTCACAAAGGTAATTCATCACCTAACTCACACAAAGGTAACTCATCACCAAAATCCCTGGGAGTTAGGTGCTAAATACCTTTATGAATCCTACCTCTAACCACTAGCTCTTGGTGATTTGGGAATCACACCCTCAGCTCAAAATGTGGGCATACCCTTAGAGAGTGGTGAGTGAACCCCATCACATATGGTGGAGAATGATATAAGGGGAAGATAGAGGATGGTGGGGACGATTGCCAGTCACAGAGCTTGCAGAGACTATCTGAGAGACGGTGGAGCCGGAGAGACATTGGAGCCGCAATATGCAGAAAAGCATGTTTTGCTGAGGGCTTATATACCCTCCTGGACTAGACTCCAAAGGCAGTGCCGCTGCGAAAAGGGGCTGACAAGCAGCAAGGGCAGCTCCAGATCCTGCTTCTGCAGGTACTCAGGCCCCAACAGAGACAGAGGGAGGCACAGGAGTGCTTGCAGACGTGTATGTCTCTGCTAGCTGAGCAGCAGCTCTGTATACTTAAGCTGCTGCGGGAGTGGGTCCGTAGAAAGAGAGAGGGGAAGCCAGGGCCAGGAGGCCGGTGGCTGGGTTGGATGAATGTTATGCCTGCAGGTGACAGGGACATTGGAAGGGAGCATGCCCCTACCGGAATGGGAAACAGAAGCCTCACTCTGAAAACAGAAAGAAGAAAGAGCCCAAGAGTAGGGTGACCAGACAGCAAGTGTGAAAAATCAGGACAGGGGGTGGAGGGTAATAGGAGCCTATATAAGAAAAAGACCCAAAAATCAGGACTGTCCCTATAAAATCGGGACATCTGGTCACCCTACCCAAGAGAGTCCCCCCTGTGAGGAGAACAGGGAGGGGACGGGCCTACAGGCAACAGGAACACCAGCAGAGGGAGTGCCCTTACATGAGTTGTAGGGTTAAGGCTAGCCCAGGGGAAGGGGCTGAGCAAGGAAAGGACAATGAGAGTCCCATGGCCAAGGAGGGGAAAAAGGTTTGCTTCTGGTGCCATTAAGAGGGCCATATCAAAAGGCACTGCCCCCTCAGGAGAAGGCAGGGAACAGAGAGTGTGGCATAGCTGGATGGCAGTGTCACTGAAGAGAATGCCACAGTCGTGGGAGTGGTGTGGGTCCTGGAACAAAAGTGACGGTGGCAAGGCACCACCAGAGGAGGGCGCCTTGGTGAGTAGAGCTAATTCCCATGACAGCCATCAGGAGGCACCAGAGTGGTGAGTAAACCTCATCACAAGAGCTAACACCCAGCTGTCATAAGCAAGGCTCCCTCACATTTGAGGCTGGTGGCAATAAGATGATGCACAGCCATGGGTCCCTGAGAAGTATCACACTCACCCATCTTTTTATTGTTAGATGTTGATTTATTACTGTATGTCTCATTCAGATTGAAAATCATCATAGTAGGTTTCTGTCTTCTCTATTGTATGTAAAACTGTGTCTATCATGCTCTATAAATAATACTCATGATAGTGCAAAAGAATATCAAGATGTGTGATAGTTATAATAATAATTGCAGTTCTATAGCACTTTCCATCTGAGAATATCAAAGCCATTTATAGACATCATTTAATTAAGCCTCACAACTCCACCGTGAAGGAGGTAAGTAGTATTATCCTCATTTTACCTATAAGGAAACTGAGGCACAGAGAGGCTAACCTCCAGTCACATAAGAAGATTGAACCAGAACCAGAAGTAGAACTCAGATTTGCTGACTCCCCGTGCTTTAGTCATGAAATCATTTATTCCCCATATGTTTTTCATGATCATGTATGGCCCTTCTAAGAAACAGAATCCCCTTGACCCCACTCTGGTGGAGAAGCAGATGTGCTTTTGATTTGTTCAAACGTGCTGAGATGACTTTTTATTAAGAAGATCTACTTTTCTTTTTGCTCTGTACATTTAACTCCCCCAGGCATTTAGCATCCAGATTTTAGTACTTTGCTTGTTGGCTCAAAACATTTGCACTAATTTTAATGTCATTTCCTCATCCAACTAATTACTTCACTATATTAATCGATATGTTGCTTTTAATGTAATTGGATACTCACATATCTTCAAATTAAAATGATTGACTATACTAAGTCAATCTGCTTAAGAGCTAGAGATGGGCCTGAAATGAAAACCTAGGTTTGAATTCCTCACAAACATAAGAAGTTCAGCTCTTACTCTATTCTTGAATTTTGGGGCTTATGCCCCACCTTGAGTAAAGAACCACAGCCAAAATTTTCAAACCTAGATGCCTAAAACTAGGCTCTAAAATAAGTATCGTCATTTGGAGATACACCTATCTCATAGAACTGGAAGGGACCCTGAAAGGTCATCGAGTCCAGCCCCCTGCCTTCACTAGGCAGGACCAAGTACCCATTTTGCCCCAGATCCCTAAGCAGCCCCCTCAAGGATTGAACTCACAACCCTGGGTTTAGCAGGCCAATGCTCAAACCAAGGTGCTGGTTACCTGCAGCCATAGGTGCTGACTCTGTGGGTGCTCCAGGGCTGGAGCACACATGGAAAAAAATTAGTGGGTGCTTAGCACCCACTGGCAGCCAACTCCCGCCCTCTGTCCTAGCGCCTCCCACCCGCCATGATCAGCTGTTCTGCAGCATGTGCTAGGGGGAGGGGAAGGAGTGGGGATGGGGCATGCTTGCAGGAGGGGGCGGAACTGGGTGGGAAGAGGAGAACGGAGGTGGGAAGAGGCAAGGCAGGTGTGTGGGCTTGGGAGAAGGAGTGGTGTGGGGATGTGGTCTGGGGCAGAGCAAGGGCAGGAAGAGGCGGGGCAGGGTGGGAGTTTGGGGGAACCGGGCAGGTGGGGGCAGGGCCGGGGGTGGAGCAGGGTGTTGAGGGGCCCGGAAGAAGCCGGCGCCTGTGCCAGCAGCTGCCATTGATTTCAGTGGGATTTGCAAGCACTCATTACTTCTTGGTGCCAAATCCTCCATTACATTCCTGCAACTCAATTGAAGTCAGGATTTGATGCATGGAAAGATTTGGTTCAACCTTGTTCTAGTCCCTTCTTAACTTTCCACAGCTGCTGGTCTTTGGGGTTCAAGTATATGAACTGCCACTATAAACACATGTGACTGTTACTTTCTATTGTCCGGTGTGTAATGTCCAACATGTGGATGTTGCATCATTGATACCAACCTGCTTTCACTGCATTTTTCAGCAATGTGATATGAGCGACATGTATGGGTTTGTTTGAAAGAGCTAAGGGCCTCACATCTCCCGCCAGGTTCTGGTTGAAACTTGCCAACTGAGGAGAGGAGTCAAATGTGGCTAAGGAGACAAGTGCAAGAGCTACCTTGGAGCAGGAAAGGTGAACTGTCACAGCTAAATACAAAGTGGAACTGATTGTTTAGCATAAGTAGGTAGCACATATTCAAAGGGACCATTCAAGGTGAAGTGACCCATTAACATTCCTGAAGTCATAGGACAAAAGAGGTGGGTTGGTGGGTTACAGATTGTTGTAATAAGCCATAAATCCAGTGCCTTTATTAAGTCCATGATTTTTAATGTATTCTTATGTGATGCAATTAAACCAGGGAATGCAATAATGTGTCTCAATTCCAGGGCAGGTCTTCATGTAAAATGCTTCATTGGCACAGCTGCAGTGCTTTAATGAAGATGCTGTAAAGTGACAGGAGAGAGCTTCTCTCATTGTCATAGTTAATCCACCTCTGTGAGCAGCGGTAGCTATGTCAGTAGTTGAAGCTTTCTCTCACTGACATAGCACTGTCTACACCGGTGCTTAGGTCAGTTTAACCATGTCTATCGGAGTGTGGATTATTCACACCCCTGAGCGGCATAGTTGTACTGAAGTAATTCTGTAGTGTAGACCAGGGCCCAGAAAGACAGCAAAAGTTTGACTTGTTATATGGGGTTTGGTTTAGTGAGGTGGGCTATGTAAGCAATGCTGCATATATTTATGATGACAATTCTGGGTCTATAATGTGTTCATCCTAAGGTGCAGTATTTAGATACTTCGTTGCTTTTATGTTAATTTGTAGCTTTTGTTTAACTTCCATTCAACTATCTTTACTTAAGACCATGAAAAATTTAGAGTTAAGAAGGGACTGTGTGTATAAATGGCAAGTGTACAAGAGAGGTGACTCTCATAACCTTCATGAGCCCTATCAATAAAGGGGTCTTCATGACTGCAGGACTTCAGGACTGCAACTCCTTGAAATTTATAGTCACAATATGTATCTAGCATCTAATCCTGGGTTGAATGAACAGACATTTATCATAAATGGTCCTGCTAGAACCATTTTGCTAAAGGTTCTGTCAGCAATTCTATTATAGGAATTTATAATGGAGAACTAAAATAATGTATAACTCAGTCATAAAAATAGTTCCAGAATGACACTTGGGGACAAATTTTCATAACCCAGCAGCTTAGTGCCCACAAAAAAGTGCACGTACAGGGGAACTGACGTTTACCCATGCAAGTAGGGTAATTGCTTGTGCAGATTTATTTTGTAGGCATTTCTATGGCACATACAGGTAGTTATGCATGCAAATAACCATTTGCACATGCAATCACTCTAAATATACACATGAATGTCAGTGTGGATGTGTATATGTTTTACAAGAGTAAGTCCACCACTTGGTTTGGCAGAAGCAATTTTTATGACTGGGTTAATGGTTAATCCAGCTTTCTACTATAAATCCCTATAATAGAAATGCTGACAGAACCTTAAGCAAAATAGTATTAGCAGTCATCATTTATAAGGCTTTTCCTTAGTCAGCTGCCAGTGTTTGAATGTATGGTGTCATAAGATGAGTCGGACTGGGATATCTTTCTTAATTTTTTTTTTTTTTTTACTAAATTGCAGAGCTCTTTAAACAATTGGTGGTTCCTCAGAACATACGTGCTGTGATACCCAAGCTCAAGGACATGAATTAAGAAAGAAGGGAGTCTCAGCTTTCACTCTGAATGTGCCTCTATGGAATTAGACAGACAAGGTGGGTGAGGTAATATCTTTTATTGGACCAACTTCTGTTGGTGAGACAGATAAGCTTTCGAGCTACACAGAGCTCTTCTTCAGGTCTGGGAAAGATACTAAGGGTCTCACAGCTTAATAAATTTAAATTGATATTCTATTATTGTTTAACTGTAATTAATCACAACTAATTTTTTTAAATCTAGTTAATTTGTTTTGCGTTACTCGCTTGAGTTTACTGCAGTTAATTGACAGCCCTACTAAATACAAAATCAAACAGATAGCTTAGCATAAATAATTAGTACATATTCTATTTGTTTGATTTTTGTATTTAGCTAAGACACTCTTAGTACCTTTCCCAGACCTGAAGAAGAGCTCTGTGTAGCTCAAAAGCCTGTCTGTCTCACCAACAGAAGTTGGTCCAATAAAAGATATTATCCCACCCACCCCGTCTTTCTAATATCCTGGTACCGACATGGCTACTACAATACTGCATACCTCCATGGGTTTGTCAATCTATGACGTTACTTTAGTATTGTGTAATTTGTTGTAGGATACAGAGATTAACAACAGTAACAATTTCAAAATGGAAAGCATGTAGGTAATGCTATCCTAGTTGATACAAAGGTAGGGCACAAAGGGTTACTTCTCAGGAATATCAAACATTTCAGCCTAAGTGCCTTCCTTTATAGTCGGCCAGAGCTGAAAGGGCAATCACAAATACATTTCACTGCATCTTGGGTCTCATCAGCCTACAAAAATCCGCATGGCATTCCAAATACTAATTAGAATTATACAGAGGCTGCCAAAGTAAAATTGCCTGCATTAAAATAATGATAAGGGTCTGACTTGAACAGACAAAGGACCAGAATTTGAGAGTTAAAGTTGATATTCCATCCTTACCTCATCCCGCTACTGCAGAGGGTTAGAATAAAGCATAAATCACTACCCTGATTCCTGTAGCTATGCTTTTGTAAGCAGATATGCTTTGGGACAGATTTTTTTTATAGAGCTCAGCATCCAGCAATTTCCATTTAGGGACCTACAAAAAGAGGCCAGATTTTCAAAAATGCTTGGAGCTGAGAACAATTGGAACTACTGAGCATGGAACACTTTTTTATGTTTGTACAGTAATATATAAAACATAATGTAGACTACTTTGACCTCAGTGGGGTTAAAATCAGGGTTTAATTTGGCCCAAATCTTGTTGTGGGCAACGTGAATTTTACAATTAGATTGTACATGCCCATCAAAAGGAAATAACTCTGGAAACACTGACCTGTGGGAAAGATGCATGTTCACAAAAGTAGCCGAGAATTCTTGTCTGGAAAAAAATAGAAATTCACTATAACTAAGGCTGTGAGTCTTCACGGAGGTCACCGAAGTCATGGATTCTGTGCCTTTCCGGGACCTCCAGGACTTCTGAAGTGGCCGATGTGACTGATCAGGCCACCTGAGCAGCTGAGGCGTCCTGGGGGTCAACCACACCAGCTGTTGCTCAGGCTAGCCCCAGGGTCAGCCGTACCGACGGCTGCCCCAGAGCAGCAGTCTGGGAGCAGCAGCAGCGGGGCTCCGGGCCGTCCCCTCCCCCAGCAGCAGCAGCGGTGGTGGGGACCTAGGATGCCCCCTCTCACTCCCCCAGCAGCGGTGTCAGGACCCTGGCACTCCCCCTCCTGCAGCAGCGGCGGCAGAGCCCCAGGCCGCCCCACCCCAGCAGCAACAGCAGCGGGGACCTCCTTCCCCCCTCCCCAAGCAGCAGCTGCAGGAGCACCTAAGTTTTAGTTACAGGTATTTATATAGTACAAATCATGTACAGGTCATGTGCTGTGACTTTTTGTTTATTGCCTGTGACCTGTCCATGACTTTTTTTACTAAAAAGGCCCGTGACTAAATCATAGTCTTAACTATAACTCAGCCAGTCTTAAAGCAATACGCAGCGCTAGGAGTTTATCCCAACACCAATATTCTTGTCTCCTTATGTATGTGGAATCTCTAGCTCCATGCATGGAGGAAGAACAGAATATCAGAGCAGAGATAGGCCATGTGATTCTGAAACACAATTTCTCCCCTTACTTTCTCTTCTGATTTTAATCCTGTAGTGCAAGGGGTGGGTTGAGGCTTTCAGTACCATGCACAATGGATTAGACAATCTGCTTGTGTTGTAGTATTATTCAGAATATAAGTACAAATAAATAATACAGCTTCTGTTGTACTAAGCTTTGAATGACTGAGAAGCGATTGGGCCAGATCCTCTTCTGATGGAAATTGGCATAGGTATATTGTAGTCAATAAAGTTATACTGATTTATACCATCTAATGGCCTGAACCAACATTTGTTAATTGTAGGGTTCCTGGATACATATCAACATCATTTTTGCCACGTTTTCTGTATGTATTAGGATATATAATTTGTGTGTCATTATAGTTTTACCTGGACTTTCACAAAGCCTTTGACAGGCTTACCAAAGGCTTTTAACCAAAGCAAGCAGTCATGGGACAAGAGGGAAAGTCCTCTCATGGATCAGTAATTAGTTAAGAGATAGGAAACAAAGGGTAAGAATAAATGGTCAGTTTTCAGAATGGAAAGAGGTAAATAGGGGTGTCCCCAAGGGATCTGTACTGGAACCAGTGCTGTTCAAAATATTCATAAACAATCTGGAAAAAAGGGTAAACAGTGAAGTAGTAAAATTTGCAGATGATACAAAAATTACTCAGGATAGTTAAGTCCAAAGCAGACTGCGAAGACTTACAATGGGATCTCACAAAACTGGGTGACTGGGCAACAAAATGGCAGATGAAATTCACTGTTGATAAATACAAAGGAATGCACATTGGAAAACATAATCCCAACTATACATACAAATGATGGGATGTAAATTAGCTGTTACCACTTAAGAAAAAGATCTTGTAGTCATTAGGGATAGGCCTCTGAAAACAACCACTCAGTATGCAATGTCAGTCAAAAAAGCTAACAGAATATTAGAAACCATTCGGAAAGAGACAGATAAAACAGAAAATATAATGCCACTGTATAAATCTATGGTACACCCACACCTTGAATACTGTGTGCAATTCTGGTCATCCCATCTCAAAAAAGATATATTAGAATTGGAAAAGGTACAGAAAAGGGCAATTAAAATGATTAAGGATATGGAACAGCTTCTGTATGAGAAAAGATTAATAACACTGGGACTTTTCAGCCTGGAAAAGAGCCAACTAGGGGTTTATGATAGAGGTCTATAAAATCATGAATTGTGTGGAGAAAGTGAATAAAGAAATGTTAAAAGCAACAGAGGGTCCTGTGGCACCTTTAAGACTAACAGAAGTATTGGGAGCATAAGCTTTCGTGGGTAAGAACCTCACTTCTTCAGATGCAAGACTGTGAGGTTCTTACTCACGAAAGCTTATGCTCCCAATACTTCTGTTAGTCTTAAAGGTGCCACAGGACCCGCTGTTGCTTTTTACAGATTCAGACTAACACGGCTACCGCTCTGATACTTGACACCAGGGAAATGTTATTTACTCCTTCACGTAACACAAGAATCAGGAGTCACCTAATGAAATTAATAGGCAGCAGGTTTGAAAAAACCAAAAGTACTTCTTCACACAATGCACACTCAACCTGTGTAACTCGTTGCCAAAACTATAATGAGATTCAAAAAAGAATTAGATAAATTCATGTACCAATATAGGTCCATCAATAGCTGTTAGCCAAGATGGTCAGGAATGCAACCCCATGCTTCAGGTTTCCCTACCGTCTGATTGCTAGAAGCTGGGAGTGGGTGACAGGGGATGGATCACTCAATGATTGCCCTGTTCTGTTCATCGGCTCTGAAGCATCTGGCATTAGCTATTGGTCAGAAGACAGGATACTGGGCTAGATGGACCATTGGTCTGACCCAGGATGGCCATTTCTATGTTCTTAAAATTACACAATTAGGCCAAGATTTTCAAAAACAGACGTGTGATGGGGTATATAAACCCCACATTGGGCCAGAAGGGGTTAAAAGGCAATACTGGGTCCAGATAGAGCCACCTTCTGACCTGCTGAGCATGCTGTAGCTGAAGGAGCAGGTTAAAAGGAGCTCAGAAGGCCATCCAAGGTGTGATGGACAGGAAGCTGAAAAGAAGAATCCTTTTCCAGGAAGCTATACCAAAAGTGGAGCCTGAGGAGGGGTCACAGAGCAGGTAAGACCCCAAGGCAGTGCCTTCTCTAACCACCATGCACTTTGTGAATCAGCAGGTCCTGCTCATTTAGATATATGTGAAGCTATTGACTGTGGGCTATAGGGTCCACACCCCAAACTGAAGAAGCACATAGGTAGGAAGTAATCCCAGGTGGTAGACTTAGACTCTCTACAGGGAGGAATTTGATTTTGTTACTTCCCACAGGGCCCTGGGCTGGGACCTGGTGGGGATGCATGGCCTGGATCCCCCTACCATGCCCCACTTAAGGACAAAGGCACAGATACTGAGGGGAGACCCAAACACTCCTGGCCTGGGGACAGGAACCAGGCAGCACTATCACCCCCCAAGAAAGAGAGGGTGAAGGTCAGTTGTGCTAACTATTAGGCCCTCTGAGCAAGCTATCACATGTGGTGTAGAATGTGGATGATATAGTATCCCAGGCCTGAACGTAGGCCAGAGAATGGGGGGAGGAGGAAAGAGAGTGAGCAATTGGGGGGAGGAGGGAGTAGAGATGGATTTTGAGAAGCTGCTGAAGTGGGTACTGAAGAATCAGCAACAGCAGTAGCAGAACCAACTACTCCAGCAGCTTGCTGCCCAACAGCTGCCCAACAGGCAGCCTAACATTAGCAGCAGAAACAGCAGCTGATTAAAGAAATGGTGGTGCAACAACAGGAGCAGCAACAGTGACTCATCCAGCAGATGGTGATGTTCCTACTGCTGCTGTGGTAAAAGCCGCCCAGGGAGTCTGGGCTGCTGTGTGGAGCCCCAGCCCCTCCAATTGCTCTGGGCAGCATGCCTCGGGAGCGGAGACCCAGGCCGGGGGCTGCTTTTGGGCTCCGGCTTCTGGCCTGGCCAGGGGGCAGGGCCTCTGGGGGGAAGAGGAGCAGCAGGGGATGGGGCCACAGTTCCAGCACCAGTGGTCCCCCCTCAACTTCTACACAGGTTCTGGCACTCCTGCGGGGGCCCCCAAATTGGTCAGGGTTCGTAGGCGTGGGCCTGTGTGTTAATCTGCCACTGAACTTGTTGTCAATTTTATGTTACCTCTTTGGAACAGATAGTAAAAGGAACATTTAATAATGCATATTGGTTTTATTCTTATTAATCGTGTTAGATTAACGTTAAAGCTGGGTAAATAACTGATTTCAGGTTCATTGGCGGTTCCGAAAAATCAAAACCAAATTTTGGTTTGGGTCGAACTGAATCAGAAAATTTCAAAAAAAATTGGGGAATTGAAAACATCCATTTGGGATTGAACAATATATTTTGTTTGTCAAAAGCAAACTCTTAGCCCAGTTATTAGGGTACTTAGTGAGGATGTAGAAAACCCAGGTTCAGTTTCCTTCTCTGCTTGATGTAGAGCAGGGATTTGAAGTTGAAGTTGTCTCTTCTATTTCACAATGGATACCCTAGCTTATGGGGTATTCTGAGGCAGGTCTTTATCAAATCTCTCCTGTTGAAGCTGTTCCACTTTGCATAAACTACTTGAATAGTTATTGGGCAAAATAGAGAGTGAGAATGACTCTATAGCCCAGTGGCTGGTGCATTCACCTGGGATTTGAGAGCCCCAAATCCCTGCTCCAAGCAATATTTAATTATTTATACGAAGTACAACAGCTTCAACAAGCAAGATTGAGAGAGTCATACCTCAGTGGTTAAGGTACTCTCCTGTGAGAACGGAGACCTAAGTTCACATCTCTGCTCCATATGAGGCAGAGGGGGGAACTGAATCAGGTCTGCCACATCCCAGATGAGCATCCTAACCACTGGGCTAAAGTTACAAGCAGGGTACCACTTTCTGCTCCTGCAAGAGTGTGAATGACACCTAAATCCTCTGATGACTCTATCACCCCCCTGCCCCAAAAAGTTGCTGAAAACTATTTGGCGCATTTTTGTCATATTAGCAAGAACTTTTAGTTTGGCTGCACTTGTCATCGAGGAAATTATTCATCCAAAAATGTCACCCAGCTTTAATCACTTTTATTATGGTAGTGCCTCATGGCTAACCAAGAATGGGGCTTCACCATTCTAGGCAATGTGCAACCGCCGACTAGCAGACTGTCTGTGCTAGTTAGTTTCTGTCATAGGTAATTTATTGTACAGAGTGTTCTTCACATGTAAAGATTGCATATAAAAATTAATACACCACTCAAATGTCAGAGACATAAGATGAACGAAAGAATCTTTCCATGATTTTGTCCCAGGGGCGTAAAGAAGTATTTTTAACAACCAGCTACGAACAGCATTGACTGAAACTGAGTTAGATTTTGCTTCCATACTAGCCCTTTGGATTTTGCAAAATATATGACAGCTATGATTGGGAAAGATTTCAAACTAAATTTGTTAATATCACTTAGCAATAAGCAAAGTGATGCATTACTTTTCAATGGCAGAATGAGAATGAGCCTACATGAACTAAATGGATAGATGAGCTAAAACTTACATTACCAATGTAAAAGAATTTACTGTTTGTATTAGGACAGAGCCTGAATCAATTTTACCTGTGGCAAAAATTCAGCACTACTGCATTCACTTATCATGAGTTTGTTGACTTTACAGCCTTTGACCCTTCAGAAGTGCATGGGTTATAATGCAATTTTTTTAATGAATGAAGGATGATACTCTCCAATTTTATCTTCTAATACTTGATACAAATTCTTATAGAAGAGCCAAGAAACTAAACTATTTAACTACATATATTCTAATATGCCTAAGCTTTTGAAAAGGCAAGTAACCATAAAAATTGGAGCCTGAGAGATCTTGATGAACCTTTCACAGAGGTATTCTGCAATGCTCTCCCAAAGGTTTCAAGGGATGGCAGTCTTATTTCTTCCTCCATGGTAGGACACTTTCCCACACCAGTTAGCATTGCAGTAAATGGACTAGCAGTATATGGGCCCAGGTAGCTTTGGGACACCAGTAGCAGCTGTCCTCTCTCTACCTTTGTTACCCTTAAGAGTGATATATCAACTAAAATCATCATTGTCTGTGGAAAATGGAGCCACTATTCAGTGCCATTGCCCTATATTCATAGTTTTGTGCAACCAAGCAATTCCCTCTTCATTTCCCTCACTCTGGTGTGCCATACTTACCATGGCTGGTGCTGTTTAGGGCACAAGCACTCCAAAGCAGAAGCATCAATAAGCATGCCTTTAAAACTTTAGGGGAGCAAGGGAGGGGAATCGTAACTTTTGCTTTCTGTTCTGACTACACTGACAATGGTACCTTTGTGTGTTTTATCTGTAGCTGCTGCCCCAGAATGCCTGAGTCAAATAAGGAGGAGAAACAAGAGGACTTGGGATGATATTATAGTTGCCAACTCTGTGGGTGCTCCGGGACTGGAGCACCCACAGGGAAAAATTAGTGTGTGCTCGGCACCCACCGGCAGCCAAGCTCCTCCTGCCTCGCCTCCTCCTCCCCCCCCAAGCGCACGGTGTCCCTGCTCCTCCCCCTCCCTCCCAGCGCTTCCCGCCCCCTCCCCCGCCACCTAATAGCTGTTTGGCGATGCTTAGGACTTTCCTGGAGGGAGGGGGAGGAGTGGGGATGCGGCGTGCTCAGGGGAGGAGGCAGAGAAGGGGCGGGGACTTGGAGGAAGGGGGTGGAATGGGGCGGGAAGGGGGTGGGGACTTTGGGGAAGGGGTGGAATGGGGGCAGGGTGAGGGTGGTGCAGGGGCAGGAAGAGGCGGGACAGGGGTGTGGGGGAGGTCGAGCACCGACCCGGTAGAGGGGAAGTCAGGGCCCAGGTCATCCATTAAGTGAGATCCTGTAAACCAATGCTGCATCATACCATCAACAGAGGCCTGGAGGATGAATATTGCTTGGAGAAAGAAAGAGCCAACAGCACGCAGGCTCAGGAATCCCAGCAGGAAAAGAAGAGGGAGATGTAATGGGACTTCTCTGGCAGCAAACACAGATGCTGCAGATTCTTGTGGACACAGAAATCATGGGTTTGCCTCCTTTTGCAGTCCATGGAGAACTTCAGTATTGCACCTCCCTACATGCCTCCCCCAACATTCCACATGATGTCAGGACTGCATCCCTACCCTTATCACTCCACACTCATGGACAACCACAGCTTCACATACACTGACATGTGAGTGTTACAGTTGATATATGTGTAGCTAAAATGGGCATGAATGTTCCTTCCCTTTCTTTCTTTCTTTCTTTCTTTCCATAAATGTATTAAGATTTTAACATATTTGCTTTTAACTTGCACAGAATTTTTTGAAGTGTTTTCATTAGTCAATAAAACTGTATTGTTTGGAAAATAATTGATCTTTATTAGTGCCCAACATATGCTGCAGAATGCCTGGTGGTAGTGAAAGCTCCCACTTACTTGTTATTGTATACTGTAACACAACTTATAGAATCAGTGATAAACACAGTGTAATAGCCATAAATGTACAGCAAACATCACAAAATTAATATATGCATTGTCAGTGTTCTATTCCTACATGTACCCCAAGCACCACACAGTTCCTAACAGATCCCCAAACTGCAGGGTCAGGTAGAGCATAGTACACCACAACACCTTACTGGGGCTTGCTGTCAAAGTACTCTTTCACAGCCTCTTTGAGCCATATAGCTCCAGGTTGAGCTCTTCTAATAGCCGTGTATTTGTCTATTTAAACTCAGCAGTCAGCCACTCCACCTCTACCATCCAACACTGTGGCAACTTTTCCCCTTTTGTTGCACAGATAGCAGGACACAATAGGCAGCTATCACCATTGGGATATTTTCCTCAGTGAGATCCAATCTTGTGAGTAAAGAATGCCAGCGCCTCTTCAATCTACCAGAAGCACATTCAACCGTCATTCTGCACCTGCTGAACTGTAGTTGAATTGTTGTTTAGTGCTATTGAGGTGTCCTGAGTACGGCTTCATGAGCCAGAGGAGTAAGGGGTAGGCTGGGTCCCCCAGGGTCACTACTTGCATTTCAACATCACCAACGGCAATCTGTTGGTCGAGAAAGTGTCCCTGCTTGTAACTTTCTGAACACCCCTGTGTTCTTAAAGATGCAAGCGTCATGCACCTTCCCTGACCAGCCAATATTGATGTGAAAGAAGCATCCCCAGTGATCCACCAGAGCTTGCATAACCACAGAAAAATAGCCTTTTCTGTTGATATAGTCTGTGGCAAAGTGGGCTGCATGCAGTCTATGACTCCACCATGGTTTGGAAACCCCATTGCTGCAAATTCATCCATTATGTCCTGCACATTGCTGAGAGTCACAATCCTGCGTAGCAGGAAAGAATAACTGACCCTGCACACTTACATGACAATGGTCCCCACAGTGGATTTTCTGGCTACAAAATTACTTTCTACTCACCAGTAGCAGACAGCTGCAGCGGCACAGGAGCCAGCAAACAGAGCTGTAAACAGAGGAGTTTGAGTGAAAGTTCTGTTGGAAGAGTTTGGGGGAAGACTAGAAGAACCAGGCAGAGGAACAGACAGGCTAGTGAAGGGAATGTGTGGTGTTCTGGCAGTGTTGTGGTGCTCATTGGGGGTTTGTTTTGCTGTGGATGGTGGTGTTTTGGTTTGGTTTGTGTTTCCCGGACTAACAGGACTTAGGTGGGAAGGCTACGACAGATGCAGAGGCAGCTGTGGTAGTGACCCAAGCAGTGGAAGACACAATGAAGATGACTGGATGTGGAAGCTGTGGTATGTACATGATCCTCGAGGGGGGTACCTGAAAAGAGTTTTGTCTGCATGAAGTGCCGCCTGATAGAGCTGATGGAAGAAAAGAGCCAAGGATTAGAAGGGGGTTCGAGCAGATGATGGAGCAAAGACATGAGTAGGCTGAAGGGAAAAGCTCAAACTTGCGGATGGGAGCAGGACCAAAGAACTCCAAGGGGAGGCTGCTGGGTGAGGAAAGTGGACAGTGGAAGCATGTGACTAAGAGAACCAGGCAGAGGAAAAGACGGGCTAGTGAAGGAGAAACAGAGCTCAGGAACACGTTTGCGGAGTTGGAAAATGAAGAAGGGGCACAGTAGGTGGTCACTGAAGGTGGGAGGGCAAGGAAGAAGAGAAGAGCAGCTGGTTCTTTAGGAAGAGGGAAAGAGTCAATGGAGATAACAACACCAAATATGAGCCCCAGGAGGATATGGGATGGATTGCAGAGGATTGCAAGGGAGAATAGGAATCGAGAGGACTTGCAGCCAGAGGGAACAGGGGATAGACCGGAGAAAATTGCACCATCACCAGGAAAAGGCAGGTCTACATGATTGGGGACTCCTTATTGAGAAGAATAGACAGGCCTGTAACCAGAGCTGATCCAGAGAACAGAAGGGTGTGCTGTCTGCCGGGTGCTAAGATACGGGATGTGGACCTGAGGCTGAAGGGGATCCTAACAGGAGCAGGAAAGAATCCACTGATTGTCCTTCATGTGGGAACAAATGATACGGCTAGATTCTCGCTGGAACGTATCAAGGAAGACTATGCCAGGCTGGGGAAGACACCTAAGGAAATCGAGGCTTAAGTGATCTTCAGTGGGATTCTACCTGTTCCTAGAGAAGGGCAACAGAGGTGTGACAAGATTATGAAGATCAACAGATGGCTCAGGCAGTGGCGCTATAAGGAGGGCTTTGGGATGTATGGCCACTGGGAGGCACTCATGGACAGAGGACTGTTCTCTCGGGGTGGACTTCACCTGAGTAGGGAGGGAAATAGACTTCTAGGATGGAGGCTGGCACAACTGATAAAGAGAGCTTTAAACTAGGAATTTGTAGGAGATGGTTGGGAGATGTCCAGGTAATCTCCACTCCGGATTTTAACATTGAGAGGGAAGAAAATGAAGTAAGAAAGGATACAGTAGGAGAATGGACATAAGGAGGAAGGGTAGTGTAGATACCAGTCTAATATGGGATACTGGTGGTAGAATGTCAGTGCCTAATTGGGTAAAGAATGTGAGCGAGGCCAAACAGCAAAAATTAAGATGTTTGTACACCAATGCGAGGAGCCTAGGTAACAAAATGGAGGAACTAGAGTTACTGGTGCAGAAAGTGAAACCAGATATTATAGGGATAACAGAAACATGGTGGAATAGTAGTCATGACTGGAGTACAGGTATTGAAGGGTATGTGCTGTTTAGGAAAGACATAAATAAAAGTAAAGGTGGTAGAGTAGCATTGTATATCAATGCTGAGGTAAACTGTAAAGAAATAAGAAGTGATGGAATGGATAAGACAGAGTCTGTCTGGACAAAAATCACATCGGGGAAGAAAGCTACCAGAGCCTCCCCTGGGATAGGTCTTGGGGTGTGCTCTAGACCACCGGGATCTGATTTGGATATGGATAGAGACCTCTTTAATGTTTTTAATGAAGTAAATACTAATGGGAATTGTGTGATCACGGGAGACTTTAACTTCCCCGATATAGAATGAAGGAAAAGTGCTAGTAATAATAATAGGGCTCAGAGTTTCCTGGATGTGGTAGCTGATGGATTCCTTCACCAAGCAGTTGTCTAACCAACAAGAGGGGATGCCATTTTAGATTTGGTTTCGGTGAGTAGTGAAGACCTCATAGAAGAAATGGTTGTAGGGGACAACCTTGGTTCAAGCGATCATGGGTTAATTCAGTTCAAACTAAATGGAAGGATAAACAAAAATAGATCTGTGACTAGGGTTTTTTATTTCAAAAGGGCTAACTTTAAAAAATTAAGGAAATTAGTTAGGGAAGTGGATTGGACTGAAGAACTTGTGGATCTAAAGGCGGAGGAGGCCTGGAATTACTTCAAGTCAAAGTTGCAGAAACTATCAGAAGCCTGCATCCCAAGAAAGGGGAAAAAATTCATAGGCAGGAGTTGTAGACCAAGCTGGATGAGCAAGCATTTCAGAGAGGTGATTAAGAAAAAGCAGAAAGCCTACAAGGAGTGGAAGATGGGAGGGATCAGCAAGGAAAGCTACTTATTGAGGTCAGAACATGTAGGGATAAAGTGAGAAAGGCCAAAAGCCATGGAGAGTTGGACCTTGCAAAGAGAATTAAAATCAACAGTAAAAGGTTCTATAGCCATATAAATAAGAAGAAAACAAAGAAAGAAGTGGGACTGCTAAACACTGAGGATGGAGTGGAGGTTAAGGATAATCTAGGCATGGCCCAATATCTAAACAAATACTTTTCCTCAGTCTTTAATGAGGCTAATGAGGAGCTTAGGGATAATGGCAGGGTGACAAATGGGAATAAGGATATGGAGGTAGATATTACTACATACAAGGTAGAAGCCAAACTCGACCAGCTTAATGGGACTAAATCAGGGGGCCCAGATAATCTTCATCCAAGAATATTAAAGGAACTGGCACATGAAATTGCAAGCCCATTAGCAAGAATTTTTAATGAATCTGTAAACTCAGGGGTTGTACCGTATGACTGGAGAATTGCTAACATAGTTCCTATTTTTAAGAAAGGAAAAAAAAGTGATCCATGTAACTACAAGCCTGTTAGTTTGACATCTGTAGTATGCAAGGCCTTTGGAAAAAAATTGAAGGAGAAAGTAGTTAAGGACATTGAGGTCAATGGTAATTGGGACAAAATACAACATGGTTTTACAAAAGGTAGATCATGCCAAACCAACCTGATCTTCTTTGAGACGGTAACAGATTTTTTAGAAAAGGAAACACAGTGGATCTAATTTACCTCAATTTCAGTAAGGCATTTGATACAGTTCCACATGGGGAATTATTAGATAAATTGGAAAAGGTAGGAATCAATATGAAAATTGAAAGGTGGATAAGGAACTGGTTAAAGGGGAGACTACAACAGGTCATACTGAAAGATGAACTGTCAGGCTGGAGAGAGGTTACTAGTGGAGTTCCTCAGGGATCGGTTTTGGGACCAATCTTATTTAATCTTTTTATTACTGACCTTGGCACAAAAAGTGGGAGTGTGCTAATAAAGTTTGTGGATGACACAAAGCTGGGAGGTATTGCCAATACAGAGAAGGACCAGGTATCATACAGGAAGATCTGGATGACCTTGTAAATTGGAGTAATAGTAATAGGATGAAATTTAATAGTGAAAAGTGCAAGGTCATGCATTTAGGGATTAATAACAAGAATTTTTGTTGTAAGCTGGGAACTCATCAGTTGGAAGTAACAGAGGAGGAGAAGGACCTCGGAGTATTGGTTGATCACAGGATGACTATGAGCCGCCAATGTGATAGGGCCGTGAAAAAAGCTAATGCGGTCTTGGGATGCATCAGGCGAGGTATTTCCAGTAGAGATAGGGAAGTGTTATAGAAGGCACTGGTGAGACCTCATCTGGAATACTGTGTGCAGTTCTGGTCTCCCATGTTTAAGAAGGATGAATTCAAACTGGAACAGGTACAGAGAAGGGCTGCTAGGATGATCTGAGGAACGGAAAACCTGTTTTATGACAGGAGATTCAAAGGCTTGTTTAGCCTAACCAAAAGAAGGCTGAGGGGAGATATGATTGCGCTCTATAAATATATCAGAGGGATAAATACCAGGGAGGGAGAGGAATTATTTAAGCTCAGTACCAATGTGGACACAAGAACAAATGGCTATAAACTGGCCATCAGGAAGTTTAGACTTGAAATTAGACGAAGGTTTCTAACCATCAGAGGAGTGAAGTTCTGAAACAGCCTTCCAAGGGGAGAAGTGGGGGCAAAAGACATATCTGGCTTCAAGACTAAGCTTGATAAGTTTATGGAGGGGTTGGTATGATGGGATAGCCTAATTTTGGCAATTAATTGATCTTTGATTATTAGCGGTAAATATGCCCAATGGCCTGTGATGGGATGTTAGATGGGGTGGGATCTGAGTTACTACAGAGAATTCTTTCCTGGGTGTCTGGTTGGTGAGTCTTGCCCACATGCTCAGGGTTTAGCTGATGGCCATATTTGGAGTCGGGAAGGAATTTTCCTCCAGGGCAGATTGGCAGAGGCCCTGAGGGTTTTTCGCCTTCCTCTGCAGTGTGGGGCACAGGTCACTTGCTGGAGGATTCTCTGCACCTTGAAGTCTTTAAACCATGATTTGAGGACTTCAATAGCTCAGACATAGATTAGGGGTTTATTACAGGAGTGGGTGGGTGAGATTCTGTGGCCTGTGTTGTGCAAGAGGTCAGACTAGACGATCATGATGGTCCCTTCTGACCTTAAAGTCTATGACTCTATGAGTAGCAATCCCATGGTGGAAGTTACCATAGTGTGATCACCACTTGCTTCTCCACTATCAGTGTAGCTCTCATTTTGGTGTCCCTTTGCTGGAGGGCTGGGGTGAGTTAGGCACACAGATCCAGGAAAATGCCATAGCCACTGCTCGTCATCCCAAGCTTGCATTACGATGCAATCCCACCAGTGTGTGCTCATTTGTCGGGCCCAGAATCGGCACTTCACTGTTTGCAGCTGCTCCATAAATGCCCCCAACAACCTTGAATTGGTTCTCGCTATGTTCCACAGTGATCTGCTCTCCGGGAAACCATGTTCCCAGTGGCTCTTCTTGCAGCTCTACAAATACTGGAGAATCGTGCATTGTGTGCTTGCCATGCTCATGACAATAGTGCAGAGCTGTTCAGCTGACTGTGTCAGCTTTATGTCAACATAACAAATCGGCAAAAGTTTGTAGTATAGACATGTCCATGTCTTAGCATCTGTGTCCATAACTGTTTTCTTATTGCTTAATTATCATTCTGTTGATAAGTTTCCCATTCCTATTTATTTTTCTGGATCTCTGAACGGAATCTGTTACTTAACTTATGGTTAACTCATTTTCCTTGATAGACCATCTATGATGCTTCTTTGAGGGACAAAGTATTTCCTTGCTTTTTGTAATAATGTTTTTGGATAATGAGAGTCTCATCTTCAGACTAAGTAGCTGATCTAACAGGGGTGAGTGATAGAAACAGAGGCCTAAAAAGGACCATGAGGATCTGCCATCAAGATGGATTTCAAAGGGTAATGGCCCTTTTTCTAGCTCCTTTTCTTACAGGAAATTAGTAGCGCTTTGTGAGGGCTCAGAGACAAATTTTGTGTCATTGTATGCTTTCACTTTGTATCTATTGGAAAAAACATTGGGTGCTAGAGATGGTGTTTACAAACAAGTCATCCTAGTCAGGAGACGGAGTCATTGCAGCACTGGACATTTTGTGACTGGAATGCGAATGAGATGGACATCTGGATACCATGGTAAAAGTCTAAATAATTAAAGTGATGAGGGAAACTGTCCTGGGATCCAATCACCAGAATTCCTTCTGGCAGTAATGATTTGTACAACACTTTACAAACATAGGCGGCGAGTTCTATGGGCCCGTGGTGCCTGGGCACCAGGAATATTCCTGGCCCGGGGCCCAGCTCCAGCACTGTTTGAGGACAGGTCTCTCACTCGGCCCTGTCTTCCAACCCCGGACACTCTCCACCACGCATCCCCCGGGGAATTAAAACGGCCCCGGGGCCACTACCAACCACCAGTAGCACAGCGGAGCTGAGTGGCTTCTGCCTGCTTGCTCCACGTGGCTACCGGCCTCTCCTTATGGCCCCTGGGTGGGGTGGGTCGGGTCTGTGATGCGTGCTGCTCTCATCCCTGCGGCCAATAGGAAGCTGCTGGGGCAGTGCCTGGGGGTAGCAGCACATGGAGGCCCCCTGGCTCATCCTGCCTAGGAGCCCCAGGTAAGCGCTGCATCCCCCCACCCCTCCCAGAGTCTGCACCCTCACGCCCTTCCCACATACCCCTCCTGCCCCCAAACTCCCTCCCAGAGCCTGCACCCCCACCCCAGCCCAGAGCCTGCACCCAAACTCCGTCCCAGAGCCTGCACTCCTCAACCCTCCTCCTGCACCCCTGCCCCTGCCTGGAGCCTGCACCCAGTACTCAAACTCCCTCCCAGAGCCTGCACCCCCTCCCTCTGCACCTCCTCCTGTCCCCAAACTCCCTCCCGAGCCTGCACTGCCACCCCAGCCCAGAGCCTGCACCCAAACTCCCTCCCAGAGCCTGCACCCCCACCCCAGCCCAGAGCCTGCACCTCTCACCCCCTCCTGTACCCCCTGCCCCAGCATGAAGCCTGCACCCAGCACCCAAACTCCATCCCAGAGCCTGCACCCCAGGCCTCCTCCCCCCACACAAACTCCCTCCCAAAGCCCACCTCTCACCCCTTCTGCACCCAAACTCCCTCCCAGAGCCTTAGGCAGGTGCGGGGGGAGTTTGGGGTGGGGCGGGCTCTGGGCATTCTGGGCACCACCAAAATTTCTATAAACCCGCCGCCCCTATTTACAAACATCAACTAATGCACCCTCTCTGCCGTAGATAAATTGGTATCACCATTGCTATTATACAGATGAGAAAACTGGCAGAGAGGTGAAATAAGTTGTGTAAAACCATAGAGCTGCAGTGTGAGAGCAGATATTAAAATTCAGGAGATTCCCAGTTTTGGGCTCATACTACACTCGCTAATATACAAATAAACCTTTCTTTGGTTGGAAGAGTGACTACTTTGAAATAATCCCTGTCTCATCCCTCTTTCCAATGCTGCCAACTGTCTCACAGAAAAGAAATAAAGTGAAACTCCAGTAGTTAAAAACATTGGAAACAACCATTTCCTCCGATAATGTAACCGCACATTTTCTGTTCCTCCAGAAGGGTCCCTGAAGAGCAGCTCTTCACATCCACCTCCGAGGAGGCAATTGTCATTCCCAACTGCCACAGAACCTTCTGATTCCAACATTCAATCCTTCTGTTGAAGGGGCATCATTCAAAACACTCTGCTTGCTACTGTGAATACCACTGGGGGGGAGGGGAGGTGATTCGGTCCACGTGTACCCTGTTAGCATATGCAACAGGGTGTTCTGCTGTCATGCTCTTAGCACAACTGTTGGAATGCATTCATGGCAGTGACGTGCCCTGATGCCACAACTGCAACGAAAATATCTGAACATGGATATGACACTGGATGACTGCTTGAAACTGGATTCTTTCTCTGGGCAGTGGCACTCAACTGCACATTTCAATCCAAATAAATTGCATGATGCAGCATGAAGGAGCTGCTGTTCTGAAAACAGGAGATACTCTTAGTTAAGTCCTGACTGGGACCATAGTAATGAGGCATTACTACAATTCTAAAACTTCTTCCTATGGCATCTTTGATAAGTATTAAAATCTAAACTTTTTCATGCCAGGGCTCTGAATACCCTAATGTTGGCTTCAATTTAGTTTGCTAGGGTAGTGACCACTAGTCTTCAAAATCTCAAATATAATAATTAAAACACAAAAATCTTTGCATGTGGAATGGACAAGTTAAGCTATTATAAACTGAGGGGCTTTGCATTAGCTGTAATCTCTAGGGAAAAAGATATGTCATTATGGATGGCAAAATTAGGATATCTGCTCACTCTGTGTCCAGCAGTCAAAAATGTGAATGAGATATTAGTATGTATTATAATGCTATCATGCCTGGAGCCATACCACTTCAAGCAGTGAGAGTGTTTCATCTCATAAATTAGGCACAGCTAGACTGGGTCAGTCCTTAGGAAATTCATGTGCCACAGGTATTGGTGCTAGTGATTCACTAGATAGCATGGGAGCCAGTACTGAACTGGAAAACAAACAGAGTGCCAGGTTGCAGTTGCCTTCTTTCATATAAGATCAAGGTCATTGTCAGTAAAGATCCCCTGGCATGGTTTGTAAGTGCTAAATCCAGTGTACTGAATTAAATTCAAACCTAAAAATCGCTCAATGACAGCCTTATAAAATCATTGATATAGGCCAGAGTTACAAAAGATTATGTACCTTGCCATAAAGTGTGGAGGGAGAGAGATTACTATGCACTGAATGCAACGGCCGTCTTACTTTTTATAATCAAATCCAAATAAAACATATCAACCAAAACCAATCAGCATGAACCAACATCGTCAATTAATAAAACATACAAAAGGAGAAATTTAAAATGGAGATCAGGATACACAACTGGATCCCCATTCATTTATTGGACACTTGTCAATAACTACTATTTCTGAACTGCAAGAGCTTAGTGGTCCCTTCCAGTTCTAGGAGATAGGATATCTCCATTAATTAGTGATTCTTTGGCTACTTCTTGATCCTATTTGTTATTGTCCTGTCATCCCTTTATACCAGCTAGGTTGTTTATCACACTAATTGTTTTGCTGTTACATTGTGCTCCCCACAACTGTTTGTTGCAGTTACCTGTTGTCTCTTGTCTTATACTTCAATTGTAAGCACATTGGGGCCTGGACCATTTCTTCATTATGTGTGTGTACAGTGCCTCACACAATGAGGTGCTGATCCCTGATGGGGGACCTTAGATGCTCCCTTGATACAAATAAATAACAGTATTGCCAACCCCAACATTTTAGAATTATGAGATTTTAAATAAAATTGAATCGTGTTCTTTGGTCTGACTTGTGATTTGATCTCCCTATGCCCCAGTATATATGCATGCAACATTGACAGTGTTACCAACTTTCACAAATGTATACCAGATAGGTAGGGCCCTACCATATTAATGGTCCATTTTGGTCAATTTCACAGTCATAGGATTTTAAAAATAGTAAATTTCATGATTTCAGCTATTTAAATCTGAAATTTCATGGTGTTGTAATTGTAGGGGTCCTGAGCCCAAAGGAGTTTTGTGGGGGATGTCGCAAAGTTATTGTAGAGGGGAGCAGTTGTGGTACTGCTACTCTTACTTCTGCGTTGCTGCTGGCAGTGGCACTGCCTTCAGAGCTGGGCAGCTGGAGAATGGAGGCTGCTGGACTTTTCACATTTGCTGTCTGGTCACCCTAAGCGCAGAAGTAATGGTGGCAATACCACAATCCCCCTGACATTTGAGAAAGGCTGGTCTTCCCCATGACATCTGTATAGTATAGGGCAGGGGTCGGCAACCTCTGGTAAGCATCCTGGCGGGCCGGGCCAGTGTGTTTACCTGCCGCGTTGGCAGGTTCGGCCGATCACGGCTCCCACTGGCCGCCGTTCACCGTCCCAGGTAGGGTGACCAGATGTCCAGATTTTATAGGGACAGTCCCGATATTTGGGGCTTTTTCTTATATAGGCCCCTATTACCCCCCCCCACCCCCTGTCCCGATTTTTCACACTTGCTGTCTAGTCACCCTAGCCCCAGGCCAACGGGGGCGGTGGGAAGCCGGGCCGGCCGGCACATCCCTCGCCCGTGCCGCTTCCCAGAGGATACCAGGCTAGAATGGCCCATTAGGTCCGTTCTGTATTAAATCCTCTCCCCAGACTTAATAGCATCTAAAGAACTGGACTTAGAGTAGATTGAGCGCCAGATCCGCTCAGGCCCCGGGCAGGTTTGTGTGAGGCCTGAGAGAGCTGAAACGTTAGCTCTAGTTCAGTAGGAGGCCCGTGGAAAGTAAATGGTTAACAATGGCTTTGCCTATCGCAAGATGGCGCCCGGAGTTCTCTCCTCCCTGCCTGGGACGTGAGAGGCGGTCAGGCTCGTGCGGGAGCGTCGCATGGCGATGACGCACATTGGGGGCGCGGGGTAGTGGAGTTTGTTGCGCTGCTGGAGGCGAATATGGCGGGCGTCGCTGATGCCGCCGCTCCCGGCAGCAGCGGGGACGGGAGGCGAGGCGGCGCCCCGGAGCAGCAGCAGCAGGACGCGGGAAGGGGGGAGCAGAAAAGCAGCTGTTCGAGCGGTGAGTCCTGGCCGCCGGCAGGAACCGAAACCCTGGGCTTCTACGAGAGCGACCGGGAGCGGAAAAAGAAGAGAAGCGTCTCAGGTGAGGGGCAGGGGCTCGGGGTGAGGCGCCGGGAAGGGCGGGGTTGAAGTTAGCGAGGAGAGAGGCTGGCTGGTGGTGAGGAGCGTGCGGGGGAGGGGGGTCCCCAGGGAGGCCGGGAGTGGAGCTGTCCCTTCCAGCTGGCTGGAGTGGGGGAGCCTTCCGGACAGCCCGGGACCCCGAGAGCAGCGGGCGCTGAAGCAGGGCCTTTCAGAGAGGGAGTTTGGTTCCGGGCTGTCAAAGCGGTGGTCATGTGAGTGCTGCGATAGTAAGTGTCTCACTGATGCACTCAGCAAACACTCTGTTTAAAGTCTGCGACCAAAAGTGTTCAACGTGGGTGCCTAAAGTCAGCCTCTTACCTTTGGTTTTAGGCTACTAAGTGAACGTGGTCTGGTAAATCCACAGCTCCTAAATTCTGCGCATCCGTTTAAGAGCATTTTAGGCACCTATGGTTGAAAATTTTGGCCAGAGACTTTAAAAACTGTGCAACATAGTTCAAATATGGGTGGTATGTAGCATCTGTGGTAGCTTAAGTGACGTCAAAAGTCTTTGTGAACTAGTTAACAATGCCTTATTAGTCATTACATCTGCTTATTGTCTCCTTATGCTTAGATTTGGTAAGTGATGTACCTTTAAAAAAGGTCTAAGTGGTTTATATCTTTAAATCAAATTTACAGTTGTGTTCAATAAAGGGGACCAGAATAGTGGCATTTCCATGTAGTTTCATGTAATGTGTACAATGATAAAAAGATCAACTGTAATCGATGAGTATTATAAATCAATGTTAGGAGAAGTCAGTGGGTAATTTATTGCTATGACTTCAGCTAAGAAAACGATTCCACAAAATAGTGTACTGTATTCCAAACTAATTTTACAGAGATTCAGATGTAGATAGGTACTGTGTTTTGTCTATTATACTGTTTTGAACTACTTGGGTGTGTTTGTCCAGTGTTCTGTCACTGAGGCACAGAAAACACTTACTGAATAAACAGTTTTTGATAAATGAATTTGCTTAATACTGAATATTGTAATTTGAGAAATCTATTTAGTCTCTAAAACGAAATATAAGTATTGTATATTGTATAAGCCTCCAAAAATGTAATTATGCATTGTTATATGTGGTCTTCAGTTTAGCTACATTTAGTTTAAATGACCATTTGTAAGAGGAAAATAATGTAAGGAAAATGTAACAATTTTTGCCATCAAGCTACAATTGTATGCAGACTTACACTTGAATTGCTGATGTTTCCAAGTCCTGTATTCTGTCATCTTTAGAAGAAATAGATAAATCTTTTATCGTTAAAAAAATAAAATTAATTTAGTGTAGTTTATTGTGTTGGTGGTTCTGATTTAATTCTTAAGATTCTAAATATTGATATTTATTATATATGATATTAGAACTGTTAACATAATACCTTGCTAAAAATGGCTTTTGAAAACAGGTTTGAAGAAGAAATCAAACTTTGAGACTGTTCATCTACCGCTTTATGGATTTGAGCATAAGTTTACATTAGAATAAAAAACAGAGTAGGTATGATTTTAATTGAACTGTTTACTAAAAGCTGAATTATTTCCATTCAAGCTTTACTAGTGTTATATCAGCCTCGAATTCTACCGCATTCCTGACAACTGTGTTATGTCATAAGATTTATAGCATCATTTTGCCTTTGTGGTATTGATGAAACTGCATTAACGTTAAATCACCACAACTACTGATTTCGCTTGATTACGATATTACAAATTTTTTATAGTAAAATGGAAATGGAATGTTATATTTAGGATTTATACTGATGTACCCAAAAAGTTGTTGAGTAAATAATATGTTTAGGTATCTTTCTAAAACGTCTTCCTATGTAGAAAAAATACAAAACATATATTTTAACATTAGTTTTGAATAAATAATATTTAAATTCAGGTATATAAGAGCCAATAGTTCATAATGGATTTTAAGAATAAAAAAACCTTTATTTAGAAAAAAAATACAATAAACTGTCTTTGCTTAATGCTTACCTTGATATAAAAACTAAAAGAACTTCACTTATATCTGGCTCTAGCAATATGCTCAAATTGTACAAGTTCCCAAAATTAAAAATAGTTCCTTCTGTTATAATATAAGCAAGTTAGCATAGACAGGATGTTCTGGGGAGGCCACAAGAGGAAATAACTGATTTTTCTGAAGCTTGTATTGTCATATTGATTCACTTCTGGGACTTTTGAAATAAGTATATGTTTAAGCTGGATTCAAGTGACGAGAAGGTAGTAGCTTGGCATTTTGGAAATGACAGAGCAATTTATATGTAATGGGAGCATAGAGTGAGCCATAGATAAGGTTGTGTTTACATTCTTATAAATGGGTTTCTCCTTTTCTACTTAGTGCTTTATATTATATTTTTCATGCGAGTATCTACATGTTGCAGTATACCTTAGGTAAATCAGTATCTTTGTCCTTTAAAAAAGTCTGTTTTAACTTCTTACATTTTGAGGGAGATTATACTCAAAACAAATAAAGCACAAAGTTCTTCAGTCT
Organism: Trachemys scripta elegans; assembly: GCF_013100865.1. NCBI lineage: Eukaryota > Metazoa > Chordata > Testudines > Emydidae > Trachemys > Trachemys scripta. Next base: position 110,199,851 of record NC_048302.1, read on the forward strand.
GTATTTGTCCACTGAGTCCTTGTTTTCCCTTCTACTGCTGCCAGTTTTCAATTCTTGCCTCAGGTTGGGAAATGGCAGTAGGGACACAGCATGTATTTTAGACAGTCAGGATGAGGATAGAACTGGCATACAGTTGGTAGTTACCATTCAGATCATGAGAAGGCTGCATTTGTGAAGGAAAGAGGTACTTTTCCAGCCCATGGAGAGGGTTTGGCCTAGGGGAAGGCTTGGGAATAGAATGTTTCTTGTGAGAAGGTATGGTGGTGTGATACCAAACTCCTGTTGGAGATATTTTGGGTTTTGGCATATCCCGAACTAGTCAAAAGTAGACCAGTGCCTTTGTCAAGCTCTTCATAAACTTGAAAATCCGCGTCAAGAGGTCTTCTGTAATGGATTATTGATATGGTCCTGACAACACTGATGAAAGTTCGTTTTGAAGTTCCTCTCCATTCCTATGATTTTGGGTTTTTTATACAGAAGGTCATTTTCTGGATGGCAATACCTCTAGCTTTCAAAATACATTAGCTTTGGCTCCCAGTCTCTTATCCATGGTATATCAGATTTTACAAAGATAAAGTGGTAGTGTAGACTAGTTTGATTCCTTTCCAGGGTGATGTCAGAGTTCCACCTTAAGCCTATGATCCTGCCAAAATTTTCCCCCTGCATCCACGTGCCTGGCCATCTTGATGAGGCCCTTCTCTATATACTCAATGTTAAAGATCCTTGGGGTCCTATTTGGAGCAGACTAGAGCCCTTATAAAGTCCACCCAAGTACTTTTTTCAGTTCACACTAGTTCATTGGGGAATACTGTTACCAAGAGGACCATGTCTACATGACTATCTGATTGCATTTCACATTGCTTTGACCTATTTGGTCTGAACTAGACAGCTATGTCACTCTGCCTGAGCCAAGGTTATTGCACCAGCCTGTTTTAGTGATGTTTCCATTATCATAGACATCTGCAAAGCAGCTAAAAGTTCTTCTCCCCATTTACCAAAAGAGGTTTTGTTTTGCTTTAGGATGTCTATTATTTTCAGTTGACTAAATTTTTACATGCCCCTCTCCCCCATTTGCTCATTCTACAGTCTTGTATGTTGTGCTTGATTCTGAGTTTTGAGAAGAATCTTAGTCCTCCTTGTGATGTAGATTTTAAAATATATATAAACCTACTTGTTAACTGTGAACCTTGCCCTCATTGCTTATTTGTTCTCATTTTCTTTTCAGCTATCCCTGAGGCTTCTTTCTTTCTGGGAGGGAGAATTCTGCATAGATACCTTTGGAGAAGGAAAATTGCTTGCTTGTATTTTTTGCTTCTCTCAAACTAACATCTTGCAGGATTCCCACTCACCTGCCCACCTTCCCTCAGTTTCGAGGGTATTTGTTGAAGTGGGGTTTTTTGTCTTGCAAAATGCTTTGCACTTATTTTTGAGGCGCATTTCTGTCTTATATTTACATTGTTTTGGGAGATTTGCCTCCTGCAAGGAGGAACAGACTAGAATATTATGAGGAGACTCGTAGTTGGCGGGGTGATGCATGATAGCTAAAGCTAAGATTTTGTCATGGAGGTCGCGGAAGTCACGGAATCAGTGACTGAGTCGCCATGGGCGACAAGGGGTACCCCAAATATCCCAGCTGTTGCAGGGGGTACCCCACAGCTCCTGGCCACTACAGGGAGTACCCCGCAGGTCCTGGCTGCTTTGAGTGGAGGGGGACCCCAGCTCTAAGCGGGCAGAGGGAGCCCCTGGACCTCCGAGCCCAGTACCTGGTGGAGGGGTCCCCGGAACTCTCAGCCAGCTGCCCAGCAGCTCCTCATTTTGTCAGTGATGTTTTTAGTAAAAAGAAAGATATTTTCAGGTCACAGGCTTCCGTGAATTTTTCTGTATTGCCTGTGACCTGTCTGTGACTGATACTAAAAATATCTGTGACAAAAATCTTTGCCTTAATGATAACCAGTAGTACATGTAGCTCACCATTTACGGCACCCCTACATGGATTAAATATAAAAGCTGTATTTTTATCTTAAAAAGGCTAAGACCCAGGAGTGAGAATCCTATGTGATGGTATCTTAAGATAAACAAAATGAGAGGGCAAGTAACTTTCCTTTTTTGCATTAGAAAGTTTTCAGTTCAACTCATTTAAGTCCCTATGCAGTGATTCCAGTATTATTGGAATTTCAGTTAGAATATTTCAATATATTTAGTTGTATATTGTTGCTTTTATTCTGAATCTTAATGTTCTCAAATTAATTGAACTCCTGTAACAATCATGGTGAGATTGTTACAGGAGTTCAGGCAGGAGTAGCATAGTCTGATGTTTCAGTGGATCAAAATATATATCTTATCAGGGTGTCTAAAGCATCTGTTTAATATCTACCCGACGAAGAAAGGGAAGTTGTCTATGGCCTGTGTTATGCAGGAGGTCAGACTACATTATTACAGAGTTCTCTTCTAGCCTTACTATCTGTTGACAGTAACTGGTATAGAATAGGATAAGTCTCTTCTTGCTGGCCTACCAAAGTGCCTCAACCTTGACAGGGGTGTGTCTCTTCTTCTCTTGGGCTGGATGAGTTTACACATAACATATTCTTGCAGATGGGAGGAGATGCTCCTAGTGTGAAGAATCCCTGACTTCATCTTTTAGAGACTGAGGAAGTCAACTCTGCAGCTTTTCTAATGTCTTCTTTGCCAAGGGTCAAGCATTCCAACCCAGGTCAACAATTGGTAGCATCGAATATTTTTTACTAATGACCTTGCTTATTAGCTTCTCTGGATGGTAGCACAGAAAATCTAGGTGGTCACATTTAAAAATAGCTCTTTAAATTTGCTTATTTGCCAGGATTGCACATTTTTAATGATGCCTCCATAAATGTTCTTTTCAGTTATGAGATTCCCACTGTGCAATTGGATTTACTGAGCTGGAACTTCATCTCTGACTGTCCTCAGTACTTTGACCAATCAGTGGCAATATAAATCCTGGGTGAGAGCACTATTTCTCAAATTATTCCCTGCTCTCAAATCATCAGTTACGGACCTTATTGATTGATGAACTCATTGAGGATGGAACTAAATCCCCAGTTCAGTAGGCCAAACTCTGAAGGCACTGCTGTCCTAGTCCAGACTACAATTGATGCAGATGGATGGGGCAGAACTGGGGTGGCCAGGAAGTGGGAAATTTTTAGGCTCAAAGTTACAAATTTTCTAACCATCACAGGCTCTGGAATAGCCTTCCAACAGGAGTAGTGGGAACAAACAATCTAACTAGTTTTAAGATGGATCTTGATAAATTTATCAATGGGTTATATGACGGGCCCAGACTTGACTCCAGTCCTATATTCCTATTAGGCTCCACAATGGAGCACTAAAGGAAGATGCAGTCTTATAAAACCCATCTTCCTTCAGTGTTCTGCTCAGAAACTTTGTACGTATATGAGGTTGGGATGAGAGCACCAGGAGATGTGGATCCCCCCTCAGTTCCCAAAGGAATCACAGGTTTGGGGACCCAGAAACAGATTTTAGGGATGGTGAGAGTTGTGGAGAGAGAAAATTGAAAGCAAATTGCTTAAAGGGAGAATGTCAGCTTGAAAGTTAATCAAGTGGAGGAAAAAATGTGATTAATTTCATGTGCTACACTTGCCCCTTAATCCCCCGATAAATATTTTTCTCTAATCTTTCAGCTACAGGAATTCAAGGAGTTGTTTGTAGCAATAGTAGGTACAATATTTCCAGACACACGTGATTTTTTTTTTTTTTTTTTTTTTTTTAAGTCTAGTGTTCCACTGATCAGTTAACTCACCAAATAAACAACCCAAAAGAACAGGAAACCTTAAAATACCCTCCCTGTTCAAATATTTGAATCTCTCCATTGAAAGAATGGGGGCAGATTTTCTCTCTTTCTCCATCCTGCAATAAAGATGAAATTCAAGCCACTGAAAGTTTTCAATTGAAACAACGGATTTTGTTGTTCTTAAACTGAAAGAAATCCGACATTGTTTTTAGATGGCGTTCCATTCCGTTACAGGTTTAAGCTAAAAGGAACATTCCATTCTGAGAGTAGTTGCCATATTGATGCTACCACTTCCATGATTTGTAGGTACAGTTTCCTTATCCTGTTAACCACTATCTTGCACATTTGTTTTATCACCATTGAAATATAGGGTATTGGTCTTAATGATATAGAAAACGATCTGATTAGTCTAAGATTTAATTTGGTGGGTTGAATTGTGTTGTTTTAATGCCTATCAAACACTTGTTTTAAAAACTCTTACCCAAACTGTGGAAACAAGTATAGATTGATGTCCATGGCAATGTGACCTAGTTATCAGAGCCCAGGACCTGGAGTTCTTATACACTCTGCCCCTGATTTGCTTCTGTGATCTTGGGCAGGGGATTTAACCTCTGTTTCGCTGTTTAAGTGGTAGTGGTAATTTTCTGCATCAGACAGGAGGATTGATTAATGCAGTGTTTCCCAACTTGTGGGGCATGTCTCAGGCCATATCTATGCTATAATGACTATAGCAGCATAGCTATGGTGCCATAGCTCTGCTGGCATAGTCCCATAATGTAGACACAGCCTACACCAATGGAAGGGGTTTTTCTGTCGGTGTAGGAACACCATCTCCAAGAGCAAGAGTAGCTGGGTCAGTGGAAATATCCTTCCATTGACCTAGCTGTGTCTACACCAGGGAATAGGTCAGCATAACTACAGCTCTCAGGAGTGTGGATTTTTCACATTGTAGCTGGCCCAACCTATATTTTAAGCATATACCAGGCCTCACTTGGCCAAGGTGAAGGACAAGCCAATGGCGGGCATAGACAGACCTCTCTATGCTTCACTAAAGTGTCAGCTTTCATTAATATTAATAATAAAAAAAAGTATAGCTGTTGTTGTTGCAAAGTAAACCTTCAGAATATGAAGTTTATAACCAATACCTGAAGCCACGTTTACACTATAAACTTACATCTGTATAACTATGCCACTTAGGGGTGAAAAATCCACATCCCTGAGTGACACAGTTATACTGACCTAACCCCCCCGGTGTAGATAGCGTTACATAGATGGAAGGGCTTCTCCCATCAGCATAGCTACTGCCTCTATCTGAGAAATATTTAACTACACTGACAGAAGAAACTCTCCTCTCTGATAGTAGCATCTTCACTGAAGCGCTACAGTGGCACAGCTGCACTGGTGCAGCGTTTTAAGTGTAGACCTGCCATGAATTTGTAGAGAGCCAGAAACAATAGCTCTGTGGTGTGAATTGCCCCTTTCATTTCAGTGAGTACTAATTCATGGTGCCAGTGGTGATATCTTAAATGTCAACATTGTTAACTCTTTGGCCTCTCGTCAAAGCATATAAGAAAGGAGAAGTATCATTATCTACACTTTCATTTAGTAAAGTAGAGCAAGAAGGTGGAAGATGTATAAATTAAGATGTGTAGGCTGTATGCACACATGGCAGGGTTGCAGAGACAGGGATGGGGCAGTAATTGGTTTCATTTTCCTGATGCTCAGCATGAAAAATTTGGGAAATACTGGAATAATGCTTGTAAAGGAAGTGCTACATTTAATGCCTTGCCTGTGTCTACACTACAAACTTTGGTCAATGCAAGTTACATTGGCGCACAGCCACTGAAGTTTGTGTATTTCACAGTCACATGCCTACTTGGCTGCATGGGCCAGCACTGTGCATACTCACCAAGAGTGCTTGTATTAATGCAAAGTGTGGTACACCACAGGAAGGTATCCCAGTGTGCTACGTGCCACAATCTGGCTTGCTCCCTTTTTGGGAAATGTTTACAATGTGTTCTGAAATAGATATGACTTACCCAGGTTTTTCTGGGAGCCACAAGTCAAGTTCCCAGCATGCAACTATCCCCGTCCATGTCCCATAATTTTCTCACCTTTTTTTAAAAAGTCCCACGCACCTGCATGGGACTTTTTGATGTCTGCCATCTCTGACAGATGCATAAAGCCTGCAAGGCTATTCACTATTCTCATAAATGTTGCAAATACAGGACACGATTCTTCTGTATTTGCAGATCCTTGGGAAATACTGCAGCAATGGGGGTCATGATGATTTCTTAGACAGTTTTCTAAGGGACAGAGGAAAAAGAATTCAAGGTTGTTGGTGTTTACAGAGGAACTGCAGATGATGGAGCCTGAAAAATGAGCATTGACTGGTGGGATTGCATTGTAATGCAAGCTTGGGATGATGTGTGGTGGCTGCAGAACTTTTGAACATGAAAGCCACATTCCTGGCTCTGTGTGCCAAGCTCAACTCAGTTCTCTAGTGCAGAATGAGAATTGCAATGATAAGGGAGAAGAGACTGGTGGTCACACTCTGGAAGCTTGCAGTGCTGGATTGCTACCCGTCAGTTGGAAATCATTTTGGAGTAGAAAAATCGTGTGTGCGCGCGTGTTCGTGTTCTCCTGCAAGTGTATAGCACCATTAATCATCTCCTGCTGTGCAGGACTAACTCTGGTGGAGGACTTTTAGCAGTGGGGTTCCCAAACTGCAGTGGGGGAAAGATGGAATGCATATCCATATTTTGGCCCTAGCCCACCTTTCCACCAAGTACATCAACAGAAAGGGCTATTTTCTATGGTTATGCAAGCATTGGTGGATCACTGGGAACACTTCACTGATATCAGTGTGGGTTGGTCAGGGAAGGTGCCTGGCGCTTGCATCTTTAAGAACATAGGACTATTCAGAAAGCTGCAAGCAGGGATGTTCTTTCCTGGCCAACAGATTACCAATGGTGGTATTGAAATGTCAATAGCTATTATGGGGGCGCCTAGCCTATCCCTTGCTGCTGGCTTATGAAGCTGTACATTTACCCCAAGAACAGACTCAGGGATTCCAGAGTAGCCCTTCTATTTGTTATTTTCAGGTTCCCCAGATGCTGATTTATTAATCTGTTCCTGCAAGGTGAAAGGAGGGGAGCTGCCCTAGTGAAATTGCCAAGGTTTACCAAGAATCTCCCTATACCCTTCAGGAAACTCCTCAGAACAGACTAGATCTGTTTACCTGTGGGAGGACACTGATACAGCCCTTCACTCAAAGAATTGACATCCAGGCAGTACACTTTCCAAAACAAAGTATTTTCTTTATTTTACCAATTTTCCCTGATCCAATTAATCTAAACATAAATCAAAACATAAATCCATTAGCACACTCTTAGGGTCAGGTTAAAAATACCTGAACCATAAACATATAGTTAAAGCAATACTAAGTGACTGTATTATGCATGTAGTGATCAGTCACCTGCAGTCACTAACAACAATCTTGTATCTAAGGCAAGTCTACACTACCGTGCTACATCAGCTTCACTGCTGTAGTGCCTGGTATAGATGCACTGTGCCGATGGGAGAGCACTCTCTCGTCAGCATAATTACTCCTCCTCAATGAGAGGCAGAAGCTATGTCGGTGGGAGCATCTCCTGCTGACATAGCGCAGTCTGGATAACATTTTAAGTCGATGTAACTTGCGTTGCTCAGGGGACTGTGTTTTTCACACCCCTGAGCAGCCTAAGTTATATCAACTTAAGCGGTAGTGTAGACAAGTCCTTAAACTTTATACATATAGAACAATGTAACGTTCATAACACAAACACACATCTTTATTAACCCAAACATACATACACACATATTTATTAATCCTATTTTTATTCTACATTTACACTATAGCTAGCATGCTTATTCTCTGTAGGTGTCTCTTCTTCTGCTCTGTCAAGGTCCTTCTGCTCTGTCCCAGCAGTGCTGCTGCTGCTTCTCGCTGCTCCTGACCATTCGACTGACTGACAGCCACACACTTTTGCCTGCTGACTGTCTGCCTTATGTTCATATTTTGGCCTGCTCTGATTGGTTATTCTTTCACTCCTTCCTTATCCTCCAATGAAATTTAGACCCTTTCTGATTGGTCTGTACTTAGTCCAATCACAACTGCTAAATCTAACTGTCAATCAAAGCTGTTACATAATAAGTCTTAGTATTATCGTCTGTTTACTTTTATGGTCTGGTGACCCTCACCTAGTTTTGGAGAAGTATGCCTGACCTACCTCTCCCTGCAGTGACCTTTACTTAGCCAAAGTCTCATTTGTCTGCCTGCCAACATGCTAGCCATAGGGGAACCCAAAAACTGCTATTTCACTCTTCTTGGCTGTGTGCCAACATTTTACTCACACCAATTTACCAAAACTATTAAACTGTAAACAATTACCTCATCCCTTTTAATCTGTATCCAATTGTTAATTTATGCATCCTAATGCTAAGGCCTGCTGTTGCCACCCTATTTCTTACCAACCTAGTTAATTTTATTTTAGTTCTTCTCTTATTTTTCAGTTAATGGTGGCAAGTCAATGTTTTCAGTGCTGTGCTTAGGAAACAGAATAGAGCAGCTCAAAATCTTTCATATCCGTGCACTTGCCTGCATAATATTTGTGAGGCAAAGGGAGAAAAGCTGTTGCCAAGTTGAGGGCAGAGATAGAGCGGCTGTCTGTTGAATTTGAACAGTCAGATGCAAGGGCCATTACAAGAGCTCAATGTGGAGCTATACAGGTGGGGGAGACTTTGAAAGAGCATTCTAACGGTCATCCACAGTAGTGTTTTCTGGGCCTGGAGATTTGAGTGCTGCTAAAAATCGCGTAGTGAGTGCTTGCTTTACATTTATAAATGTGACTGGGTATTTTCCTGAACCAAGAATTATGTGGTGCTTGTTGTGCATTTACAAGTGCTCTTTGCTTTGGGTACTGTTGTGCATTCTGAAATATTAGTTGTGAACTAATAAAGGCAACTTCATTCTCCAAAAACAGAACTTTATTGAGTTGGAAAAACAGTATGCAAAAAAAGGGCAATATAATACAATTTATTTAAAATATAATTTTATTTTATTTAAATTAACAGAGTGAAACTTTAAAATTAGGATTTAGTCATTGGCTACAAGTACAAAAACTGTTTTTTTCATGTCAGGGTAGGTAGAGCTGTGGTTTTCCTTGGTGTCCTGGGCATGGAGTGGTAAGGTAAGGGTGTGACCTGTGATACGATGTACGTAGTATGTTGCAGGGTATAGGGAGCAGTAACCCTGGAGATCTTAAATATTTGCAGTGGGTGGAAAGTCTGGGATTTTGGGACATATAGGTCAACCAGGGTCTACTCAAGCAACAAACCCAATGCTGTAGACACATTATTTCCTGTTGCATTTCCTTCTCCTTTCCTTCTGGAACTCTGAGCCTTTCACCTGTCCTCTCTGCCTTTCTCCATGCTGTCAGTCATATTGGACCTCCAAGCCCTTCGTTCATGGTCTGATGCAGCACTGACTTGCAGGATCCCACAGACCGTATCCTCTCTAGTCCTATTCTCTCTCCTCATCAGGGTCAGATGTTCTGCAGGCATGGATAGGGCACCCTTAAGGCTGCCATACCAGAAGCTGCTGATAAAAACAGATAGATGTACCATTGGATTTAGAGTCAGAAAGAAAAGGGAAAGATTAGTTTCAAAACTCCCTTTCCATAGTCCCATAAATACTTCAGATAGGAAATGCTTATTGACGTTTCAGCTTTGGACCACCTCAGTTCAGCACCGCTCTCCAGCCTCAGCCACGGTGGGTATGGCCCACCTTGGGAGAATTTTCTGTTGCATGAAGCTATAAAATTTCAGTCCCTATTCCATGCATACGAGCATGGGGTAATGGCACTGAATATTAGCACTGTTTTCCATAGGTAGTGGTGATTTTTAGCTGATATCTCACTCCTGAGGGTCACAATGGCACAGAGAACACAGCTGCTACTGGTGTCCTGAAGCTGGTGACAGCCTAACTCATCACAGAGTGGCATGGGAAAGCGTCCTACTGTGGTAGAGGAAATAAAGCAGCCGTCCCTAGAAAACTTCAGGAGAGAATTGCATGAAACTTTCACCAAGATCTCTCAGGAGACTAAAATGGACATACCTAGACACATAGTCGGAGTCCTGCGCAGCTTCCTTCTCATCTCCAGCCCCCACCCCCTGCAATCCAACGGAAATGAAAAACAGATGCTAACTCTACTTCTGCTTTGGTATCTCTACCTCTTCTTGTATGAATAAAACAATGAAAAGTCTGTACCTTTCTCGTGATAACTAGCAACATCTTTAAATTTAAACTTTGTAAAGAGAAATGCATGCTCATCCATGCTCACCTGATGGGACTGGCTATACTGTGGCAGAGTCTCAAACAGGGCCTGGCTTATGGCATGGCTCGAGTTCTCTGCTGCATCTTCCTCCTCCTCATTGTTCATGGCAATGGTCTCAGTCTCAAGCTCCTCTGAGGTATCCACAACTGTCTTTAGGATGCTGGTAGGATCTCTGCCAAATATGACATACAGTTCCTTGTAGAAGCTGCTGGTCTGCAGTGTAGCACCAGATCTATTGTTGTGCTTCCTGGCAAAATCCCTTCGCTTTAATATGGCAGTGCTGCTTTTCCCTGTCATACCCCTTGCTGCATCCCTCATGCAATATGATCTTAGATGTCTGTGTTTGTATGGCTGGTCCTTAGCTGTTGTTGCACAGTCTCTTGTCCCTGCAGGCCCAGGAGATCTACATTACCTGTCTAGTCCAGGCAGAAGCACTTCTGGCACATGGAGCTGGCATGGTTGTTTGGGCCGTTGCACACAACGAGGGCAAGCTGGTAGGTGTGCTTGCCAACGTGGGCAATTAGGAAGTCGCTTCAAAAACATGCAGGGAATTTTAAAGGGGATGGTGACTTCCGGTCTCTGTAACCCCGGCAGTGGAGTATAAAATTGTGACTAGACTGGTCACTGCTGCAGGGAATGGGGCATTGTGGGAGGACTGTTTGAGGTGACACAGGGCATGCAGTGTATACACTCGCACTGCGTCAATTTCAGTTGTCTCTGTGTTGTTCAGGGAAGTGATTGTAGCGTGTTGCTGCAATAGGGCACTTACGTTGGCCAAAGACAAGTTGAAACATAGACGTGCACAAATAGGTCGATGCAAAGCAACTTAGGTCAGCCTAACTTTGTAATGTAGACCAGCCTAAGTCTATAGGGAAGTTTTATGCCCTGTAAAAAAGCAACAGAGGGTCCTGTGGCACCTTTAAGACTAACAGAAGTATTGGGAGCATAAGCTTTCGTGGGTAAGAACCTCACTTCTTCAGATGCAAGTAATGGAAATTTCCAGAGGTAGGTATAAATCAGTATGGAGATAACGAGGTTAGTTCAATCAGGGAGGGTGAGGTGCTCTGCTAGCAGTTGAGGTGTGAACACCAAGGGAGGAGAAACTGCTTCTGTAGTTGGATAGCCATTCACAGTCTTTGTTTAATCCTGATCTGATGGTGTCAAATTTGCAAATGAACTGGAGCTCAGCAGTTTCTCTTTGGAGTCTGGTCCTGAAGTTTTTTTGCTGTAAGATGGCTACCTTTACATCTGCTATTCTGTGGCCAGGGAGGTTGAAGTGTTCTCCTACAGGTTTTTGTATATTGCCATTCCTGATATCTGACTTGTCTCCATTTATCCTCTTGCGTAGTGACTGTCCAGTTTGGACAAAAAAAAGTGTTGACTACTACTACATGCCATCAAAACAGAAGTTACTGTGAATGTTTGTACCACATTTAAAAAAAACAAAAACTGCTCTTATCATTGCTATATCAGCTCTATGTGCCATTGAGAGGTCTAGGTTTCTTCAAATGGTCTCAAGTATGTCTGATTTGTGATGATAATTTTTGTGCATTGAATTAGTCGGTCATGTATTTATGAACATTTTAATATGGGTATCAGCCAAGATTTTAATAAAGCATGAAGAACAAACTGTCAGTGTCCCTGAGAAGGAAAATGTTAAATATTTGAAAGCTTTCAGTAACACTACATTTGTTTTAGAAATTTCTTAAAGACTAAGGCCAGGTCTACACTACAAGCTTTTGCTAGCATACCTGTGCCTGTCAAGGGTGTGATGAGGTGTGATCTCTCACTGACCTAGCTGTGCTGCCAAAAGTACCTAGTGTAGATGCAGTTATACCAGCAAAACTGCACTTTGCAAATATAGCTTATTTTACTCAGGGGCTGGAATAAGCCATACAGATAAAATCAGAGTTGCTTGAATAAACTGTATCCACACTAGGAGTTAATGTTTGATATGTCTTCTGTACAGGTTTTACTTGTTTTTATGTTTTCCTCTGTGCAGACCTTTCATTGCTGAGGTTCATCAGTGCTGAACTAACAAGAGGTTACTTCCTTGAACATAATGAAGCAAAATACACGGAACGGCGAGAGAGAGTATACACATGTATGCGAATACCAAGAGAATTGGAAAAGGTGAAGTATTCTTAAGATGTTTATTTTGGTTTACACATTCAAACCATGGCTGTCATGTTAAGGTATTTAGAGTCATTTAATTCTTCAAAACAAATTTTGAAATTGAGCTTTGTTTATAAACCCCAATTGTGGTGGTAGTTAATTTATTATTTTGTGATCAAACTTGCTGCTCCTCCTCCTCCCTCTGATTCCAACTTGCAGTCTGTGGGTGGTGGTCACATGCTGATGATATCATTAGCAGAAGCTAGAAGGCAATTGAATTAACCTAATTGCAAGTCCCAAGCATCAATAAATGAAACAAAATTCATCTGCTACTTGCAATCAGAAAATGAAAGCAGGTATTGGAGAAAATGCATTTGATCCCAAAATTCACTTCTGCTTTTACAGTAAAACACCAGTGTCTTTTTTTTTTTTTTTTAAGCCCTTCCTAATCTAAAAGCATATTGGGGTGAAAATGATACCAGCTCTTTAAAAGTATGGCACTGTGGCTTTATACGCCATTAATAACAATGTAGTTGAATTTTCATGAGGTCCGCCCCCACTTGCCCCTCCCCTCCCAAATCTTCACAATTGATAGTCTGGGGCCTATGGAAATTTTTTTTTGGCCAAATTTAAAATAAATTAGGGCAAAGGATTCCTGATCTGATATAAGGGTGTGTTCAGAAAGTCTTCAAACTGTTTTGTCACTCTGTAGCCTCCCCTCCTCCCCCCCCAAAAAGAGTAAGGTAAATTTAATTCACTGAAGTCATCTAATTAGCATCTGCTGCATGCGATCAAATTTTAGTTTATAATTTTTTAAATAGCAAGATCAGAACCTGTTGCAGTAACTATGGCTTGCAGGCAGCCCCAGGCACCAAGTTGGGAAGCAGGTAACAGCTAAGGGAAGAGGTTGTTTACTCTCCAAATCTCCTGCACAGAGTGTAGAAAAAAGGAAGTTTTGCTGGGTTCCTGCTTTCTCAACTTCCTTTTGAGTGTTTGCTCCTGAGCACCCCTCATAGGTAGAGAGGAGTAGCAGAAGAGATTGAGGGCCATTCTTTTTCTTCTTGTGCGTCTCCCAAGATCTGCTAGAGTGAAATAATGACATCCCAAGAATGAAAATTGAGCAGTTGAAGGGAAATCTTTATTTGTCCAACTGTACAAAATTCTGTTTTCATATTTCTGTTGGCCCCTATCAGTGACTGACAAATATTTAAATAAATGAAATTTGGTTAAAGATTCAGCGCTCAAATCTCTTCATCTAAATTGTTGGAGTTCACAATAAATATTCCTGAGATCACCTGGATGTCCTCTAGAAAAAACAGGGCATACCAAACTTGACATATTTTTTAAAAATCTTTTATATATCATAAACAAAAAAAGGGCAGAATTCCAGTTTTTCTAAAGTTCTTTGCAGATCACCTAGAAGATGAAACTAAAATTCAGTTTACATATCAGTAACTTAAGGGTAAAAGTTCTTAGAATAGTGGTTAGCAACAACCTTAAAAAGCAAAGAAATACTGTGCTAAGATTAAACTTAAAAGAAACCCAAACATGCAAAAGTATGAGCATAAGTGTGTAAACTGCCTGTTTAACCATGCCAGTCTCCCTTATTCCCTTACTGTTTCCTTTTTTAGCTACTTAGTAAGGTGATGTTTTTGGACTAATGACATCAGCACCTTTTAATACTGATCTCCTCATTACCCACTATATTTCTGTGATCACTCATTTGCCTTAAGCAAAGCTATATTATATATGGAGAAGAAAGCTATATATTTCTCTCCAAGTCTAGGTTAAACTGTGATGTCTCTTAGCAGCTGGCTTTTCTCTCCTGGGATTCTTGTGATGCTGGAACAGTATGTAGTTCCATTTCATTTTTAAGTTAGGTCATAGTCTTGAATTACACATGAGCATAATTACATTTAGAGACATTCTCAGATATTATTCATACAGCCAAGAGTGAACAGTGAAGACGTAAACAACTCACATTAGGAAAGTGACTGGGGGAGAGAATACTGTTGCTCCCTTCCAACAGCCAGAGAGAGCTGAGGGGTGAGGAGGATTTAAAGTTTGACCAGGAAAAAAGAAAGCACTGCGTATATCTACACAG